>NC_053151.1:16718868-17318868 GCF_016808335.1 Panicum virgatum
GGCCCCCCTCCAATGAAAGGGGCCTTGGTCGGACAGTAGCCCGACGACATGGATGACACGTTCATGGTCTGTTTTGTTTAAGGGTCGCGACAATGATCCTTTCGTAGGTTCACCTATGGAAACATTGTTACGACTTCTTGTAGCAGCCCTACCAGAATTAATCCGGTTTAAGTGCGCTATCTGTCGCCTCAAGACGATTCTAACCAACTCACACTTAAATGGAATGACCCTGGTCAGTCTATCGGGTAAAACCTCCCGATTAACTACGGTAATTTAGGATCAGAGCCAAGCATACCGAATACTCGCACGACGGCGAGCCCAGAGTATGACATACCACCAATTACATAACATAGTCTTACACAATTCTTGAATACATCACAAGTTCAGTTTTGAAATAGTTCAGAGCCTTGCAGCGGAAATTAAAATGATACTAACGACGATACATAATGTCACGATGAAGCCCGTACTTGACATCACTCTGCACCCTCATCATCTGCTGGGGATGGATCCCAATCCACCGTCCAGCCAGGAGGAAGCTTGCACGGCCAAGTCAAACCAGCAATTTGATCCAAAAACATCTCACCTGCAATCCAAAATTTATGCCACAAGCAAGGCTGAGTATACTAATACTCAGCAAGGCTTATCCGTCTTTGGGTATACTTAGCCCACTAACTAGACATGAAAAGGCTTTTGGCTGGGGGTTTGTTTTGCTGGAAAGCAACTAATAGTGAGTCCTTGCTTTCAAGTTTTAGCTTTCCGATTCCAGTTCGATTAACCATTCTATGTGAGCAACTATCCACTAACAACCATGGTGGAAACAATAATCTTTCATCAACCAACCATCTTTAATCATCATCATCTTCCTCTTCTTACTCTATGTGGTAGAAGTATTAAGCAGTCTCATTAACTGCGAGAAACGAACGATTCAAATCGATGTTTCTTAACCTTGCAAGGCAAACCTAACTCACACGTATGGGGCCCAGATGAGTTGCCCATACAACTGCTCCCCTTTCTTCCTGTGTCGTGGACAGGTCCACCCCCCTCGAGTACAGAACTCGCGCCCGGAACTGTACTCACCATGTGCCCATGGGAAACGACGTTAAGAGGGTGGCTGGTATCTCCATTTCCCAGTCCAATCAGGTACTAAGCTTACCGATTACCATATTCTTGGCATGTGGCTAGTACGTTCAAACGCTTAACCACCACTACCACACACCGCGACCTTAACAATTTCGCGAAACAGACGGGGCAATAAACATCAACCATCATTTTTCATATCCGGCCCCGTCCGTAGACCTTATGATTGCAGCGTGTAGTAAACAGACAATTCCTATAGTTCTCGCGAGTGACAGGAAATCACTCGGCTTTTACCGAAGTCCTATAAGCTTAGCATTTCTAACGATCTTTGCATCTAGTATTCAAACATAGGTACCTAGGATCATGCAACTAAGGTTTCAAACATCCTATAACTTAATGCACAAACAATAATAATAAATAGTTGCATAAGTTAGAAATAGCGGTTATGCTCCGGGGCTTGCCTTCTTGGGCCGGGAGAGAGCTCGGATCGTCCGAACGTTGGTCCGGGGTTTCGACGGCGTCGGTCAGGTGCACCCTGGCTTCTTCACGTGGTTCTCCCTCGGACGCGGGCACTAGCTCGTATTCTCTGTCAGCGAGGGTGGTCAAGTCTAAATGATATGCAGAGTATGCGTGAATTAACAGGTGACCTTCCGATTAAATATCTCGAGTTAAGTTGATCTTAAATATTTGGTTTACCCATCATGAGGTGATATATTTCTTTTATAATTTCTTGGGCAATCATTTATAGAGTAGTAATTAATCTGATTTGGTTTATAAATGGAAGTGGGTTATTCCATAAATCTTTATTAATGAACTTAAGTATTTTAATTCCAGTTTTCTCCCTAATTTGGCTTGTATTTATTACATATAGTTCCTCTCAGCTTTTGTTCCTAAACATTTTATCTTTAGTGCAAAACGTGCTCACAAGCTTATTGTAAAAATTTCAGCACAGTTTACTGCACAGGGAATAAATGAAAATTTAGTAAGCATTTAAATATGTAAACAAGACCATTTTTATACAGAGACAAAAACACAAGAACTAGGGTTGAAAATTTTACTGAGCGTTCCCTAGCATAAAATGAGTGTTCTGTAAAATTTTAAGATTTATTGGACGATTTGACAAGGCATGAAAAATAACACAAATTATTACGACATAAAGAATAACTAATTTTTAGAGATAGTTATTCTGCACTTAAAGAGTTCAAATTTTTCCAGCATGCTTATTTAGTTGCTTAGAGGCTCGGTTAAAAATATGAGATTTTTTCTAGCAAAAAACTATTTTTCTTGATTTAGTTCAATTACCTAAGCCATTAATTAGTTTAACCAGTTTGGTTCCACCAAAAATCTTCAAACTTTTTCTGTGGCCTACATGCAGTACAACTAACATTTTGTAAAAGTTTCAAGTGCATGCATGACATATTGACAGAGATATAAATGGATCTACATTAATAGGCATAAAGCAAGAGCTAATTAAAAATATTAGCTAGAGGGTAGCACTGGGTTTCAAATTTTCACAGTGGGTTAAACTTTGCATGTACAAGTTACTGACTAAAAATGAAGGCTGGCCAAAGCTTCTAGCTAGAGATCTAATTAAACTCCTTTTTTTATTGCTTTTAATCTAGAGCTAAAAACAGAGGTCAAATGAAAAACTTTTTGTAAAACAAGTTGTAGATCTACTCGTAAAGAACACAAAACATTTAGATTTGCATTTTTCTGATTTTTCTACGAATTTCTGCTTATTTTCAAAGTTCACTGGATTTAAAACAAAACTTAAAGGAAGTTTTATAAAGAGGCCCCTGGAATCTTGCAGGGAACCCCCTACAAATAATTGAACCTATGCAATCGGGTCCCTAGCCATGATTTTAAATTGCCGCGGCGGGGTTCGGCGGGGAAGGGGTTGAGGGGACTCAGGAGACCAAGATCTACCTCTGGGTAGTCGCGGCGTGGGCTGGGGTGGCCTGTAGCGGCGGTTCGACGGCGCGCAGGGGACGGCGGTGAGGGCGCTACAGCGGCGGCGGTGCTCCGGCGGGTCTCCGGTGGATTGGTCGGGTCGGGGAGCTTCCCTGGGACGTGGTGGAGCTGTGGGCGTGGGCGATTTGGGCTGACGAGGAGCGTAGCGGGGAGCTCAGCGAGCGACGACGGCGGATTGCGGCGGCGAGGAGGAAGTCCGGTGCCTGGGCTCAAGTCCGGCGAAATGTGGAGGTTTTGCGGGCTCTGGAGCTGCGGTGGAGGGCGGGAAGTCGATTTGGATGGGTGGAGTGGCTTGGAGGTGGCCGGAGGAGGTGGTCCACGGTGGGGCTGGGCTCTGCTCGCGGCGGAGCTGCCGTGCGAGCTCGCCGGAGCTGTGAGGGCGGGCTCGGGCGGTGGGTGCGTGCGTTGTGATGAGGAGCAGATGTGGGTGTGAACACGCGCGAGTTAGAGGGTGGGGTGAGGCGGGCGCACGGCGAGGTGAGCGCGCGGCGGCGATGGCGCGCGGCGGCTCTTGGCGTGAGGAGGAGAGGGCACGGCGGGGCTGCGCGGGTGAAATGGAGGTGGGGAACGGGTAGGAGCACGGCCGGGCGGGGATAAGGCGGGGTAGCGGGGCCTAGGCGCGCAGCACGAGGTGATGAATGCCGTGGCGACGCCGGTGGCAGACTGGCGCCGCGGCGATGCCGGTGCGCGCGCGGCGCATGGCCCCCGCGTGGCTGGGCGGATGGGACGGGGCGGCGGGGTGGTCGAGCACAGTGCCGGCCTCCTTGGGCGTGCGCACGCGGGCGCCACGCGGTGGCGAGAAGCTGAGCGCGGTGACGCCGTGGCGTCGGGAGGAAGGAGGGAGAGAGAGAAGGAAGTAGGGGTGAAATGGTCAACCGATGTTTGACTTGCTTTTATCCAAATTTTGAATTCAAACTCGAAAAATTTTGAATACGAAAGTTGTTCAAAATTTAAAACTCTACAACTTTCATTTCAGACACTTTTTAAAAATTCAAATCCACGTATATTTTGAATTCACCCTATACGCTCTGAAATTCAAATTTTTCTCAAAATTTTGTGTGGCAACTTGAAAAACTTTGAACACGAATAATGTTTGTCATATTAAACTCTACACATTTTGTTTTGGGTAAAAGTTCATTTGAGCTACGGTTTGAAATTTCCTTTTTGGGGATTTTTCTTTCAGTGAATAAAGGAGGAGTCCGAATTTGAAATTCGAACGACATGTCATTTCATGTGTGAAAATTTATTTTCTCCTTTAGCTTTAACTAGGTTTTGGTTTCTCATATCATGGGTGAGCTGTCATTAAAAATTCGTGTGTGTTCTCTCATTGGTTTGAAAGTTACGAATTATTTCTGAATTAAGGTTTAAATTTTTTTGACACACGCATATACACGCGTAGGTGTCCAAATTAAACCCAATTCAAATTGCAACTTTGGAGGAATAATTCTTAATTAGAGTTTTAAAATCCTGGGCTATCACAGCCTACCCCCCTTAAAAGGAATCTCGTCCCGAGATTCGGACAGGGAAAAAGTGCGGAAGGAATACCTTTGGTAGAGTCGAGAAAACCCAGAAAGTTCTGATTGAGGTAGTGCTCAGTTTTCCATGTGGCTTCTTCTTCAGTATGATGATTGCACTGAATTTTATTCATGGGAATTACTTTCCGGCGAGTACCCCTTTCCTTTTGGTATAAGACCTTGAGAGGATGCTCAACATAAGATAGGTCCGGTTCCAATAAGATTTGCTGTTGATTGACAACTTCGGTAGGAACTCGGATACACTTCTTTAGTTGGGATACATGAAAGATGTCATGGATATTGGAAAGCTGCGGAGGGAGTCATACCCTATAGGCCATGGGTCCACATAGTTCAATGATCTCATAAGGGCCAACATAGCGGGGAGCTAGTTTTCCTTTCACTCCAAACCGTTGTACACCTTTAGTTGGTGAAACCCGAAGATAGACATGATCGCCCAATTCAAACTGCAATGGCTTTCTTCTTTTGTCGAAATAGCTCTTTTGTCTTGACTGTGCGGCTTTAAGGTTGGCTTGAATCACTCTCACCTTTTCTTTCGCTTCAGTTACAAGATTGGACCCGAATATTGTTCGTTCTCCGACTTGCGACCAGGTCAAGGGAGTACGACACCGACGACCGTACAAGGCCTCGAAAGGTGCCATTTTCAAACTCGCTTGATAGCTGTTGTTGTACGAGAACTCAGTTAGAGCTAGACATTTGTCCCAATTCTTGTCATAATGAATGACACAGGCTCTCAACATGTCCTCTAGAACCTAATTTACCCTCTCGGTTTGTCCATCGGTTTGCGGATGATACGCTGAGCTATGAATCAGTTTTGTGCCTAGAGATTCTTGCATCTGCTCCCAAAAGCGTGCAATGAATTGTGCACCACGATCTAAAATAATAGTCTTGGGTATACCATGTAGGCGAACAATGCGATCCAGGTATATCTCCGCATACTTCCTTGCATTGTAGGTGGTGTGCACTGGCAGAAAAAGTGCACTGACTTAGTTAGTCTATCAACAATGACCCAAATGGAATCATGCTTTTGGGTGGTGTTGGGTAATCCTACAATGAAATCCATGCTGATGTCCTCCTATTTCTAGGATGGTATCGGCAGAGGTTGAAGTGTTCCGGCTACTTTCAAGTGACTAGCCTTTACCCTCTGACATGTGTCACATTCCGATACATATTTAGCAATTTCTCTTTTCATCCTGCTCCACCAGTAGTTTCGCCTTAGATCTTGATACATCTTGCTACTACCTGGGTGGATAGAGAACTTGGAAAGATGTGCTTCATCTAGAATTTGCTTTCGGAGCTCATGATCTTTCGGTACGACAATGTGACCTTCGAACCATAGAGTTCCCTGGTGGTCTTGGCGGAAACATTTATATTTTTCTTCTTGTTGTAACAGTTTCTGCTTAATGATTTCGATGCCCTTATCGTTCAATTGTGCCAGGATGATCTTATCGTGAAGTGTCGGCTCGATAGAGATATGACTCAAGGAGCCTTGAGGAATCATTTCTAAATTCAACTTCCTCATCTCGTGGCATAGTGTATCACTATAGGCTTCCACGGACAGACAGTGGCAATGAGCCTTGCGGCTTAGTGCATCCGCTACGACATTAGCCTTGCCCGGGTGATAGTGCACTTCAAGATCATAGTCCTTGATTAGCTCTAGCCACCTTCGTTGTTTCATGTTCAGATCAGCCTGAGTGAAGATATATTTGAGACTCTTGTGATCAGTGTAAATGTTGCATCGAGTACCCATAAGATATTGCCTCCATATCTTTAGGGCGTGAACTACTGCCGCCAACTCAAGATCATGAGTCGGGTAATTCTGCTCATGGGGTCGAAGTGCATGGGAAGCATAAGCAATGACCCAGTTTTTTTGCATGAGTACACATCCCAGACTAGTACCAGACGCGTCACAATACACGTCAAAATGCTTGGTATTATGTGGTTGAGCTAGAACAGGTGCAGTGGTCAGATGCTCTCGGAGGAAATGGAATGCCTTTTCACATTTTTCATCCTAATTAAACTTTACTCCTTTCTTCAATAATTCTGTCATTGGTTTAGCGATTCTGGAGAAGTCCGGAATAAATCGACGATAATATCCAGCTAAACCAAGGAAACTACGAATCTGATGGACTGAGGTAGGAGGCTTCTAGTCCATCACTTCCTAAACTTTGCTAGGATCAACTGCTATGCCGTTACTGGAGATAGTGTGACCCAAGAATTTCACACTGTCCAGCTAGAATTCACATTTAGAAAACTTAGCATACAGCTCGTGATCTCTGAGGCGTTGCAGAACAATGTGCAAGTGCTCAGGATGCTCTTCATCATTCTTGGAGTAGATGAGAATGTCATCGATGAAAACCACGACGAACTTGTCAAGCTCCGTCATAAACACCGAGTTCATGAGATACATGAAATATGCGGGGGCATTTGTGAGACCAAAAGATATGACTAAGAACTCATAGAGTCCGTATCGTGTGGAGAATGTTGTCTTTGGAATATCACAGGGACGAATCTTGATCTGATGATAGCCAGAATGTAGATCAATTTTTGAGAACACCTTGGCTCCAACCAATTGATCAAACAAAACATCAATGCGGGTGAGTGGATATTTGTTCTTGATTGTCACCGCATTGAGAGGTCGGTAAATTACACACAACCTCAAACTATCATCCTTCTTCTTCACAAAGAGTGCCGGGCAACCCCAAGGTGATGCACTAGGGCGGATGAAACCCTTGTCTAGCAGTTCTTGAAGTTGAACTTTTAATTCGGCCAATTCCTTGGGTGGCATCCTATAAGCTCTCTTGGAAATAGGTGCGGTGCCTGACTGTAACTCAATGACAAATTCAATGTCCCTATCTGGTGGCATTCCTGGCAAGTCATCCGGAAAAACATCGGCATACTCGCATACCACAGGAATTTCTTTGAGCTTGGGTTCACTCATGGCGAAGGCAGAGGAGTTTATACACTCTTGAAATGGCAAATAGAGGGTAGTGTTTCCGTGGCTTGGTGAATTGATTTCGACCGCTCTGGATGCAATATCTAATGATACCCCATGTTGTGTCATCCAGTTCATACCCAAGATGACATCCATGCCATCCAGTGCTAACAAAATGAGGTCGGTTTTGATGTTTTTACTACCCAATTGGATTGGTACATGCCTTATGATTTGATTCGAGGCGAGTTTACCTCCCGGTGTGGATATCACATATGAACCCTTTGTATGACAAAAGTCCAAACCCATTTTTGCGCCAAATTTTGCACTAATAAAGCTATGTCATGTTCCAGAATCAAATAAAATAATTGCAGACTTGTGGTGTATAGAAAATGTACCCGTCATCACTGGAGCACCTTTAGGAAGATCCGACAGAGTGGTGAAGTTGATCCTCCCCTGCCGGACTTGCACAACCTGCCTCTTGGCCTTGTTCCGGTTGTTCTGGTTCGAACCCTGGCCTTGGTTGGATGCCTTGAAATGAGGGCATTCTCTGGCGAAATGGGCAGAGCTCCCACAGTTGAAGCACCGGTTGGCCGAGCTTGGGCGAAGTGGTGGGGGAGCGTTTGGCCTCGGGCCATTTGGCTGCTGAGCCAGATAGCGGGAGGCTCCCTGCTGCTGAGGCAGCATGAAGACCAGTCGTCCTTGTGGAGGGGCTCTTTGTGGCTGTGGAGCAGCTCCCGGCACAAGGCGATACCTCGGTGGTGGTGCAGTCGAGGGTCCGGACGGCGCTTTCCTCTTCTTCTCGGCCCGATGTGCCAGGATGCAGTCTTCCTGAGTGATGGCCAGATTAACTAGCTCTTGAATGAGTCCACCCTGACAGGATTTATCCTCTCCTTGAGCTTGGTGCTGAGGCCTCGACGGAAGTGATCTCGCTTCTTGGCGTCCGTATCCGCATGGTACCCGACGTACTGGCACAGGTTGTTGAAAACCTGGGCGTACTTGGAGACGGTGCGAGTCCCCTGGGTAAGCGCTAGGAACTCGTTCAGCTTCCGCTCCATGAGACCTTCCGGGATGTGGTGTGCCCTGAATGCTGTCTTGAACTCATCCCAGGTAACCACGTGATCAGCTAGCAGCATGGCATTGTAGTGGTCCCACCATAGAGGAGCTGAGCCACGAAGCTGCTGCGCGGCGAAGCGGGCCTTGTTGGCATCTGAGCATGGCGCCACAAGTAGTGCGAACTTGGACTCGATGATATGAATCCAAGCGTCGGCATCGAGGGGTTCCTCTGTCTTGTTGAACAGCGGCGGTTGTGTGCCCAAGAAATCCTGGTAGCCGGCAGCTTGGGGTTGGTGGATGTTGTGCCCACCACATTGCTGCTGCTGCTGCTGCTGTTGCCCTTGGACGAGCTGATAAAGCAACTCGGTTTGGGCAGCCAGGAATTCCACGAAGTTCGGTGGCGGGGGCGGTTGCTGGGATCCGCAGCTACCTTCACCTCCGAATCCAGCCGGGGTGTTTCGGGTTGGTCCCACCATCTGAAATATGCAAACCCATAGTTAGGACAGCTTATACCAATGCTCGGGCGCATAAGATGTGGCACAGGACAATAAAATTCGGAGAAGCATAAGGATAAACGATTTGGACAGAATGTTGTCCGTTACGAGAAAATTCATAACTTCCAATGCGTCATTCCAAATGCTCTCATCTTTTACCAACAGTTAGAAAATTTATAGAGTTACCACTTTGGTATTCAACTCAGGATCAAATTTTGTGTCTAAGATGGTCGAAAAATTTAGTTTCTGCAGTTCTGTCTGGGCTGTTTTTTTTTTCAGCAGACCGAGCTGTATTGATCGGCTTATAACTCTAGGTACAGAGATCTAATAATGCTGAAAATTTGCAGGCACCTAGGTCATGAAATTTGTAACAACTTTAGTGTTCAACACACAGCCCTGAAATGCAAGGAAACAGAGATAAAAATTTTGACACACACTGCATTAAGACGTTTTGGCTGAACGCCATCGTTTACAACCATCCACCAAGTTTCTAGACTTGGTTCGCCCGATTAGAGTTTACATCCAAATGAGTGGCACTTGACATAAAAGAGAGGTGCTCAACTCGTAGTTAGCATAGTAAAACATGTCTAAAAGTCAGGCTACCCTATCGAGGAGTACAACAAAAGACTACGGTCTCAACGTCTAGAAGTCATCTAGATCGTTGACCGATGACTCGCTCCTGACTGGCGAGTAGGCTCCCTGCGGTGGTGGCATCGGAAGCCCAGACACCGTGTCAAGTCCCGAGACTCCCTGAATCTCCTGGGGCTCCTCCTCCATGACCTCAGGTGGCGCCTGCAGTGCCTCGAGGCGCTCGATGTGGTCGAGTGCATCGTCCTCCTGAACCTGGAGGGTGTTGAGCTACTGCTCCAGAAGTGTGATATGTGTGTGACTCTCTCCCAGAAGGGTGTCACGTCCCTCAACCTGCTCCTCTAGCTGGTCGATCTGGGCGTTGAGGTCCACAATCTGCTCCTCCTGGGTGGTCACTATCTCGCGACTGGTCCGGGTAGTGCCAATGATCTGGGCCATAGCCCTGCCCCGGAGTGCCTGCCAATGGTAGAGGGCATTCATGCACCTCACCGTCATCATGATCGTCTCCTCCGGGGCGTGCCTCTGAAGGAACCCAAGGTGGCTGACGCGGCTGCGCCATCTCGAGTCGTCCGGCTGCTCCGCTGGAAAGAGGCCGATCGGGGCAAGGATGATCACCTCAGGGTGGAGAGAATAGAACCTAGTGAGCACCCTCATGGCTGCAAGCTCCCAGGTGTCCAATAACCTGTGTCCCACAACCTCTAGCTCTACAGAGGACCAAAGAGCTAGGACGGGGTGAGGAGCATGGGTCAGCCGCATGCGACATCGCGCGACTCCCAGGAGCGCATCGCCGGCAGAAGGGTCGAGTAGGTCGGTGCTCGCCGGAAGGCGGACCGGCTGACCCGGCCCAAGGTCTAACTACGAGCTTTTTAACTGCAACAACTTAAATATACGCTATTGGAGCTGGAATTACCGCAGCTGCTGGCACCAGACTTGCCCTCCAATGGATCCTCGTTAAGGAATTTAGATTGTACTCATTCCAATTACCAGACACTAACGCGCCCGGTATTGTTATTTATTGTCACTACCTCCCCGTGTCAGGATTGGGTAATTTGCGCGCCTGCTACCTTCCTTGGATGTGGTAGCCATTTCTCAGGCTCCCTCTCCGGAATTGAACCCTAATTCTCCGTCACCCGTCACCACCATGGTAGGCCCCTATCCTACCATCGAAAGTTGATAGGGCAGAAATTTGAATGATGCATCGCCGGCACTATGGCCGTGCGATCCGTCGAGTTATCATGAATCATCGGATCAGCAAGCAGAGCCCGCGTCAGCCTTTTATCTAATAAATGCGCCCCTCCCAGAAGTCGGGGCTTGATGCACGTATTAGCTCTAGAATTACTACGGTTATCTGAGTAGCACATACCATCAAACAAACTATAACTGATTTGATGAGCCATTCGCAGTTTCACAGTTCGAATTAGTTCATACTTGCACATGCATGGCTTAATCTACAGGGTCGAGTGGTTGTACGAACAAAGATTTGGTGAGATGGCACCACAACCACAATTCTTAACCATGAATAATCTTGCCTACTCAAGTCTATCACCACGATAGCGCCTGA
The DNA here is from genome assembly GCF_016808335.1 of Panicum virgatum. Taxonomy (NCBI): domain Eukaryota; kingdom Viridiplantae; phylum Streptophyta; class Magnoliopsida; order Poales; family Poaceae; genus Panicum; species Panicum virgatum. The sequence continues at coordinate 16,730,080 of NC_053151.1, forward strand.
GCGTAAGCCTAGACCAACGGTAGTACTTACATGGCCTCAAACATAACTCATCATTAGCTGTCAATCCATAACCATATGTCTCAACCATGTATTCAAATAAACAAGGAGTAGTGATCCACAAATGCATTCTCATATCAAGGAATGCATAAACACAATATGTAATCAAGGCATCAGGGGGTTCACAATGGGCAATGCATTTATCCATGCAGTGATCACCTACTCAGGCTCTACCATAAGCAATCATTCATAGGAGCAATATGATCAAAGGGTCAGTGAGACTTGCCTTCGTCCTCGCTAGTGGTCTCAACACCCATCTTGAGATCGTTCTGCTCAACAGGATCTTCCTCGGGTATTGTAAGTGCAATCAACCATTTGAGGGTTTTGGAGATTGAATGACAAAGAATTTGAAAGGACTAACGTTTTGATTAAGCATGTGTGCAATTCTTAAATATCTTGTGAAATGCTCTTTGATGCGGGAAAGCGAAAGGAATATGAAGCATTGAAGGAAATATTCAATTAAGTCGCTTGTGAAGGGAAAATGAAGCTATATAGAATTATCTCAAGAGTTATACAAGCTTAAACTCTAGATTCAAGCATGAATGCTACAAAAATCTTTCAAGAGTTATCAAAGCTTAAAATTCAAGATTCAAGCATGATGGCTTTGTTCGTTTTTATTTTCTCCCATTGAGCATAGGTGATTGCTGTACTATCAAGGGGGATCTAAAAAGGTTTGTTTTTGATAGCACTAAAGTTCAAAGCTCTCATTCCTTGACTTGCTCAAATCTCACCTTGACTAAGCCTAACTACGGTTGAACTGGACGGTTCAACCGGCCTCCTTGAAAGTTCAACCTGTCTCAACTCTGGTGAAGTGCGGTTGAACCTTCCTTCTACAGCGGTTCAACCGGTCCACAACAGCGGTTGAACTTGCGGTTCAATCCCCCCCCCCCCTCAGAAGTTCAACCAGTCTCTATTCTGGTGAACTGCGGTTCAACCGCCCTTGAACAGCGGTTCAACCGCCCCTATCGATTCTGTGCCTAACGGCTCTTTTTGAGGGGTGTCCATATATATACTCTCACTTACCCCTTCACGATATAATAGATACAAATGCCAAAAATTCATTCTCTTGCCTGAGAAGAGAGTTCTAACTCCTATTCTTTCATCTCTCTCACTCTTGAGCTCAAATCCATTGCAAATCCGTGACCTAAACCTTGTTTGGGATTGAGGGTTGCGAGACATCACACTTCATCTCCACATTCGATTCAATTTACATTCGACTTGAACTTTGGTGCTTTTTCGAAAACCTTTGTGGATTTGTTACTCTTGGAGTTTTGTACTCCTAGACGGCATAGGTGTCGCTTGAGAGTCTCCAAGGGTGTGGAAGACCTCACGAAGTTTGTATTACCCGCTCGTTGAGCATTTGTTGAGTAAGTGGCCACTTCTTGACCTAGGTGGTCGAAGAGGGGAGGATTGGGGTTGGAAAAGACCCGGCTCTTTGTGGGCTCCTCAACGGGGACGTAGGGCACCTGTGTGGTGTGACCGAACCTCGGATTAAATCTTGTGTCCCCGTGTGCTTACTCTTGTGTTCTTATTTATATTTGTCTTTGACCGGTTGTTGGCAAGATCCGCTTGTATCTCGTGTTTTTGTAGGTTTGGAGGCGTGCCCCCCTCAGATCTACTTCACCAAGCATCAAGGAACACTTGTGGCAACTCCATTTCACCGGGTAATCACTCCTTTTTTAGATCAATTTGTTTCTTTAACTCGTGCACCAGTTGAACCGGCCTCAGAGAGGTTCAACCGCCCCTGACAGCGGTTGAACCACCCTTGACCGGTTGAACCGGTATTACTCAGTTTTGTTCGAGTTTTTGTTGAAAATTTTAGGTGTAGCCTTTTCACCCCCCCCCCTCTAGGCTTCTTTCAATTGGTATCAGAGCTTAATCCTCATCATTAGCGCTTAACCGCGTGAGGATAACGATCATGTCGAGGGAAGAAAGAAACAAAGACATCATCATGGGCACTGAAGTTGAAGAAACTTCAACAACTTACTATGGAGAGGAGATTGATCCAAAGGTTTTGGACCTTGCCATGAAGATTGCGGAGAAGATATTCCTCAAGATGAAGGAGGAAGAAAGCAAAAGAAAGATCGAAGAGGAAGCAAAAGCCAAAGCCAAGCTAGAATAAAAAAGAAAAGCCGAAGAAGAATTGAGAGAAAAAGGAAAGAAGGAAATAGAACTCAATGAAGAATTGCTCGAGTCATTGGTGACTAAAGTGATGAAGAAGATGAACATCGAGTCATCTTCAACCAAACATGACTCCAAAAGCGATGAGTATCAACGAGTTCATTTTGATTATCATCGTAATTTTATTCCTAACTTCTCTTCCGCGCCACTCGGAAAGCTTCCAACTCTTAGTGAGTTGAACTATGACGAGTGGGTCGATAAGATGAAGTCGCATTTAATCGGTGTGCATCCTAGTCTTTGGGAAATTGTGAATGTAGGTATCAACAAACCAATGGATGGTGAAGAGATGACACCGGAGATGCTTCAAGAATTGCATCGCAATGCTCAAGCTGTGAGCATCATCAAGGGAACTTTAAGTGCGGAAGAATACTGCAAAGTCCAAGGGCGAGAAGATGCCAAGGTTGTTTGGGATATTCTCAAAATGTCACATGAAGGTGGTCCTAAGGCCAAGAGACAAATGATTGAATCTTTGGAAAGTGAGCTAGCAAGATATGATTGGATCAAGAGAGAATCACTACAATCTCTCTTTGATCGATTGATGGTGCTAGTTAACAAGATAAGAGTTCTTGGAAGTGATGAGTGGAGTGACTCAAAAGTCACTAGACTTTTCATGAGGGCTTACAAGGAGAAAGACAAGGGTCTAGCAAGAATGATTAGAGATCGTGATGACTATGAATCTATGACACCACATCAACTCTTTGCCAAGATTCAACAACATGAGTCCGAAGAAGCCCCAACCAAGAACATAACAAGGGATTCAAATACCTTAGTAGCAAATGATCATAGTTGTAGCAAGAAGACACCTCCAAGGATCACCGCCGACGTAGAATACAACCATTCAAGATCTCACAAGAACAAAGCGGTGGTCGAGAGCTCTAGTGATGAACAAAGCTCAAGTGATGATGATGACGAAAATGCCGCTATGTTCATCAAGAGCCTCAAGAGATTGGTAAGAGGAGGCGAAAGGAATCAAAGAAAAGGAAGAAGAAGGTAATGCTACAAATGTGGTAAAGTTGGACATTTTATTGCCGAATGTCCAAACAACAAAGAAGATGAGGGCAAGAAAGAATTCAAGAAGGATAAATTCAAAAGAGGAGAGAAGAGCAAAGGCCACTACAAGAAGAAAAGATATGGTCAAGGCCAAGCTCATGTTGGTGAACAATGGAATTCCGATGATGAGAGCTCAAGCTCCGAAGATGAAGGAGTGGCGAGCATTGCCATTCAAAAGTCGTCATCAACATCACGTCTCTTCACCAACCTCTCCGATAACGAGGACAACTACACTCCTACTTGTCTTATGGCAAAAGGAGCAAAGGTAACTTTATCAAACCAATCTCATGATGATGATGATGAATCTAGTTTGAGAAATAAAATTATCAAGGAGTTTGGAATAAATGGATATAATATAATCACCAAACTTATGGAGAAGCTAGAGAAAAGAAAAATGACTCTTGAGTCCCAAGAGGACTTGCTTATCCTTGAAAAGGAAAGAAACCTTGAGCTTCAAAAGTCAATAGATGATAAAGATGAGGAAATTGAGAAGTTGACTAGGAAATTACTCTTAGTCAATTCTACTATGGAAGAAAAAGAAGTTGAACTTTCTAAAGCAACAAATTCCATAGTTGATCTTAGGAGTGCCAATGAATTACTTCAATCAAACATTTCAAGTTTGAGGGTTCCGTACCAAGAACTTGAAGTAAAATTTGACACTCTTTGAAAATCTACTTCATCAACTTCATCATCTAAAATTAACTCTAACTCCTCCACAAGCAAAGGATGTAAAAGATGTTATAATCATGATATGAATACTTGTACCACTAATCTTGACAAGATAGGTGCCTTGGAAGACAAAATAAAGTGGTACAACAACATGATTAAGGAGGAAATGCTCTTGAACAAAGTTGGATCAAGAAAGGTTGAGACCAAGTACAAGCCCATAAGGGACAACCATGGAAAAAGGGGGCTTGGTCATAACCATCAATTAGAGAATCCAAGTGTGGAGAACAAGAGATGGAAATCTCCCAAATTTGTGAAAAGCACAAATTTGTATGATGCATTGGGAAGGATCCACTCTCCTAACTCCATTCCCACACAAGATCATGGGAAGAGCAACAAGGGAAAGAGCAAAATAATAAATGGAGACAAGGCTCCAATCCCTAACTCTAACTCTTATTTATGTGATTATATGTTGACTTGGGACTAAGGTAAGATGGTCGTCAAGTATGTGGGTGCCTATGCAAAGAGAAAAGCAATGAGAAGGAGTGTATGGGTACCCAAGGCTCTCACTACTAACCTCAAAGGACCCAATTCATTTTGGGTACCTAAATACAAAGCTTAATCTTGTGTTGTAGGTCTACTCCTCCGGTGGATCAAGTTGGGTGCTTGATAGTGGATGTACAAATCATATAACCGGAGAGAGAGACATGTTAAACTCCTTTCAACCATCCCATGAGCCACAAGAAATCATCTTTGGGGATAGTGGAAAAGGAGAAGTGATTGGTTTCGGTAACATATCTCAAACGAACAATCACTTTCTAATGTTTTACTAGTTGATTCCTTGAGTTATAATTTGTTATCCATTTCACAACTTTGTGAAATGGGTTTTAATTGTCTTTTTACTAATGAGGGTGTGCAAATTCTTAGAAGGGAGGATTCCTCTATTGCATTTACGGGTCGCTTGGAGGGCAAGCTTTATCTTGTTGATTTCACAACAACTAAAGTGACGCCCGAGACTTGTCTAGTGGCAAAATCTGACTTGGGATGGCTTTGGCATCGCCGGTTAGCCCATGTCGGGATGAGGAACTTGGCCAAACTTCAAAAGAATGAGCATATCCTAGGACTAACCAATGTTCTTTTTGAGAAAGACAAAATTTATAGTGCTTGTCAAGCGGGAAAGCAAGTTGGAGCTCATCACCATCCAAAGAATATTGTGACGACAAAGAGGCCATTGGAAATGCTTCACATGAATTTATTTGGTCCGGTGGCCTACATAAGCATTGGGGGTAACAAATATGGTTTAGTTATTGTTGATGATTATTCTCGCTTCACTTGGGTGTTCTTTTTAAGTGATAAAGGTGAAACTCAAGAAACACTGAAGAAATTCATGAGAAGAGCTCAAAATGAGTTTGAATTGAAAATTAATAAAGTAAGAAGCGACAATGGAAGTGAATTCAAGAACACCGGTGTTGAAGAATATCTTGAAGAAAATGGCATCAAGCATGAGTTTTCGATTCCTTACACTCCACAACAAAATGGTGTTGTGGAGAGGAAGAATCAAACTCTCATAGAAGCGGCAAGAACCATGCTTGATGAGTACAAGACGCCCGATAATTATTGGGCCGAAGCCGTCAACACCGCGTATCATGCAATCAACCGATTTTATCTTCACAAGATCTATAAGAAGACCGCATATGAGCTTCTAACCGGTAACAAACCTAAGGTGGATTACTTTCGGGTTTTTGGTTGTAAATGTTTCGTACTTAACAAAAAGGCCAAAAGCTCAAAGTTTGCACCTAAGGTCGATGAAGGTTTTCTACTTGGTTATGCCTCAAACGCTCATGACTATCGTGTTTTCAACAATACCTCCGGTCTTGTTGAGATAGCGATAGACGTGATGTTTGATGAATCTAATGGCTCGCAAGGGAATTTTGATGAAAATATTGTAGGAAACAAAAAATCACCAAGTGATGACATCAAGAAGCTAGCAATTGGTGAAGTGAAGCCACAAGAAAATGATGATGAGGGTGATCAACCAAAAGTGTGGATACCAGAAGGGATTTCCATTCATGAGGCGAATGCTCAACAAGAAAATGAATAGGTTTCGGACATGGGTGGTCAAACATCCATGTACGAAAATTCCGCACCTCCAAGCCATGCACCTCAAGAACAAGATGATCTACCTCAAGATCGAATCCCACTCCTCCAAGAAGAATGTGAGGAAGATGAACCTCATGCAAGACAAGATCAATTGCAAGAACAAGACGATGTTGGTCAAATTCAACGCCAATGTGAAGTGCCACATCCTAGAGTTCACCAAAGCATCCAAAGAGATCATACCGTCGACAACATCTTAGGAAGTGTCCGAAGAGGGGTAACCACTCGTTCACGTTTAGCAAATTTTTGTGAATTTTACTCCTTTGTTTCCTCTCTGGAGCCTCTTAAGGTAGAACAAGCTTTGGATGACCCGGATTGGGTGATGGCCATGCAAAGAAGAACTCAACAACTTCACTCGAAATGAAGTATGGTCTTTAGTGGAGAGACCCAAGCAAAATGTGATAGGAACCAAATGGGTCTTCCGCAACAAACAAGATGAGCATGGCGTAGTAACAAGAAACAAGGCTAGGTTGGTCGCTCAAGGATTCACTCAAGTGGAAGATTTAGATTTTGGAGAAACTTATGCTCCGGTGGCAAGGCTTGAATCAATTCGGATTTTAGTAGCTTTTGCCACCTATCATGATTTCAAGCTATATCAAATGGATGTCAAGAGTGCCTTCCTCAATGGGTCAATTCAAGAAGTAGTATATGTCGAGCAACCACTGGGATTTGAAGATCCAAAGAAGCCAAATCATATTTACAAACTCCATAAGGCGCTCTATGGGCTCAAGTAAGCACCTAGAGCATGGTATGAATGCCTTAAGGATTTCCTCTTGAAAAATGGCTTTGAAATAGGAAAAGCTGACTCTACTCTCTTTACTCGTAAATTGGATAATGACTTATTTGTGTGCCAAATATATGTCGATGACATAATATTTGGTAGTACTAATAAGTTCTTTTGTGATGAGTTTAGTAGAATCATGACCAAAAGATTCAAGATGTCAATGATGGGGGAGCTCAAGTTCTTCCTTGGTTTCCAAATCAAGCAACTCAAGGAGGGCACGTTCTTATGTCAAACCAAGTACACACAAGATATACTCAAGAAATTTGGCATGGAGAACGCTAAGCCCGCCAAGTCTCCGTGGCTACAAATGGTCATCTCGATCTAAATCAAGAAGGTAAAAGTGTCGATCAAAAGCTCTATAGATCAAAAATAGGATCTTTGCTTTACCTTTGTGCATCTAGGCCTGATATCATGCTTAGTGTGTGCATGTGTGCAAGATTTCAAGCTAACCCGAAAGAGTGTCATTTGATGGCCGTTAATAGAATCTTGAGATATCTAGTTCACACACCAAACTTTGGCTTGTGGTATCCCAAGGGTTCCACTTTCGATCTACTTGGCTACTCCGATTCGGATTATGCCGGTTGCAAAGTTGATCGAAAGAGTACTACCGGGACTTGCCAATTCCATGGGTGGTCCTTAGTGTCTTGGAGCTCTAAGAAACAAAATAGTGTCTCTCTTTCCACCGCCGAAGCCGAATACATTGCAGCTGGTTCTTGTTGCGCTCAATTGCTTTGGATGAGGCAAACCTTGAGAGATTTTGGTTGTGAGTATAACAAAATCCCACTCTTTTGTGACAATGAGAGTGCGATCAAGCTTGCCAACAACCCAGTGCAACATTCCCGTACCAAACTCATAGATATCCGGCAGCATTTTTTGGGAGATCATGAAGCCAAAGGAGATATCGAAACCCGCTATGTGAGCACCGAAAAACAACTAGCTGATATCTTCACCAAACCACTTGATGAGACGAGGTTTTGTGCTTTAAGGAGTGAACTAAATATTTTGGATTCTAGTAACGTTTCTTGAAACCTTGTGCACACTTGATTGTTATTGCTTACTAGAAATTTTAGAAAAGCCATGCCTAAACAAGACAATAAAATGTTTGATCTTTATTTGCAATCATATGATCATTGCTATGTAATGTTGATTGTCTGATCATATGGTGGCAAATTTGTTGTTACATCCCGTGTTTTAAAACTTCTCTCAAAACTTTTGAAAATCACTTCAAAATCTCAAAGATCTCTTTTATTCTGTGGAATGGCGGTTGAGCTAGTGGTTGAACCGGCATATTGAAAAGCTCAACCGGGATCGTTTCTGGTGGATCACGATTTAACCGCACCCTCTGAGCGGTTGAACCGCACCTGTGCTGGGTGGTTGAACCGCCCCTCACCGGTTCAACCGGCCCTGCACAGTAAAAGCCCGTGAGGGGTAGATATCAACCGACTCCCTCACTTCAACTGGTCATTCTTCATCTCCCTCTCCGCCTCACATCCTCCCTCTCCTCATCCACCAAAAGAGCACCTCCCATTGCCAAATCTTGCCGCATTGGAGAAGGGGAACAAGGATTGGAGTTGGATTTCACTCCCCAAGAGCCTTCCCCGCCCGAATCAAGCTTCAAAACTTGCTTTCGTGGGAAAATCATCTCCAAAGGTATCTCATCGTTCTTTTCTTCGATCTACCATTTTAGGGCACTTGAGTCGAATCCCTTTGAATAGAAAGGTTTACATTGCATCAAGGATCTAGTACCTAAAGGGATTTGTAATTTGGATAGCCACATTTAGAGATCAATCCTTGGGATGAACTCAACTACACACGTGCGGTTGAACCGCACCCCCTGGGCGGTTGAACCGCCCCTACACAGTTTTGTATCATTCCATCTATTTTAATCATCTATCCTTTTTTTAAAGTTTTTTCTATCTTTCTTTTCTAGAAAATGCCTCGCAAGAGATATCTTTCTATTGTTGAGGAGAGTGACACCGAAGAGGAGATCCAATGTGAACAAGAAGAGGAAATTCAAATTGAACGCCCTCGCCGATCTCAAGCCGGCAGGGGTAAAGGAAAGGCAATTGGAGAAGGCAGTTCCAATCCTAAAACCGCTCAGCCCACTCCTCGTAGAAAGAAAGCCACAGCAAATCGTCCTGGCCGTGTTGCAAATCCAAATGTGGATGATCCCACAAGTGACGATGATGGACAGAAGGATGATATCATAGACCTTCCTCCGGATGATGCACCTTTTGTTCAAGGTCTTGTGCTACATAGGGCAAGAGCTCGATGCAATCCAAATGAGGAAGAGATGGTTTATAATGTGGGCAGCTCGGAAATTCTTAGAGCAGCAAGGCATGAAAATCCTTGAGATGGAAGAGAGATAATCGTATAGATGGTCAGCGTTTTTGGAATCTCTTCCATGTGGATTTCTATAATTCAGTGATCATGACCAAGAAGCATCAACAAATAATCAATCAAAGATATATCAATTGGGAAGAATGTGAAGCTATGGGTGACAAAGAAATGACACGAGCCCTTAGAGCTTGTGAAGCTAGAGGCATGAAGCGCATCATGATACTTTCATATGATTGGAACAAGGAAGTGATTGTGCAGTTCTATTCCACCTTGTGGGTGAAGATGGGTGGAGAAAATATTGGAAGCTATAAATACCCATATATGAATTTCAATATTGAAGGGACTTGGTACAAAGTCAGCTATAGAAGGTTTGCATACATTCTTGGATTCACTGATCAGGATATTCATAGTGATAGAAAGTGTGTGCATAACTATAATCTACCACGTCATGATGATGTCAGTGACATGCACATTGTACCTATCGAGGACTTGTGGAAGACAACAAATCTGCAAGCATATTATCAGTATCTCAATTCCCTCTTCCGTGCCACTCTTATTCCAAAGGGACGGAATCAAGTAAATGTGCATGGTGAAAGTCAAACACTCCTATACTTCATGAAGCCAGAAAAGAAATTTAGGATCAATGTGTTTGACTTGATATGGCAAGAAATTATTCATGCTTCTTGGAACACAACAAAGGGATGTGTGCATGCTCCATATATCATGCAGATGATTGAGGTGGTATCTCAGACTCACTTCCAGAAGGATGGTAAACATGCTATATACACACCCTATTGGATTGATCCAAACACTCTAGCTGGAAGATCAAAGAAAGCACCTAGATCTCGTGATGAGCCAGCTCCTACATCTTCTGATGAACCTCCTCCAGATCCACCGCTTCACAGATCTTCATCTCGAGTCGCTACCGCCTCTCATTCCATGAGTCGGCCGTCTAGCTCAAGGTCAAGTGGCGAGCGCACCAAGAAGGGTGGTCTCCGTGAGTTTCTCATGAAGGGCTTTAATGCCATGTTTTCTATTTGTCGTGAGAACTCTATTCGCACCGCCGAGCTAGAAAGGAGGACAGCAGAATTGGATGAGAACTTTCGACGTCATGCTGCAGGTCAACCTTTATTGCCAGCTCGACCATATGTTCCACCTTCTCCTATGCCAGAGAGTCTGGATGAGTGGTATCGCCAGACACATGGAGTTCCATTCTATGAGCCAGAACAAGATATATCAGAAGAAGAACCGGAAGCTCCTGAGCCATTTGTCTATACTGGTGCTACTCAACCTCCACCGTCTCCACCTCCTCCCGCTCCGGATATGGGGACCTTCATCTTTGGTGATCCGAGTGGTACTCACGGTGGTCCTCGGGGCGATTGGTGATCCTCTTTCTTTTTGGTGCTTGTTGCCAAAAAGGGGGGAGATTTATGTGATATCCAGAGGGGAGAGTTAGGTCAATGTGAATCTTTTCAAAAAGGGGGAGATTTTCATCAAAGGCGGAGATTCATGTGATATCTATCTATATTCTATCCATAGATCCTTTGTATTTTAGAAGAAACTTTGAACTTTCGGGATGTAATAACTCTTGTATGATGTTTGTGATTAAGAACCATGGTTTGTAATAGTAATTTAGGTGAACTTGTTTCATTTATGTCATGCTATGAACCTTGGTTGTGCTCAGTCCCGTGTTCTTTTTCTTATGTTTGTGATGGATTGTTGTTTCTTATTTTCTTGGGTGCTTGCCATGTCATATGCATTTGTCTCACGGATTATTTATGACACCTTGTTGCACCCTCGAAAGCTTGTATGCTATACGTTTCTTTCATTTCTCTCTAAAGTTATGCGTGATTGACATTGAGGTCAATTTGTGTTAAATTTTGACACGCATACATTTAGGGGGAGACATATATATACAAGTACTCGAGCATCTTTGTTTTATCATTTGGATATCACTTGATTTTGTTTTGTCATCAATCACCAAAAAGGGGGAGATTGTAAGTGCAATCAACCATTTGAGGGTTTTGGAGATTGAATGACAAAGAATTTGAAAGGACTAACGTTTTGATTGAGCATGTGTGTAGTTCTTAAATATCTTATGAAATGCTCTTTGATACGGGAAAGCGAAAGAAATATGAAGCATTGAAGGAAATATTCAATTAAGTCGCTTGTGAAGGGAAAATGAAGCTATATAGAATTATCTCAAGAGTTATACAAGCTTAAACTCAAGATTCAAGCATGAAGGCAACAAAAATCTTTTAAGAGTTATCAAAGCTTAAAATTCAAGATTCAAGCATGAACTAAAAAGGTTTGTTTTTGATAGCACTAAAGTTCAAAGCTCTCATTCCTTGACTTGCTCAAATCCCACCTTGACTAAGCCTAACTGCGGTTGAACTTGGCGGTTCAACCGGCCTCCTTGAAAGTTGAACCTGTCTCAACTCTGGTGAAGTGCGGTTGAACCTTCCTTCTACAGTGGTTCAACCGGTCCACAACAGCGGTTGAACTTGCGGTTCAACCGCCCCCCCTCAGAAGTTCAACCGGTCTCGATTCTGGTGAACAACGGTTCAACCGCCCTTGAACAGCGGTTCAACCGCCCCTATCGATTCTATGCCTAACGGCTCTTTTTGAGGGGTGTCCATATATATACTCTCACTTACCCCTTCACGATATAACGGATACAAACGCCAAAAATTCATTCTCTTGTCTGAGAAGAGAGTTCTAACTCCTATTCTTTCATCTCTCTCACTCTTGAGCTCAAATCCATTGCAAATCCGTGAGCTAAACCTTTGTAGCAGCCCTACCAGAATTAATCCGGTTTAAGTGCGCTATTTGTCGCCTAAGGGCGAATCTGACCAACTCGCACTTAAACGGAATGACCCTAGTTGGTCTGTCGGGTAAAACCTCCCGATTAGCTACGGTAAATTTCGGATCGATGACAAGCATACCAAACACTCGCATACCGACGAGCCCAGAGTACGACATACCACCAGTTACATCACATAGTCTTACATAAATTTAAAACATCATAAGTTTTATCCATAAACAGCTCAGAGTCTTGCAGCGGAAAATTAAACGGTACTAACGACGATAAGTGGTATCACGATGAAGCCCGTACATGACATCACTTGGCACCTTCACCATCTGCTGGTGATGGATCCCATTCCACCGACCAGCCAGGCGGAAGCTTGCACAGCCAAGTTAAGCTAGCAATTTGATCCAGAAACATATCACCTGCAAACCAAAAATTTATGCCACAAGCAAGGCTGAGTATACTAATACTCAGCAAGGCTTACCTGACGAAGGGTATACTTAGCCCATTAACTAGACATGCATGGCTTTTGGCTAGAGGGGTTTGTTTTGCCAAAAAACAGCTAATAGTGAGTCCTTGCTTTCAGGTTTTAGCTTTCCGGTTCCAGTATCGGTTAACCATTCTAGATGAGCTACTATCCACTAACAAACATGGTGGAAATAATTATCTTTCATCAACCAACCATCTTTAATCATCATCTTCCTCTTCTTACTCTATGTGGCAGAAGTATTAAGCAGTCTCATTAACCGTGAAAAGCGAACGATTCAAATCGAGTTTCTTAACCTTGCAAGGCAAACCTAACTCACATGCATGGGGCCCAGACGAGTTACCCATACAACTGCTCCCCTTTCTTCCTGTATCGTGGACAGGTCCACCCCCTCGAGTATAGAACTCGCGCTCGGAACTATACTCACCATGTGCCCATGGGAACGACGTCAAGAGGGTGGCAGGTATCTCCACTACCCAGTCCAATCGGGTACTAAGCTTACCGATTACCATATTCTCGGCATGTGGCTAGTACGTTCAAACGCTTAACCACCACTACCACACACTGCGACCTTAGCAATTTCGCTAACCAGATGGGGCAATCAATCATCATATTTCAATTCGGGCCCCGTCCGTAGACCTTATGATTGCAGCGTGCAGTAAACATACAACTCATATAATTCTCGCGAGTGACAGGAAATCACTCGACTTTTACCGGAGTCCTATAAGCTTAGCATTTCTAACGATCCTTGCATCTAGTATTCAAACATAAGTACCTAGGATCATGCAACTATGGTTTCAATCAAACCTATAACTTAATGCACAAGCAATAATAGTAAATAGTTGCATAAGTTAGAGAGTAACGGTCATGCTCCGGGGCTTGCCTTTTTGCTCGGGGTTAGCTTGGGGTTCGTCCGAACGTTGGCTCGGGTCTTCCGCGGCTTCAGTCCAATTAGCTTGCAACTCGCGGGGTTCTCCTTCTTGCTCTGGCACTAGCTCGTAGTTGCCGTCGGGGAGCGTGGTCGATTCTACATGAATGCATATGCATGAGTTTATCGGTGGCAATTATTTTTATTTACTTTACGATGGAGTTGTAAGCCATAACTTGGTCGTGAGGGTGGGTTAACTTATGTCTTTTCTTTCTTGGGCAATCATTTATAGAGTATAATCATTCCTGTTTTATTTCATAAAGAGTGCGGGGTTGATTTTCTAGACGCCTTTTCATTAATTGTGTAGAGTAGTATTTCATTCTTAATGCTTTATTATGGTTAAATCCATAACTTTAGTTATACACCTTCTCTGGTCATGAAAATTTTACTCAAGGTGTAACACTTAATTATTAGCTTGCTGTAAAATTTTCAGCTATTTTTGTGCAGTGAGTTATTTATTATAAATAAAACAAACTATAGATTTTAAACTCGCACTAAAATTATGCAGGGAGTTAGACATGAGTACTGGCCCTGAAAAAATTACTGATGGTTTGAAATCTTGTGATTATTCTACTGTAAAATTTACAGGTTTAAAGGATAAACATACTGGGCATGAAAAATAACACAATTTATATAGGCATATAGAAAAACTAAATTATACAGGGAGTTCTGGTCCGTTTCAGAGGCTCCAACTTTTCTAACATGGATATAACATCAGATAGAGGTTCGAAAAAATAATATCAGATTTTTCTAAGCTTAGAAACTATTTTTCTTGATTTTGTGTGATTGTCCAAGCACTAAATAGGTTGGACCAGTTTTGTTCAACCAAAAATTCCTAAACTTTTTCCATGGAATCTAGAATACAAAACATGGTTACTGTAAAAGTTTCAGCCCTTATAACATGGTATAGCTACTGGAATAAATAGATCACCCAATTTAAGCATATTTAAGGATCTATTTTTCAAGCTATGCTAGGTGCAAGTACTGGGTCTAAAAATTTTACACAAGGCTCATTTCATGACATGTAGTTCCCTGGCAAAAGATGACATGCATAGGGTACAGGAAACAAGAGATCTAATTTAGGGTGCATTTAACTTGCATTTTAAATAACTTTAAAACCAGTGGTCAAATACAAAAGTGCATGTATGAAAAAGTGTAGATCTACTCATTAGGAACTCAGAATATTTGGATTTTCATTTTTCTGATTTTGCTACAATTTTATTTTGAATTTACAAGTTCACTGATTTGAATTTTATTTTGAACTAGAAAGATTTAAATCAACGCAATTGGGTCCTTGCCCCGAGAACAGAGCAGGACGGCGGCGGTCGGCCGAATTCCGGCGAGGAGGAGGCTCGCCGGCGGCGGGGATGGTGTCCAGGGGTGAGAGCTCACCAAGATCTACCTGTGGGTGGGTGATGTCGTCGACGGGGATGGCCGGGAGCACGGGTTCGACGGCGGCGCAGAGAGGGGTTGCGGCGGCGTAGGTGGCGGCGGTGCTCCGGCGGCGTTCTTGGGTGAGGCTCTGGCCTGGAAGCTTCGTGAGGGTTCGGGGAAGGTGATGGTGAGGCTAATTTGGGGAGTGCAAGGCCGGGAATGGGAGTTCCACGGCGAGCGGGGCTCGACGGGGTTCGCGGCGGTGGCGAGGGTGTTTTGCGGCTCCGGCGAGGTTGTGGTGGGAATGCGTGGCCTTGGGAGCAGCTAGGGGCGGTGTGGAGTCGTGCTGTAGGGCTGGTTTGAGCAGAGGGGCTGCAATGTGGGCTGTCCGCGGGAGCAGGGGAGCGGCGGGGGAATGGCGGGTGCGCGGCGGCGCTGCTCAGTGGCGCGGCGGCGCTGGCGGTTCTGGGCGATGGGGTGGGGTGTAGGCGTGAGGAATGGAGAGTGGGCACGCGAGTGGAGTACCCCATGTATAAAAATGTGGAAGTAATACCTTTGGTAGAGTCAAGAAAACCCGGAATGTTCTGATTGAGGTAGTGCTCAGTTTCCCACGTGGCTTCTTCTGCAGTGTGATGATTCCACTGGATTTTATACATAGGAATTACTTTCCGGCGAGTACCACTTTCCTTTCGGTCTAGGACCTTGAGAGGATGCTCTATATAAGATAAATCTGGTTCCATGGAGATTTGCTATTGTTCGACAACTTCGGTAGGAACTCGGATGCACTTCTTGAGTTGGGATACATGAAAGATGTCGTGGATGTTGGATAGCTGCGGAGGGAGTCGTACCCTATAGGCCACGGGTCCACATAGTTCAATGATCTCATAAGGGCCAACATAACGGGGAGCTAGTTTTCCTTTCACTCCGAACTGTTGTACACCCTTAGTTGGTGAAACCCGAAGATAGACATGATCACCCAATTCAAATTGTAATGGCTTTCTTATTTTGTCGAAATAGCTCTTTTGTCTCGACTGTACGGCTTTAAGGTTGGCTTGGATCACTCTCACCTTTTCTTCTGCTTCAGTCACAAGATCGGGCCCGAATATAGTTCGTTCTCCGACTTGCGACCAGCTCAAGGGAGTACGACACCGACGACCGTACAAGGCCTCGAAAGGTGCCATTTTCAAACTCGCTTGATAGCTGTTGTTGTATGAGAATTCAGCTAGAGCTAGACATTTGTCCCAATTCTTGTCATAATGAATGACACAGGCTCTTAACATGTCCTCTAGAACCTGATTTACCCTTTCGGTTTGTCCATCAGTCTGCGGATGATACGCTGAGCTACGAATCAGTTTCGTGCCCAGTGATTCTTGCATCTGCTCCCAAAAGCATGCAACAAACTGTGCACCACGATCTGAAATAATCGTCTTTGGTATGCCATGTAGACAAACAATGCGATCTAGGTAAATTTCTGCATACTTCTTTGCATTGTAGGTGGTGTGCACTAGCAAAAAGTGCGCTGATTTAGTGAGTCTATCAACGATAACCCAAATGGAATCATGCTTTTGGGTGGTGTTGGGCAACCCTACAATGAAATCTATGGTGATGTCCTCCCATTTCCAGGTTGAAGTGTTCCGGCTACTTTCAAGTGACTAGCCTTTACCCTCTGACATGTGTCACATTCCGATACATATTTAGCAATTTCTCTTTTCATCCTAGTCCACCAGTAGTTTTGCTTTAGATCTTGGTACATCTTGCTACTACCTGGATGGATAGAGAACTTGGAAAGATGTGCTTCATCTAAAATTTGCTTTCGGAGCCCATGATCCTTCGGTACGACAATGCGACCTTCGAACCATAGAATTCCCCGGTGATCTTGACGCAAACATTTATATTTTTCTTCTTGTTGTAACAATTTCTGCTTAATGATTTCTATGCCCTTATCGTTCAATTGTGCCAGGATTATCTTGTCGTGAAGTGTCGGCTCAATGGAGATATGACCCAAGGAGCCTTGAGGAATCATCTCTAAATTCAATTTCCTCATCTCATGACATAGTGTATCACTATAGGCTTTCACGAACAGACAATGGCAATGAGCCTTGCGGCTTAATGCATCCGCTATGACATTAGCCTTGCCGGGGTGATAGTGCACTTCAAGATCATAGTCCTTGATGAGCTCTGGCCACCTTCGTTGTCTCATGTTCAAATCTGCATGGGTGAAGATATATTTGAGACTCTTGTGGTCAGTGTAGATGTTGCATTTAGTACCCATCAGATAATGCCTCCATATCTTTAGGGCGTGAACAACTGCGGCCAACTCGAGATCATGAGTCGGGTAATTCTGCTCATGGGGTCGAAGTGCTCGTGAAGCATAAGCAATGACCCGGTTCTCTTGCATAAGAACACATCCCAGACCAGTACCAGACGCGTCACAATACACGTCAAAATGCTTGGTATTATCTGGTTGAGCTAGAACAGGTGCAGTGGTTAGATGCTCTCTAAGAGAATGGAATGCCTTATCACATTTTTCATCCCAGTTAAACTTTACTCCCTTCTTCAATAGTTCAGTCATTGGTTTAGCAATTCTGGAGAAGTTCGGAATAAAGCGACGATAATACCCCGCTAAACCAAGGAAACTGCGAATCTGATGGACTGAGGTAGGTGGCTTCCAGTCCATCACTTCATG
The DNA here is from genome assembly GCF_016808335.1 of Panicum virgatum. Taxonomy (NCBI): domain Eukaryota; kingdom Viridiplantae; phylum Streptophyta; class Magnoliopsida; order Poales; family Poaceae; genus Panicum; species Panicum virgatum. The sequence goes on from NC_053151.1 coordinate 16,747,599, forward strand.
AACTTTGCTAGGATCAACTGCTATGCCATTGCTGGAGATAGTGTGACCCAGGAACTTCACACTGTCCAGCCAAAACTCACATTTGGTAAACTTAGCATATAGCTTGTGATATCTGAGGCGTTGTAGAACAATGTGCAAGTGCTCTGCATGCTCTTCATCATTCTTGGAATAGATGAGAATGTCGTCGATGAACACCACGATGAATTTGTCAAGCTCCGGCATAAACACCGAATTCATGAGATACATGAAATATGCGGGGGCATTTGTGAGACCAAAAGACATGACAAAGAACTCATAGAGTCCATATCGTGTGGAGAATGCTGTCTTTGGAATATCACAGGGACGAATGTTGATCTGATGATAGCCAGATCGAAGATCAATTTTTGAGAATACCTTGGCCCCAACCAATTGATCAAACAGAACATCAATGCGGGGTAGTGGATATTTATTCTTTATTGTCACCACATTGAGGGGTCGGTAATCCACACACAACCTCAAACTATCATCCTTCTTCTTTACAAAAAGTGCCGGGCTACCCCAAGATGATGCACTAGGGCGAATGAAACCCTTATCTAGCAGGTCCTGAAGTTGGATCTTTAATTCTGCCAACTCCTTGGGTGGCATCCTATACGCTCTCTTAGAAATAGATGCAGTGCCTGGCTGTAACTCAATGACGAATTCAACGTCCCTATCTGGTGGCATCCCTGGCAAGTCATCCGGAAAAACATCGGCATACTCGCATACCACAGGAATTTCTTTAAGCTCGGGTTCACTCATGGCGAAGGCACAGGAGTTTATACACTCTTGAAATGGCAAATAGAGAGTAGTGTTTCCATGGGTTGGTGAATTGATGCTCCAGAATCAAATAAAATAACTGCAGGCTTGTAGTGTATAGAAAATGTACCCGTCATGACTGGAGCGCCTTCAGGAAGATCCGACAAAGTGGTGAAGTTGACCCTCCCCTATCGAACTTGCACAACCCGCCTCTTGCCCTTGTTTCGGTTGTTCTGGTTCGAACCCTGGCCTTGATTGGACGGCCTGGACTGAGAGCATTCCTTGGCGAAATGGTTAGGGCTCCCACAATTAAAGCACCGGTTGGCCGGGCTTGGTTGAAGTGGTGGGGGCGCATTCGGCCTCGGGCCATTTGGCTGCTGAGCCGGATAGCGGGAGGCACCCTGCTGCTGAGGCGGCCTGAAAACCAGACGCCCTTGTGGAGGGGCCCTCGGTGGCTGTGAAGTGGCTCCCGGCACAAGGCGATACCTCGGCGGTGGTGCAGTCGAGGGTTCGGATGGCGCTTTCCTCTTCTTCTCGGCCCAATGTGCCAGGATGCAGTCCTCCTGGGTGATGTCCAGATTCACTAGCTCATTGTACGATTCCACCCTGACGGGATTTGGCCTCTCCTTAAGCTTGGTGCTGAGGCCTCGACGGAAGCGATCGCGCTTCTTGACGTCCGTATCCGCATGGTACCCGGCGTACTGGCACAGGTTGTTGAAGGTCTGCGCGTACTGGGAGACGGTGCGAGTCCCCTGGGTAAGCGCCAGGAACTCGTTCAGCTTCCACTCCATGAGTCCTTCCGGGATGTGGTGTGCCCGGAATGCCGTCTTGAACTCGTTCCAGGTAACCACATGATTTGCCGGCAGCATGGCATTATAGTGGTCCCACCAGATATGAGCGGAGCCACGAAGCTGCTGAGCGGCGAAGCGGGCTTTGCCTGCCTCTGGGCACGGTGCCACGAGTAGTGCGAACTTGGACTCGATCGTCCGAATCCAAGCGTCAGCGTCGATGGGATCCTCTGACTTGTTGAACAGTGGCAGTTGTGTGCCCAAGAAGTCCTGATAGCTGGCAGCTTGGGGTTGGTGGACATGGTGTCCATCGCGTTGCTGCTACTGCTGCGGTTTCCCTTGGATGAGTTGGCGAAGCAACTCCGTTTGGGCAGCCAGGAATTCCCCAAAGTTCGGTGGTGGGGGCGGCGGCTGCTGGGATCCGCTGCCACTGGCTCCTCTGAACCCGGACAGGGTCTTGCGGGTTTGCCCCACCATTTGGAATATGCAAATCCATAGTTGGCACATCCTATGCACAATGCTCGGGCGCATAAGGTGTGGCGCGAGACCATAAAAGTAGGAGAAGCATAAGGATAAACAACTTGGACAGAATACTGTCGGTTACGGGAAAATTCATAACTTTCAGTGTATTAATCCAAATGCTCTCATCTTTTACCAGCAGTTAGAAAATTTATAGAGTTACCACTTTGGTATTCAACTCAGGTTCAAATTTCGTGCCAAAGATGGTCGAAAAATTCAGTTTGTGCGGTTCTATCTGGGCAGTTTTTCAGCAAACCGAGCTGCAAAGATCAGCTCGTAACTTTTAGCACAATTGTCTAATAATACTGAAAATTTGCAGACACGTAGGTTCGGAAATTTGGAACAACTTTGGTATTCAACACGCAGCCCAGAAATGCAAGGAAATAAAGATAAAATTTTCGATAACCGCTGCATTAAAACATTTTGGCTGAACGCCAATGTTTACAACCATCCACCAAGTTTCTAAACTTAGTTCACACGAATAGAGTTTACATCAAACTGAGTGGCACTCGACATACTAAAGTGGTGCTCAACTCGTAGTTAGCCTAGTACAACATGTCCAAAAGTCAGGCTACCCTATCAAGGAATACAACAAAAGACTGTGGTCCTAACGTCTAGAAGTCATCCAGATCGTTGACCGATGCCTCGCTCCTGACTGGTGAGTGGGCTCCCTGTGGTGGTGGCATCGGAAGTCCAGACACCGTGTCGAGCTTTGAAACTCCCTGAATCTCCTGGGGCTCCTCCTCCTCCATGGCCTGGGGTGGCGCTTGCAGTGCCTCAAGATGCTCGATGTGATCGAGTGCATCGTCCACCTGAACCTGGAGGGCATTGAGCTGCTGCTCAAGTAGGATGATATGTGCGTGACTCTCGCCCAAAAGGGTGTCACGCCCATCAACCTGCACCTCCAGCTGGTCGATCTGGGCGTTGAGGTCCGCAATCTGCTCCTCCTGGGCAGTCACTATCTCGCGACTGGTCCGAGCAGTACCAATGACCTGTGCCATGGCCCCGCCCTGGAGCACCTGCCAATGGTAGAGGGCATGCATGCACCTCACCGTCAACGCGATCGTCTCCTCCGGGGGCATTCCTCTGAAGGTACCAAGGTGACTGACGCGGCTGCGCCAGCTGGGGTCGTTCGGCTGCTCCACTAGGAAGGGGCCGATCGGGGCGAGGACAAAACCTGGTGAGCTCTCGCAGGGCTGCAAGCTCCCAGGTGTCCAACAGCCTGTGTCCCACAACTTCCAGCTCCACAGAGTGCCAAAGAGCTGGAACAGGGTGAGGAGCATGGGTCAGCCGCATGCGACAGCGCGCGACTCCCAGCTCGTGGTACTCCTCGCTCACGTAATGCGGGGGACTCAGATATCCCGCATCGCGCATCACGCTCCACAGGATGGAAGGAAATTCCTCCCAGTGGGTGCAGTCAGAGTGCGCACGTCCCTCCTCGTCAAAAACCAGGCGAGCGGGGGCTGCCATCTGAACAAAACAAAGAGACGCGCATGAGGGGCTGTTAAAACAGATTCTCAGCAGTGTACTAATAAAATCATAACTGAAGAAGTAGTACACCAAAAATTCTCAAATTTAACCAGGGCATTCCTAAGGTACTTAAACAGCAAGCAATTGCCATCAGACTTTGCTCTTATCTCTCTTCTCTCAAGCAGGAGCACCTACTGCAGCCCAGGCCGGCGCATCATTGTCTCCACACCTACCCATCACAGCTCCCTCGAAGCCACCTCGTCGCCCAAGCACCCGTCTCTTCCAAGCAGCCTATAACAGGCCAGGGGTAACTTGTTTTAAATTTGCTTTTAAAATTTTAAGGTGATAGAAGGGACTCTATTGTGACTGATACCTACAAAGCAGGCCAGCGACCCAGACCAAATGTGAAGATCCTAATATCCATCTGGGCTGTGCTGCAAGCAGCAACGCAAGAAGCAGCGCAACACATTAAAAGAGCAGACAAAAATGTGAACCTCAAGGGAGCGTAAGCTGGTGCAGTCTTGCTTCTCCCTATGTTTCCACGAGTAGCATTCATTTGGGGACGATCACACAGCGGCAATGGAACTGTACGAGGGGACTGGCTGGGTTGAGTCGACCACTAGTTTAAAGTAAACGTACTCAAAAGTGAACAACATTTGCATGCATCATCTTAAGTTGCCATGTCGGTTTGCCTTTAATTTGGTCTGACTTGTTTCCGCCAAATCGTTGTTCTCTCGCTATGTACAAGAAATTCGGGACCGGATCTTACATACAAACATCGAAATATCACCAGTATATCGTGCCCATCCACAAACACCAGAAGCCCGCCACATTTGTTATTTGAGGTTATTACAACACGAACAAGTGAACAACTAGAGATACTGAATGGCACCCAAAGATACATGTTCATCTGCTGCATAACCAATGCTGCTACTATGTATATACACGCTGGCACACAACAATCTCCACAAACTATCTTACCGGAGTCAGTTGAAGTTGTAAGGCATCTTTGGGCTATATTTTTCAATTGAATGTTCAGCTTGCCACCTGAATGGCTGAATCTGCAACTCATCAATGGATCTACAACTCAACTGTACAGAGAGCTGCAGTCCTGAAATCAATGGGTGCATCGACAGGTGGATGTGTGGTGAGCACTCTCCATTTCTTTGTCCCAGGGTTGTACACCTGAAACTCCAAAGCCAGCTTCTTCTTCAGCTGCCTCCATGGACCTGAGGCTTCAACAGGAACTTTAGCAGACCTGAGCACGTAAAGTTCCCCATTCATTAATACAAAACCACAAGATTCAGTGTTTGGGATCCTCCTCCTCATGGTAGCCTCTCTTAGCCACCTGTTCGTAGCAAAGGGATACCTGAACACAGCAATGTTCAAAGGATCAGTAACATATATGACTACAGATGGTAAACATAGCACAGAATATGAATGGGACTGAAAACTAACAGCGCTACTATGATCTCAAAGAAAATGGTTGAATTTCTAATTACAGCTCTTCACTCTTCAGCATTCACATCTTGTGATTTCCAAAAACATGAACAGCCACATTACATTAAGAACAGAAATGATGAACAACTTAAAGGACCAAAAGAAAATGATATGCAAGAGCAAACAACCAACCAGTTGCCTGCTCATATGATGCTATCAAATGAAGTTTTTGCTGTCATGTCAGTATGTTCTTGTGAGCTTGTGGAAGTGAAACTCGAGTCCACACAGCTCCATGCATACTTCAAGTGAATTCCCATGCCGTGTGTAAAACACTAATTAACAAGTTCATTCACCACAGCCACAGGTAATATAAATTTCCCATGAGCCATATAGTTGCGCATTGTTAAAGGGGAAAAACATACGGTGACTCTTTACTATAAACCAGGCAATAAGGATGTAAGTTTGCCATATCAATCCATCTCACCACAGGCATGGTGTATATCAACAGTAGTTAAAGGCACAAAACTAAATAAGGCCAATGTTAGATAACTCTCACCCTACAAAAGAAGTCACTCCTATGAAAGAGATAGCATGTATGTATTATGAACAAGGTAAGAAAGATTGCTTTCCTGCAATCTAAAGTTCTCTCATCCGATATATTACAGATCTTTCCCCTTGCAATTGCCCGCTCCTAATACCCTTCAAGCCATTGCCACCTTCAGCACAGTAGTCAACACGATGGGAAACACTATGTCACACAACTCATATACAGCATACACCTTCCTATGTTTGTACCACTAATATTATGTGCATATTACTTTGCAAAAAAAAGAATATTCCACAATGCCATCTATTTACTCGAGGGAGTTTTGCAAAAGAATAAAAAAATAGGTTAACAGTGCATATCTACATGATATTGATAGCAACTATCAGGGCAAGACTAAACAAGTCAAATACACAAAGAGAAACAAGTATACACAGAAAATTAAGCATGCATTCAGAGGAATATGCACGAGCAATCCTGGAATGATATTTACTTTTGCCCCTTTGCCCCTCCCTTGTCAACAAATTGATGCCAATCCCAACTAAAGATGTCCAAAGTGGATATCATTCAGCATCATGTTTTGAGGTCGAAACAATGATTAGTTACCAAAAATAGCTGCTTTTAATTGGCAGCTTTCCTTAAATTACAATCTCATACAAGAACTAAAATAACTTTTTATATTCCAAACATATAAACAAGAGGTTAATAGCAACGTTAGTTGTCCAGGTAGAATGCTTAGAAAAGCTGCACAGTCTAGCTGATCCAAATCAGGATCAAAATTAGCAGCCTATATGTGGCATTGCCTTTGTCTTGGAGACGTCATAAGGTCTACAATCTTGCCATAATGAAGCACTTTTGCATAAATCAATAATCATCCATGCCTTTTGTAGCACATAGTACTGAACTGCTTGAGACTCACTTTCCCTTGTTTTAGCAAAGAATAATTTCTCCTCAGGGTTACATTTAAAGCAATAGAAACAGTTCAGCTAATATTTAATCAGAACAGCTTCTTGTTGACCACATTTTAATAGAGTAACTAACAACACGATAAAAAAGCAAGCCAATGTTTTATTCTTAAGTAGGGTAGGAAATAGATCAACCATAGCCAAAAATCCATACGATACAGGTTCAAAACAAAATCATACTAGTAACTCAGCACACATACAAAGCTTAAACGTAGGCAGCTATGTAAAAATAAAAGTACATAATAGTTAAGTGGCCTAACCAACATGGACCTTTTGCAGTTCCCAGTGGAAGATCCTAGACCAATTCTTGGTATATTCCTCACCAACTATTTAAGTGGCATCTTGAGAACATTATATTGGACCATCATCTAATTCATCAATCAGTCTTTTTTGCACATTTTAAGTTATTCTGGTCTTTAAGCATGCCATATTTTAATCCAAGTTATCTGTACTAATATAGAAGGCATTAGTTCATTAGTTGGTTTCTTTTCCAGATTTGATGATAAGCTGACGTTAATGTATACTGGTTGACCCTAGTGAATTAGTGTATATAGGTCAATTCAATCCATCCGATTCACAGCATGTCTATATCTAATCATACATTTTGAATCCTGCCTTCCCTAACAATCCATGATATTAATGTGTCACAAGTAAAGATATAGAAAGACTACTGATTTACATCAACATTTCTCTAATCATTTCATGGAAGTGGCTATCATTGACAGCAACAAACTCAATCCAGACTTCATTCATCAACATGCCTTCTTTGCTCTCTACCTAACCCAAACTGACATATCAAAATTAAACAAACTATCTTTTGAATATGACCTCAGAAACCAAGGGGCATTTTCTCCACATGAGACCCACTTAACAATCACATAAGCAGTACGATAAACATGTAAATCTTGATGTGCCTTATGGCTAGCGAAGCGACCACAGTATTACTCCTCTAAAGCAAACTTTATCCATTTATAACATGTTGTGTTTAGTGAACATGCACCTGATTGTCACACAAAGTGATACACTATTTATTCCTTGCACTTAGCTTAACCTATATCAGCAACGCACCCAAAAAGGGAAAAACAACTGAACAGACAAGTTGTTCTCTAAAGTATAAAGGAGGATCAATGAATACAGGTCATGGATGAGATGATTGTTGATTCAATGGCACCCAAAAATTACGTTAAGGGACATCGCTGCTTTGTCACGCTGCAAAAATTCAAACTTAAAACTCAACTCATACGTGGAGAAACAAAAAAGGAAAATTTCATTAGGGGTAAAGTTGAAGTATTGGACCAATTGAAATAGTTTCGGAGGGTTTGCTTCCCATGTTGAGAGGATAAATGTAGTTCATACGTGAGACAAGATTGAACAACACGTCTGGGGGTAGTAAAATGGAATTCTTCCTTTACATTTCATAGACAAAAAAGGGCTTCATGACACACTACTACGTAAATTAGTGAATCATGATGCCATTTCCAGTTTATTGGTTAGGCTGGCACTTGACAAAGTAAATAACAGAACTATTTTGAATTTAGATGTATGATTCTTTAAGTTCACTATCCACTAGGGTTGTTATTCTCTCCAATCAAATGAACTGAAATGGTGCATGAATAGTTGTTACTAGCAACTGTAAGCCACCAATTCACTAGTACTAGCAAATAAAAAGAATAGTTGTTATGACGCATGATGTGAATGAAATTTTTATAAAGACAATTTATAAATCCAATGTCGCATGATGCTACCAGCTTACCACTGAAGTGAAAAGAAAAATAAGGCAAAAAATTATTAGGTTGAAGTGAAAAGAAAAAAATTAAAAGAAATCCGTCACAATAAAATAGGTGCGCTTGGTGCGGCTCTCTCGAACTGTGGAGCCTGCCCAGCGGTTTATTATTCTTATTATAAATGGGAAGCAGTTTTCTTCACAACTCAATTTATAGAAATTACTACTAGTAATTACTAAATAGAAAAAAGGTACAAGCAGCATTCAGGGGATCAGGACTTTGATGACAATGACAGAAAGAACAGTTCTTACTGACCCTTGCATCTCATGCATGAGCCCTGGCAATTCTAGGTAGATGTAGCATTCAGGAATTCAATTACAGTAATTAGAAGATCAATGCGGCCAGAAAACTTGCAATAAGTGACAGAAGTATACTATTTCTCTGGGACCAGTTCACTGCCCGTGCCCATTCGTTGCATCAAACATGTCGGTCAATAATGGCTTGTTGGCACCAAACTCAACAGCACCCTCTTTTTTTTCTGTCGGTGCAGCATTTCATTGCAGTTTATTCGCTACAGGTTTCGAGCACCACTACAGTGCATCCTCAACTGTGAATCGGCTGCCGTTGCCAGCAACAGATTTTTGCATACTACATTGAAGATTAGGTGGGAGAGAGACGGAGACACAGAGGAATTGGGCGAGTGTGACATCCCAGTGTCAAAATAAACTAACTAACCATATGTATTTCACATGATGAAAAGTTTGCCAAGAGACTTGTAAACATCACACCCATGACACACTAAACACAAAGTCCAATTGGTACCTAAGTGGGAATATGAAAAACAACACATGAAATGATATACCTTTCAAATGCTGCTTTTGAAAAATTTGAATTAGTTTGCAAACCGTGACTCAATTGAACATGGGCCTGAAACAAAAGATGTGAGTTGTTGAATTTGGAACAACTTTCATGTTCAAAGAATTTTGAGTTTCAATATAAAAAGTTACGAAAACCCTATTTTTGCGTTTCAGCCCCTCGGTTCTACCCTATTCTAGCCGTGGGTCCCTCCCTCCCCTTCTCTCTCTATTTCTCTCCCCGCGCGAGGACCCGACCGGCTCGGCTCGCCGGCGCCACTTGGCGAGCGATGCCTGAGGACCGCAAGGCGCCAAGGCCCGCGCCCGACAGCACCGCGACCCTGCCGCGCCCAAAGATCGCCGAATCGCCCCTGTATCCCCTCCCCCGAGCTCGCTCACGCCACGCGGCCGAGCATCCCGGCGCTCCGCTTCCAGCCAAACCTCTCGCCACGCATGCCGCCCGACCAAGCCACCACGCAGAAAAGGCTGCGCGAAAGCAGCGGCGCACAGCAGAAAGCAGATGTCACAGTGAAGCGCAGGCGGCACAGAGGGGTACTGTGCGGCTTAGCGGAGCGCAGGCGGCACAGAGGGGCACTGTACGGGTCAGCGTTAGGAACAGTGAAGCGCAGCGGCACAGAGGGGCACTGTGCGGCTTAGCGGAGTGCAGGCGGCACAGAGCTGCACAGTGCGCCACTGTACCACGTCTCTGAGTTCCGCGTCATGCGGACGGTCTGCGTGAGGCATGCGAGCAAGCTGCTTGTTCCTTCCGTGTCTTATTGTTGCCAGGTTTCATCCTGTTATAAGTTGTGTGTTTATCTACTTTGCCTTCATACTATTTTCCAGATTGAAAATTTCATCACCTTGTGGGAGAAAACGGTGAGAAAAGGTGTTGTTGAAGGATTGAAGCAGCACACACCCAGTTTTTCTTTGCAACCCAACACGTACGGATGTTTCACTAACCACACTTTTTTTCTCCTATATCATCCCTTCTCGCAACGGTTTCTCCTATATCATCCTCCTAAACCCCATTACCCACATATAAAATTATTTCCATTCCAACTACCATACCTTCCTTCTAACCTTTTTTCCTTTCAACTCTGTGTTTTATTTCAACTATGTGGTGGCAGCAAAAGTCAGAGCCACCACAGGGGCACAGTGGCAGAGGAAAATATTTTTACTGCTGCTCCCTCTATCTTCTTAGGTGTCAGGTGGAACGGGAGCGGGGGTTCTGGTGTTCCCTATCCTGGAGTGCAACCGGCTGAGGCAACAGTCTGGAGAATATTAACTATGCGCCCGGTGCACCTAGATGCTTGAGCTGTAGGAGGCGAGGAATAGCATTGCCCCGGGGCATGCACCCAAATTGCGCCAACAGCTTGATATATAATATAGCTCCATCTGTTTCTAGTGGGAGAGTATCAAAGAAAAAGTATGTGGCTTTGAGTCTGGGATAGCACATATTTGTTTCTTGATTGCTTATACGATGAGTGGATACAGGGTGCCGTGTACTCCGGTAAAAAAAGGAGATTAATACAGTTTTGCTAAAAAATGAACAAATAGATTGGTTAATAATTTTTTGTATGCAAATATGGGAATTACTCTTAATCGGATGAAAAACATTATGTTGCCACCTAATGTATGAATATGTTATTTTTAAATAGGAGAGAAACAACTAACAGGTTAGCAGAAACACAAAGACAGAAAATAAAATCCAATTTAATTGTACTAGTAAACGAGTGGAGAAACAAGTGTCGGGATGGAATGTGGCTTGTTGAGACTATACGCAACGTTCATCTCTTCCTCTGCCCCACCACTACTACAGGGGCCCCAGCCCAGCCCGGATCGGGCGGGGATGTGGCAGAAAGCGGCGGGAGAGACCGAGCTTGCACCCATGCGGCGCTGCCCCCGCTTTCCCCTAACCGGCGGTCGCGGCCGGCACGCCGCGCAGCAGCTGCGCGCACCGATGGTTTTGTGGAGAGTTGTCTGGTTTTGGCCTTGTTTGGCAGCGCGCTAGAATCCTAGCGCTAGAGGAGAATCTCTCCCGCATGAAGGGCTGAATGAAGTCTATTTGCAAAACCTTTTTAGGAATGGGTGTAACTTTTCGCGACGAATCTAATGACAGTAATTAATCGATGATTAGCTACAGTGATGCTACAGTACCATCCTCTAATCGCGCGGTCAAAGACCTCATTAGATTCTTCATGGTCACTAGCGCGGGGGTTCTAAAGTTGGTTTTATAAACTGGCTTTGTTTGACACCGTAATTAACGGTCAAAATTGTTACTATTCACTAGCGCTACAAAACCAAACAAGGCCTTTCTGATGAAAGGCTGAAGATGCACTGAGCATGAGTGAAGGAGAGTTCTAGATAGAGAGGGGGATGGGTGGACTTTCACTATTCACAAAACTACCTGCAACTGCCATGTATCAATACGGTGGTGGTGATGGCATGATTAGCACAAGATGACCCTACCTTGCTAGTGATCTCTCGCAAGTCACAAAGCCACAGAAAGATCCATGGTAAGAAGGGTATGCTTTGCCTTTAGTTTTGGTCTCTGTTCCCTCCTTTGTTTGTCCTAAGTGGCAAGCGATGCCAAGATGCTTCGGAGGTACTAACAGCAACGGTGCAAAGGGAGCAACCTGCACTGGATTAATACACATCTATCACGATGACCCAGCTGCTGTAAATTGATGATACAGGAAACTAGTGGTTCGCTCAGATGCAACAAATTGCACTTAAAGTTCATTTTATATTAGAAGCTATGAATGTTGCCAGTAGTCATCATAAAATATTCCTTACCAATATGTTCGGTATATTTGTGGCATAGCCCAAAATTAAGGATGAAATGGTTTCATCAGAACATCCTGAAACCACAAATCAAAAAATTAGTAGATAGAAGAATTTGAAACAAAAAACAAAACAAAACTGTCCTAAGGCAAACCACAAAAGGGAAGAAAGAAAAGGCTCAGCACTATTTAGTGGTAAAGAAAATGCAACATCAGTGAAAAGATTAAACTTGACCAGAGATTCTTTTGACCATCTCTCTCGCGATGTAGGGCTTGTTTGGTTACAGGGATTTTTTTTTAAAGTCCCTGTCACATCAAAAGGAATCTTACCATTTTATAGTATCAAATAAAATCTGTTTATAAATATTTTCTAACAGCTGAGTGCTAATTCGCGAGACGAATCTAATGAGCCTAATTAATTCATAATTTGCTACAGTGATGCTACAGTACTACTTCTAAATACTAAAATACTACATGTACTAAATTTTAGCCCCTGGAACCAAACAACCCCGTAACCAAACAACCCCGTAGAGAGAGGGGTGGTGGTCACACGTGAACTGGGTCTGTGCCAGTGCCTCTCTCTGTAGCATGCAGCTGCCATGGTCGTTTTGAGAGTTGGAGAAGAAGACAAAAGCCAGTCTCCTTTTTCACCTCGGAGCCCGCATGCATCCTGCAGCCGCAGGGCCGGCTCCCTAGCTTCTCCTCTCTCCATGCCTCCTGACCTCCCTCCCCTCTCCATGGATGATGGATGGGATCCCCACCGGTTCACGTGATGACATTTGCATCATTGCATGTCTCGGCAGCACCACGGCCGGCCATGGCAGCCTGCTGCTGTTCTCATGTGACCGTGACGCCCGGATGGGATGCATCGCGCATGCATGCAGCCAGCGACACTCACGGCGCGCTCTCTCTCTCTTCTTTTCATGGCGGACGTCGTCGTCTCTGTTCGTCTGAAACGACGACTACATGCAGGGGAACGCGAATGCGCGTGCGGGATAAAAAAAGTGTTCAGACGGATGGGTCTTGGTACGGTGATGATGGTTTTTGTGTCGTGACTCGTGACTGCCTCTGCCTCTCTGCCTTGAACGGAAAATCTGGTTGAGTGACGTTTTCAGGCGGCGAGAAAATCTCTTGAACGGAAAATCTGGTTGAGTGACGTTTTCAGGCGGCGAGAAAATCTCTGCTGGGCTGCGAACGAAAAGGAGACCGAAAATATCTCTCATTCTCTCCCGAGTCCCGGGCCGGGTTTGATCAGTACGAGGACGTTGCCGATAAACCTGCACTGCTCGCTCTTGAACCTGCACTGCTTGCCTTGACACGCCTCGTCTGCTATAAACCTGCACAGCATTAGAACACCTTTTTCACTCCGCTGGCTCCTCTCGTTCTTGCTCGGTGTTCGTTAAATACTACTCACCCGGCCGTCGCCCCCTCACTCACTCACCAACTACTCACCCGGCCATCGCCCCCTCGCTCGCTCACCAGTCGCTCGCTCCTCTCCACTCCAACAGGTTCGTCTTCCTCTCCTCTCTGGCATCTTTCCCTCTTCTTCAATCTCTCGTGTTCATCGATGGAACGAGCTAATCCCCCCTCTCTCTCTCTCCCGTTTTGGTTTATGCAAAATCTAAATTTTTAATGGTGTTAGCGTCTTTCTCTGTGTGCATCTATAATTTACATATAATCAATTGGGTCGGATCATGTTTTACAGGCCACACCACGCAGTCATGTCTGGAGGTCACGTTGTAGCGAAACTTTATTTCAACTGCGGTTATTGTGGAGTAGCCCTATCTGATGGAGCTTTTACAGTTATAATTTTTTTTTACTTCGTCAATCATTTTTCTCTTAGCATTCTAGTTCTATCTTTCTATTAACATCATTTTCTTTTTCATTTTTCTTTTTTATCAGTACGACAAAATGGTTTCTACGGATGAAAGATGTCAACGTCTATTTTGTGAGTCATGCGCACGAATTCACGAGAATTACTTCAATCATGATATTTTTCGAGCACATAATCTCGATTATATCATTTCAACTGGTACGTTTGTTTGCACTTTCTAGGGATGTGTCCAAGATATACATGCACCACTGTATAGTCAACATCAGAGGACGTGCCCGTACAAAAGACTTACGTGTCCAATATGTAATAATGGATTTGCCTTGATATCACTGAGGTCACATCTTCTGAGAGAATATCAGTTTAACCATTACCAGCTTAATTATGGTTCTCCCAACACTAGTCATAATATCTCCAATGTTAGAAGGTGTGTTTTTAGCGGTAGAGAGGAAGACTTTGTGTTCTTCATTAGAGGCGCAACCCTTTATTTTGTATGGCTTGGTGCATCAGCTGCTGCTTCATCTCAAGCGTCTGCTTCTTCATCAGCGTCTGCAAATATCCAACTGATGATGAATTTGGTCGTAGCTCAGACTCAACAGGATAGTGGGTTCTACACAGATCCACCACTACCGAGGTGTACTGATGTTGTTTGTCTCTTTAGCTTCAGACATCTCACCGCAGAAAATAATTTTAAGATTTCTGTATTGATAGATTAGTTGTTTATGTGTATGTCTTTATTTATCTATCGGATAAATTTAAATTGGTGGTTTGTTTATCTGTCGGATGAACTTAAATTGGTGGTGCTGGATGGAAGCTTATCCAAGGTCAAACAGACTTCACCAATTAAAAGAATTTTTGATTGACTAGAGATATGCTTAGGTGAGCGGAAGGAATTGATCTGGTACTACTTAGCTTAGACTAGAAAAAACATTTATTAACAAAATATTTCTTCAACCTTCAAGAAAAAACATCATAAAAAGGTGGTCTAGAAACAAAGTTTATTAGGTATAAGGGCCTTCATTAACTTGATAATCTCCTACACTTATTTCAAATATGTTGAAATTCTTCTTTGCAATGAGGCAACAGGAGAAGCAAAATATTTTTTGCAAGGAAGTCCTAACGTAATAATCATGAAAGGAAAACAGTTAATATAGTATAACGACAATTCAATAAGTGTATCACTTCACAAATATCAAACATAAGGATACCTCAAGGACCCAAGGTGTATCGTCAGTTGGCAAGATACCGACACAAGGTCCCTAGTAGCAATCTATGACGAAAAATGCCATCCTTCTAAATGGTTTGACTAATATTTTGGATAACTTCTAGTACTCTCAGAAATTACTCCCAATGCAATGTATTTTGGCAGGTAAGTGACTTCAATTTGGAAGTTTAGCATGATCCTTTTACTGTATGAAGAAATCGTAAAACAATACAATTGTATATTGTAAAGTTACACTACTACAAAAACGTTGATTTGTCCCGGTTGGGAAACCGCTGTTGTCCCGGTTTCCCAACCGGGAACGCCAGTCCGGGACAAAAGGGGGTACCCTTTTGTCCCGGGTCTGGCAACCGGGACAGAAGATGACCTTTTGTCCCGGTTGGTAACACCAACCGGGACAAAAGGTGCAGCCAGCGCCCACGTGGCTGGCGCACCCTTTTGTCCCGGTTGGTGTTACCAACCGGGACAAAATGTCTCTTTTTTTTCATGTTTTTCTTTTCTCAATTCTTTTTCTATTTCAATTATACTTTTGCATTTCAATTAAACTTATGTATTGGAATTCAGTGTGTATGATCTCCACTAATATATACATATATATATAGTTACTTATATAATATTTTTCCTAGATAGTTTTCATATATAAATTAATTCACATATATATATATATATATATATATATATATATATATATATATATATATATATATATATGTATACACATATCTATACATGTGAATTCCTTTACATATGAAAATGTCTAGGACCAATATTATATAAATATATATATACACATATATATTATTGGAGTGCTTATATATATAATACATACATACTCCATCATATTTGCATAGGTATATTCGTTCTTAATTACATAGTAGAATTCGCCTTTTGGAAATTTAATACATACATACATACTCATAAATAGAAATTTAATACATAGACACACATATATATTTACATAGTTATATTCGTTCTTAATTACATATATACGCGTATATTGTCATATTTGCTGTGATTGTCAATATTAGATATTCCATCGTAGTAGAATTCGCCTTTTGGATCGAGGACTTGCTCAACAATAAATCCGGAGAATTGTTCTTGAATCGCCATAATCTTTTCCTCCGGTATGAGTTTATCGCGCATCTCCCCGACCTATGGAAAAAGGGGATAATTAATTTCGACTAATTAAAATACGAGTTCAAATATTAACAAATTTTTTACTTACTTCCTCCTCCCAATCTGTCCAGCCCTTTGGAGGACTTACCAGACCATGGATGTTCTCGCATACATAGTATGCGCACAATACAGTGCCTGGTTTCTGCCTCATACACTTTAAGAGAGAAGAAATTATCAGGTATTTACATGAATATATAATAAAACTAATGAATCGTGCAATGAATCATACAAGTGCGTACCGGAAAATCTGTCTTGATCTTCAATTCCTTGTCAAATTTGCCTGGATGATTTTTAGCGAATTCTTTCCAAACCCTGTACATGATTAGAACAATTATAGTCAAGTAACAAAGTGATTCAAATTATCGGTCACCGACGGAGTAGTGGTAGATTTACTTTTTCATCATGTTAAGAAGATTTTCGTATTGTTCTGGAGGTCTCCTCAATGAGTCCATAACCACGAGTAGGCTCTTCTCGGGAATTATGACAATTAGGACCCAGTGTTCACTGCAAGATTATACGGAGGCAGTTCTTGGTAGTTAAGGTTTAAACAATTCGATTACAGAATAGAAAGAGTTAGACGGAAGGAATCACTCACGCAAAGTTGTAAGGAAACAATATCATTTGCTTGTTGTGATAAACGCTTATGTACTTGAACAACATTTGGAATATCTCATCGGTATTGTCGCGTAGAAGCCTACAATTACAAGTAATTGGGTCGATGAAGCCGAGGTGAGAGTATCCCTTTCTTCTGCAAGTATGTATCTCCATTCTACATGATACCGAATAAATCAAGAGATCAGTATGTTGAGATCATGCAAAACAATACGTAAGGAGAGTAAAATACTTACAGAACCCACAAGGCGACCATAGAGATGTCGAGGGCCTCCTGATGGAATAGTTGGTAAATTTCTTCCCAGTTTATCCATAGAATGGCCTCCCCCCGTAAGAAATCATCATCTTTAATCTTTGCGCCCTGCATGAAGATGCAATCGGCCATCGCACGCATGTAGTGCTGGTGCAGCTTATACATTTGCGTTGGAAGCACAGACACTACTTCGGGGGGTACAAGAGTTTTGCCGATCTCAAACGTCCATTTGACGACCACATCGGCCTTTGGAATATCTTCTCCCCCTGCAATCTGAGCGGCCGTCAGGTTTGATTCTTTCAAAAATGTAACAAAGTCTTGTTCTTGCGTCGTCTGTCCCACTACGAGAGGCTCTATTGATTGTTTCTTTTGGGCTCCGAGCTGTGGAACGTCGGACGACGACGACTTTGATTGTCTCTTCTTTTTCTCAGTAGTTTTGATAATTGTGCGTTCGTAGTCTGAAGGGGGGTCTCTCGGAATGAATTTTCTCTTATTTGCTTCGCACATTCCCTTAAAAAATTTCAAATCTATCGGATTTATCACTTTCTCGGGCTCCGGCTTCGGCTTCGGCTTGAAGTGCTCTTTAACTCTTTCTTGAGTTATCCGATCGCATTCTTCAAGGCTCATGTCCCAGGGTTTAATAGGAGCCTCCTTGGTTTTCTTCTTCTTTGGAGGCTCCTTAGCCGGTGCAGCTACCTTCTTTGCCGGCGGCCGTTTCTGCTTCTTTGCCGGCGGCGGAGGGGGTGACCATGGAGGCGACGGTGACGCTTGAGTGTTCATCGGCGCATGAGGTGATGGTGATGGAGAATGTGCCGGTGAACCTTGCCGAGACAGTGCTGCCCTTGGGGAGTTTTGCGGAGATGCCGGTCTTGGAGAGGCATGCTGAGATGCCGGTCTTGGTGTTTGATCATCCGACTTTAGGACAATGTAGCGCTTATCCCATAGGATGTAGCCATGAATGGCTTCTGCTAGTGTCCTCTCCCCATCGCCTCCAGGAATATCAAGCTCGAGCGTCTCCCAACCCTGGCACACCTGCTCCATGCCAACTCTTGTGTATCTAGGCGGAATTTGCTGCCCGTGGTACACGTCGCCTGGTTCGGTTGGCATGGCGGTACCGTACGCGAACAGTGAACATTAAGTTCTTAACGGCAGTCTGCAGGTCACAAGGTGTCCGGTGGGTGATCTCATCCACTGGAAATCGCTGCGGGGCCGACGCTTCAACTGCGGCCTGGATCCCCGTGGGCTCGGCGGCGGCGACGTCTGTGGAAGCGCAGCTGCTTTTCCGCTGAGACAGGTGATCGGCTGCGACACTAGGCTCTGGAGGCAACGTTTGCGCTTGCTGTTGCTGGCTCATTGCTACGGCCACTTGGCGTTGAACCTCTTCCTCCAGTCTTTGATCGTGTGACATGAGCCGTTCCTCTAGCCTTCGCAAGTGCTCCCGCTCATCATTCTTTCTTCTTTGCCGGCTTCTATATGACTCAATGTAATCCCTGAACCCATACTTCCATGGAACCACGCCTTTACCTCTTGTGCGGCCCGGATGCTCTAGATTCCCAAGGGCGTAAGTCAGCTCGTCCCTCTCTCTATTCGGCTTGAATGTTCCCTCAGCCGCTGCTTGTATGGCCTCCTGTAGTCTCTGGGCTGCTCGCTGGATGTTTGGCCCATAGACGCAGTCACCAGTCAATGGGTCCAAGCTTCCCCCGTGACCATAAAACCAGGTCCTTGACCTTTCAGACCAGTTCATGGTCGCAGGTTGGATGCCTCTGTCAAGCAGATCCTGCTCCATCTTCTCCCATTTGGGTACTGCAAGCTTGTAGCCTCCTTGGCCTAGAGTGTGATGGTACACTTTCTTCGAGGCATTGTCTTTGGCCTTCTGCACCTTCTGAAGCCCAAGCTCTGAAGACTTGTATTCTACAAATGCATCCCAGTGACCCCTGAGCTTTTCGAGCTCGCCGGTAAATACGGGTGTGGTCCCGGTCTTGATATATTTCTTCGTCAAAATTTTCTTGAATGATCGCAGCTGTTCGGCCATCTTACTCAGGGTCCAGTGCTTGCATATCTCTTCGGATTCAGCTGGAACCGTGAAGTTTTTCTTAAGCTCCCGCCAGCACCATTCTTTTTCTCTTTCGGGTACCGCATCCCGTTCCTCGCTTGGATTGGAAGCTTTCCAGAGCTTGAAGCTGATCGGGATGTGGTCCCTGACAATACATCCGGATTGTCTTATGAATTTTTTGGCGGCAGCTTCTGGAGCGATCGGTTCGCCATCTGGACCAACTTCCGTTATAATGAACCGCCCTTCCAGTTTTTTTGTTGGGCCTCGCTTCGTCTTTTTCTGCTGCGACGATGATCCAGACGGCTATAAAAAAACATTTATAGTATTCATATAGATTCAGATGAAAATATGATTGTCACTACAAATAATTATAGTTGTGATATGTACATTAGCACTTTGTTCAGCAGCAGCGTCATCCTGAATAGATGGTGCCTCAATTCCATCACCGGACATATTCAAATATATGTCGGTATTGCTGCCATCATCAGCTTGTTCAGCGACATCTCCTTGACCTTCGCCAATCATATTCAACAAGAACTGTTCGTCTTCCGCGTCTGTGTGTCGCGGGTCCATCGTAACTAAAATATGAATACAAATAAAACCCTTAAAAAATTATCTAAATAATCCACATATTTGCGAGCATTTGACTAAGTACCGATCGATGGACGAGGTCGAGTAATATTCTCTAAGTAATTCAAGAAATGAACTTGAAATATTCTATCGATAATTTCACTAAGTACCGATCGATGGATGAGGTCGAGAAATATTTCACTAAGTAATTCAAGAAATATACATGAAATATTTAAAAGAAATTTAAACTCACTTTACACATACATACATACATACATACATTCATACATTTAAAAATTTGTAAATATACCTTTATTTACACAACAAATTATGATTTCACTCTTAACAACAAATTATGATTTCACTCTAAATAACATGAACTCTAAATTATAATTTCAAATTATGAGCATGTCCCAAAGTTACATGAGTGTAGCTTCCTAGCTACTGAAAATGAGCCATAATTGGTCGACGATGTCGATCTCAGTGCTGCAAACACTCGACACACTCTGAAAACTAAAAATTAAAGAACATTTGGGAACTATATATACAGAGGCAGGAGCTTCCCAACGTAGCGAGAGGTTCTGGGGTTCAATGGAATGGAGAAGGTGTTGAGGGGACTCTCGTAGTAGGACGATCTTTTAGGAGATGAAACCTCGGTGTCAAATGCAGTGGGATTCGGCCTTTCTCCAGTATGATTCCATCTATTTTTAGGTACAGGCAGCTTTAGTAGTTTATGTACCAGGCTGCTGCATTACTTTTACCTTTTAGGTATAACAAATGTATTGTTGAATGATTGATCGCTCTTATACTAGTTTACCATGCTTCTTAGTACACAATTCTCATAATTTTCTAGACCTTCATTGATCCTGTACAATGCTAAATTAACCATATAATTTGCTACTTTCTTTGAATTGTGCCGATTTCATCAGGTTCTTTTGTTGTGGTTGATTTTATGGACTTAGGTCTAAGTAGCACGAAACTAAAAGTTTTTTTATTAGTAAATGTTATAGAAAATTTATGGATCCATGTTACTTACTTGCCAAGAGTTTTCTTTCTAGTAAATCGAAGTCAGCAATTTACGTCAATTAAGTTGGACCCTGAATGTTATTATAGTAAATTCATAGATTCATGTCAATTACTTATCAATAATTTTTCTCTCATGCAGATCATAATTAGAAAGTTATGTTAGTCATTGTTGTGGTACTGTAAGTTTGACAGATGATTTACACGGTGCGTTTGTGTCGATCCGTGAGCTTATTTCCTTCCATTTCCTATTTGTGACAGATGATTTAAGTCAGATTCAGGGTGAACACTATAATAGTTTTGTGAAGCCTCATTTCCTATTTGATGACCAAGCATCAATGCACCTACATACATTTGAGAGCAGCAGACAAGCATGGTGATTCTGTTAGTGCTCTGTGTTGGAGGGGACGAGATCGAGCTCTACCTTTGGGTACGCGGCGTGGGTTGGGATGGCCTGTAGCGGCGGGTCGACGGCGAGCAGGGGATGGTGGCGAGGGCGTTACGGCGGCGGCGGTGGCTCTGGGCGGCGGCGTGAGGTCGGGGCTCTGGGCGGCGGCGACGTCGATGGCGGCGATGCTCGGCTCGCGCGGTGGGGGGAGCAGGACGGCGGCGGCGGTGGCTCTGGGCGGCGGCGTGAGGTCGGGGCTCTGGGCGGCGGCGACGTCGATGGCGGCGGTGCTCGGCTCGCGCGGTGGGGGGAGCAGGACGGGCGCAGATGAGAAACCAAGTGTTAGGAGAAGGGCGAAGGAGGAAGGAAATATATGGGGGGGGCCTTTTGTCCCGGGTGAAGCCACGACCCGGGACAAAAGGTCCTTTTGTCCCGGGTGGTGGCTTCACCCGGGACAAAAGGCCCCCCCTTTTGTCCCGGGTGAAGCCACCACCCGGGACAAAAGGACCTTTTGTCCCGGGTCGTGGCTTCACCCGGGACAAAAGGGGTTTTTGGGCGGGCCGGGAAAATTCCCAGCCCGCGGCCCACCTTTAGTCCCGGGTGGATCTACCACCCGGGACAAAAGGGGCCCGTTTTCCCTCGTTCCCGCCTAATGTTATGTTTGTTTTTGTTTCTTTTTACTTCTCTTTTAAAATTGGCTTTCATTTGTTAATTCAGTTAATAAAATTATGATTCCAAAAATTATGGAACAAAATTTCTTATCTCTATATAAACTTGATACACGCAACAAAAATAATTAATTTTCATTCAAGTGATTGGGTCAATGAAATATCTAACTTTTTTGAAATCATATTTGTTATTTTGACCATGCAAAAATATATTAGGTGAAATTTTTTTTCAAACTGTTGCTTTTCGATAGAAAGTGGATTCTATCACGATATTAACGTTTAAAAAGTGAATTTTAGATAAAATTAAGCAATTTCATGATATTAATGAGTAGTGTGTGAGTTTGAGAGATAGTGTGTGTTAGTGAGATTGTGTGTGTTAGTGAGAGAGTATAGTGTGTTAATGTGAATGTAATTTCATGAAATAAATAAAATTAGTTGAGTAATCCATTATTGAATGAAAATTATAATTGAGTCTAGTAATTAAGTGAAAAATATATAAAATAATATAAATAACACATAAAGTATAATTGTACAGCACATATATAATAAAAGTATTCGAATTGCGATTATGTTTTTATACAATAATATAAAATGATTCAAGTACATGAAGGATTAGCGGTAACAGCCTTTCTCTTCACAAATGTCCCTTGATTATGATCACGGCGCAAGTATGGAGCATCATCATTGGCTAGCAGGATGCATGGATCAGCATTTACTTCGAAAGGTGGAATGGCAACAAAATTATTATATTCTTCTGAAAAGTCTGTCTTGTCCTCCACTCTAACGATGTTTCTCTTTCCTGATAGAACTATGTGTCGCTTAGGCTCATCCTTTTGCTTGTTGATCCCCTTCTTTGGCTTGCTGGACATGTTCTTAATGTAGAAAACCTGAGCGACATCCTGGGCTAGGACAAATGGCTCGTCTCTATACCCAAGATTGTTAAGATCAACTATTGTCATCCCATACTCATCTTTTATTACCCCTCCTCCAGATAGCTTAACCCATTGGCAACGAAATAGAGGCACCTTGAAATTGGGACCGTAATCCAGCTCCCATATCTCTTCAATGTAGCCGTAATATGTGTCTTTTTTTCCATTATTGTCTGTGGCATCCATACGAACACCGCTGTTTTGGTTGGTACTCTTTTTATCTTGGGCTATCGTATGAAAAGCACTAGGTTTTTTGGACCGACGACCTACTCGAGTTGTGCCCTTCTCTCCAGAAGGACAACGATCACCCCCACCGGCGCCACTCTCTCCAGCTGCTGAAGCCATATTTTACTGAAAAATACCTTTATTTTCCACATAATTATAAATTCTTACCATTACAATGCAAAAATTATTTACTATTACAATTACAATGATCAGATTAATAACTCTTGCAAATAACAATGAAATTATATAAAAAAGACGAAATGTATCATTAATCCTCAAGAAATCTCTAATTAATTGAAAGAAATCTCTATAACTTCTAATTACTTTGACACCCTTCAGTTCCAGGAGTACACTCTTTTCAATATCCAGAAACCCTCTAGAAGAAAAATAAACCTTTATTTCTGAAAATGTATATGTCAGTAACCTCAACCCTGCGGTGATGACACTGCCTTTCGGGGGGACACGGTGCGGTACAAGGATGTCACCAATCGGCTAGTCGCAGCACCAACATTTACGATTAATAGGCACAGCACTTGGCACAGGCAGCATGCTCGTTGATATGCTCTCAGTACAACAATGGGCATGCTGACTGCATCAAATGCTGTCTTCTTATCAATCGGAAGTGCTGGTGATGCGACCAACCGATTTGCGACGTCCTTATAGCGCATCGTGTATCCCTGAAAGGTAGTGCCATCACCGTTGGATGGAGATTAACGACGTATACTTGTTTCGAAAAAAAGATTTTTTTAGCTTCTAGATGGTTTCAATGTGAGCCTGATTAAATACATCACTAGAGTGTCAAAATAATCCATTCATAATACAAAAAATTCTATAATATACTCATTTCATTAATTCATTCATGAATAAAAAAATCAACTATCCACAATATGGTCATATATACAAGTACATCACACGAAGTATCTACACTCATTCTAAAAATTTCTACTATCCATATACTCATCTAAATCTAAAAGAAAATTACACCTACATACGCAATCTAGCTAGCTAAATGTCCAAGAAATGAGCTAGCTACACATTTTCTCTATTTCTAAAGTATGAAATGAGCTATACAAGCCAAGGAAGAAGAGAAAAACAAGCCCCAAACCTTTAGAGCAGATGGATGGATGGGGAATCAAAGATCTTCACAAATGTGGTGAAGAAATGAGCAAGAACTCCTCTATCCCGAGCCAAGAACAGCAAGAAAACAAGTGAGCTGAATGGCTCGGGCGGGGGAAGAGGGAAGGGGATAAGGGGCGCAAGGCCTTTTGTCCCGGTTGGAGGCACCAACCGGGACAAAAGGGGGGACTTTTGTCCCGGTTGGTGGTTCCAACCGGGACAAAAGGCTACGCGGGCCTTTTGTCCCGGTTGGAACCACCAACCGGGACAAAAGGCTCTCATTTTGTCCCGGTTGGTGTCTCAAACCGGGACAAAAGGCCCCCGTCCCCCCGCTGGCCCGGCTAGCCGTTGGACCCGGGACAAAAGCCACCTATTGTCCCGGGCCCAAAGGCTGCCGGGACAAATGGCCAGGAACAAAGGCCTGTTTTGTAGTAGTGTTATTACTAAATTGATGATACAAGAAACTAGTGGTTGGCTCAGATGCAACAAATTGCACTTAAAGTTCATTTTATATTAGAAGCTATAAATGTTACCAGTAGTCATCATAAAAGATTCATCACCAATATATTCGGTATATTTGTGGCATAGGCCAAAATTAAGGATGAAATGGTTCCATCAGAACATCCTGAAACCACAAATCAAAAAATTAGTAGATAGAAGAATTTGAAAAAAAAAACAAAACTGTGCTAAGGCAAACCACGAAAGGGAAGAAAGAAAAGACTCAGCACTATTTAGTGGTAAAGAAAATGCAACAGCAGTGAAAAGATTAAACTTGACCAGAGATTCTTTTGACCATCTCTCTCGAGATGTAGAGAGAGAGGGGTGGTGGTCACACGTGAACTCCCTCTGGGTCTGTGCCGGTGCCTCTCTCTGTAGCATGCAGCTGCCATGGTCGTTCTGAGAGTTGGAGAAGAAGACAAAAGCCAGTCTCCTTTTTCACCTCGGAGTCCGCATGCATCCAGCAGCAGCAGGGCCGGCTCCCTAGCTGCTCCTCTCTCCATGGCTCCTGAGTCCTGACCTCCCTCCCCTCTCCAGTCTCCATGGATGATGGATGGGATCCCCACCGGTTCACGTGATGACATTTGCATGTCTCGGCAGCACCACGGCCGGCCATGGCAGCCTGCTGTTCTCCTGTGACCGTCACGCCCGGTCACGGCGCGCGCTCTCTCTCTCTCTCTTCTTTTCATGGCGGTCGTCGACGTCTCTGTTCGTCTGAAACGACGACTACATGCAAGCTTTTGTGTCGATGAGATTGGTACGGAGGACGTTGCCGATAAACCTGCACTGCTCGCTCTTGAACCTGCACTGCTTGCCTTGACACGCCTCGTCTGCTATAAACCTGCACTGCATTAGAACACTTTTTTCACTCCGCTCGCTCCTTTCGCTCTTGCTCGGTGTTCTCACCTGGCCGTCGCCCCTCGCTCGCTCACCAACTACTCACCCGGCCATCTCCCCCTCGCTCACTCACCAGTCGCTTGCTAGTCTCTCGCTCCTCTCCACTCCAACAGGTTCGTTTTCCTCTTCTCTTTAGTGTCTTTCTCCCTTCTTCCATCTCTCGTGTTCATCGATGGAAGGAGCTAATCCCCTCTCTCTCCTGTTTTGGTTTACGCAAAATCTAAATTTTTAATGATGTTAACGTCTTTCTCTGTGTGCATCTATAATTTACATATAATCAATTGGGTCGGATCATATTTTGCAGGCCACACCACGCAGTCATGTTTGGAGGTCGCGCTAGAGGTGACGCTGTAGCGAAACTTTATTTCAACTGCGGTTATTGTGGAGTAGCCCTATCTGATGGGGCTTTTACAGTTATAATTTCTTTTTACTTCGTCAATCATTTTTTTCTTTGCATTCTAGTTCTATCTTTCTATTAACATCATTTTCTTTTTCATTTTTATTTTTATCAGTGCGACAAAATGGTTTCTACGGATGAAAGATGTCAACGTCTATTTTGTGAGTCATGCGCACAAATTCACGAGAATTCCTTCAATCATGATATTTTTCGAGCACAAAATCTCGATTATATCATTTCAACTGGTACGTTTGTTTGCACTTTTGAGGGATGTGCCCAAGATATACCTGCACCACTGTATAGTCAACATCAGAGGACGTGCCCGTACAAAAGACTTACGTGTCCAATATGTAATAATGGATTTGCTTTGATATCACTGAGGTCACATCTTCTGAGAGAACATCAGTTCAACTATTACCAGCTTAATTATGGTTCTCTCAACACTGGTCATAATATCTCTAATGATAGAGGGTGTGTTTTTGGCGGTAGAGAGGAAGACTTTGTATTCTTCATTAGAGACGCAACCCTTTATTTTGTATGGCTTGGTGCATCAGCTGCTGCTTCATCTCAAGCGTCTGCTTCTTCATCAGCGTCTGCAAATATCCAACTGATGGTGAATTTGGTCGCAGCTCAGACTCAGCAGGATAGTGGGTCCTACACAGATCCACCGCTACCGAGGTGTACTGATGTTTTTCGTCTCTTTAGCTTCAGGCATCTCACCGCAGAAAATAATTTTAAGATTTCTGTATTGATAGATTAGTTGTTTATGTGTATGTCTTTATTTATCTATCGGATAAATTTAAATTGATAATTTATTTATTTGTCGGATGAACTTAAATTGGTGGTGCTGGATGGAAGCTTATCTAAGGTCAAACAGACTTCACCAATTAAAAGAATTGGTGTCCTGTGCCGCGTGGCGAGGCGCCTCGAGCCCCCCACGCCCAGCCGACCCGCGCAGAGCGTTCGATGGGGGCAGGCGGGCAGGAGCCCATCGCGCCCGTCCGCGCGCGCCACCCTGGAGCAGCGGGGTCCGCGGGTCAGTGGGTGCTCCGTCCCGCCCAAGTGCCTTTGTCCCGGTGACGTGGCCTTCGCACCTGCACCCGTGGGCTGGAGGAGGAAGGCGAGACGGGGGACGGAGCCGGCGAGTGGGTCGCTTTGGGATGTGGAGGAGCCGGAGCCCCCAGCCCGCATGCCAGCGGCGGCGGGGGCGACGTGCCGCGCCCTGGGACGCGCCGGGTGGCCGGCCGGGGTTGGGAGCGCCCGAGCAGCCTGCCAGCCTCGCCGGCCGCGGGCGGGGAAGGGCTTAGAAGCCCACGCAGTAGCGCACCGGTTCGGCGGTGCGGTGCCCCGAAGCAGGACCTGCCAGGTCCGTCCGATCAACATCCATCGCCCGCCGGCGCTGCCCTGCGCTGCAGCCAGGCACACAGGACACGGGCAGGCACAGAGAGAGAACGAAGAGAGAGAGAGAGAGTAATCTGATGGCGGTGGGAGAATCGTGTGTTGACCGCTGATTACCGGCCTTGTCCGGTCCGGGGGGACCCAGCCAAGCAGCAGGGCGCGCGCTCAGCAACCGCTAACCATGCATCCGCGCGGATCCCGAGGCGCCCAAACCAACTGCCATCTGCTGCTAATCGTGTTTCGGTCTGGGGGAAAACCACTGGTGCTACTACTACTAGCTCTAGACCGCCTCTAGCACTAGGAGCAAGCAAGCAAGGTGCCAGGGCAGCCTTCCAGGCCAACTGCGAAAGGTTGCGCGCGCGCCATGCCGTGCCGTCGTGCGTGGGGAGCATGGCGCGCCGGGCGGGGCGCCGGCGGAGCTTGATCGCGCCGGGGCGGGCCATCACGTGTCGCGCCGGGTGGCTAGCTCCCGAGGTCGGTGGCGGGCGTCACCTGCGATCGATGAGCACACATGCGATGCGAGCGAGCATCCCTTCGGTTCCAAGGAAACCCCGGCCGGCCTAGAGGGGGCGGCGACGCGACGGAGAGCGAAGGCGTGCGTTCGGGCCGGCTGCCGCGGCCGGCAGCGCGCATGAGTCAGTCGTCCGGCCACGGTGCGCGTCCACGTGACGCCCGTCAGGCTGTCAGGGATAACCGGATAAGCGCGCACGGACCGGCAAAAGATACGCTGCGCTAGCTAGTACCCACCCACACTTTTGAACAGAAAAAACAACAACCTTATCTTGAGTTCTTCACCGCCTTGCACTGGCGGGCATCGTGCCCGCCGTCTTGGACGTTGGACCACGGCAAGTCCGTTCCCTAGCTCTCTGGCCACGGCAAGTTGCCGTCCCCGTCTGATCTGCCGCCGCAAGTTGGTAAGCGTGCGCAGTGCGGCTGCACGGCAAGGCCGACGCCGACGCCGACGCCGACGCCTCTGGCTCGCTCGATCCACACTGCAGTGCCGTGTACCTGCCCAATGGATGATATGGATCGGCGCTGGCCATCCTCTGATCCTGCCTGCTCCCACCCAGGCCCCGGCGCGCCTTTGCACGCGCGCGCGCCGCGCCGCCTCGGGACTCGCCGCCGGCCCACGCCAGCGCGTCACGGCTCGAGGTGCGCGTACGTGCTGCTGCGCGCGCCGACAGACAGCGCAGAGAGGGGGCAGCGGCGACGCGCGCGCGGTGCCACTGCCAGCGGCCGGCGGCCGGAACGACGGGGCGCGCGCGCGGTCCTCGGCGGGTCGTCCGTCGGCGTGCGCGGCCGCGGATCGCGCCGCCAGGCAATCGGCCCCGCCGAACCGGCCACCGCCGCCGCCGCCTTAGCCTGCGCGCGCGGTGTCACGGGCATGGCAGGCCTCGCCCCGGTCCAGCTTACACGAAACAAGCCCACGGGCGCAAGCTGCCTGGGCCAAGACGAGCCCAGTGCTAACGCGGTGATGATGCCCAGCAATTCAGGCATCATCATCCGGTTTGAAGAAGGGGAGGAGGAAAACCGCTCACACCAGAAACAAATCTGGTAGGATCTCTTCCTAGAACCTTTTGTGATCAGTAAATTACAGATTATTTTCTTCCAATATATAATGGTAATAATGGAGTCTATTTTTTTTCTTCTTACATGTCACACTCTCAAATACCCATATTGGTTATTCGTTTTCTGGACGAGAACCCGCATTGGTTACTCTAGCCACTCCTTTCCAGGCTTCTGAAGTTTAATTGGCTACTACTCTGACCATTTAAACTAACTACTTCAATACTTGCAAAGAAACTAACGATTGGTTCTGGATTTCAAATGTTATTCAACCCTGAGTGGATTTTAACACATACGAGGACCAAAACTGCTGGCTAATTACCAGCAGATAGACTAATCTGCTAGCTTAAGTATAGCACCAGCACTGACCTAATATGAACTTCTACCTCATTTTCTTCTTTTTTTTGGAAAGAAGGCTTGTACACCTCAACTTCCCTTTCAGTTTAGTAGCACGGACCTACCTTGTTAACTGCGCCACTAATATAATCGAACTGTCGGCGTACCCAGACTGGGTACCCACTCCTAATGTGTCAAGGGTAATACATGCGTAGTTATCCTTAACTACGCCCCAAGGACCTGAGTAGCCAGGCCCTTGTGGTTTGCCTCCATCTCACCGGACCAACGGCCTCGGATCCACTCCACCGCGCGGGGTTGGGTCCGGTGATGCCACGTGTCCTAGAGGTGGAGTTGCTCGGGGCCTTCAAGCCGTGGATCCGGACCCCCAGCCGGGTCCGGGACCTCCACGTGCTCCCCCGGACCCCCAGCCGGGTCCGGGACCCCCACGTGTCTATCCGGACCCCCACAAGCCACGGCTCAGCACTCCGTTCGGGAGGGGTCCAGAGCCGCCACGTGTCCCACAGACATGGGCCGGGGGATGAGCCTTCCGCTGGAAGCTCCCTTACCCACCCGCATTTAATGCGGTAGTGGAGGCGTGCTCTGCAGCCGTCGCAGAGGCGTGACAAGCCGCACTGTAGATCGCGATTTACCGAGGTATTACAGTGCAGTCACAGGCGCCGCCCACTCCTCCACGATAACCAGAGGCGACAGCTCGTCTCTCCATCATGATGCCTACGCCGTCAGCACGCAGTCTACGTGTTAGACTGTGCACCTACTCCACAACCTATCTCACAGGCGCCGTTCCGACAAGACGGGGCGCAACGGGCAGGGGATCGATGCCGGTCTGAACGCCCACGCAGACAAGACAAAGATCTAGGATAAGATCTCCGTCGACTGTAGTGAATAGGAACGAGGTGGAACACTGTTCCATCTCGCCACTGGGGCCACCTGTCGGGACCCAGCAACCTTGTAAGTGCCTCTCTCTTGGAATATAAAAGGGAGAGCATGCCCAGAGCAAAAGGCGCTGGAGACTCTCTGGGCACTCTCCAGACTTCCTTCCTCCTCGATCTCTCAAGGAGTCTAGCAATACATCACACAGTGGACGTAAGGTATTACGCTCCGGCGGCCCGAACCACTCTAAATCTTTCCGTGTTCTTGAGCCCTTGGCGAGATCAGGCAAAACCTCTAGCGCAAGAAAAGGACATCGACACCTGGGCCAAATGCTCCAAGGCGTTCCACGCAAAATTCTTCCCGCTGGGCAAAACAAATGCCCTGCGCGGGAGAATTTTAAGTTTCCAGCAGACGGGGATGGAATCCATCCCAGAAGCTTGGGAGAGGCTGCAGGAATACATCCTGGCCTATCCTCATCACGGCATGGACGAGTGGCTCGTCCTGCAAAGCTTCTACAACGGGCTCACAATGACATCTTGAGCCAATATTGATGCCGCTGCTGGAGGAGCCTTCCTCGACCTGACCATAGGCAAATCCAAAGCATTGGTCGAGAAGATGGTCTCCAATCAGGGGTGGAGCGATGAACGACTCCAACCCCGCACCAAAGGCATGCATACCGTCTAAGAGACGGATATGATTGCCGCGAAGCTGGACCTCCTAATCAAGAAGATGGAGGAAGGGTGCAAACAACCGATCCATGCTCCCGTTTACGCCATGGGTTCGCACTTCACGTGCGAAGTCTGTGGTAATGATGGACACTCGGGGAACGACTGCCCCGAAACCCGTGAAGACTGCGCCTACCTCAACAACAACAACAACGGGTACCGTCCACAACAAGGAGGCTAGGGGTGGAACTAGCCACGTCCACCTTTTCAGGGAGGTAATAACTACAATCCTTCTTATAAATTGAATTTCAATTCAAACCAATCTCCCTTGAGAGAACTTGTTCTTGGCCAAGTTAAAATCAACGAAAGTATAAATAAAAAACTCTTGGCCAATGACAAATCCCTGGAAAGTTTAAATGTCAAGCTTGAAACTTTGTCTTCAACTCTTAAAAACCAGTCAAGTTTCAATAAAAAGGTTGAATCTCTTCTTGCTCAAATAGCTGCTTCTGTTCCTGTCTCTGAGAATGTTAAAGCGGTGACCACGAGGGGTGGTAAGTCCACTCGTGATCCACCACACCCTAACCATGCAGGAAAAGCACCGGCAACCCAGGAAGAAGAACAACCAACAGATCAAGAAGAAACCAGGGAACCAGAAAAGGGAACGGCTCCACAGGATTATATTGAAACCAGTTTCCTGCCGTTCCCCACCCGTAATAAGAAGGCAACCGTGGATGATCAGTTTACTCGTTTTGTTGAGATGATCCAGAAGATACAGTTTACGCCCGATATATCAAGGACATCATCAACAACAAACGGCTGCTGCCCACCACAGAAGTTGTCAAGCCCACAGAAGAGTGTGGCGCAGCTATACTCAACCAACCCTCGGAGAAGAAGAAAGATCCAGGGTACCCCACAATCACGTGTTCAATTGGGGCACAACACTTTGGCCGTGCCTTGTGTGACTTAGGAGCAAGTGTCAGCGTGATGCCAAAAGCCGTCTACGACAAGCTAAACTTCACACAGCTCACACCAACCCCAATGCATCTCCAGCTGGCAGACTCCTCGGTACGGTATCCAGAGGGGATTGCAGAAGACGTACCGGTAAAAGTTAGGGACTACTTCATACCTGTCGATTTTGTGGTGCTGGACATGGACATTTCCAAGGATACACCACTTATTCTAGGAAGATCATTCCTAAGCACTGCAGGGGCACAAATCAATGTTGGAGCCGGAGAAATCCGCTTCAATATCAATGACAAGGAAGAAAGGTTCCCATTTCAGCCCAAGGTTGAGCAATGCTCTATGATCAAAATCAAGTTTGGGCCAAATTCACGAGGCATGCAAGAAGCCATGGTAACACCACGAAAAAAGGACAACACGGTCAGCCTCGTGAAAGAAGTAATAAAGGAGGGTAAGCATGAAGAGGTGGTAATACCAGTCCAGACTACTCCACAAGATCAACCCTCCTCATCAAGAGAGAAAAAAGCGGAGAAAGCACAGCAATCCGTCACTGCTCCTCCCAGGACGGGTGCTCAATCATAATCAAAGAGGAGTCGTGCACGTCGGACTTTAAATGACGTGCCCTTGCCAAAGGTAAATTGGTATTTATCTCATATTTGTTTTCCACTTTTCAACCTTTTCTTGGCACCTTATTTGTTTTTCTCCACTACATGTTTGAAATTTTCAAAATTGTTTTCTGCATGCTGGAATTTTTCTAGCACTTTTCCCTTTTTACAAAAAGACCAAAAATATTTTATGAGTTTTAAAATTCTTTGGGAAAAATAATTTGGACATATTTTCGAGCAAACTTTTGGCCGTGCAACATATTTTCAATGTTTATGACCGTTGAGGAATCACCTAGCCAAAGGGGGGCACCAGGGGGCCCACCCTGGGGCCGGCCGACCCCACAGGTCGGCCGACCCAGGGCCAATGGCTCCTGGGCCCCACCTTCTCCAACGGCTTCCTGACCGTTGTGCCTGGCTCCTCCTCGGGTGCACTCGCCCAGTTTCCTTCAAATAGAGGCCGAGAGAGGGGTGATGAGCTCTCATGCTCACTCTCTCCACTCTCACTCCCTCTCACACATTCTTGCTTGGGTTTCCTTTGGATTTTGGCTCAAGTTTGATTGCAAGAACACACGCTCTCTCAATTCTTTGCTGCAAGATTGATCACATAATTGGAGGAACAACTTTCGGGTAAGAGTTTCATTTTCATTTCACTAAGTAACCCGAATCGAGTTGTTCTCGTTCGTTCTTGTTCGTTCTTTTTGCAAGCATGAAGGGTGTAGGTCGGAAACTTTCCGGAGCTATCAAGAAGATGACAGGGTCAAGCTCATCTCGTTCATGGGGTGGGTCGAGCTCTCGTCATTCCCCCGAACCTACACCAGCGCCGACCACGATGGACTATGAGCAAGACGAACAAGAGGAACAAATAGAGGAGCAAGCTAAAGAACCGCAAGCCGAGGACATGAAAAATAGATGAAGATGATGCACTGTACCTCGACTTGCAAGACGACCGCGAGCGTCAAGCCTACATCATGATCAAGAATCGAAGCTTTGGTCATACCAGAGCCTTCGATCCGGACCTTCTCGAAAAAACAGGTATGGACGTTGACTTCGCTCATGTTTGGCATGTGCTTGGATGGGATGGTTTTGTGCCCATTGAGGAGAATGGTTCTCGTCTCCTCACCATCCAGTTTCTTTGCACTCTTCGGGAGGTGGACGATGGTGTTTCTTTCCAACTTTTTGGAGTTGAACGCTATTTTAATTGGAGAAATTTCAGTCACCTCCTTGGTTTTAGCGTGTGCTTGCCAGTTTCCCTTGCAAAAGCTTGCTGCGGTTTTGATCGACATGAGTTTTGGGGTTTGATTTCGGGTCAAGTTGTTCATGGAAAGTTTGCACCTAGGTGCAATGACATTCAAAACCCGACTCTTCGTTTGATGCACAAGTGGGTGGCTATCACTCTCTTTCCAAGAGATGATCCACGACCAGTGCACAACGATGAGTTGATGATATTATACGCCATGGTCAACAAGATCCGAATCTCCCCCGCACAAGCAATGGTTAAGCAATGGCTCACAAATTTTCTGATGACAGGTCCTATTGAATGCACTTCTTTGGTTACCCGCATCGCATCAAACATGGGAATCTTAGACGGGAACCCTATTCCTTTTTATTGAGGAGCCCCATGTTATGATCGATGAGGCGTACTTGGTTCAAGGCCACATGCTCAAGAAAGGCCCGGATGACTCCTTGATTTTCTTTTCGCTTGGTTATGCAAATGAAATCCTGTTGCCAAATGCGGGGTATCATTTGTATAACTGCCGTTCGCTAACCATCCCTCTTGTTCCACAAGAGGAGAGCCGCCAGCATAGTGTTTCTAGTCTTCCTGGCAGGGTTACAAGAAGCAGGGCCAGAAGGGTGGAATTCATGAAGCAGCAACCTCAGCCGCAACCACAGCAATATGAGGCTGGAGGTTCGTCATGGCAGAGTGCCAGCTCCACTGAGTGGGCACGGCAGGCCTCAGGGCACCGGTCCACCAGTTCCAGCTCCAGCGGACCCCCACGACGTACAGCTTCATCCAAAAGTTTTGCCACTCTGACTCGGCAGATGGGCGAGCTGAACATGTGCACCACCAACATCGATGAGTCACTGGGTCAGCACATCGAGTCAACACAGAACTGGCAGT
The DNA here is from genome assembly GCF_016808335.1 of Panicum virgatum. NCBI lineage: Eukaryota > Viridiplantae > Streptophyta > Magnoliopsida > Poales > Poaceae > Panicum > Panicum virgatum. The sequence continues at coordinate 16,781,858 of NC_053151.1, forward strand.
GATACACAGGCGAGAGAATCCGCAACCTGGAGCAGCAACAGCAGCAATCCCAGGAGGAGTGGAGGGCCTACTACCGTTGGGCTGGGTTTAACCCCAACCAGTAGCAGTGAGCCTGAAGCTAGCTTGGGGGAAGACCCCCATGAGAGGTACCTTGTATCAAACTCTATCTTTACCGCTTTTCAAAATCTTGCATGAAACCAAACAAAAATTTGCAAAAAATATAAAAATCCATAAAAATTTGCATAACTAAAATCAAATAAAAATTGACAAAATCTTTAAAAACCCAAAAATATTTACTTGCTTTCCAGTATGTGTAGTAAGCATGTGTAGTTTTTCCTTGTTGAGATGATGAATAGTTGCTCTGTTAGTTCCTTTCATATGCCTAGTAACAACCTTGTGCTCTCCCTAAGTTCTGAGTTTGGTGGCTAGATGTTCAAACCTTAAGCTTGAAACTTGTGGGTAGCGAAAAGCAGAATTCGAATCTAAGTTGTTGTGGGTTATGATATGGCTGAAAAGAGTTGCTATGTTCTTCTCCTACGTGATACTTGATATCCGGAGTATTTCTTTTCAAAAATACAAAAATAAAAGTTCCTCGGTGATATGCAATTCCTAACCAGAGCCATATGAGTAACGAGTTTGAACAGCCTTTCCACATATGCAACTTGTCTTCTCATTGAGCTTTGTCAAATTGTTGTGACCCTTTGTGAGAATCACTTCATACGCCCATGATCAAGATCACGTACACGTCCACTCACATGCTATACTTCTACACTTGGAAGATAGCAAATACATCCCCCATTCATCCACAAATAAAACTCCATGTTGTACCATGTTTATCTCTCTCCAAAGTTATCATCATGATGTATGGGCTATACAAAAAGAAATAAAAGATGCATACCCAAAGAAGGTATGCCACATGCCCACAAGGCATGTCAAAAAAAAAGAAAGAGAGAAAAGATGCATACCCAAAGAAGGTGTGCCACACACCCACAAGGTGTGTCAAAAAAAAAGGAGAAAAAGAAAATATAGCCCATACCAAAAATATTACAAGGGAGAGAGAAATCATATAAAGGAGTTTCATCCACCATCCACCAAAAATATCCACACACTTGCACATCTTGATCAAGGCTTATGACTTGTTTCTCCTTTGGATCCGGTCTTTGACTTAGCGAAATATGAGAAGCAAGTTTGCCATTATATACTCCATACCTACAGATCCACCAAAAAGAGCCATTAAAAGTAGGATGGAAAAACAAAGGCACATAAAAAGGCCTTGGTGAGGAATGAAACACATTTGAGCGATCCGAGAGATCACCCGAGGAACTACAATATTTCTTTTCAAAAACTTTATAAAAACCTTCGGATTGATGGTTGAACAAAGGATTGGTAAGTGGTACTCTACAAGCCATTCTGACCCTCAACTGCCAAAGATGAGGATGATGCTATAAGCCCCACAGGAGTAAGGTAAAAGGTGCGAACAAGACCAACATATTCAGAATAAAGGTAAGAACACTCGGTTGTGCCTTGGGCATAAGTCAGGAATGCAACATTGTAGCAACTCCTGATCAACAACCTAAGTCTAAAACTTTGCTCGGGACAAGCAAAGGGCTAGCTTGGGGAAGTTGTTGACGGTGCTTAAGTGCCATTTTCACCCATCAACTATACTCAATAATAAAGGAAAACTACATGCCTTACTCACATATTTGTATCACTAACCTCGCTCCACAGTTGTTTTCGAGTTTTGTACATTTCAGATGAGCAAGAGCGGAATAAGACGAAAACACGCAGCAAACGCCACATAACTACGCAGAATATCGCATCCAGCATCACACCCTTACAAAGAGGGCCCACATGTCCGAGGAAACGGGGCCTCCATGCAAGATGCACTAGAGGATAAGGATAAGATCCAACGAATCAACCACCCAGCAAAGGATCAGCATGAACGGCTGACAGGTGGGGTCGGCCGAACCTGGCCTGCAACGTGTCCAGGTGCATCTCGAGGAGGAGTCACGGCCAAGGCACCTGATCACCTTCCATATATGCGTTGACGGGAAACCGACCTCCAAGTAGTATAAATAGGGCCTCTCCCCCCCTCTCAACACACACACACACTTCATTCCATTCTATCCAGGAAGGCTCTCCTCTCTCTTGCTCTCTTAGCTAGGTAGTGGAGCTAGGCTAGTTCTCTTTAGCGAGCAAGTCGTCATCGGAGTCGTTGAGCAATCCTCGGCTCCTGGTATGGCTTTGTATCCAACTTGTCAGACTTCTATTCATAATGTAGAGTTCTGCCATGGTTGCTTTACTATCTTGATATTTTATCAATCCATACTTAGATCGTTCATAAGTTATGCTATGGTCTTGGTTAGGCCAGATGATCCGGGTACGGATAGAGGTTCGTTGTGCTTTCGGGCTTGCTCTAGTGTTTTACTCGTCCATCCGAAGGGTGGGAGACCTGGGGGCACTAGAGTAGTGACTTCATACACGAGCGTGGTGCTCGGGTATGCGGGTTCCTTCGGATATGACCGTGCTCCACGATGTGACTGGGGTAGATGGCAGGTGGTGACAGCCTGTCCGTCCGGCGTAACAGCGGTGTTGCATTTAGCGTACTCCCCGACGTTCGGGTTTGGTGTAGGAGTTCACGCAAAGAGGTAACGGGACTGGATGTACTCCAGTACGGGACCTTCTCCTCGCTATCCCATTTTCCTGGCACCTGCAGTCCTAACCATGATCTAACATGACCCCAGCTTTGGATAGAAGCACTAGGACACCTAACCTAGCCTAAGCTCCAACTGACTTGACATAGGATAGAGTAGTTCCTTGTTTTATAGTTTCTCTCCTTTATTCCTTCCTCTTGGAGTGTGGATGTGTGCTGTGTCACATTACTCTTGCTTATTCTTTATTTGTACTTACCCCTGTTAGAGCATTGCCTATTACTTGAGGCACAATGTCATTGTTAATGTTGAGTACAATACCTTTGCCGCTGCCGTCCTTTGGGACACAAATAAATAATGATACCCTTACTCTCTGGGTGAAATGCTACAACGGTATATCCGTGAACTTGCAGATCCATCTGTAATCGTATTGATTATACCACGAGAGTGGCACCCCTTGGGTGCAGTTGCTAGGATGGGTTCGGCGCCCTCATTTCTACTGATTGCACTAAGGACCGCCAACAGGCATTTCTGGTGCCGTTGCTGGGAATTAACCATTCCTAGTGATTGCGCTAAGAAATGTCAACAATGATATCAAAAAATGAAGGTGGGAATAGCACCTCAAGTCGACAAACAGCCTCCCTAATTGAACTACTAAGTCTGTTCAAGTCTGCTTCCACCAGCTCCTTGGAACATAGTGCATCGAAGAAATTACTAAGCTGAATCAATGCGATGACAACAGCTTCTGGCAAAATCCTACGCACCACTAAGGGTAACAGTTTCTGTAGAATTAGATGGTAATCATGAGTTTTCAAGCCAGACACCTTACATGACTTTACGTCAACACATCTTCTTATATTGGAGGAAACCCCATCAGGCATCTTCACTCCATATAGAAATGCACACAAACTTTCCTTGTCCTCCTTATCTAACTTGTACAAGGATGGTGGCAAGGTATACCCATCATTATTAATCACAGGATGCTAATCTGGTCGTATCCGTAGATGCTCCATGTCAAACCGGGCCTTCTCCCCGTCCTTACATTTACCTTCCAATTCAAGCAGAGTGCCTAATATGCTCTCGCATATATTTTTCTCAATGTGCATGACATCCAAATTATGCCTGATGAGCAAAGAAGACCAGTAAGGGAGCTCAAAAAAATACTCTTCTTCCTCTAGTTGTGCCATCTTTTGTCTTCGTCGCTCTTCCTTTTTTTTGATGCTGTCGTCTTTCCAAATTTCACTTGTTCAAAAATTTCAAACAGCTCAAGTACCTGTGCACCAGTCAGTGGTACTAGTGCCTCCCTGGTTTCGACCTTGTTGTTGAAGCTGACCTTGTTGTTGTGCCATGGATGGTCCGGGGGCAAGAAACATCGATGTCCCATATAGCAGTGCTTCCTCCCATGTTTCAGCCGCAAATATTCAATATCTTTGTGGCAGTATGGACATGCAAACTTTCCTTCCATGCTCCAACTAGAAAGCATAGCATAAGCTGGGAAGTCATTAATTGTCCAAAGAAGAAGAGCATGTAATTTAAAATTCTTCCTAGTCCCTGCATCCCATGTTGTAACACCTTTTTCCCAAAGCTCCTTGAGCTCCAATATAAGGGGCCTCAAATATACATCAATATCCATTCCAGGAGATTTTGGACCAAGTATCAACATTGACAACAACCAGTTAGATTGTTTCTGACACAACCATGGAGGCAAATTATAAGGTATTAGGATAACAAGCCATATGGAGTATGTAACATTTTGCATCCCAAAGGGATTGAATCCATCAGAAGCAAGACCCAGCCTAATATTACGACCTTCCTTTGCAAACCAGCTATATTCTTTATCCACGTGCTTCCATGCCAATGAGTCAGCAGGGTGACACATTTTTCCATCGTTGATCAATTCTTTCTTGTGCCACTGCAATTCCTCTTATGTGCGCTTCGACATATACATTCTCTGCAGCCGAGGAATAAGAGGAAAGTAGCGTAGGATCTTAACTGGTAACCGCTTCTTAACAGTAGTAGCACCACCCGCACTGTCATTATCATAGGTTTTCTCTACAACTCTTCACCTTGACTCCTTACAAATGGGACATGTCTCCAGACTTGCGTATTCCTCAAAAAATAACACACAATCATTCTTACATGCGTGTATCTTGACATTGTCCAAGCCTAAGTCTCGAACCACCCTTTGCACTTTATCCAAGGAGTCAGGAAGACAATGGCCTTCGGGGAGAATCATTGAAAACAGATTAAGTATGGCCCCCAACGCTGCGTTACTAATTCCATACAAGCACTTTATCCAAAACAGTTCCATGATAAAAGATACCTTAGTTGCATTTTTGCATCATGGATACAATTCCTTCTTTGCCTGCTCTAATACTTTCAGAAATATCTCCGCATTCTTATTTGGCTCCTCAGCATCTATGATTTGTCCATGTATAGAGCCACTGATAATGTTTCTAATTAGACTATTAGTGGCAGTAGGGTTATCACATGCGTCTTCTTCATCATCTTCTCCAAAATAAAGTTCTGTATTAGCTGTAGGTTGTGCATCTTCAGGTTCAGCATTATTGAGATCAGGACTGACATCATGATTCACACGACCCTCAGCTGATGAGCTAGTTTGGCCTTCGATTTCATTATTGATGAAACAATCAGCAAACCCTCTATTCACTAAATGAAGTTGAATCTCAAACACGTTATGATATATGATCATGCATTGACACGTAGTACATGGGCACGCAACAGATGCAACACCTCGCGATGATATGCCAAAGGTTTCAATGAAAGATCGAAAATTCCTCTTCCACACCTCTGAATGTCGAGGCAAGCGCATCCAACTCCTATCTTCGTGTGATGCCATTAATCTGCATGCATGTTTGAAACGAGCTAGAGATCATGATCTAGCAATATGCATATATATGCAGGGGAGATATATATGAGATCAAGACAACCCGGGCCTTGTACAAAGTTCTAAAGTGAGGCCTACTGAATAAGCAAATATTAAACATTGTATATTGTATTAGAAATGAAACACAACAAGAATTGTACAATCGGAGAATAAAAAATTACCTAAGTTAATTCCCCTTAATGCAAACATCAAATGTGAAAGGGAAAGATGAAACTTATGCACGTCGCCTGCACTGCCTGCCCCTTTGCTGCCAGCTGCAGCGCCGCCGCATCATGATCGTCGGCGTGTCACTTGGCGCTTGCCGCCGCTGCCGCTTGAGCGCGTGGAGATTAGAACGAAGAGGAATCGGCGCAAGACAGGACACGCGATTGGCAAGACGGGCAACTGGGCATGGGCAAGTGGGCAAGCTGCTAGCAGGTCGTGGGCCTCGGTCTTTCTAGCCAGGGGGTAGCCGGATAGGGGCGAGGGCCCAAGAGGGCCGTCTGAATTTTGGTTCCGATGAAATCATGGCAGGTCTGGTGATGGCCTGTGGCAAGAGTTTGGGGCCCTAAAATAATTTAAGTGCAACCAAGGAAGACCTCGTTGCCATACGTCTGATACAATTGCAACGACTATGACAACTAGTGCAACCACAAAATTTCATCGCAATACGTACATGATATTGCATCTTAAGGCAAGAAAGGAAGCAATAGCCCCCCATGTATTGCAACAACGCACCAAGAAATTTGCAACCCAAATCAGACGTTGCTATATTGCCGTTCAGAAGCAACCAACGCTAGAATGGTCACCATAGCACCTTTCTATTGCAACACACGATATGCTAATGCAACTCAAAAATGATGTAGCAGAATTCCCAACCAATTGCAGCACACAACCTAAAAATGGCTGCATTAGCGTCACCCTGTTGCAACACAAAAAATAACTATCGCAACACAATTTATGTGTCGTAATAGGCACGCATATTACAACTGAATCACTGTTTCGGTGCCATAGAATCCCCCTATTGCACCCAAATTAGTGGTGATGCCTAAACGTTTTGTGGCTATAGGGGGAAAACCACGTAGTGTGTATGCATATTTATTTATACAACATCCATCATCATGTAAAGCAAGTTTCATTTTTATGACGCAACTATGCCACATGTTATTTTATACAAATACTAGATGTAAAATGATGAATTTGTGATATTTTTAATGAATTTTTACATTTTTTTACTGGTCTCTAAAATTAGTGGAACATTTAGTTTGGGCTGTTTTTCTTTTTGAGTTGTGATCAAACCATAGCAGATCCAAGGGTGATCCATGTCTTAGATTGTTACCTCTACTTTAATTTTTCCACAAACTTTTTTTTTGAATATTCGAACTCCAGTATCTTAGGCATTTGAAGGCACCAAGTTTAATTTGAAAATAATTTAAAGTTTTCATTATGAGTCAAAGTACAACAACGATTAGCCGCCCCGCGTACTGTGTCAGTGTGCGCCACAACCCACACGGTGATGCCGCTGGGTCCCACATGTCGTAGGCAAAAGGGCTTCAGCTTTTGGATGGAAACATCAGCGGTGACCCCACTTACATGTGGGCCTTTTGCCTCGTTGGGACCCATCTGTCTGCCACTTAAGTCCTCTGCTGTGTCCCCGCTTTATTAGAAGCCCAACCGTCTCGCCCCCAGTTGCCTTTTTGCCATCTTCCAAGTTCATGTCCCATAAATCTCGCGGGTTTCCTTCCTCACTGGGGTTTCCTTCCTCCGTTGTCGCCGCCTACCTTCCACTTCCACGGTTCCACCCCTCCCATCGACACCCACCACCTCCTCACCCAGCTGCATTGCGAGGATGGCCCGTCGCAGGCGCACTTCCCACACGCAGCCGCGCGAAGCTAGTGTTCCCTCCTCTCGAAGTCCGGTGGCTCCGTCGAGGCAGCGCCGCCCCTCATCCACCCCTCGAAGTCCGGTGGCTCCGTCGAGGCAGTGCCGCCCCTCATCCACCCCTCGAAGGAGCGGCCGCCATGCCGTGGAGGCACATGTCTTCGTCGACTTGGACCATGCCGTCAATCTCGTAGTCCCCGTCATGCCACAGGGCTTTCGAGCAAGCTACGAGCGGGCCGTCCCCAGGAAGGAAGGAATATTAGTAACCGCCGAAGCCTCATCGTCGCGCAGCAAGAACAAGGTGAGCCATACCCTTTCAACCATCTTTGTAGTCTTAAATTGGATGTTTGATAGTATCACTACGATGCATCTATAATAAGATCAAGATTCATAATTGGAAGATTCATTTTTTCTGGATTCACATTTGCTAGATGCATCTATTTTACATTACTATTGCAATTTGATACTAAAAATATACGATATTCAGTACATGATAAATTAAACGAGTACATAATTGCTTTGTAGTTATATTTAAGATAACAACATTTAATATTGATTCATAGTAAGTGAGTTGATACATGATCGATTAAACAATGACATAATTCAGCAATTTTATTAGCAATTGATTTGTTTCTGTAGTTTCCCATGTAGTTCATCTAGCAATTAGTATATGATATATGAATTGCTCTAAGATTGGTTGCCCTGTCTATTACTGAACACTTGTAAAAGTTGGTTTGTTCTAGAAATCGACTCGCCACTTGTACACCGGATTCGTACCAAAGACAGACGATGACACGGTGATGGGTGTGGACACCCTGACCTACCAGGAACCTTGATTGAGGTGAGGGCAACATTACTAGTTGAGTAAAAATGTTTAATTTGCTTTCTAACTGTGCGCCTGATTTCCTTGTAATTTAGACCAAAGGAAATAAGTATGAGTTGTGTTTCCCAAAGATCAAATTCAAGATGATGCTTAATTATGGTAGTGATGAAGACGAATATGTTGGACCAACTAAGTCGGTTTGTCAGGTAATGTTCCTACTCTATCAGCAAAACAGGCTATGAGATTTGTAATTGTTTTAGCAAATGTAGGTTCATCTAGGCAATAAACATGACCAGTTTTGTTAAATTATCAGAAATCTTATTTTTTGCAATTGGCATGCATACAGTTGATGACCTACTCTAAATGCTTATTACTGTGACCCCCTTTTCCAATGGCAGATTTATAAAATGGCGGAGGCTCTTCGCATTGCAGTCAAGCGCAAAGCATGAGAGGGGTGAGCTGTACACTCTGGAATCTGATGACGAGTGAAGCGGAGGAGGAAGCGACCAGAACTGAAGGAGATACAATTTCTACTAGTGCAATCTTTGGTCTGTTTGTTTAGTGTTGGAAAACTAGGAAATCTGGGATGTTGCCAGTACTATATACGGTACCTTAAGAACAATTCTGCTTTCGCAAATTGTTGACGCTCGCTAACGACTCATTTCTAGTGTCACATAGGGCCTGAAATCATGAGAATAATATCTCATACCTACCTATGTTATCCAGAAAGAGCCAATTCCACGTTTCCTCTTAGAAATATTGCTACATTGGAATTTGGCCAGAAATGCATGTAAAACAGGCTTCAAGCGTCAAGATACAAACCCGACAATCAGAGCAGGCTATCAGCTCCTACATGAGCGTATAAAGGACGAGCGTCAACACTAGTGATAGGAGTTATTACTAACAAATTCCACAGAGTGTTGGTGTATATTTATGTGCAGGTTGCTTATGCTTGGAAATGAGAAGAGAATGCAGCCCATGAGCAAGGTGACACGTCATGGATCTGAGGCAACAACTTCTCGACGAATCAGACGCGTTCACGAGGATCTACGGGCCCACCAGAGCACCAAAATCAACTCAAGACAGGCCCTTACCCATATACATGACATGGGGGCCCACCTAACAGTCTTCTGACCAAAGACCGGGGCAAATGGAGCCAGTCCATGGTCGGCCGACCAGCTAGGTCGGCCGGCCCAGTGGTGACGGCCCACGGGCCCCACCGCCTCTCAGATGACACGTGGTGAGGTGTGGTCGCTCCCCAATGGCGGTTTGGCTCATTTCTCGAGCAAGAGGCTGGTGGCTCCCTCCTATAAATACAAGGGGGAGGGGGTGAGAATATGTAACACCCGGTTTATAAAAGGACATAAACCGAGCAATCATATACATGCCAGGATCAAGTCACACATATATACAACAGAATGAACAATATATCACAGCACATATCACGTAAAAAGGTATAACAAAGCGAATACGAATGTTATTTATTACATTAATGACAAAATGTCTGATACAGCGGAAGCGTAGAATACATATACGAAGTCTCTCTGATGCTGGGCACCACAGGGACGTCGACTGGGAGATGAACGCCTAGAAGTCCTCGTACTCCTGGTAGCTCCAGGTGAACTCCCTCGCGTCGGCAGGAACTGAGCAGCAGTAGAGTATCCCCAAGAGGAAAAAGGGTAGAGTCGGCAAGAGTGAGTACACAACTTGTACTCAACAAGTATAACACAAACTATGAGGCTCTAAGGTTAGCTGACTCAACTGCATTAGCTTTTAAGTCTTGGCAAAATTTTATTAAAGCTAATTACTACAAGTGGATGAATTACCATAAACCCAGTTACATAGTAATTAATCAAAATTAAGTATGATCTACTGAGAACCAAACCAAACCAAACCACCCGGGGAAACCCTCCTAACCAAAGGAAGATAACCCCACTAAACAAAAGGAGGATCTGGGCCGCTCATGACCGTGAGCACGACTAGTATACCAGTTTTACACTCTGCAGAGGTTGCACATCTTTACCCACAAGTCGTGAGCTACGCTAGTTGTTCATCACACTTCCTTAGGTGAGATGACTAGCAAACTCACTACGAGGCCGTTACAAAGGACACGTTGGTAAGGTGTAACCACTAAGGATTCAGGCTCCGCAACGATGGGGCCCACCTCGAGGGGTACGCAGACCAAGCCTCGTAGCGCAGGGACCATTGCAGCTCACCACCCCTCCTGCCCTGTCGGTAAGTTACTGCCGAACCAAAATTACCTAATTAGTAAGCCAAGACCGTCCCATTCCAGTCTTGTGGTTGCGCGGTTGTCCCAGGTTGTCGCTCTAATGACGTACAGTCCTTATGGAGAGTAGCTAGCACATAACACAGTGCGAGCCCCCTAAACCAAGTTTCTAGAAAAACCAATTTTAAACGAGATGTGAGCCACTCAAACGGGCCACTCCCAGAATTAAGTTGCATATACCATTAATCAAATTAATTAAAAAGGACCAAGTGTGTTATAGCACGGTACCTAGCACAACTAACCAAAATGCAGCCCAAAGGATATATATTTAAATGATATAAAGTGGCTAGGAAAGTCCTTATAGGCATACAGTATGAAAATGCAGTATGAAATTGTAATTAAAGGTGATAGGTGGTGTTTATGTTATACTTGCCTTCCTCAAACTATTCCTACTGCTCAAAGTTCTTAGAAGGTGGCTCCTGGTACTGGTACTGGCGATCCTCAGATGGATCAACGTCTACTCACGAACACATGACCAAAAACAATACACAACATAAACATACATGCAAACAATAGCAAAAACTAAGAAACAGTAAAACAATACATGAAAACAGCAAATAAAACTATGCTAGAACTATTCTACGCATTACAACGATCGCGTGGACATAAAGAACGCCTAAAACGGAGCTAGAACGTGAAAACTAGAGCTAAAACAAGGTCCAGGGGCTTAACTGTAAGAAAAACAGAGTTTCTGGGGGTTTTCTGCAAAAACCGATGGCCTAAACATAATTAAACCTTAGATCCAGGGGCTAACATGCAAAAGCTACCAGGCTGGATGGCGAGTTCTATATCTAGGAAGCTCAGGGGGGTCCGTGCAAAAATCTGGGCCGATTTGTAAATATTTCTGAACATGAGTGGACTACGGGTTGATTTGGCGAAAGCCCGAGGGCTCTTTAGCAAAATGGCCAAGGCAAAGCGGTATGCGCGGCTCTGATCCGTCGGATCGGGATCTCGCGGCTTAGATTTGATGGGCTTTAGATCTAATCTTGCGCGTCGGTTCCAGATCTAACGGCTCGGACCTAACTGGCGCAGGGGCGGTGGTGCTCGACACCGGCGACGACTTCCCGTGGCAGCGCGCGGTCAAACTTCGCCGGACTTCCTCAAATCCGGCGTTCTGGGGGAGAAACGGACCGGTGCTTGGGTCTAGGAGGTTCTTTAAGCCATGCGTGATCTACCTGTGTGCTCAGGACGGGGGATTGGAGCTCGGGACGGCGTGCGCGGCGGTGGGGCGGGTCTCTGCGGCGGCGCTCACCGGCATGCGCTCGTGCGTGCTGTGTGGGGCTTGAGTCCGAGTTCTAGAGGGTCTACGGCCATACGCAGAGCCAAAGACAAACCCAGGCGGGGCTCTGTGCGTGGCTGTGCGGGGCTCACCACGGCGGCGCATGGCGTGCGCGGCGGCGAAACACCGGCGTGCTGTGTCCGGGACCCTAGGGTGCGCCACGGCCTACAGGAACTGGCGCAGAAGAAGGAGGGGGTCGGGGTGTAGCTCACCGAGGGCTCGAGGCTGCCGGAGTTGCAGCACAGGCGGTCGGCGACGAAGACCCACGGTGAGTCACGGGCGGCGCTCGGGGAGGGCCTGCTGCAGGGCGTCTCCGGGCTCTTGGACGGCACAGCTCGACCCAAGGCGGTCCTGCGGAGGTCCCACCGGGATTAGGGAGGCTCGGGGGACGCCGGCGGTGAGAAATCGGCGACGGGGTGCTCTGCTTCGAGCAGAGGCAAGGCGGGCGTGACGCTGGGGAGTAGCGGTGGTGGTGGCGTGGCGAGATGTGGCACAGGGAAGGGTTTCGGGGCCAATTAAAGGGGTGGCCGGGTTTTTGGGCATGCGTGCCATAGATGGAAAGGCCGGCGAGGATCGCGGGATTGATTCCACACGCGCGAGATGCGGATCACGCAACGGCATGGTGTGATCCCAGCTCTGGTGGCGCGTCTAGAAGGAAGGTGCGCGGAGCGTGGCTGGTTAGTGGCCTGCGGGGGTTGGGGTGGCCCACGGGCAGACGAGGGAGCGCGGCGGAGGCGAAATAGAGGGCTTGGAGCGGCGATTGCGGGCGGAGGTAGGGGAAAGAACTGGCGCGCGGGCCCGGCTTGGTAGAGGGAGAGGGGGCGACGCGGCTGACGGTTGGGCCCGCTTTGTCAGGGACAGCGCGCGCGCGTGAGTTGAGCGGCGAGCGGGTGAGCGGCTCGCTGGGCCAGGAGAGTAAGTGTTGGGCCGCGCGGGGCGTGCGGGAGGGAAGAGAGGAACGGGCGACGCGGGAGTGGGCCGGCGATGGAGTTGGCCTGCGAAGGAAAAAAGAGGAACGGGCCGAGGTGGAAGTTTCTGGGCCGAATGGAGAGGGAGACCGCGGGCTGGGCTCAGGCTGGACTGGGTTTGGGTCTTCCTTTTCTATTTCTAGTTTTCTCTCTTCTTTTTCTTTTCCAAACTTCACACTACCTATTTGAATTCAAATTTGAATTTGAATTCAACTCTAGCACTCAACAAATAAAACAATGCTCCAGCATGAATGCACAAACATGTTAGCCCTAAAAATAAATTTTAATTACTTTATGAAGCAAAAATAAATTATAAATGCAGGGCTAAGCAAATTAAATCCTAGAAAATTAAATAAAATAATTAAATTTATTATTAAATAGGAAATTTAAATTAGGGTGTTACAGAATATAACACACACAACACAACACACACCACACCATCTCTTCTCACTTGAGTGAGAATAGTCTTAGGGAGTTTAGGAGTAGAGGTACTCAGGAGGGGTGCCGGCAATGGCACTCTTCTCCAAATTGTACCTCTACGAGAGAGAGGGAGATAGTCGGGGGATGTGCCGGGCTTGTCGGCGCTCTTCTCCGCTTGTACCTCGATGGATGCTTATTCGGCTGTAAGTGTTCGAGACTTTCTTTGTTTATTTAGAATTAGAGTCTAGATCGTAAGTTATCATCTCTGCCTTATATTAGTTGATGTGTATGCTAGCGAGTAGCATTTGACTCTAGAGTGGGCTCCAGATAGAAAAGGATAACCCTGTACGCCTCTAGAGTTAGTAGGGAAAGGCGTAGATGTGGTGTCTAGGCTGGACTATACCACTCAGTTGTTTGATAGTCCCACGGTTTGTAGAGGTAGCCAGCAGGTGGTGACAACCCTGTTCGAGCCTTTTAGTAATCCTCCACGTTCGGATATCAGATAGAGCACATATTGGAACTACTGGTTTGCATAGGTCGGTCGATACCTTTAGCTCGAAGTATAACGGCGACGTGATCTCTTCTTCTAGGTATAGATTCTAGATCTTAGAAAGCCCTCTCTTTCCTGTTCTCCTACACCAGTGTGTGTGTCCTTGGACTGCCTGAACCCGTAGGTAGTGTACTCACGTTCCCTAGTGGATACGATACCCTGGAATACTCTTGGGTGAAAGCTACAGCAGTATCCGTGTGCTTGCGGATTTTATTTGTGACATTACAAAATACCAACACAAATCTGGAATGTTTGGCCATACTATGTATGGTACTAGAAAATGTTTGTATTTTCCTTTCGCAAGAACTAGATGATGATCCTTCCTTATACCCAATTCTTGCAGATCCTTCCTTTCCCACAAGTCGGACCCACCATTTAGTCATACTACAGCCTATAGTCCCAGAAAGGTCAAAGGCACTAGTCAACATGCATGCAGTTTGCCCCTCCTCTTCCAGTAACATACATAATATACCCAACTGAGTCAGTTTTCAAATGCCTCTCTGATGCATGGGTCCAACGGTCCTAGGCCTCACGAGTCAGCGACTGATCACTAAACGCGTCCCTTTATATGCATAACTAAAGCGGCGCGGCGGATTCGACCCCAACCAACGTCTCGCCCCTTCTCCGCCCCTTCCCTCACCAATCTGGCCCATCAACTCCTGACTGGCGCCGCCTCACTCTTGATGACTCACTTCGCCATCGCCGTCATGGCCCGCGCATCTATCACTGATGCAGAGGACCGCCGTAGCCATGGTGGAGCCCCAGTGCCGTCCTCCCCTCCTGCGGCCGCCATTAATGTCATTGTGCCGCCGGTAGTGGAGGACCACTCCGCCCACGAGAGGCGCGCCGGGAAAGGAAGATTCATTGCGGCCGATGAGACCAGCAACGCACGCTGGAGGAGGAGGATGACGACGACGAACAAGAGGCGCACCCAGGTGGAAGACGAACCGGTGGTGCCTCTCGTCGTCCCCAAACCGAAGGAGCACAAGGACGATGAGATCGGGCTTCTGGATGTACCTCCTGGCTTCGCACCACGCAGCGGCCACGCGCAGCCTCCCGTCGTGCAAGTTTGGATTTGGGGTTTTTTAAACAGCGACTTGGTGCATGTACTGTAGCTCTGGAATTTGGGGTTTTTTGGCTGAATGAGATTACTACAAGTAGTTTAGATCTATATTGTGCTATTGTATGTTGCAATTTTAGCGAATGTAATGTCGATTTTACATGGCAGATTGGAATTTTTGATTTTACGTGGTCATGTTTGGGCTAATCTCGGATATAGTTCAGACCACTGTTTGGGATTAATTGTGCACTTGCAATCAATAATGTTCAATTATTTCAATACTTAGTATATATAGCCGAATTTGGATTCTAAATCTGTTTTGCACTGTTTGGGATTAATTATGCACTTGCAATCAATAATGTTAAATTATTTCAATACTTAGTATATGTAGACCAATTAGGATTCTAAATCTGTTTTGCACTCCATTAATTTAATTATGCACTTGCAATCAATAATGTTAAATTATTTCAATACTTAGTATATGTAGCCCAATTTGGATTCTAAATCTGTTTTGCACTCGATTGATTTAATTATGCACTTGCAATCAATAATATTCAATTATTTCAATACTTAGTATATGTAGCCGAATTTGGATTGTAAATCTGTTTTGCACTGTTTGGGATTAATTATGCACTTGCAATCAATAATATTCAATTATTTCAATACTTAGTATATGTGGCCTAATATGGATTCTACATAAGTTTTGCACTGTTTGGGATTAATTATGCACTTGCAATCAGTCATGTTTGAGATTCTAATGCTGACTCTTATTTTCTTATTGAAGATTCCTACTCACAACTATGAGTTCAGGATCAATGGCAAGATTATAGTGCATTGCACATTCTCCGGTGACAGCGATGAGGAGACTAGAGAGTTTCCGATTCCACTGAAGAAGGAGGTGAGATATGGCGTGTATACATATATATATATATAGATAGATATATACATATACATATACATATACATATACATATATGTATATATATATATGTATATATATATGTATATATATATGTATGTATATATATATGTATATATATATGCTAACTTGCCCCTTTGTGAAATGACAGCTCAAGAAAAAGGCCGAGAATCTTCGCGTCCTCCTCAAGCGGAGGTATTTCAAGCCACTCGTTCCCTCCTCCTCCTCAAGCGCAAGCGTAGACGATTCTTCCTAGGATTATTTATGGTTTTACCTATGTAC
Source organism: Panicum virgatum (assembly GCF_016808335.1). Classification (NCBI taxonomy): domain Eukaryota; kingdom Viridiplantae; phylum Streptophyta; class Magnoliopsida; order Poales; family Poaceae; genus Panicum; species Panicum virgatum. Next base: position 16,797,865 of record NC_053151.1, read on the forward strand.
TTGTAGAAATGTGTGTTGGCATAAGAACTTATGTACTCAGTTAAGTATGCTTTTGTGTGAAAGCTTTGTGCTTGAGATTGCTGGAGAACTAATGTTGTGTTTAGTGAAGTTGCATGGCACAGTTGTGGTACCCTTTGTAAGATATCTTGCTTTTATAGTTCTAATATCTATCTTTTATATATTTATCTCTGCTGAATGGTTGTGCTCTTGAGTGTCAAATTTCTTGCACAATTTCTGTCAACAGTGTTTTAGTGCAAATGGACAGTGTTTTAGTGCAAATGGAATTATACCAGAGTGGTCGAGTGTCTTTCTTTTTTTTTGTATTTCAGATGTGTGACTTACTGATGGGTCCCAGTGCTGATGATAATAACTGAATCCTTCCTGGGAAAATATGCTGGGTCAGCGCGCGCTTCGCGCCAAGAAGGCGTCGCGCTTGTGGATTATGCTGGGTCCCACTTCAGGCCCACGAGTCAGTCAGTGATCTCTAAACGGGTCGAGTCACATGCATAAATGAAGCGGCGCCGGCGTATTCCACTCCCACGTCTCGCACCACTTCACCGTGCCTTTCTCGTCCCCAATCTGTCCCATCATCTCCCCATCGCCGCCTTGCGCTCGCTGCCGCATTCCACCCTGGCGTCGCGCTTCCTCCAACGGTGACATGGTCATCGCATCCCGCTCCTGCTGCTATGCCGCCGCCTCCGCCTCCCCTCCTGCGCGCACCGTTGTCGTTGCGCGGCCGGAAGTGGAGCACCACTCCGCCCACCAGAGGCGCGGCCGGAATGGAAGGTTCGTAGCGGCCGATGGGACCAACAATGTGCGCCCGAGGAGGAGGACGACGACAAGGAACCAGAGGCGCATGGTGCCGGTCGTTCCCAATGTGCAGGTTAGTATCGATTTAGGGTTTGGGCCATCTACTATAGCTATCGATTTTGGGTTTATTACTGGGACGATGGATTTGGTTCATCTACTGTAGCTGTGGATTCGGGGTTTTTTCTGTTGAATTAGATTGCTAGAAGTAGATGACATCTATATTGCGCTATTGTAGCAATTTTTGAGAATATAATGTCGATTTTACTTGGCACAAAATAGCATTTTTTGATTTTAATGTGCGGATTGTAGGTATTATAATCAAGTTCAATGTGTGGATAGTAGCATCTGTATCAGAATCAAGTTGAATGTGGATATTAGCCTATGTCATCTGATCTGTATCATTGTTGAGGAATGTGCTGTAGTTGCACTCTTCTATTTTGGATTTGCGAGATATAATTAGTTACCTTGATTAATTTGGCACCTGCAGTCATTCATGTTAAGTTATTTTAATATGTCTATATGTAACATAAAATAGATTCTACAGCCCAACGTTGGATTATTGGAAGTTCGTCCGGGTTTCCATGTAAGCGTCTTTGGTCGCTACAGGAACCCGGGGATGAATGTTGGGCGCGCCTCATCTAATAGGAAGCCGGGGATCCAAGTTGGGGGCGCCTTAGCAACTCCCAAGATTGAGGTGAGCATTTTCGGGGGCACCAAAAATAGAAGGCGCAGTCACAAACTCACAATAGCACCATTTTTAATCACATAGTTGTATGAACAGAGGACCCGTGTAGTGCTGCCGACGGCCGCCGCAAGGGCCATGGCGAAGGAAAAGGGAGTGACATCGCCGCGTCGATTTGAGGTGAGTCAGATGATGAACACATATCCATATTCGAGATATTGACTCTGACATATATGTCTTGTGCATGCATGTAAAGCTGAAGGAAGGAATGAGGCATGTGTACAAAGTGGGAAAAATCACACTCACGATGCAATTCTCAGAGGACAGCGACGATGAGGACTGTCGGTACCTCAGGACTGGGGTACCCCCTCTTGCTATAGCAAGACCCGTGTAGTTATCCGTAACTACGCTCTAAGGAGTTGGGCAGCCGGACCCCTGGGGTCTGGCTCCATCTCACCAGACCAACGGCACTGAACCAGCTTCCTGCTCGAGGCAGGTCCGGTGACGCCACGTGTCCCAGAGAAGGAAGCTCTCAGGGCCAAACAGCTGGGGGCCCCGGACCCCCCACGGGGTCCCTGACCCCCACATACTATCCGAACCCCTCAGCAGGGAGAGAACAGACACCCCGCCTGGGTGGTCCGGAGCCGCCATGTGCCCGCAGGCGGCAGCGTGCGCGCGGCCGCGACGCTTCCCCGGGATGGCTCGCCCACCTACCGCATTCAATGCGGTAGACGAAGGCATGCTCTGCTGAAGAGCCCAAGGTGACTTTAGCCAGGTTGTACTGTTGACCGCACGTTACCAAGGCGCACAGTGCAATTGGTGCCACCCACGCCACGCTCGTCAGTCTGCTACGCCAGCCAGATACAACAGCTCAGCGACGGAGCATCATGACTCATACACGGTAGACCCACAGTCTACGCCGCAACCTACACTGCCTCAACGGGCGTCTCGCCGATGGGACAAGACCCCCTCGGTCAGAGAGTCTACAGGACGAAGAAGCGTATCCAGCAAGAGATCCTCCAGCACTGTAACACCATTAGAATCTATCTAGTATAATATACGTCCTGGTTGGGCCCACTTGTCGGGGTCCAACGCCTGTGTACGCGTCCTCCTTGCTCTATAAAAGGGAGACGCCCGTTAGGGGATGACTCAGGTCGAAGGGGGATAGACTCATCCTTAAACCCAAGAGCAATACAACATGCAGTGGACGTAGGGTATTACGCTCCGGCGGCCCGAATCACTCTAACTCCTGGTGTGTTCTTGTGTTCTTGCTCCATGGGTAGATCTGAAGAATAGCTTGCACCTCCTCGGGTAACCACCCTCTGAGGTTAGGCGGGTGCGGTCCGCCACCCGGCTGTGGCCCCCTTCCAGAGCCACGACATCTGGCGCCGTCCGTGGGGAGGATCGCAAGCGTTAGCCAGATCTTCGCTCACCTTCTAGCTTCTGAGGCTGAGCTCATCCTCTGCAACGACAACGAGAAGATGGGGGGTGGCACGGTGTTGCCTGCGCCGCATGCCCTGACGCCGAGACAACAGCGTCCTCAATGCGGTGGCGCACGGCAGCGGTGCCTGCTGTGCGTCGCCACTACGACACCTCAGAGCCGGCACGATGGTGCGCAGGGGCGACGCCTGCTGCGCGTTGCCCTGCGGTATCCCGGTGTCGGCTCAAGGTTTTCTCTCAAGCAACCACCGGGGGCCCCCTGCGGCGGCATGGCATCGGTTCAAGGTTTCTTCTCAAGATGGAACTGGAGCCGACGACTGTGGCTCGGGAAGGATGTCTGTCGGCTTCCCCCTCGCCTGTCTTGGGCCTCCCTTGGAGCTACTGCAGATAGGCGGCAGCCCCCACCGCAAGGCGCGGAGGCCCTGGACCAGCACCAAGGAGGAGCCGGCGAACAACCACCCTTGTCCATGCTCCGTGCTCGTCCAAACGAGCACCCGTCCATACTCTGCGCTGTGGTGTCAGGCTGGCCCCGGTCGACAGTCGGCAACAGCAGGGCCACTCCCATTCAAAGCCAAAGAATTTGTTCTCATGCAAACTAAGCATGAAACAGTTCTTGTGCAAAGGAGGGCCCTGCAAGCTCCCGAGGTGATTATGGATGATGCTGTATAAGCACGTCCAGACCGCCTTCGCCCCCAACAACTGAGGAATTTTCAAGGTGGTAGTTCCACTCCGACCAGGGGCGAGCATGACTCACAGGGCGACGGTTGAAGGTTAACATTAGAAAGGATTGAATGTATTTCTCCTTTGTAATAGCATGGTGCCTATGTGTGGTCTAGAGAGGTAAAGGTCCGCCCTTGTAAACCCGACCTCTGGCTTCATCGCATGAACGGGCAACACCATCAAGTGGTCCAGAGCGGTACAGGTCCGCCCTCATAATCCCGATCTCTGATGTACACCACAGATCAAGTAATAAAGGAGATTTGCTTCCTCAGTCTTATCTTTGCATTAAGCTTAATAGCACTGGTCCATTCAGTTTGTATGTTTTCCAAACGGAGATTCTTCTTTTGTTGCTTACGATCCAATTTGAGTTACTGGCATGTGGTCAGGTTGGGACGCCCCTTCTAGCTAAAAGGCGGTCCGAACTTCTAGGGACCTGCTCCGGAGAAGTGGTGCTTGTATCCTGGGGTGGAGGAGTTCTGCGTAGCCTCTTAGCCTGGTAATATACCCTAAGCCTACGCACTTCACTGCCCTGTTACGAGTACCCTATTATCCGAAGCTGCTGTGTCTAGAGGTCCGGACTCCCTTCTAGTATAAGGCTTGGTTTCCTATACCATACCGCGAGGTCCGGTAAGATATCTCGGTGGATCAATGGCAACAGTCCAAGTCCACTCCGGTGGCCCGCTCCACGCGGAGACCGCTCGCCAAAGTCGCTCCAAGTCCACTCCAGTGGCCCGCTCCGGCGGAGACCGCTCGCCACGGTCGCTCCAAGTCCACTCCGGTGGCCCGCTCCACGCGGAGACCGCTCGCCACGGGCGCTCCAAGTCCACTCCGGTGGCCCGCTCCGGCGGAGACCGCTCGCCACGGTCGCTCCAAGTCCACTCCGGTGGCCCGCTCCGACGGAGACCGCTCGCCACGGTCGCCCCAAGTCCACTCCGGTGGCCCACTCCGGCGGAGATCGCTCGCCACGGTCGCTCCAAGTCCACTCCGGTGGCCCGCTCCGGCGGAGACCGCTCGCCACGGTCGCTCCAAGTCCACTCCGGTGGCCCGCTCCGGTGGAGACCGCTCGCCACGGTCGCTCCAAGTCCACTCCGGTGGCCCGCTCGCCACGGTTGCCTGAAGCCGGGTCCGGGGAAGTAGTGCTTGCTCCTTGGGCAGTTCGAGGTCCGCTTAGCTCGGTTCCGTACCCTAAGCCTGCACCTTCGCCGCCCCATGGAAAGTACTCTAAGTACCTTAACCTAGCGACAAGTGCTATGGCCTTGAAGGGGTCCGGAGCACCCGTTCTTGACATGGGCACGTCAACACAATCAGCATTACGTCTTGATAATGGCCCCACCTGCGGGTTCATACCTCTCCCGAGGTGGGCCCGGGGGCCACTGTCGGTACCTCAGGACTGGGGTACCCCCTCTTGCTGTAGCAAGACCCGTGTAGTTATCCATAACTACGCCCTAAGGAGTTGGGCAGCCGGACCCCTGTGGTCCGGCTCCATCTCACCAGACCAACGACACCAAACCCGCTTCCTGCTCGAGGCAGGTCCGGTGACGCCACGTGTCCCAGAGAAGGAAGCTCTCAGGGCCAAACAGCTGGGGGCCCCGGACCCCCCACGGGGTCCTGGACCCCCACATACTATCCGGACCCCTCAGCAGGGAGAGAATAGACACCCCGCCTGGGTGGTCCGGAGCCGCCATGTGCCCGAAGGGGGCAGCGCGTGCGCGGCCGCGACGCTTTCCCGGGAAGGCTCACCCACCTACCGCATTCAATGCGGTAGACGAAGGCACGCTCTGCTGAAGAGCCCGAGGTGACTTTAGCCAGATTGTACTGTTGACCGCATGTTACCAAGGCGCACAGTGCAACTGGTGCCACCCACGCCACGCTCGTCAGTCTGCTACGCCAGCCAGACACAACAGCTCGGCGACGGAGCATCATGACTCCTACGCGGTAGACCCACAGTCTACGCCGCAACCTACACTGCCTCAACGGGCGTCTCGCCGATGGGACAAGACCCCCTCGGTCAGAGAGTCTACAGGACGAAGAAGCGTATCCAGCAAGAGATCCTCCAGCACTGTAACACCATTAGAATCTATCTAGTATAATATACGTCCTGGTTGGGCCCACTTGTCGGGGTCCAACGCCTGTGTACGCGTCCTCCTTGCTCTATAAAAGGGAGACGCCCGTTAGGGGACGACTCAGGTTGAAGGGGGATAGACTCATCCTTAAACCCAAGAGCAATACAACATGCAGTGGACGTAGGGTATTATGCTCCGGCGGCCCGAACCACTCTAACTCCTGGTGTGTTCTTGTGTTCTTGCTCCATGGGTAGATCTGAAGAATAGCTTGCACCTCCCCGGGTAACCACCCTTTGAGGTTAGGCGGGTGCGGTCCGCCACCCTGCTGTGGCCCCCTTCTAGAGCCACGACAAGGACCATGTCAAGGTTCTGCGCACCAAGGAGGTATTTGTCGTACCCATTGCAATCCATCCCTCATCAATGCAATTGGCTATGTAATTTTCTTCAAAAGTCATCAGATCCATGCTAAGGTTGAGGAGCTTCGGCTTGCTATCAAACGCAAGATGAAGGAGAACCGCAGCACTGGCAGCAAGGCTAGTGCGCCAGCCAAGAGGCAGGGGCACAGCACAGGCGGCGTGGCCTCGAGGCCCAAAATTCCCCAAAACAAGCTCGTCATCGAAATCCTCGACTGAGTTGGTAGACGGGGCAAATAACTAGACAGAGCTGCCTTGGCGACATCTTTTGTTTGGTGATGTAAGGAACAAGTATATGGATGAAACTGGCTGATATTGCGGTCATGTTATATAATCACTGGCTGGATGACTATTGTTCGCTGATCCTGAAAAAATCAGTTGCTTACTACATATCTGAGTTGTATCTGAATGTATAGTGATTACCTGATAAAATCAATCGGAAACTATATAATGTCTATTGGTTATGACTAATATGTTTAGGCGACAACAATTACCGTATATGCCTAAGTGAAACAATAACATAACCATATGACTCAAACTTGTTCATCACACAATTGGTTAACTAGTCTGATACACAATAGAGATGAACTTCACACAAAAAAATCATCTTCGCCTCCACCATGGGAACTGTCCACTATTGGTGCGACGATCCATCTGCGACATAGGTATCATCATCCTCGTCGTCGTCTTCTACTATGTCAGCAAAACTCGGTTCAGAGGTTGGTGCCTGATGGGCCTCTTCAATTACTTTTGCATCAACTGTTGCATCTTCGACATCATTCCTACTCCAATTTGTCAAATCGTGAATTTGATTTGAAATATTCATATGCTCCACTCCTATGACAACCATGTCCACTTCTCTGGTATCATCAACAGTATTTGGTGTGTTCTCCATTTCAGGTATGGCAAATAGGTTCCTAGGTTTCATTCTGAGGACACTAGACCAGTTACTTTTCCTTGCAGATTTCACATAACAAACTTGCTTTGCTTGATTTGCCCTGATGTATGGCTCATCTGCATAGCGCAACTTGGTGGTGTCAATATCAATAATCCCATACTCATCTCTACTACACCTTCTTCCTTTGCTCTTAATCTTACTAGGTGCTAGAGGAACATCAAACCAGTCGCACTGAAACAACATGACTTCCTTTTCGTTTGCAAAATCGAGGACGATGATTTTCTTAATGACACCGTACCATTCCATGCCATCGCCCTGGATGACAACATCACTATTCTATGTGGTTAGATGCTTCTCTATGTCTCTTGTCTGGAAGAAAAAACCATTAATGGAGCACCTGTTGCTCACACGAATACAATGATGCGGACCCCGAGCTAGATCATATAGCATATCACTAACTTTTCCCTGTGCATGTAGTTTGCTGATCTGCGCTCACAATTATTTGAAAACAGGTGAGCAAATATGTAGTGTTGATATACATAAATAATTTATACACAAATTATGAATAATCAAATTATACAATTAAATGACTCACCTTACGCTCGAACCATGATACAAAAAGTTCCCTGTGCCTTTTATCAACATTCGCTGGATTTCTCCCTCTCAATTCTTTCTTATGCTCTCTGCGAGAAAAATGAACATAGGCCTTGTCAATTACATATGCAGTCAACAAAATGAAATACGATTTCACTAGAAGCTTACTCTATCCATCGAATGGCCTCATCATAATTGGATAATATGTAGTGTCTCATCATCCGGAGGTCATCAGAAGATGCATACTCAACCTGACCACTTCTCTTCTTACTGAAGTCCATGCTGCTGAATACACTCAAACCAGATGGTGGTTCACTAAAAGCGCACCTTTCTCGACGGTCTGGCCGATTAAGCTTTGTACTAAACATCTTCAAAGAATCGAGAACAAAATGTAAGACACTCCTCTGAGATGTATCCCTCTGCTATCGAACCTTCTGGGCAAGCTTTGTTCCTCACATAACCTTTGAGGGTACGTAGGTATCTCTCCACTGGATACATCCATCTATAGGAAACAGGGCCTCCTAATCTGGCCTCCCAAGCAATATGAGCTGGCAAGTGCATCATAATATCAAAAAATGCTGGAGGGAATGTCATCTCAAGCTGACAAAGAGTCTCTCCAATAGAATTGCGGAGTTTCTCAAGTTTAGATACCTCAAGCTCCTTTGAACATATTTTGTTAAAAAAATTGCTGAGCTGGATCAATGGGATCACTACATCTGTAGGCAATATGTCATGTACCACCAAGGGTAAAACCTTTTGAAATATAATATGGTAGTCATGACTTTTAAGTCCAGCTACCTTGCAACCTTTGACATCAACAGATCTCCTGGTATTTGAGGCATAACCATCTGGCAGCTTAACATCATGAAGAAAGTTGCACAAAATTTGCTTCATCCCTGGACTTAACTTGTACAACCCTGCTGGCAACTTGTATTTACCTTTTTCGAGCACAGGATGTTGATCCTTCCTTATGCCCATATCCTGTAGATCAAGTCGAGACTTCTCAGTGTCTTTAGTTTTACCTGCTATCTCGAGCAAAGTCCCTAGCAAGGCCTCACATATATTCTTCTCAATATGCATCACATCAAGATTATGGCATATAAGCAATGAAGACCAGTACGAAAGATTAAAAAAAATACTCTTCTTCCTCCAGTTGTGCCATCTATTATCTTCCTCACACTGCTTCCTCTTCTTGCAAGTAGTCCTTCCAAAAGTTACTTGCTCAAAACTCTCGTATTGCTACAAGACTTGTTCACCACTCAGCGGCACTGGAGCCTCCCTGTGTTCAACTTTGTTATTGAAGCTGACCTTGTTCCTTCGCCACCTGTGCTCTGATGGCAAAAAACGGTGATGCCCCATGTAACAATGCTTCCATCCAAATTTTAACCACAAGTAATCAGTATCCTTATGGCAATAAGGGCAAGCAAACTTCCCTTTTGTGCTCCATCCAGATAGCATCGCGTAGGCGGGAAAATCATTTACTGTCTAGAGTAGAACTACATGCAGTGTAAAATTCTTCTTCACCTTTGCATCCCTTGTTTCTACTCCTTTCTCCCAGAGCTCTTTGAGCTCATCGATCAGAGGCTACAAATACACATCAATATTATTTCCTGGAGATTTAGGCCCAGGAATCAGCATTGACATCATCCAATACGATTGTTTCAAGCACAACCAAGGGGGCAGGTTATAAGGAATTAGGATAACCGGCCATGTTGTATAAGTCACGTTCAACATCCCAAAAGGATTGAAGCCATCTGATGCAAGTCCAAGCCTTACATTATGTGGGTCAAATGCAAAGTGCGGATACGTGTCATCTACGTGCTTCCAAGCCAAAGAATCAGCTGGGTGCCGCACTTTACCATCTTTAACCAATTCTTCTACGTGCCAACACATATATGCTGATGTCGTGTCATTCATATATAATCTTTGCAACCGGGGAATAAGTGGAAAATACCAAAGAATTTTACGAGGAACCTTCTTCTTTTTAACTCCACCATCTTCCACATCATCAGTCCCCTTAGAGTTTGTATGTTCCCACCTACTCTCCTCACATATTGGACATTTGTCCAACTTCTCATACTCCCCACGAAATAACATGCAATCATTGAAACACGCATGAATCTTTTCGTAGCTGAGACCAAGGTCTCAAACTACCTTTCAAATTTTATCCATAGTATTTGGGAAATAATGTCCTTCGGGAAGCACAAGGCAGATCAAGTGAAGTATTTGCTCCATTGCACTGTTGCTTATACCGCACATGCACTTAATCTGAAATAGCCTGACAATGAAGGATACTTGGCTAGCCTCCTTGCATCCGGGGTACAATTCCTTCCGGCCTTCTTCCATTAACTTGAAAATTTTCTTTGCCGCAACATTTGGCTCATCTTCATTTATTTCTCCATGGCAAGTACCACTATCAGTGAGCTAAGCAGATTCCTGACAGAACCTTCATCACCACCTTCACTGATATTGCAAGCATCATCATCCATAGGTTCTGCAGCATGAACAGCAGTTTTGCTTTTTATGAAATCATTATCCAACCCTCTATGAAACACATGTTCTTCAACTTCTTCTCTGGACATGTATGCCATGCCTCGACACATGCAACATGGACATGCTGCAGTCTCTCCTTCATATGTTCCTTCAAAGGTATGTTTAATGAATTTCTCAAACCCAACATGCCAAGCAGGATGTGTGTTAGGCAAAAGCATCCAACTATAATCTTCTTGTGACATATTGCAAAATCTAGGGAAGCAAGTAACCTTTGCAAATAAAAGTGTGCTATAGTAAGTATTAATCAAAACAATAAAATATGTGAATATACATAAATAAGTATGAAAGATTATGCGCATTTCATGCTGGATATATACCTTAAATTGAGGGATCCAGATATGATATCGATTCTTCAAGCAGGCTGGAGATTCGTTAGCACGTCGATCAATTTCCTCGCCGGCCCTAGGCGCGCTAGCATTGCCTTCAAGGAAAGGGGTCTCGATTCTTCAAGCAGGGAGCACTGGAGATTCGTCGGCTCGTCGGGGATCGTAGAATACCAGGGGTCTCGCCGCCGCATGTGTTGCGTAGTCTCATCACGGTTTTGTGTAGGACTCAGGGTTTTCTATGGGCCAATTCTTTTTGGTCGTTGCTATAGCCTAGCCTAGTTGCAACGATTCCTTATTTTGTTGCTATATCTAATCCATGCTGCAACGACCCTTAGGTTCATTGCCATATATCTTAGCCTCGCTGCAACGACCATTAAATCATTGCAATACAATAACCACATTGCAACGCCTCTAGTTTGCGTCGCAATATCCAAGCTTCCATTCCCAACAACCTGGTATGCGTCGCAACAGCTATGCTTCCATTTGCAACGACTGAATTTTGTGTTGCCATAACAAGGATCTATTGCAACGGTAGAGAATAGTAATAGCAACGATTCATTTTGGTTGTGACAACATCAAGAATAGCAACCAATCAAAGATACGTTGCATTAGCCTCAGCCTACATGCAACGCATTGTTTTCCATTGGGAATACCCCATCTTGTTGCAACGATCCAAAATGTGCATTGTGATATCTCCTACTTATCGCAACCAACAAAATTTTAATCACGACACTAAGATTTTGGTTGCAGAAAGTCACCCTAATGCAACCAAAATCGCCTGTCGTTGCGCTAAATGTACTTATCGCAACAAAATTATGGGTGTCGCAATAAAAACCGGTCACATTAGCTAGTTTTTCTGGTAGTGCCAGTAGTGAACAAAAATACGAAGATAGAAAAGAACGTGGGAATCTCTGTGCTACCTCTTTCATTGGGTAATAGTACCGATGACTACAAGACTATAACTGTGTTTGAAGAGCCACCTGGAATTGCAACTCCATCCAAATTAAGATGAACACAATAAAAATGTCACATACAGTTGCAGGTTATTTGCTTTTGCTGTCACTACCATGCATCAAAACTCTAGAAAAAACCTGCCTGGCTGCACCTTATTGCAGCATAGACAAAAAGCTGATAGAATTCTTTGGCTTTTTGCAAAGATGATTCGAAAGTCAACGAAATCCAGGCATGAAATGTACTCCCTCAGTTCTAAATTATAATTTGTTTGATTTTTCTAACTACAAGTTTGACCACTCATCTTATTCAAAAAATTTGTGCAAATATAGTCAAATTTAAATCATTGTTGAAGATCTTTTATTCATAAAGAAAGTCACAACAAAAGAAGTGATATTTTGAAAAAAAAATGGAATAAGACGAGTAGTCAAACTTAGGATAAAAAAAGTCAAATAAACAAGGCAACACTTTTTTTAGATTATGAAAAAAGTTCCAGCTTGATCATTCACATGCGAATGACTATGACCAAAACAATTACAAGAGTTCTTAGATTCTAAACCTCAAATAATGAGGAATAACTATAAATAGATAGCTATAAAATAAGAAAAAGAAAACAAGAAGAGTAGGTTTGAATCTTTTTCTTTATTCCGGCTTCGACCTTGCAATGTATTCATGCGGCATCAATCCATCACATCTTTTGTCTCCTTGCTGAATCTTTTGCCTAAATCTCCACCTAGCGGTCCAATTGCCAACACCCACTAATGAGCATGCCACCCCCATCCCATAGTCGCGCCGACCCTTGGATTTGGCACCGCCTCCACTGTTGCCTCCTGTCGGATCTGGCGAAACTCAGCAGCGAAGGCACTACATGGAGCGACCAGGCTTCCGCCGCCTACACGAGCGACAATGTGGTGAGGAACGGAGGAGGGGAGGGGGGGGGGAGCACGTGACGGTGGCTCGGGTGATGCGAGAGTCAGCCGCGAGGAGCATCAAATCCGGCAAGGGCCGCACCTACTGCAAGGACCACCAAATCCAGCAAGGAAGCCGCCGTATCTGACGGACGCCAGCCATCACCGGCTTTCGGGATGAAAACTGCTAGGAGGAGAGTGCCGGCCTTGCCCCCACCATCCTTGCATCCGAGAGAGCCTCCGCCGGCCTGCTCAAGAGGCAGCGAGGGGAGGAACAAAGGAAGAAGAGCGCCCTTGGCAGCGCCCGTGAGGAGCGACGCGGAGGTATATTAGAGAAAAACCCATGAGGCAACACTTTGGAATGGTAATAGGCTACTGTAGCAAGAACCATATGCGTAACTGATAATCCATATTGATCGAGGAGTGTATCCTAAGCTCCTGCTTTGAAGATCTCACTGCCATAATCTACATCCACTCTAGAAAACCCTGCCATCTCCCCCGTCAACTCATCCAGGGATGTGACCAGAAAAATCTATACAATATTAGTATTAACCCTTAATTCAGCAGTGCTGATATACATACATGCACTACTAGAAAACAGGCCTTCAGCACCGGCTGAGAAGGGCCAAATGAACTTTTTTCCCAACCGGTGCCCCGCAACTGCGACCAATAGCCTCACCTTAAGACACCGGGTTTTTCAACCGGTGCCTTAGGCTTCCATTGGTACCGGTTGGAAACACCAACCGATACCAAAGAGGCTACCACGCTGACGCAATGTTTAAAAATATTTACAAATATACAAATCATGTTTGTAGTCCAACTACTGGTCCCCTCAGGAGGTCGATGGAAGTCCTCTATGGATGTGACCGTCGTGGTAGAACTCGCCTCTAGGATCCAAGATCTCATTCAAAATGAACCCAGCGAGCTGCTCGCACACGGCGTTGATCCGATCAGTAGAGTAACATTCATCCCCCATTTGAGACATCTATCATTTAGAAAAAAAGGATTAACATCATGTGTGTTAGTACAATTATGAAAATATACTAGTGAACGGTTTGGACGTACTCTCGTGTCTTCATCAGTAACCTTCCCGCATGGAGTCATGATGTGCAAGTAGTCGCATATGTAGTACCCGCACCAATCAGTTCCTTGTTGTTGTCTCGCACACTTAAGGAGAAACAAATAAATTACTCAATTTAGAACAATTTGGGATCATATACTTAACTAGACAAATCTTTATGAATCAACATACCGGATAATCCATGTTAACGTTTAGTTCGGGCCTCCATTGACCACGTCCTTTGTTATTTTTCACAAAAAATTTCCAAACCCTGCGCTCAAAGTTAAGTTTGATATTCAGGAATTGTTATTAACAGAAAAAAGATTTGATTGTGCAAACTGAACTTACCTGTTCAAGGGGTCTATGATATGTTGGATTGCGGACTTTGTATTTCTCATTGAGTCAAAGACTATAAGATTGCCGGTCTCTACGGAAAGTATAAGTAAAATCCAATAATAACTGCGGATATAGATAGGATATATACATACATGCATTAGACGACTTAGTATTTATTTAGTAATATAACAGAGGATTGAGTCGACCAAGGCTTACCCAAAGTTGTATGGTATGAATATATAGGATTTGTAATTTTGCCTAGTCAACGAATCGTACATGTTTTGGCATGTTTCCTTGTAATTTTCGTTGAGCACTTTCTGGTTCACTAGCAAAGGAGACATGAAGCTGATTTGATGGTGCCATCCATGTTTTCGGCTTCTTTGGGTCTCCTGTCTAAACGATACAATAGAAATTTTATAATGCACACATATAATTATGTTCTTGTTAACAAAAAGTATTAATGTAGAGGTAAGTGATACTTACAAAACCCAAATGGTGATGATAGAGGCGTCGAGGGCTTGTCAATGGTAAATGTGATATAAATTTTTGAAGTACACCCAGAAGTCCTCCTCCCCGCGGAAGAAATCATGGTCACGATACTTGACTCCAAACATTTTCCCTTGCTCCTTCGACATTCGCAGGTACCATCTATGCAAATTGAACATCTGCGTGCCTAGACTTTTCTCCTCTTCCTTAGTGACAAAAGGTTTTCCATGCTGGAATGGAGTAAGAATGGGAACGACAGGGATTTCTACCTCCACTTACCCCGTTGCCTCCTCTAGCGTTAATCCAATCCAGTTTTAGAAATAAATATCGCGGCCTGTAGGTCCGCCTGGAGTTGTACGTCCATCGGGTGTAGGAGTGGCAACCCTGGCACCCGGAGGGGCTCGAGTCCTTTTTGTTGTGTGCCAAGCTGAGGAATGGTCTTGCCACATTTTTTCTTCAGATTTCTCACCTTGTGTGATTTTATCAGAGTACGATCATAGTCCGAGGGTAAGCTTTTCGGTTTTGGTGGGTTGTCTAGGTTTGCGAGAAGCTTTTTCCCTAGTTCTAGAGGTACCTTTTCACTCGGCGGGGGGACTTTAGGCTTCAATTGTTCTTTTATATATCGAGCAGTCTCCTCTTCCAACTCCTCGGCAGTTTTCTCGTAGGTTAATTTTCTTTCAACCGTTTTCTGCTTCTTCTTTGAGGGTCCAGCCGCTGGGAGGGATGCTGTCTTTTTCTTTCCTTTTTCTGGGTCAGGAGGAGTTGGAGTACTCGTGGCCCTTTGCGCCGGCGGAGACGGTGGTGAAGGAGGTGGTTGTGGGGACGGCGGTGAGGGAGACCGTGGAGACGGGCGATCGGTCTGCACGGGAGCCGTTGTGCTTGCAGTAAGTTTGATATCGGCCTTGCGCCATAGAACGACCCCGTGCAGTGCGTCTCCCAATGTCTTCTCTCCATCCCCTCCAACGAAGTCAAGCTCAAGATCCTCATTGTTTCCAACTATCTGCTCGACTGTGATGGAGGTGTAGCCAGGGGGTATCAGCCTTCCATGAATTGTAGTAGAAGGATTCAGGGGCAGGGCTGACCCGTATGCGACATGAATGGATATATTTCTTGCTTGCACATGAAGCTCGCACGGTGTCGGCATGGTGACATCATCCACTGGATACCTCTGGTCATCTACCGCCGTTGGCTCAATATGGGGTTGCTGTTCTGCTTGTACGTCGGGCACCGCTGTGGATGCACAGCTGCTGCGTCGCTGAGAGACCGGGCTTATCACAACATCCGGGTACGACCCAGCAGTGCCCCTTTGGCTCAGAGCTAGCTGCACTGCCTTATTGACCCTGGCGTCCATCTGAGATTCCAAGGATGCAACCTTCCTTGTCATCTCTTCTTGCATGGCATGAAGTTTCTCTTCCTGTTCGGCTTTACTCTTTCGGTGAGTCTTGTAAGAGGAATCTCCGGCCCAAGCAACTTTCCATGGGACCCCGCCGATGCCACGAGCTCGTCCAGGGTGTTCCGGATTCTTTAATGCCCTTGTCAGCTCATCATTCTCCCTTTGAGGCTGGAATGTTCCTTGTTGGGTCTCATCTATTGCAGCGACTAGATCGCGGGACACTTCTTGCATATGTTCGGGCACGACCAAATTTCCATCCAACTGGCTTAGTGTCACGCCATTAGCAAATAACCACCACTTGGATCTATCCGGCCAATCCCAAGTCGTCGGCCTGATGCCTCTATCCATATAAGGTCCTGCTCCATCTTCTGCCATTTTTTTATTGACTTCTTGTACCCGGCAGCCCCCAAGGTGGTGGCTGTACTTATTTGCTGCATTCACCTTGGCCTGTTTGGATTTTTCTTGGGCTTCCTCTGATAGTTTGTATTGTTTGAACTCCTCCCAGTATGGTTTAACCTGAGGAAGATCGTCCCAGTCCGGCTCATTATCCTTCTTGATGTAATTAATGTACAACTTCTTCTTGAAAGTTGCAAAGGCAAGGGCCATCTTTTTCAAGGCACATTTCTTCACAAGTTCTTGGTCAACTCCTTCAGGAAGAGTGAACATATCCTTGAGTTCTGCCCATAGCATTTCCTTTTGATGTGCAGGCACGGCGTGTTGTTGTTCTTCGGGTTTGCTCGTTTTCCATAGTCTTGTGGTGATCGGAATTCTTGCCCGAACAATAACCCCACATTGGTTGAAAAATTTTGTGCTAGCAGCCTTTGGAGCACTTGGACAACCCTCTATGTCCACTTCTGTCATGACCTGTCTTCCCTCCATTTTCTTGGTTGGCCGGCGTCTCCCTTTTGACTGGCTCAACGAATTCGATGCGGAGGTCGACTAAATTACAGAAAAGATATGTTAATCGCAAAACTAATCTACTGAAGTCACCATGCATATAGTTTTAAGATTCGTACTGGAACATGCTGCTGTTGATTGGGCGGCGGCGCAAAGTCATCATCTTCTTCATCGGCATCTCCAAACATATTCAGGAACGAATCAGCTGTCCGAGCATCTTCTTCATCGATTGGCTGGGTGGTGTTGGCCCTCGTATCTTCGTTTATTGCATCCAACATGTATTGCTTGGCGACCTCGTCATCACCGAAGGGGTCCATCCTTAACTGAAACCATAATAATGTGTTAGAGTATGAGTCCATCCTTAAATGAAGCAGGAGAATTCTATTCTTTGAACGAATATGCGTGTTTGAAAGAGAGAGAGAGTGTGTGTGAGAGAGAGAGTGTATGTATGTTAGAGGGAGAGAGAGAGTGTGTGTGTATGTTTGTTTGTGTGTGAGTGGGATAGAGAAAGAGAGAGAGAGTTAGTGTGTGTGTGAGTCAGTGTGTGTGGGTTTGTGTGTTAGTGGGACAGAGAAAGAGAGAGAGAGTTAGTGTGTGTGTGAGTCAGTGTAAGTGTGTGTGAGTGAGTGTGTGGGTGAGTGTGTGTGTGTGAGAGAGAGAGAGAGTGTGTGTGTGTGTGTGAGCGAGAGACCAAGCATCGGTGAGGAGACAGCGAGAGAGCGTCGGTGGGGAGACAACGAGAGAGCGTCGGTGGGGAGACAGCGAGAGAGCGTCGGGGACAAGGAGACAATGAGAGTTAGCGAGAGACCGATCGCCGTTAAGAAGTCGTTAAGAAGGAGAGAGCGTCATGTTTGATTTCATAATTAAGAATGAAGAATTCATAATATATAAATACATGCATGAGTTACAGAAATACACGAGTTACATGATAAATACATGAGTTACATGCACGATGCACGATGCAAGGATCGCATGAGCGCAAGAATCGCTAAAATCGGAGTCAAAATGTGAAAGATATGGCTAAAACAAGATTCTAGGGACTTATTTGCAAGAAAAATCTATAAAGGGCCTCTCTGGAATTTCTTTTGAACTAGGAAGGACTGCAGGTTAATTTTGAAGAAACTCAGGGTCTCTTTAGCAAAAACGCCGAGGCAGCTCTGGTTCGGCTCGGATCTAACAGATGCACGATGCAAGGATCGCGTGAGCGCAAGAATATTGCTAAAATCGGAGTCAAAATGTGAAAGATATGGCTAAAATAATATTCTAGGGACTTATTTGCAAGAAAAATCTATAAAGGGCCTCTCTGGAATTACTTTTGAACTAGGAAGGACTGCGGGTTAATTTTGAAGAAACTCAGGGTCTCTTTAGCAAAAGCGCCAGGGCGGCTCTAGTTCGGCTCGGATCTAACAGATGCACGATGCAAGGATCGCGTGAGCGCACGAATCGCTAAAATCGGAGTCAAAATGTGAAAGATATGGCTAAAACAAGATTCTAGGGACTTATTTGCAAGAAAAATCTATAAAGGGCCTCTTTGGAATTTCTTTTGAACTAGGAAGGACTGCGGGTTAATTTTGAAGAAACTCAGGGTCTCTTTAGCAAAAGCGCCGGGGCGGCTCTGGTTCGGCTCGGATCTAACAGATCCGATCCGTTGGATCTCGATCTAATGGCTGAAACAGGGTGGGGTGGCTTGAGACGCAGCTGCTGGCTCAGCTGCGGCTAGGCTCTGCTCGGGCGACGACGCGGCTTGGCGCTAGGCAGAGCCAGTGGCTCGGGCGGGCGGCGCTTTTCGACGGCGGCGGACCGCCGGAGTACACCGAAAATGGTGCTCCGGGGCTCGGTTCGTGGCGAGGTTAGGCCGGGGAGGGAGAGGGGGCGACGGGGAACACGGCTAGGGGGTCCAGGAGGTGCAGCGGTGGCCGGAGGTGGCCGCTCGTCGGCGAGGGGGGGGAGCCGCGGCTTCGGTGAGGAATCGCCGGCGAGATAGAGCGACAGAGAGAGAGAGAGGGGAAATGTGGTATGGGCCGGGCTTCCTCACCACCTCACCTAGCTCCGGTGACGAACGGACGGCGAATAGGCACGGCGGGGTGGCGGATCGACGGCGGCGGCGCACGGGAGCGGTGCTCGGTAGCGGCGGCGCAGAGCTGCAGAGCGAGGAGCGTCGACGTGGGGCGGCGGCGCGGCGGCGGCGGAGGTCGAGGCGGCGGAGGGCGGCAGCGAGTGGAGGAAGATGGAGAGGGCCGGTGCTTATATGGTGGAAACCTTTGGCACCGGGTGATAAAGTCACCCGGTACCTAAGGCAACCTTAGGTACCGGTTGAGTATCTAACCGGTGCCTAAGGAAAGCCTTAGGTACCGGGTGACATCCCACCCGGTGCCTTAGGTGCCCAACGGGCGGGAACTAAATTCCCCTTTGGCACCGGGTAGGGAACGAAAACCGGTGACTTAGGGTCTTTGAAATTTACTTTTGTAGATTTCTGGCGGGATAACATCTGAAATCCCTCGATAGCTCAATGGTAACCCTTTTTTTTCGAATTGCCTGCCTTAGGTACCGGTTGACAATTCTAACAGGTACCTAAGGCTTTCTTTTAATTACTACATAATAAATCATTTAGGTGCATAACTAATTATTTTAATTGCATAATAAATCAAATAATTGCATAATAAATCATTTAAATGCACAATAATTCTAATTACTACATGATAAATCAATTAGATGCATAACTAATTATTTTAATTGCATAATAAATCAAATAATTGCATAATAAATTATTTAAATGCACAATAATTCTAATTACTACATGATAAATCATTTAGGTGCATAACTAATTATTTTAATTGTATAATAAATCAAATAATTTTATAATAAATCATTTAAATGCACAATAATTCTAATTACTACATGATAAATCATTTAGGTGCATAACTAATCATTTTAATTGCATAATAAATAAAATAATTGCATAATAAATCATTTAAATGCACAATAATTCTAATTACTACCTGATAAATCATTTAGGTGCATAATAAATCAAATAATTGCATAATAAATCATTTAAATGCACAATAATTCTAATTACGACATGATAAATCATTTAGGTGCATAACTAATTATTTTAATTGCATAATAAATCATAATAAATCAAATAATTGCATAATAAATCATTTAATTGTCCAATAAATCAATTCATTCATAAGAAATCTAATAATGTTCACAGAAAATATAACAAGACATAATCATTCAACTAAGGGAATATTAATGATGGTTCGCTTTACAATCGTCCCTTCATTATGATCATGAAGTGCGTACGGAGCCTCCTCTTCGGCTAAAAGAATACTTGTGTCAACCTTCACTATGAACGGAGTCATATCTTCAACCTTATTGTATTCTTCTTCATCTGTGACATCGTCGACTCCCACAATTTTCCTTTTTCCTGCCAGAACAATATGGCGCTTTGGCTCATCTCCGGCACCTACAAATCTTGATTTATTCGTGGACTTGTCCTTTCTCGGTTTGCTAGACATGTCCTGCACATAGAAAACTTGAGTGACATCTTTAGCTAGGACGAATGGTTCGTCTCAATAGCCAAGCTCTTTGAGGTCTACCGTTGTCATTCCGTACTCATCGATATCGACACCTTTTCCTGTGTGTTTAACCCATTGACAACGAAATGGAGGTATTTTCAACGGCCCATAGTCGAGTTCCCAGATCTCTTCAATGTAACCAAAATATGAGTTCGTTTGGCCACTAGAGTCGGTGGCATCTATACGGACACCACTATTTTGATTGGTGCTCTTATTATCTTGGGCTCTTGTATAAAATGTATAACTATTAATTTCATATCCTTGGTACATCAAGATTGAATTTGCCGGACCCCCTGGCCAGCCAAGCTAGCTGCTCATGAATTTGATCGTTATCCATGACTTCCTTCTGCAACCAGGTGGCGAATGTATCGTTATGATGTTTTGTAATCCATGTCTCAGACTTCAAAGGGTATATGCTTCGCACAATTTGCATGTGCTCCTCCATGTATGGAGCCACCAAGGCTGATTGTTGCAGAACTGTGAGATGTGCTTTGCTCAACGTGGCATGATCTGTGGCATTTACTGATTTTCTTCCAAGTGTGCCCTTTCCAATCAGCCGCCCCTCATGACGTGATACTGGAATCCCAATTGGGCAGAGTTCTTCCACATAGACAACACAAAACTCAATGACCTCCTCTGTGACGTAACCCTTCGCAATGCTTCCTTCTGGACGAGCCCGATTACGAACGTGTTTCTTTAGGACTGCAAAGTACGTTCAAAAGGGAACATATTATGAAGGAAAACAGGACCGAGAATACCAATCTCTTTCACCAGGTGAACTAGAAGATGCGTCATAATATTGAAGAATGATATAGGAAATATCATTTCAAGACTGACTAAACTTTGGACAACATCCTCTTGTAGCCTGCTTAAACTCGATGGATCGATTGCCTTCTGAGAAAATGTGTCGAGAAAGGCGCATAGCTTTATGATTGTTGCTCGAACATTAGCTGGTAGAATACCTCTAAGTGCAACTGGAATCAATTGCGTCATCAACACGTGACAGTCATGGGACTTTACGTGTGCGAATTTCTTCTCTTTCAGGTTTAGTAGCCTCTTTATATTCGAAGAGTAGCCTGATGGGACTTTGATACTGTTCAAACAGTCGAACATACTTTGCTTCTCTTCCTTACTAAGAGTGTAGCACGCAGGACCTAGACAATGACGTCCTTTATCCCTCTAGATGTAGGGCGGCCTATTGTTTCATACGTTGAAGATCTTGCCGCGCTTCCAATGTATCCTTTGCCTTACCGTAGACACCAAGGAAACCTAGAAGATTCACACAAAGATTTTTTGTTAGGTGCATCACATCAATTGCGTGGCGGACGTCTAAGACTTCCCAATAAGGTAACTCCCAAAAAATACTCTTCTTCTTCCACATAGGTGCACGTCCGTCATCACTCTGCACTGATTTGCTGCTGGGTCCTTTTCCGAATACTACTTTTATATCTTTGACCATTTCAAACACCATTTTCTCACAATGGTGCCTAGGCTTGGTACGATGATCTGCCTTTCCATTGTAGTGAGCATGACTCCTCCTTAATGGGTGCTTGATCGGAAGAAATCGACGATGACCCATATACACGATCTTCCTACAGTGCTTGAGGTACATGCTGTTGGTTTTTTTTAAACAATGGGTGCATGCCCTATAACCCTTATTAGATTGTCCAGAGTGGTTACTTAGTGCTGGCCAATCATTGGTGGTTACGAAAAGCAATGCACGAAGGTTAAAATGATCCTCTACGTGCGCATCCCACATACGAACACCCTCCTCTTTCCACAACAATAGAAGATCCTCAATCAGTGGTTTCAGATACACATCTATATTGTTACCGGGTTGCTTCGGGCCGGGGATAAGCACCGGCATCATAATGAATTTCCGCTTCATACACAACCAGGGAGGAAGGTTGTATATACAGAGTGTCATAGGCCAGGTACTATGGCCACTGCTCTGCTCACCGAAAGGATTCATGCCATCCGTACTTAAGCCGAATCTTATATTCCTTGCATCATTTGCAAATGTTGGGAATGTTCTGTCCACTTTTCTCCACAGCGACCCATCAGCGGGGTGTCTCAACATATTGTCTTGCTTACGCTCTTCTTTGTGCCATCGCATCAATTGATCATTCGTTTTGTTCATGAACAAACATTTCAAACGTGGTATTAGAGGAAAATACCACATCACCTTGGCAGGCACCCTCTTCTTGACACGCATCCCCTCAACATCGCCTGGATCATCTCGAGGGATCTTATACCGGCATGCATTGCATATAGAGCATGAATCTAAATTTTCATACTCACCTCGATATAGGATGCAGTCATTAGGACAAGCATGTATCTTCTGTGCCTCTAATCCTAAAGGACAAACAAATTTTTTTGCCTCGTATGTTGTCTCCAGCAAGGTGTTACCCTCAGGGAGTAAGTTTTTCATAAGTTTCAGCAACTCGTCAAATCCCTTGTCAGACAAACCATTTGATGCCTTCCATTGCAATAATTCCAATGTGGTACCCAACTTCTTTTGTTCTTGTTTGCAATCAGAGTACAGCAATGTTCTGTAGTCCTCCAACATACGCTTCAGATCTCTCGATTCCTTTTCTGTTTCGCAACCTTCCCCAGCTTCGCGCAGCATCTGACCAAGATCATCTTCTACAACGTATCCTTCAGTATCTTCTTCAGGCTCATCCATTGCAGTGTCATTGAAAAAGGAATTATAATTGGCTGCAAAGTCAGAAATCCTGTCCTCTTCTTCTACATTATTATCCAGCACAATTCCTCTTTCGCCATGCTTGGTCCAAATATAGTAGTTCGGCATGAAACCACTATTGAACAAGTGACTATGGATGGTTCTTGATGATGAGTAATCCTTCTCATTCTTACAGAATTTGCATGGACAACGAACGAAACCGCCATACTTGTGTTTCTCGACCGATTCTATGAATTCATACACGCTATCCATGAACTCATTTGAACGCCGGTCGGCCATGTACATCCATTGCCGACTCATCTGGGTCCACAATACATTTATATACATCATTGTACTGTCCAAATAGTTCATTCATACTACCAATTTATAACAATATATTTATATAATTGATAATGCATATAACTATAATAAATAGATACTATTCACTTATCAAATAAATTGATAAAACATATAAATACAATAATTTGATAGTATTCAAATATCAAATAAATTGATAACGCATATAACTACAATAAGATGCTACAAATAAAAATAATTATCACATTTATAAACTAAATCAAGTAATAACTGTTTCTAAAAATTAATTGCTAAGTTATAAAGAAAAATAACTAACCTTTTTTTCAGAAATAAAAGCAAAAATTCGCCTCCCCTCACCTCACTCAGCTGCCATGAACAGCGAGTTCACGGCAGCTTGAGGGGGGAGGGGATGGGGTATTTATAGACTCGGGCCAAAGGCACCGGTTGATTTCAATGACCCGGTGCTAAATTTTGTTCAATAGCACCGGGTCAAGGCACCAACCGGTGCCTTAGGCCCGAGCTCCTAGCAGCTGCCACGTTTCATCACCATAGGAACCGGTTATTACCATCAACCGGTGCCTATAGCGCCGCCTTCATTTGGTACCGGGTGGTGGTTCAAACCGGTGCCTATGCTGACGCATTGGAACCGGTTGGAACCACCACCCGGTGCCAATTGTCCTCCACTAGGTTGGTCCAAGGCCAAAGGTACCAGCTGCTGTTGCAGTCGGTACCTTTGGCCTGGACCGATGACCCGTTTTCTAGTAGTGATGTGCTGCAGAATTTTCTAGAAAGTTACTCGGTTGGAGTGGTAATAACCTTACCCCACCAAAAACGGCCAAAGGTACCAGCTGCTGTTGCAGCCGGTACCTTTGGCCTGGACCGATGGCCCGTTTTCTAGTAGTGATGTGCTGCAGAATTTTCCAGAAAGTTACTCGGTTGGAGTGGTAATAACCTTACCCCACCAAAAACTGCTTCAGGTGGAAAGTCCAGATTCTGAGAAAACCACTACTGCCCACTATAAAAAGGAAATATGTGTCAAAAGAATAATTGGTGTTGATATATCCAGCTGTAAATGCATCCAGCACTCTTTCCCTATAAATTACGTACCGCGCATAGGGCCTTAAGAACCAAAACGGTAATTAGAGGTGAACAACTCATAGGGCCGTGTTTCCTATCTTCCATCTCCTGTCTGTCTGTTCCAAGATCTCACTTGTTTCACCATGAAGCTTCTGCCTCTTTTTGTCCTTGCTATGCTCATACTTAATGCTTCCACATCGTCAGCTCACATGGTGGCTAGGGATGAGTTAGTACACATAATGAAGGCTGGGACGGAGGAGGGGACGTCTGTCGACAACCATCATGCCATACCAAGGCCCGAGTATGATAGCTGGAGTAGCCCCGGAAACATGCCGGGAAGTGGTCATGACATTGGGAGTGAAGAAGCTAAGCCATGAGAAGCTTTCAATAGACGCCGCCTACTTAGCAAGCTTGCATGCTAGGGTACGTATATATACGTGCACTATGTATATATATGCTTGTGCTAGCTATATCACTTCGATTTGTGTACTTGTGCTTTTACGTAATATCCATATGTACACAAATGTTGTAAGTATCATATACTGAATAAAAAAACGAATGTTTTGATCCTGTGAAAACATTTTTGAAGGTCTTTTTAGATATTTGGTGTGCCTGTCCAACAACTAGAGTAGACGTAACCAATCTTGATTATATATAGATCTTTGAACAGACAAAGCTATCATTAGAAGGGCACGCATGCATGCACACGATCTATATGTAAGAAAGGCCATAAACTTCTCATTATCAAATATGTCTGGAAACATAAACTGATAAGGGCCCACAAAATAGTTTAAAATACTGCCTCTACAAAATACTAAGGAGCTTCTTCCAAACTTTCTGACAAATACAGTGATCGATCTCTGAGGTTCTTTGACAGCATAAATTACAATGTCTTAGGAAAGACTGTGTAACATCATAAGGGAAGCTAACGTTATTAACCTAATAACGGTGTTCCATATCCTAAGAAGTCATGATATATATGATTTATATTCAATAACCACAATATCCCATCATGTTGGGATAAAACAATGCCTGCACTTATGGTAAATAAGCTCCGCTAAATATATATTTTGTTACATGTGTGGCGGCCATATTTTCTGCATAACTTCAACATATGTTTGGATGACGGATCATGATAACATCTATAATAGTATTCCCTTGATGTGGCCCTTGTCGTAGTTTAAACATGATAGGCCCTTTATTTTTCTTTTTTTTTTGTTTCTTAGATGGCCAAAAGAGAGGATAATCTTACATAACTACCAATACCATGCATAGTACGAAAATTACTATATGTATGTATGTACAAAGCTGAAGGATAAATTTAGAGTATATAATGATATATTGTGCGTGTACAAAGCCTTTTGTGATAATCCATTAATTCAGGTTTTGCAATTGTCTCTAGCGATACAAAAGCTTCTATTTAGGAATATGAAAATTTTAACTTAGGTTTCCATGCTTTATTGAAAGTGGCCAAACTTTATAACTTTATCAACTAAAAAATATTGTTAACCTAAACGGTCGTTTAGTTGTTTACACACCATTTAAATACTACACAGTGATACACCATTTCTGTTTAATCGGTTGTTTTGACCGTTTAAATGGCCGTTTTGCATGTTAAACATCCATTTTGCCTGAATAACCGACTTTTTACTGTTTAGCATTTAGGACAACTTTGCCAAAAAATGGTTTTGGTTCTTATTTAGCTGGGTACCAAGTTAATTATTAGTTATTAGCACCGTGGTGATTCAGACAGACTAAACAGTGATGTTGCTAAATGATTCAAGTACATTTTCACTAAAGAGCAAATTGGATACAAGTATGAAATACTACGTACATTACTTTGACGGGTATAAAACTGAAACTGACATAAAGTTTCACTTTGATATCAGACAATAATATTGACCATACCTTTGGCCACATGTGTCTATCTTCCATTCATCTCGAAAATATTGGATAGTGTCTAACTAAGTGAAACAATAATGCTAGCTACTGCTGATAATGCGTTTAGTGTACTTTTACCTGTATAATTAGATCAGTTGAGCTTGACATTTCTAGTGGCCGATTGAAATGGTCGGGGTAAAGTTTGGGCAGCGGTAATCCTCACCAGTAGTAAAATATCAAGTCGCTGCAATGAAAAGCACCAACCACTATCTTAGTGGGAAATACTGTCGCTAGTGTGGTGTGATTTATGCGTAATTTGAGATTTCCTTGACGTTGATTGGCAGCGTAGTCATGGCATTCATTACAATAAAGATAGTGGCGACTATTTTTTATTAATGGCCATAGTAAAAGAGAGGTTGTAGTTTGGTTGTCATTTTCTGGATACATGAATATTTTCTTTATGCAACGTTACCTTTAATCTCACTATATAAAGCATGCCTGACCAAACCATAGCCTTCAAGAAACAGTATACAGTAGAAGCCGCTCTTCGTTCCAATCATTCAGCCATCGGAGATCGATTTTCGAGGTTTGACACTCATGCTTGGTATTACATGCTTATTAATTGCAACCATCTTGGGTACATCTATGGAAGTTAGAATCCTGAGCATATTTAATTTGTGGATATTCCTCTCTGTACTATTTAATAATAATATCATCATGAAGGAGGAAATGAATGCAAGCACCAAGTTCTTTGCTATCATTCTTGTATTTGCCGTGGTTGCCCATGGTTTGGTGAGTCCTGGCATGGGAATGATCGAGAATAAGGGTGCAGGAGAGACTAAAGGCGTGAAGCCCACCCTTGGTGTTGGTGGTGGAACCACCGTGGACAACCACCATGCTATCCCTCGAGATCAGTACAGCAGTCATGGGGAAGGAGACGACGGAGGTAGTGGTGGTGATACAAACAACTAGTTCGCAGTTCATGTTCTCTCTGGTGTCAGCTTCGACTTATAGAAGTGGCTGACTTTGTGGGAGAGAAAGGTTATATTTGTGTTAAGAAGGTACTACTTCTCATGTGATACCATGAACATGTAGCAGCAACCATAATCCTTAACATGAGAATGTTATATGTGTACAATATGCAGGCGTTGGTGTGTAGAATCTCCAAGTAATATGTCTGTACGAATTATTGTGATGTCTAAATGATGTTCATCAAAAACCTAAATGAAATATTGTGGTCTCCAATTCTTGGTGTATATCTTATATTTATGAGGATACGTACCATAGGTATGGTCGATAGAGAAGTTAAACTATATTGTCAAGGCAAGAGAGTTGAGTGGAATTGGTGTTGCAGATGAATAAATCAGCATTATTACGGTGTAGGGATCATACAAACAAAACCAGAGTCAACAAAAGTAGAATGCCAAACAAACGTACTTATTTTTCTGGAAAGCCAGACTGTACGAATATATTAATACTTATATGAGCAGACAGATTTTCAAGGTGAAAGAAATTAAAATTTACAATTATATAAGCATAGTAGTCGTCATAAATCAACATGTGGGAGACCTGCCACAGTTTGGTGATAGCTATCTTAATTTCATTCCACGTGTGAAATACCATGGTGAATTAGTCATAATGTGATATTGACAATCAGCTTAGTGATAAGAGTACATAAGCTCTAGTAGAGAAATGGTCTTTATGGTTCTTAAAGTAGTTTATTCCCAGTTTCTCGATAACTGGGACTAAAGGGTCTGCCAATCAAAAAATCACAAGCACACCCAACCCTGCGGTCCGCAAGATTCAAACTCAAGACCTCTTGCCTGCCACATAGCTTCGTGATCACTCCACCTACTACACAACACATGTAACTCTATATAGGATGCTTTCCTTTTAAACTACATGTGGAGGATCTTTTACTCAAAATTGGTTGTACCAACAGGGACTAAATGGTCACCTTTTATTCTGGACTTTTAGACACGGTTCGAACCTCCAAGCGGGCCTAAAGGGAGACTTTTACTCCCGATTGAAGGTTGCGACCGGGACTAAAGAGCCCTCCCAACGCCTAGCCATTGGACATGGGATTAATGCCTTCATTAGTACCGGGCCCAACCTCAACCGGGACTAAAGGCAAAACCAAAGAGGGATTTTGTAGTAGTGAACACTATGACGCGGGATTAATAAGAAGCATCTCCTATGTGTGATATTAGACACGGGTTGAAAAGAAGCATCTTCTATGAGTGCGCTCCCAGCGCAAATGGACAACCCGTGTCTCATATGTACTCACAACAGAGACACAGATAGACAAGCGACATCTCCAGAAATAAAGGAGACACGTTATTGAAACACGCGACTCCTATATGTCTATTTATAGGAGACGCATCTGCAGAAGCCACATCTTCTATAATAATCCGCATCTCCTATATCTGTTATAATAGGAGACGTGGGTTTGTTAGCTGTGCCTCCTATATGTTGAAATCAAAGGCATCGCGGCACTGAAATCCTCGTCTCCTATAGTTTTGTTGAAACAAGACACTGCTTGACCTTGCGAGTCTCCTATAGCCTTTTCTCTTGGACATATCACTTTCTTCTTGACCAGCCCTCCACGCCCGTCTGCTGGTGCCGCGCGCCCGCCCCTCGCCCCTCGCATGTGATGAGGACATCAACAACAATGATACATCCACACCGGTACCGCCACCGCTTCGTCCTATTACGTGCACTCAGGCCCATCAACTCCATCATCACGTATGATGGAGAGGATAAGAAGGGGAGGGGATTCGCGTGCACTGGATTCAGACAGCAGGACAGCACCAGCTCGTGATAGCGGCCATGACCTCATTCGGACTCTGATTGGAGAGTTCAAGGACATCACAGAAAGCTTATGAAGTCTACTTTCAAACTGATTTGGCCACGCAATGATATCTGTTCGGAGTTGGGCACAGTCTTTGTTTCCTCACAGACTGTCGTTCTGTCCAAGGTGCGTTGTTTCAATGTTTAGGCCCAATGGGCTGTGTACCCAGTTGAGCCCATCAAGGGTGCGTCCTAGGGTTCGAGGGCAACCCCTGAACTTCTCTGGTCGCCCTCCCAGGTACTAAAACTTCCCAGTCACCGCCATAGAGGGCAGGTTTTGTTTTGTGAAGATAGCTATCGCTACTTGCCGGGAGCGCACGTTTTCGTCGAACCGCCCATCTTGTATTCGGAACCCCATATTCGATCAATCAAGTTCGATATCTTGATTCCCCCTTGCGAGTTCATTGCTTGTTTACTTGTTCTTGCGAGTTCTTCAATTTGCTTGAAGTACGGGTGCCCTCATGGCCGGTGTCACGCATCGCAAGGGCGCGGCGACGAGAGCGGACGTATTAGCTGTTAAGGTGCAGCATCATTGGGTTGCTGAAGTCGGACCGCCAACATCTTCTCTTTTCCCCCAAATCGAGTTATCCAGTTCATCCTTCACCGAAAGTCAGTTAGTAATCAGAGAAAGGTTCATCTGTGAGAGATTTCCCACCCTTTGTTGTTTATTGCCCTATAGTCCAGAAAAAGCCAAAAGAAATAGTAGGTTTGGTTTTCCCGAGATCCTATAAACCCTTTAAGCCATTACTAGAACTGCTTGGTTAGGGCTTGTTGAGTCTTCGGTTGTTTGCTTCGGATTGTGCCAAGTTGCTAGTCTTAGTTTTAGTCCATTAGAGTTTCGAGTTCTTGTCACCATCTAGTCGCAACCGCGCACTTGTTTAACCAAGTCAGAGTTGTCTCAATCTGGGTGTATTCCGATTTAATTTCTACACCAAGTTAGAGTTGTAGTTGAATCGATCTGGTTCGAGACCGGTTGCAATTCTGCAAGAGTTGGATTCGGCCTTACAAGAGTGAGAGAGAGAGAGAGAGAGAGTCACAAATTGTTCTATTTCAATTTTTTTGTTCATATAATCAGTTTTTAGTTCCCATGAAAAAGTTAAAAAAAAGAAAAGAACATAAAAGAGAAGAAAAATAAAGGAAAGAAGAGGAAAGGGACTTATTCTTCCTTTGTTGTTCTTGCTAGTTCTGTTGGTGCTTTGCGGCTTCCCTTGTGTCAAGGCTCGCATCTCTGACACGGTCTAGGCTAGGACCAGCACAGTATCACCGTCGAGCGATTACTCAACTTGCTTTTACTTTGAAAACTTTTTGAAAAATCCCAAGCCGATTCACATGAGGAGTAGATGTAATTTGATTCAATACCATTCCATGCCTCAACTACCAAAGATGGTATGATGGACACTTCAAAGTTCACAAGTACAAGGCATGGGTTGGAATATCTCTTATGCTTGCTCCACACCTTTGAAACTCATGTTCTACCTTAGTCTCATCTCCTTTGCTCGAGGACGAGCAAAGTCTAAGTGTGGGGTAGTTATTGATGACTCTTAAGTACCAAATTTTATGTCATCAAATCCTGCATAAATACATAAAAGGTCAACACGAACCTAGTGGTAGGGGTTTATTACTAACCATTTCCACAAGTGGTGGTAAATATTTATATGCAAGTGAAATAAGGTAGAAAAGACACCCCATGAGCAAGGAAACACATTCCTCAATCCAAGGAAAAAGGAGTCAACCAATCTAGCGCAGGCACAAGGATTGGAGTGCCCAAAAACACATGCAACTGACTTAGGATAGTGGGGAGGCATGCATAACCGACCTAGGAACATACCAAGAAACTTCCTAGACAAAACTGGGCCAATTCAGGGCTAGAACCCGGCCAACACAACCGACCTTCCCCTTTGATGTGCATCTTCTTGGAAGCTTCCTTAAGGCGGTTCCAAGTGCCTCCATTGCATTCCTCGTTTGAAAACCACCATGAATCCCCTCTATAAATACGAGGAGAGGGGCTCCAAATGAGAGACATCCATCAAGTGCTCAACAAACCTCCTCTCTGCTAGTTTAGAGTTGCCTTGCAAAGGTTAGGGGTAGAGGTACTCAGAGGGGCGCCACTCTTCTGTGCTCTTCTCCAAATTATACCTCTACGAGAGTGAGAGAGTAGTTCGGGTGATGTGCCGGGGTGTCGGCATTCTTCTCGTAGCTTGTATCTCTACAGATGCTGCTACATTCTTCTGGGTCTAGTAACTATTTGTGGTTCCTATCTCTAATATTTTACTTGGTACAATAAATGCTAGTAGTTCTTGTTGTTGAGTGAGATCAGTTCTCTTACTCGCGGGTTCATCGCTCCGTATTTATATGGAGTGCTGTAATTTGCTACGAGATGTCATATGTAGTTAGACTGCAGTAGTAATCAATAGCGTAGATGTGGTGTCTAGGCTAGGGGTTATCCTACGTTTTGCTTATATCCCACGATTTGTTAGAGGTAGGCCGTAGGTGGTGACAACCCTATTGGTCCCTAGTTATCCTCCACGTTCAGATATAGCATGAAGTTGTTGGCCGGAGTCGCCTGGCAGACCAAGCATAAGCCGGTACCCAAAGCGAGTATTGTGCCCGAGAGATCGACCTTTAACTCAGCTATAGTGCCAACTTAGGAATCCTCTCTACCATTTCCACCCATCTTGGTGTGTCCTTAGACCGAATAGAATAGGAGTTGGTGCACACACGTTCCCTGTGGATTCGATAACCCTTGGAATACTCTGAGGTGAAAGCTACACGGTATCAGTGCACTTGCAGATTTATTCATGACGCTAAAATACCCAACAATCAGTTAGGGATTGACATTGATGTGTATCTAATACCTCTTGTGGATTATCTCAAAACACTCTGGAATGATGGTATTGATGCTTACGACGGGTACAAGAGGGAACCCTTCATACTATATGGCTTGTTGTTTTGCATGATTACTCATCTACAGGGTGGTCACTCCAAGTCCGCACAATGTAAAGGGGAAAAGGATTGCACTCATTGCCTAGATGACGCCAAGACAATTTGGTTGAACAATTCAAAAAAATGGGTGTATGAGCGTCATCGGCATTTTCTGCCAAAGTTCCATGCGTACCAAAACATGAAACACCAATTTGATGGCACAAGGGAGACGGGAGATGCTTTAAGGCATTTCAATGGTGAACATGTCTACAACCAGGTCAAGGATCTCCCCATTGCCCATGGGAAGAAAGGCAAGACCCTTGGAAAGTAAAAACACAAGGAAAAATAAGATGAACCGAAGGAAAGTTGGAAAAAAGTCAATTCTCTGGGAGCTCCCTTACTGGACAGACTTAACCATCTGCTGCAGTATCGATGCCATGCATGTGAAAAGGAATGTTTGTAGTAGCTTATTTGGTACACTCATGAACGACAAACATAAAACAAAGGACCATGAAAATGCAAGAAAAGACCTAGAAGAGTTGGGCATAAGACCTAAGCTTCGTCGTGACGGCACCGGTACCCAGCTTCCAGCACTTGCCATAACTCAACCATGAAAGAGAAGAAGGAAGTTTTTTTTTTATTTTCTTCAGTATGTTCCTTCAGGCTATTGATCAAACTTCCAAAAACTTTTGCACACTTTTGGCATTTCTTAGCGTCGCCACTAGGAGGGGTTAGTTCCTAGCAACGCCACCAAGGGAATGTCGTGTTGGTATGTCTTAACATTTACAGAAAGATCCGCAAGCGCACGGATCTACCATTGTAGCATTTCACCCGGAAGTATTCAGGGTATCGTTATTTATATTTTCCCAAGGGATGGCTAGGTTGTGTAGAGATATTTACTAGTTCCATAACCATGACAGTTATGAAGTAAGGTGCAAACTACTGACTACATAGGGGTAAGTGATAAATAAAGGATATTTAGGGGTAATGTGACACACACAGAACAGCCAACTCTCATGAATAAAGAATAAACAAGCAATCCTAAGGTTAGTGGGAGCATAAGCACAGATTCCTAGTATACTATTCATGTTAGCAGATAAGTTATGTTAGCTACATGCTTAGAGCTGCAGGTGCCAGGAAATTAGGGACATCGGGGAGAATGACCCGCACTGGAGAACATCCAGTCCCGTTTCATCTTTGCATGAACTCCTACATGACACCCGAACGTCGGGGAGTACGCTAACCGAGAAGCAGCTTCCCGGCGGACTGACAGGGCTGTCACCACCTGCGGTCTACCCCAGTCACACCATGGAGCACCGTCGTATCCGAAGGATCGCACATACCCGGGCACCATGCCATCATATGAGGTCACTACCCTAGCACCCCCAGGTCCCCCACCCTTCGGATGGACAGGTAAGATGCTAAGGTAAGCCCGAAAGCACAACGAACCGATATCCTTAGCAAGATTATCTGGTCTAAGCAAGCAACTAGCATAACTTGATAAAGCACAGATCAAGGCTAAGCAAGCTACGAACATAGCAAGATAACCAAGAATGAACTCAATATGAATAGCATAACGAAAGTCGGAATACAAAGCCATACCAGAGACCGAGGATTGCTGTTGGCGCCTACCAACATCACCAGCGATGACGCCCGCAGACGCCAATCTGGGGTGGTAGTATTTCATGAACCACGAATAAATCCGCAAGTGCATGGAATACTGCTGTAGCATTTTACCCTAGAGTATACCGGGGTGTCATTTATATTTCCGCAGGGAAGGCGATGAGTGAGAAGATATATAGATTAGTTGGTGAACTCTATCTAGATTGGATATTCTCATGCATAAACAGGGGTAAGATAATAACATGGTAGGAGGTAGTGTGACACACACACAAACTACCCTCTTGGATAAATAAAAGATAAAAGAAAGATAAAAGATGCTTTAGGCCGGGAGCAAGGTAAAAGTCAGCTGTGCTAGGCTAGCTATATCTACACTTTCTCATTGGTTAGCTCGTCAGAGATTAAACTACACAACAAGGAGATCGCTATTGAAGTAACGGGAGGAGCCCGTACACCCTGGCAACTTTATGTACCTCCTACCCCCCATACCGAACGTGGAGGATTACTAAAAGGCTCGAACAGGGCTGTCACCACCTGCCGGCTACCTCTACAAACCGTGGGTATAGTTAACATCCAGCAACTCTTAGCTAATCTAGACACCATGTCTACACTAATAAGGGATACTCTAGTGTCCCGCACGGAGCCCCCACCCTTCGGATGGACAGACATCACAGTAGAGCAATCATATGAATACTGGAGCAGTTGATAGAGTTCTAAGAACAAAAGACTAACCATCTGTAGCACTGGGAGATCATGCAATGCAAGCATTGAATAATAACGCAACCATGACAAGAAGCATATACTTGATAACTCAGAATATACTTCAAGCAGATATCGGTAACCATAGTCTAATTCTATTACAAACGACTGAATATTACAAGAGAGAGTTAGAGATGAACCCATACCAGACTCTCGAGCAACTCCGGCGACTCGATGACTCCTAGACTTTTCCTAAACTCAACTAAGCCTAAAGACTATGCAAGGAATGCAAGAGAGGAGATGAGAGGTGTTGGTGTGTGAGTGTGTGTCCTATTCTCCACCCCCTTGTATTTATAGCAGGGAGACACGGGGTGAAGCCTTCACAACCGACGTAGGGGACCAATGGGGAGACGCCACGTGCCCTGGTTGAGGTGGTGGGGCCCACAGGCTAGGTCGGCCGACCAGGTAGGTCGGTCGGCCTGCCCGGGCCACCAACCGCCCCCAACTTCTTCTGGCAGGCTATCTTGGGCCTCCTTGTCTGATCCACGTTGGGGTTGGCCTGTCTTGACTTGTTTGAATTGGGTTCTTGCATCACTTTTGGTCCATCTGAGCCTGAACCGGTGCTCTGATAATTTCTGTGATTTTATGTCGGGCCAAAGTGTGCTTGTAACCTGCATATTAGCTTGAAAATACAACTTGCATATTCTAAAAGGTAAAGTGTGGTTTAGGGACTTTATTGGATAAGGATGCGTGTAAGAAATGCAAACTCTCATGATGTTCTGATCAAGTTGACGCTTGGAAATGGTCGTTAGTGAGCGTCAACAATTGCTCGCCGACTGGATTCGCTAAAGAGATGAAGTACTAGCCTAGCTCCACTACCCTAAGGAGTACAAGTCACAAATGAGTGTGAGAGAGAGGCCTTCAAGTGGTGTGTGTGGTGAGAGTGGTGGGAGGCCCCTTTTATAGCTTGAGAGGTCGTTTCCCGCCATCTCCTTGTATGGAAACATGCCAAACCACCATTAGGAGGATAAGATCAGCCTTCCTGCCAAAATTCAGCAGGAGAGGCTTCCAGGTGGGGTCGGCCGACCCCCCTGTGCCGCATCTGGCCACCGCCTTCGTCTGGGTTGCTGCCTAGTGGGTCCTGATGTTAGATGGTCAGTGCCGGGGCTTAGTTGGTTGGTTTGGTCTGGTTTGTGGGCCTCCTTTGCATGTGTTATACAGGACACAATCGTCTGTGACCTTGTTTGCGTATTTGTTGTGTTTTCTTCTTATTCCGGACTTGTGCTCCTGAAAACTTAAATCTTCGAAAACAACTATGGAGCTAGGTTAGTGATACAAATATGTGAGTAAGAGGTATAGTTTTCCTTCTTTTATGAGTATAGTTGACGGTCATATTTCACACTTAACGACCGTCAACACACGCGAAGGAGTAGAAATTTCTCCCCATGAAAGCTCTTGACTGTGATGTCATGCTCACCTCAATGCTTGCTGTTGGTATCAAGAACATATTGCTAGAGAAAGTATGGATGGCTATCATGAGCTTGTGTTTCTTTTTCAATGCAATATCTCAGAAGGTGATTGATGAGGAGTCACTGGATGAGTTAGACAATGCACTATTCAAGACAATTGTTCTCCTTGAAGCATACTTCCACCATCATTCTTTGACTCATTAGTGCATCTCATTGCCCCTGATTAAGGAGATAAGATATCTTAAGCCGGTGTTCCTACATCATATGTATCCATATGAGATTCATGAGCACTCTGAACAAGTATACAAAGATTCGAGTTCTTCTCGAGGGTAGCATGGTTTAGGGGTACTTTGTTGAGGAGGTTGTTGACTAGTGCCTAGATTTCATTCACCCTGCAAATCCAATTGGCATATCGAAGGCTAGGAGTAATGGGTATACTTTGGGAGAAGACACTCAATCTAGATGCGGATGCATTCCGGCAAGCTCATTTTCTTGTGTTGCAACACACAACAGAGGCGTCTCCATACATTGATGAGCATAAAGTGCACCTGCGAATACAGAATCTGGACCGAAGCGAAGCTTGGCAAGTGAGGGCACATATGAAGGAATCCAATATTTGGTTCAGAGACCGAATACAAAACTCAGACTCTAGCACAAACAATGCCCTTAGAAGTTTGGCGGTCGGTCCTCTATTAACAATAACTAGCTACCAAGCTTATGATATCAATGGTTACACATTCTATACCACCGCCCAAGACAAGAAAAGCACATATCAAAATAGCGGTGTGTGTATAGAGGTTGTTGACAATCAGGACGAGAAGATAGCATACTATGGAAAGATAGGGGATATATGGGAGCTTAATTATTCGGACTTTAAAGTGCCAGTTTTGAGGTGCTGCTAGGTTCTAGGGGCAACGGGTGTCATGAAACACCCATATAGCTTGGCAACTGTTGACCTGGAGAAAGTTACGTACAAGGAAGAGCCATTTGTACTTGCGGATCAAGTTTCGCAAGTCTTTGATGAGCCTGACACGAGAAACAAGAAACGACATGTAGCGTGCCCGGGAAAAAAAGATGGGTGGTGGGTGTCGAAAATGTTTTGGATGAGGAGGAGTACAATCAATTTGATGAAGTACCTCCATTTGGTTGCGCCGCCTCCCTATGATCTTGGAAAGCGAGACAACTCCTTACTTGCGAAGTGACCACAAAGATAAAGGGGTCACCAAGGCAAAAGGATGCAAAACAAGGCGAAACATCAAGTCAAAAAAAATCGATCCATGTATGTGTGAAATTTTTAAGATATTTGACATCTCCCAAATTTGTAATATAAATTGGAAGATAAGTTAGGTCTCAAATTTGTAAGATAATTTATGTAAAATTATATATAAGATAAGTTAGGTCTCAAATTTGTAAGATAATTTATATAAAAATTATATGTAAGATAAGTTAGGTTTCAAATTTGTAAGATAATTTATGTATAAATTATATGTAAGATAATTTATGTATAATTTATATGTGAGATAATTTATGTATATACAATATGATGCATGTGTTAATTATGTCAGCAATTCTATGTGGAATGTATCTTATATTGATTGGACTATCACAGTAAGGTTCACAGTTAGATTCAGAGTAAATACTGGAAATCAGACATAGGAGACACAAATTTGTAGATCTGTGTCTCCTATGTGTCATAGGAGACATGGATTTGTTGACCTGCGTCTCCCAATGGGTTTCCTCAGTCAAATAAAACAACTAATCTCATGCATGTCTGCTCACATAAACATCATTTAGGTTCAAAAATAGGAGACATATATATAGAGATAGATGCATCAACATTGGAGACATATATATACAGATAGATGCATCAACATAGGAGACATATATATACAGATGACATGTTCAGATGATCACACATCCTGTTCACATCCACACGCACAATACATCATTAAGTAGGTTTCGTTTCACCCAGTACAACTTGTTGGCGCCGGCTGCCGGAGTGGCTGCGCCGACGGCGATCGGCACTTGCGCCGGCGAACTCGCTCTCGCTCACGACATCGCTCAAGAACGCGAAAGGGAACACGAGAGAGTTTTGTTTTCCGCCGCACGAAAGTCACGGCCTTTTCTGTGGCATTTTCCTCTCTTTATTCATCGGTGTTTACACGATCTCCCGATCCGACTTCCCCGCCACGCCCGCGCAAGGTGCGACATGCCCACCTAAAGCGCGGGGACGTTTTCAAGCGTGTGTGGCGGAGGACCTGGTCACCATCCCGTGAACGCAGCACGAGTCTGGTGCTAACACCGTTACAGACATGCAACCAACAGCTAGCTATGATGAAACGTAAACATGCCAATGCAACTAACTTATTTACATCATGGTCCAAGCATGCACGGGATTACAATCAACAGATCACCCCCTAATCCCGCTGCACCTCGATAACTCCCAGCTGCTGACGAAGTTCAACAAACCTGACACGCCCGAGTGCCTTTGTCAGGATATCAGCTAGTTGTCCAGTCGTGCTCACATGATCAATGTCGACTTCACCTCTATCAACACAATCTCTGATAAAATGAAATCTTGTGTCGATGTGCTTACTTCTATCATGGTGAACTGGATTCTTGCTTAGAGCAATTGCTGATTTGTTGTCTACAAGGAGCTTCACTGTTGGGGCCTGAATGTCAAGCAGTCCACCTAGCAGCCGGCTCAGCCAAATTCCCTGACATGCTGCACTTGCACTTGCAATATACTCGGCTTCACAGGATGATAATGTTACCACCCACTACTTCTGAGATGCCCATGTCACAAGACTCGACCCTAAAAGAAACACACACCCACTGGTGCTTTTCCTGTCATCAACAACACCGGCCAGATCACTGTCACTGAAGCCAACTAGGCTAACTGAACCTTGCCTGTGATATACACACCCATAGTGTACTGTACCAGACAGGTATCTTAAGATTTGTTTCACAGCTGCTCAATGACTTGCTCTAGGTTCCTCCATGAACCTGCTCACAATCCCCACGGCATATGCTATATCTGGTCTCGTGTTAACCAAATATCGAAGGCTCCCAATTATGCTCCTGTACTTGGGTTTGTCAACAGGTGGTGTCTTATCATTCTTACTGAGCTTGAGTCTATTTTCCATTGGTACAGCACAAGAGTTACATCCTTGCATCCCTGCCTGTTCCAAAATCTTCATAGTGTATGAGCTTTGACATAATTTGGTCACACCCACCTGCTGATCAACTTGAATTCCCAAGTAGTAGCTTAGCAGTATAAGATCACTCATGCTGAAGCTGCTCATCATCTCCTTGAACTGATCAATACTTGTTTTGCTTGAACCAGTGATTATCAGATCATCAACATAAACCCCAACAAGGAGAAAACCATCTTGATCTGACCTCCTGTAAACAGCATGTTCCAGGGCGTTCCTGACAAAACCAAGTTTCAGCAGCTCACTGTCTAACCTAGCATTCCAAGCTCTTGGAGCCTGACGCAGCCCATACAAGGCTTTCTTCAGCTTTAGTACCTTTTCACTGCCACCCTTGACAACAAATCCAGGAGGTTGTTGCACATATACCTCCTCCCTCAGATCACCATTTAAGAACGCCGACTTAACATCCATGTGATGCACCTGCCAACCTTTTTGTGCAGCCAAAGCAATTAACAGCCTCACTGTTTCAATTCTTGCCACAGGAGCAAAAACCTCATCAAAGTCCACCCCCTCACGCTGAGCATACCCCTTTGCCACCAACCGAGCCTTGTGCTTTACCACATTTCCTTCAGGGTCCTTCTTGACTTTGAACACCCACTTAAGTCCTATAGCTCGGTGGCCTGCAGGTAATACTGACAGCTCCCAAGTTTTGTTTGCCAAAATTGATTCCATCTCGGCCTCCATGGCTTTTCTCCAACATTGCTCACCCAATGCTGCCTCAACACTCCTAGGCTCTTCTGCTGCAAGATAGCACACTCCATTGTACTCAAAATTAGTAACTTCATCGGTTGTGTCATTTATATTGTCTATTGTTCTGTATCTCAGTGGCACTCCCTCTGTACCAGCTGACTCTCCAGAAAGTGGAGTTGCAAATTCAATCCCTTGCATAGCTGGACTACCTGGGGGCGTTGAGTGGTTTGATCCAGCACTTGACTTGCCGTTGACGACCCACTGATCTTGGGAGGGCGACCCTTGATCTGGATTCTTAGAATCGGCTGCTGCAACTTCTGAATCTTCTTCTACTGTTCCTTGTCCGACAACTATGAAAAACTCAACTTCAAATGTAGGAACAACTGATTCACCTCGATCTTCTTCTTTCCATCGCCAAGCTCAATTTTCCTCAAACACTACATCCCTGGAGATATGTAGTTTCTTGGCCACAGGATCATAGACTCTATAGCCTTTTGTCCCGGCCTCATAGCCGATAAACACCGTCTTTGTCGACCTGTCTGACAGCTTATTGATCCCAGGCCCTACTTTCTTCAAGTGTGCAACACAACCGAAGGTACGTAGGTGATGCACCTTTGGCTTCCGGTTGTGCCACGCTTCATATGGTGTTCTACCTTGCAGGCTCTTGGTTGGAGCACAGTTCAACAGGTACATAGCAGTGGACACTACTTCACCCCAAAACTGTCCTGGCACATTCTTGCTTTTCAGTAAGCATCTTGCCATTTCCACCACGGTCCGGTTTCTTCTCTCGACGACCCCGTTTTGCTGTGGGGTGTATGGCGTGGTTGTGAAGTGCTTGAACCCATGGTCATCACAGTACTCTTTGAATTCAATGGAGTTGAACTCTCCACCGCGATCACTGCAAAAAGCACGCAGCTTACTCCCATGCTCGGTTCCAGCCAATGCCTTCACTCTTTTAAAGCATCTGAAAGCTTCATCTTTTGTTGCCAGGAGCTCAACCCACATGTATCGACTGTAATCATCAACTATGAGTAGAAAATAACTCTTACCTCCAGGTGTCTTTGGTCTGATCTGGCCACATAAGTCTGCATGAAACAGATCAAGCTGCTTCTCAGCTCTGTAACTAGCCACCTGTGGAAATGAGTGGCGAGTCTGTTTGCCCAGAGCACAACCATCACAGAATTCCTCAACCCGGTCAATCAATGACAGGCCATTTACCATCCCCTTTGCACCCAGCTCCCGAAGAGCACGAAAATTCAGCTGGCCATATCTCCCATGCCAAAGCCAGGCCACATCATCAGCTTTTGCCACTAAACAAACGGGTGCTGCCAATTGGGTTTCAAGAAAATACAGTTTGTTTTTGACCCGCGGTGCTCTAGCCAGCAGAGACCGCTCAACATCAAACACATTGCAAAAACCATCCTCGATCACTACTTTGCAGCCACCTTCTTCAAGTTGACCCAAGCTAACAATGTTACTTTTCAGTTTAGGAATGAAATAAACTTCTGTGAGTACCTTGTGCCCATGATTCTTGGCTTGGAGCATCACTGATCCGATGCCCTCGATCTCGATGAGTGATCCATCGCCGAAGCGCACCGTGCCTCGCACTGACGTGTCCAGCGACACGAGCGCCTCACGACACCCCGTCATGTGATTGCTGGCCCCATATCGAGGACCCAGACATCACGATCTTCGTCGTGGTCATCGGGAAGTACCTTCTTCTCGTTGAGATGCACGACCTGACGTGTCATGCACCTGGCCGGCGGCTCGACGTCACGCGGTTGAACACGCACGGTGTTCACCGTTGCCAGGAGCAGTGCGGCTTGATCGGTATCATCCTGCGCGTGATGGGCCTCCTCCTTGCGTTCCTTTCTTGGTGGTCGCTTGCAGTCCTCCTTCCAGTGGCCATAGATGCTACAGTTCCTGCACCGCCCCTTCCGCCTTGGAGTCCCCTCAGACGTGAACTTAACAACCGGCTC
Source organism: Panicum virgatum (assembly GCF_016808335.1). Taxonomy (NCBI): domain Eukaryota; kingdom Viridiplantae; phylum Streptophyta; class Magnoliopsida; order Poales; family Poaceae; genus Panicum; species Panicum virgatum. Next base: position 16,839,379 of record NC_053151.1, read on the forward strand.
CTTGTCGCCGCGAGCGCCTCCTCTCTGCTTCCCGGATCCTCCATTCTTCTTCTCGCCAGAGCCAGATGACGACCCCTCTGGAGTCAGGCGATGGCGATACTTTGACAGCCACTCTTCTTCAGATAGCAGAAGCCGACCGGCTCGCTCCGTGACGGAGTCGACGTCGAGCGGATCTTTAGACGCCTTCAGACGCCCCACCAGATCTTCGATCGTCATGGTGTTGACATCCAACAATGTCTCGATCGAAACACCGATCTGGCTGAAGCACCTTGGGAGTGATCTCAACAGCTTCCTCACGACCTTGTTCTCGGGCATGGTTTCACCGAGCACCCGAAGCTCCGCCGCGAGCATGTTGATCCGCATCGCGAAGTCATCCACTAGCTCGCCATCCTTTCAGGCAAAGTTCTCGAACTCCTGCAGCAGGCGCTGTGCGTGGGCCTCCTTGACCCGATCTGCGACTTGCCTCATGCTCTTCACGGCCCCCCACGCCTCCTTCACCGTCTTCATGGACCCAGCGTCGCCCACATCTCCCTGGGCACAGAACACAGGAGCGCCCCCATGGCTTGGCGATCTTGGGAGTGCTTGACGCCGGCACCGCCTGGCTCAATGGCTTACCAAATCTCCATTGCTTCGAAATTACACTGCATCAACATTACCCATTCGAAGTAATTCGATCGTGTTAGCATTGGCCACATGAGAGAACTCTAACGAATGCCCCCGCCATGGTGCTTGACGAGCCGCCCGCCATAGAGCTTGACGATGAGTCTTCGCCGGTCATCTGCGCCCCTGCCGGTGTTCTCCGCGGAATCCCGAACTTCTTCTTTGGCGGCTCACGTGGTGGGCTTATGGAACCACCGTAGAACATACACTAGTGGCTCTGATACTAGTTGTTGGCGCCGGCTGCCGGAGTTGCTGCGCCGACGGCGATCGGCACTTGCGCCGGCGAACTCGCTCTCGCTCACGACGTCGCTCAAGAACGCGAAAGGGAACACGAGAGAGTTTTGTTTTCTGCCGCATGAAAGTCATGGCCTTTTTTGTGGCATTTTCCTCTCTTTATTCATCGGTGGTTACACAATCTCCCGATCCGACTTCCCCGCCACGCCCGCGCACGATGCGACGTGCCCACCTAAAGCGCGGGGACGTTTTCAAGCGTGTGTGGCGGAGGACCTGGTCACCATCCCGTGAACGCAGCACGAGTCTGGTGCTAACACCATTACAGACATGCAACCAATAGCTAGCTATGATGAAACGTAAACATGCCAATGCAACTAACTTATTTACATCATGGTCCAAGCATGCACGGGATTACAATCAACACAACTACTTATTTACAAACCAAAAGATATTCTCAAGTGAAGCTAGGCAAGGTCCTTAATCTTCAATGTATCAGATCGTCGTTTCTTTGGCTAGGCCATTCTCAACTGAAGCCACCTTTTCTTCTAAATTGATCAGAGTATCTTCCATGGCATTGATCTTGTGTCTGGAAGCTCCAACCTCAGTAGCTAGGAAACACCTTGGCTTTTCAATTGCAGTCACCATGGCTTCTAATTTTGCCACTGCATCTTAAAGAGCACACATCCACTGTCCTATTTTGGCATTGTCCTTCCTGTCTTGTGCATCTTGAAGTGCCTCCACATTTTTTCCTAATTTCTCAAGTCCTTGTTCCGTGGTAGTAATAACCTTTGAATGCCCTCTGTCCATGGCTTAGTGCATCTTCTTCTTCCTCTTCTTTTGCACTACTTAAAGTGTAGTAACCATTGAATGCACTTTTTCTTCTAGCTCTGCCATGTGTCCCCAAATTTCCTCAATGTCTTGTTGTGATACAGCGTTTCCCTAGAACAAAGTGAAACTGAGCAATATACTTAAATTTGCAGGGAAACAGAGACAATTTGAAACAGATTCATGTAGCCAACATGCATCATAAGATACAAAAAATATTTTGATTAGCATATCTTTAAAAGTATGGAATTCTAAGGAATAGGACGAAAGAATAACCACTACTAGCATATCTTAAAAGTTACATCTTTACCAGTGGAGTATATCTTGAAATTTATAGATGCATCAAAAAGAGAACTTCATGTACCTAATTGTTGAGCTACTAAAGCAACAACACAAAATTTGGTTTGTGAACTCTTTATAGTTATAAACAGACTAACCATATCAAAAATTTGATATTCTATCAAAAAGAGAACTTCATAACCTAATTGTTGAGCTACTAAAGCAACAACTACTAAAATGTCCAGAACAAGCTACTTGATCTTAAAATTGATTATCTCCTGTCGACCATGGCCACATCTACTGAATTAAGCTACACCAAGTAGTACTAACACTGAAATGCCTTGCTTGATATGTCAATATCCCAATTTAAAGCAAAATTAGAGTAAGGTTCAGGGTAACATGCTTCAGAGTTGTCCGAGTCCTCGCTGGAATCGTCGCAACCGGAGTCGCTACTGAAGTCCTCGCCGCCGCCATGCTACCCGGGGTCGTCGCTGGTGTCCTCGCCACCATGCTGCATGTCTCTACCGGATTTGTTGTCGGAGGATGATGTACACACCCGGAGGTGCAGGACCTTGATTTGCTTGTGCTGAGGGATCGCATCATCTGCCGGAGCTCAAGGCTGCACCGCTAAGGAAGCACCGAGCAACCTCCCGCTGGTGCTCCTCTTGTACGCCCACTGACCCAAGTTCTTCTCGCTAGAGTTCATAGAGACAGGCTTCTTCTCGTCAGAGTTCCTAGCGACGACCTTGTTCTCTTCATGGCCGCTCTTCACGGCGACCTCATCACGCCAGCACTACGGCTCGCTGGCACAGAACCTCCCGCCTCTTGCTGACCATCTTCACCAGCCCACCTCCTGATTCGCCTCCCCTTCCGTCGAGGTCACCTCCCGAATCGCCTCCCTCTCCAGTAGCTCTTAGGGTTAGGGATTGGCGATGTGGTTTGCGAATGGGAGCCGAGAGGTCACCTCTTGCAGGTTTTTAGTGACAAGCAAATGTAGTAGATATAGGTACAAAAATATATGGCTTTAGAATTGAAATTCCAGAGTAGTGCAATGGTATGGGTGTTATTTGGGCAGAGCGAGATCGCGAGTTCGATTCCGACATGCGCAATGGTATGGGTGTGTTTAGAAACAAGAGGCCAAAAAGACTCACCTCTCCCCTACGGTAGGGTTCGCACTCCCCGCCCCAACTCACTCGCACTCCCCCCCCCCCCACCGTGCACCTCCTCACAGCACACTGCGTCGTGCCCAGGCGAGGGTCGCGCCCCTCCTCCCCACCCACCGCATCTTCCCCTCACACCCGCAGCGCGTGCCCAGGCGAGGGTTGCGCCCCTCCACCCTGCTCGCCCTCATGGCTCTCCCCTCCAGTGAGGGCCTAGGTGACGACCACGGTGAAGATGATGACCCGGCCACTGACTACATCATCAAGCTGCTGCTCATCAGCTATATAGGTCAGTGGCAACATCCCTTCTCTTTCTAATTAGGGCTGTAGTCTAGGGTTTATACTACTGCTTTTCTTGCTATTTGTTAGGGTTCGGACTGAATTATTACAGGTTGACAATGATTTTGAACTGAATGGTCCTAGAAAGTGTGTTCCTTTGATTCTTCTGTTGCTGTTGGTTAGGGTCCGAACTGAATTGACGAGACTAAATGGCTCAATGTCAATTTTTCATGCTGATATGAAATGCATTGCTGTTCAAGTAAACTTAGATAGTATGTTCTTGGTCTGTAAACTTAGACTTTTTTTGTTCAGGTTTAGTATCCGGGAGTCTTTTTGTCCGAAAGTGTACAACATCTATTTTTTTTTGGAACATAAAGATTGAAACTAGTAACTGATATACCTTATGCTCGTGTTGCATGTACACATTATGTGTACTTCGTTGTTGTTGAAATTGAACAACTTCTACATTGACCTATCACCTACAAGTACATATAAATATTACTGGAGTTTCTTAAAATTATGTTGCTGGTCTAATTTCCAGAAAGTTAATTAACAGGTCTCATCCGATGAATGGACACATTCTGGCGAAGATGGTTCTGGATTAGAGGAAGAAGATGAGGATTACAATACCAATGAAGATAAGTTGTCGTAGGATGGGACTGAGGGTCGACAGAAGAAACCTAGGACATCAACAAAATGGCCAAATGACATGATTATTGTAACTGAGATTGATCAAGGGGAGGTGGTGCCAAAAGAAAGGAGGCATAAGTTGAGGTTACGGATGCTTGCTAGTCTCATTGCAAGATAGATGCTATCTCTAGTTATGCTAGGATTCAAATCCATGTGACAAACAAAAGTGGTCATTATTCAATAAATATGTGCAGCCTTTTTTGGAGTTCCCGCTAGAGATGAAGCCATTTGGGTTTAGGAAGGTCATGAAGACAACAACCAAGGCATGGAAAACTCACAAAAGTAAGCTTAAGACAAATAATATCAAGAAAGGACTGAGTCCATTCGGGAAGCACCCATATATCGAACTTGAAGACTTGAAAGAGTTTATCTAGATGTGTGAATCTGAAGAAGCTGTAAAAGAGAGTGAAAGATACAAGTAGCTTCAAGAACAGTACAAGCGCGAGCACTGCATGGGTTCGATCAGTTAGGAAGGGATGTAAACACAATGGGATGAAGAGGAGAGGAAGTTGGCTTCTATAGGGATCCCCAATCCTTAAGGACTTCCTTGAAGGGCAGACTACAAGTTGTCAGCGAGCAAGGAGTAAGCTGGTGATATTAGAAGGTGCTGCTTATTTTAAGTTGAAGACAAAGGAAAATGAGAGGCTTTCAAAAAAAATCAAAGAAATGCAAGCACATGCAGAATCCTTAGGCATCACTTGGACCAGGAGAATGATGTGCTAACTCAATGCTTGGGTCTCGAGCAACCCGGCCGTGTGCAGGGTGTCTCCAGCTACATTGGCTAGAAGGAAGCATGGTCTGGCCACTTGGGTATGTACAGAAAGAGGAGAAAGATTAGCTCAACAGACTTGTGGATAATGAAGGAAGAACTAAGAGCTGAGGTGACCCAAGACATCATATCCATGCAAGGATAACAGAGATTGCAGATTGTGCCACTTTCTAGGAGCACAAACCTCGCACCCGGATGGAGGATCAACTGTGCGTCCGCTACTAAGGCAGCTAAAGAGCATAATAATGGTTCCTTATACAATGAAGATGAAGATGAAGATCCGAAGAATTAAAGATGAAGATCTATTGAAGATGGACTCAGATCAGAACCATGACACTATAGGTGGCTTGAGTGAGCCCACACCATGTGCCCTAATGCACAATGTTCAGGGTCACCGATTTGAGGTTGCATGGGGTACGGTTTATCCAAGGAAATTTGAGCTACATACAGTTATGATTCACACGGAATGTGCAGTGGTCAAAGTTGAGCTTGTAGCTGAGTGGCCAGATATTGTGCTTCCATTCCCTCCAAATGATGAGATCTCGAAACTCGGAGAGGCTGTCTTCCAAAGGATACTGTGGTGGAGGATTGATATTGTTGTTGGGTCAGAGCAATTTTCTTCACAAACTGTGGACACAGAAATCACAAAGGGTGCATCAGATACAACCAAAATCTTTCTCCCTTCAAAGGTTCTTGAATCAACTGGTGCTCCCAAGAATAATGCTCATGTTATTCCTTCAGAGGAACCTGCTAGTACTCCCTAGAGTGCTCCAAACACTGCTGCAGCCAAGAGTGCTCCCATCATTGCTGCATCCAAGAGTGCTCCCATCACTACTACACTCAAGAATGCTGCAGATAATGGAGCTAGTGCAGACAAGAATGTTGCTGCCAATAATGGGACATAGAAGGGTACTTGTGAGGGTTCAAAGAAGCAGCAGCCCATCAAAAGGTCTAAGGAGGCTGCCGGTAAGAAGTAGCCTCTAACATCCCGAATTTTTTAGGAATGTTAAAAACTCAAAAAATGTGAATTTCAAAAACTTTTCCGGTAATGCTGTAATTAATCACACTTAAGTAAGGTTTCCTAGTAATTAAAATTTTGAACTAAAATAAGGATGATTAAATGCTACTGTGAAATATTTAGAGTTATTTGAGTTTTATTGGATCTACCTTGTTTATCCAAATTCGGTTTGGGTTTATTTTTAGTTGTGTGAAATTGTGTGGAATTTAAATTTGGAGTGTGCCCTCCAAATTTAGATTGAAATGCTAACTAGTCCTGCCTACAACCGAGATCCTCTAACCAGGACCGGCTAACATACCCCATCCACAATCAGAACCCGTCACCAAACCCTAAACCTAGCCCAAGACTCGCCTTGCCCACCTTGCTCGTAGCTCAGCCAAATGTAGCAGGCAATCCGGCCGGTTAACCCTTGCAACCCGTCAACGGGTAGCCTAGTTGGCTTGCTCCACCCTTGTTTGCCTGACCAATCGCCGTTGGCCTAGCCCAACATTGCACGAGCTAGCCTAACTCACCTCAGGCCCACTCGTCAGGCGCCCCTATTTCCCTTTCTCCCCCGCACGAACGCTGCCCGCCACTACTCTGCTTTTCCCCAAGCCCACGCCGCGAGTGCACCATCCCCGCTGCATGACGAGAAGCCGCAACTGCCGCCGCATTGCAGATATGCTCGCGTCATGCCTGCTGTGAGTGCACCTGCCCTTGACCTCCCGCGTGCCCCTTGGAATCCTAGACCATGTGTGTGAGGCCATTGGAAGTTCGCGACCTAGCCTCAGCATGCGTACCAACCCGCAACATCAATCCTTGACGTCCGTGCCCCGTCGCATGGTTCAAACCCTAGCGGACCGCATATAAAACCCACGGACGCCGCTCCACCAAACCCTAGCAAACTCTAGGGGTTCTCCCTTATTCCACCACCGAAGAGGAGGAGAAGAGGAAGAGAAGGAGAGCAGGAAGAGTAGAACAAGAAGTGGAAGAGTTGGAGCACCAAGCACCACTACCAAGGAGAGTCGCTGGGCCTGCGCTTGATCGACTACAATAATGATGCCGCACTCCTTGCACTGCATCAGTCCGCCTAATCCGACTCAACACAGCCCGCCCCTATCCTCCCCAACTCTGAATGGTAGGCCACTGCCCTGCTTCACCCTTCCTTCCTTGTGCTGTCATTGTGCACGCCGCCGACGATGAGCCCTCCTGTAGTGACCCGTAGGCCTTCCCCGTCCTTGTCTCTTGTGCAGGAATCCGACACGCCGCTTCTAAACCCCGCGTGCCTAATGATGTCATCTCTCTACCGGAGCCTTGGCTTTCCAAGTGCCCTCGTGTGCAAACCTAAACATTAGCCAGCTGAGCCTAGAGCCTATGCCTTTGGAGAAGCCGAGCTGTTCCCTCCATCCCGGCCTCACCGCCGTTGGTCCTCGCGACCTCGAGCCTACTATGCCAGTAACTCATGCGCGTGACCCCTACTTTTGAACCTCATTGCCATCATGTTTCCACCGAGCCCTAGCTCGCCATGATACTGCTGGGCACGCACACGGCCCTGCACATCACGCTCGCATCATGCCCAGGCCTTTAGGGCCTTTCACCGAGCAAACAAAGAGCTACCTCGCACGCACACCCTTGGCCGCCTTTCCTCGCTATCCTGCCTTGTCGTGGCCTCAGCCATGCCAAGTGCCCGCATGTGATCACGCCTGGCAACGCCCAGAGGCAGCACCCTACTATGTCCCTGACACCGCCTTGGCCCTCACCTTGGCTCCCCGCGTTGCCTTGAACCGTGTCAGTCTTGAGGCCAACTCTTGGCCTAGCTTATCATGCTGCCAACATACCCTGCTGCCGACGGCCTCATTCCAGCCAAAAGCCCCAGCCTTTCACCCCTAGCCACGCTGCTCCGCTTGACCTCTACCATGTCGCGCCTTTGCTCGCGCCACTAGAGCCATGTCTTCTTCATACACGCCTTTGCCCTGACATGCCTATAACCGTCGTGCGGCTATGGTCCTGGAATGTTCGTGCTATGCATGTGAACATGCACCAGAGCCACGTCCTATCTCATTTCACCCTTGTTCCATGTACTGGCCGTGTTGCAACCCTAGCTATTTAGGTGTCCGCGCACGCATTCATTCCCTAACTAGTCGAGCCCAAGACCATAGCCTAGGCAAGGCCATGCCATCATCGCCCTTGCCTCATCTTGATGTCCTTTGGGCTTGCCTTACCTTGCCATCTTGCCTCATTGCCGTGCACCACCGCGTTCCAGGCTTGCCCAAGTGCCACATGCGCGCAGCGGTCACGCTGCAGACTCGGCTTCTCGAGCACCCGCATGCATACATGCTTGGTTCTATTGCCCTTGTCGCCCTGACCTGCACACCTCGATAGCAATGAGCCAAACCGCCACCTTCATTTGACCCGTTGTTGTAGCGGACCATTCGCGTCCAATGGGCGGATAGTCCAACGGTTCAGAGATCTGAACGTTTCGTTGTCGTATGTCCGAACATGCGGACAGTCCGCATCCAATACATGGACTATCCTCCGGTTCAGAGATCCAAATGGTTGACTTCACAGTAGAGCTCATGTTTGAATGTCTAATTGTGTGGACTATCTGGTTCTTGTAGGCGGATAGTCCACAAGTTCGGACATCAGGGTTCCTTCGAAGACCTAGAGGCACTCTGCATGCACATACACACGTACAGGAACCAAGCAGCACTAGATCGCCCTAAGCCGCACGGCGTGTGGGTCAAGCTGCCAGAGATGTCAGCGGAAGATGGAGAAATGAGAAAAGTAGAAATGAAGAAGCGAAGACTAGCCGGGGCCCAAGAACGCCAAGCCGGCCCGATCCATCTTTAGGGCAACATGCACAGCCACCCTTTCCCTTTTTCCTGGTCGGACTAACCTACGGGTCCCACCCATCAGCCCTAGGAGGAGGCTGACATGTGGGCCGCTGGTCATGGATCTCGTTGACCCATTGACCCAGTCAATGTTGATCGAGTCAACACTAAAGTCAGCAGAAGCCATGATGATGTCGACATAGCCCGGACCCCTGGGTGACGTCATGCTGATGTCAGCATGCCACGTAGACAGCTCTGGTGCAGCCACATGTCAACACTATGTGATTTTATTTTCTGATAATGATTTATTAACTCCATAAAATGATTTCATCTTAGAAAATTCATATTAAATTAACCAGACCTTCGAAAATTATGAAACAAGATTCATAATTCTTCTAAAATCATGATCTACCTATTAGAGTAGGTTTTGTTGTGATTTGGGTCATATTTGGGCAATTTTTTGCACTTTTGCACTTTGGTCCCTATATTTATACATAATTACCATTTGGCCCTTATGAGAAGGAATTGATCGATGACCCAGACGCCTAGAAGACCTAGGAGGTCTTCCTCGGTGCCAAGGAGACCCAGAACGACATCCCAAATAGCCCGAAATCCATAGAACCTCAGGAAGACTATGAGGAATTGCTAGGTTCACGCTTAAGTACGCTTTTGAATACCTAATTAGGAATTTCTTGCGAGATATGCTATGCTTTACTTTATGTTATGATGAGATAAACTTGCATAGCCTATTTCTATACCTAATTTCACTGCATTCCTACTCTACCATGTTGAATGGTTGAGATCCTTTGCTGTGATGTGTGTGTATTTGTGGGATATTGTGATGACAGTCTTGGTGTGAGTGGAGATCCACATATGAGCAGTTGGTGATTAGGACTTTTTGCAGGGGCGAGCAGCCTTAACCCGATCGTTTGATTGGAGGTTGGGGTTGTGTGTTGGGCATGCTCTACGAATACCTGTGGCGGGATCAAGTGTTTCCCCTCGTGGAAAAGATCCTTTGGGATCAGTGAGGACTAGAGGAGGCTTTGGAGGGGCGATACCTATAATGGGTGTCAACCGCATACTGTTGCGACATACACATTAGAGACGAAGATGCTCGCCTTGGCAATTAAGGTACGAGATAATGACACATGGAGAGGAACTATGTCAAACATGCACACTACTTATCCTTGTGTGGAAGGACACGGTCCGAGCTAGCTACGCGTGGCACCAAGCCTGTAGGCGGATAGAGTATCAGTGCAGGGGGAGGTCTAGTATTTGCGTGAAGGGGTATTGGTCCTTATGAGCCCAGATGGGGATGTGGCCTGATCTTACAAGAGTAATGGTAAATTTGATTGGTGGAGTATGTGACGTTGGCAATCCGGGCATCTAATCAACACAATTCAAAGTCCTACAACTGTTACACCGCTACTCAGTTGATTATCAACCGAGAACAACTTGATTGACTTCGCCGAGAAGGCTTTTCTTGCAAGCGGATCGAAGAACACAAGAAAGAGGGTAAATGCTCAATCTGAAATTGCACATTTGTATGAAGCAAAAATTAAGAGGGGTTTAAGCTCTGTTCACAAAAGTACTAATCGCCATTGTGATGAAGAACAAGAATGGGACCCTGATTCACAGCGAAAGGACTTGTTGTCATAGTTATAGTGAAGAGACAGTTTCTCGCTGGAAAACTTGACCTAAACAAAACCCAAACCCTAAGTGGCAGTGGCTACTGAGTTTATACCATAAAAATAGACGTCCTAGGATTGGGGGCGACTAGGGGGTGGCACAACTTGGGCTTAAGGCCCGACAGGATACAAAGGCCTGCTCGGCCCAAAACAGTTGACACAGCACCTTGTCGTAGACACACAGAATAATCAACGAATCTTTTGTAGCTGGGACTAGAATAAAAAGAAGTATCTTGTCGTCAGGTTTCCAACGCATCTAAGACCACCTTATTTGGATGACGTGTGAGGGAGATATCGCCATTTGAGTGCAGGGCTGTCGGCTAAATCCAAACCAAATGCGTAGCCCAAGATGGGCTTGAGTGTGTCCAGTATGATGATGTCCTCATCAAGCCCGACACAGCAGGGAGAGGCTTCACAGTCCCAAGGCGACCTCTCGTGGGCGGACGCGTCTAGACTCGGGAAAGTAGGATGGTGGCCGTAGCCATTAGTTTTGTTACAGTAGACCGGTGCCTCAGAGTTAGTCAGAGTTGCTCTCGGTTGGCAATGGGGCGAGTGGGTACAGGCGTACAACCCCTGTAGGGTGAAAACTATACATATAGCCACATATTCGATCATGTACAACTCTGATCCTATTGCACATCATAGAGTAGTGCTACTTATCTTATACCTCCCTCTAGTGAAGGGTTTTCTTGGGTAGCTAAGGTGTGAGGAGTGGGAGTTCTTGCACCGATTAGGTGGACTCTTATGGAAGGTCTGTGTTGACCAAGAGTCCGAGATGCTAGAGTGGCCCGCATCAGGAGATCTGGCAGATGCTATATATACTTAATTGCTGCTTGCAAAAGAAACCCTAGCCTTATCCATTGGCAATTCTTCTACCCTGTTGCATCCACTTAAAGCTTCATATGGATAGTGATGTGGACCTATCCCGTCCTTGGGGATAGATTGGTAGATGTAGGATCCAATTTGAAGATGAAGTCTGACCACGGTGAAGGAAGCTAAGGACTGTTCGTGCTACGCGCAAGTTTGGCTTGTGGAGGAGAAGTGTTCGTTAAGGAGGACCCAGAAGCTTAGCTTCTGCTTCTGCTTATTTTCCTTTAGCCTAAGGGGCTTGTATCTAGAAACTCGTATTGCAATCCTATGGATTATGTAATTATTAAACCCTTGTAATGACTTTAACGAGAAGTATGTCTATGATATATAATTGAAATGAGATCTATATGTGATAGCTACTGATCTAGGGATTATCACAATGATACAGACAGTCAGGTTCTCTTTTCGGAAACCTAGTTTGTTTCACAACCTAAGAAGAAAGGTGCAGCATCGCCATGGACTCAGGCCAACCCACATTACAGATATGGACAACCAATGTTGACAGCTGATCAACTTGAGAGCGCCGGACATGGAACAACTTCACTCAATAATTACTACTTGAATGGTTGTGTGGCAAAACAGAAGTATATAGTGGCCCAGTTCAGGCGTTGCCATCTTCAGCGACAACATGAAGCAAGTGTTTCCTTGTGTGTTTTAATGACTTATATAACCTCTTCAATCTTGATGTGCTGGATGTGTCTTTACTCTGCTGCTTCACACTGTAAGTTTCTCTAATAAGCTTCTCACTAATTATTTGTTTGGATATAGCTTCATAAATGTGCTTTATTTAGTTCATTTGCTGTCTTGACGCTATTTTTTCCTTATTAACTATGTCCTTGATTTTGGAAACATAGGTAAAGTCCGTGCCCGTGGGCTTCCTTGATCCGTAGATGCTGTCCTCGAGTACCATAAATAAAGATAGATCTTATGTGGTGGATTATGTGACAAACGCCTTGCTAAAATATGCTATGATGAAACTTATCAGGTTTGCTCATAACATAATTGACCACTGGATTTTAGTGGTTATCATTCCAATGTTGAGAAAGGCTCTATACATTGATTCTGAAAGGTCCAATGTGCATGATCACAACATGTTGAAAGAGGCCCTCAATGAGTGTGTTATTAGAACCTTCAACTAATTCCCAAAATAATCGCTATATATATTCCATGACTGTCCTAACAGTGAACCTGTGAACTAATAATGTTCGATGGCTCTGTGACTGTGTTCTTGTAGGGCTTTTATTTCATACTTCACAGTGAAGAAGATGGACACCAGCAGCAACTTGGAACATGCCACAAAGTTCACAATATGCTACATTGCTATGAAATCTGCTAATGAAGCTATATATTTCTTCCCACTATTTTTTTTTTGCAGTGCCACCAGCAACCTTCTGGCAACACATGTGGCTTCTATGTCATCTATCACATGGTCAAAGCAATGGAATTACTATGTATGGAAGGTGATTCTCAGGTATATCTCCCAATTTAAGACACATGTAGTGATGGCTATTTCTTGCATGCCGTAGGACTGAAATATGGATGTACTATTTAAAAATGGTATGAGTGACATGACTTAGAACTGAATTTCTAGGAATATACATAGAAAAAATGATATTTGTATTATGTTGGCATGTTCGCCTGTTGGTGATTAGTTTTTAGAATTCTGCTGTTTTTTGACCCAATAGTTTTAGGGTTGCATCAGTTAGGATTGCTGATTTTTTTTTTTTTGGCTTTGACAAGCTGAATGGTTGTTAAATATATTGATAGCTTTGTCTTTGGAAGTTGCTATTTCCTTGCTGAATTTGTTCTTCCAAATCTGGAGTTCAAAGTGATGACAAACCCCCTCGACACCGATGAGTTGCAAGCCATTCGCGAAAAGATTTGCTTCTTCACCTTGAACCAGGTGATCTCGGGGATGGGAGACTTCCACCGTAGGAACTCGGGGCCTAATCACTATTAGATGTTCTTGTTGTCATGGTCTTCACTGAACTAGATAACACTGTAGTTTAGATTCTTGTGGAATGTTGTTGAACTGTCATCTCTGAATGTGATGTTGAATTTTGAAGTTGTTATGTCTGTGATGTATGTGTTGAATGTTGAATCTTCTGCCTATAATATGTGTGCTAAATGTCTTGTATATCAGTGGGGAATCTGTGTGTGTGTGTATGCAAGCGCAACATGTGTGAGGCGCAGATGCAATGGTCATGGGAGACGCGGAGGGTAGCAATTAGTGCCTCCTATAAAACCATTAAATGAGACGCGTTGCCACAAACAGCGACTCCTATAACAACCATCAAAGGAGACACGTGTTCTCAATCAATGTTTCCCATAAGATCAAAGATAGGAGACATGTGTTTCCAATCAGTGTCTCCTATAAGAACAAAGATAGGAGACGCGTATTTTTGAACCGTGTCTCCGATATCTTGCATCATAAGAGACGCAAGTTAGTTTTCAGCGTCTCTGATACCACTCACTAGAGACATCTTTCTAAACAGTACAGGTGACGCGGTTAACCATGTCTTCAAATATCTGGTATGAGAGACACTTGTTAACTCTTTTTGGAGATGCAGTTTACCAGCATCTCTTATCTGATCCTTTATGGGAGACGTAGTTTAGCTGCATCTCCTATAACTTCACATGGGAGACGTAAATTTGGAGATGCAAAAAAAAACGTCTCCTATGTGAGTTAACCCGCATCTCCTATGTTGCTTTCTTACATAGTGTGTACAAATGCCATACTTTAGACGCCGCATACACATGATTTAGTTGCAGTGGCATCTCAGCGAATGCAAGGCTGGTCAAGAAATTTTTACCAAGGCACATGGGTGGTGGGATTGATAGTCATTAGAATATGGGATTGTTTGCTTTGTGTAAGGTTATATGCATTTATGGCAGAGGCTGGGATTATTTTCATGCTCCGTTACGGTGTATCACCTTGATGAAGCTTTGCTCGAACTCAATAAAATTTCATTTATATTTGCACGTGGGTTCATGGATCTGTTCAGAAATATCCTTTCTTTTTCTCGTGCGCGGCTTATATTTATGAACTCATGGTACTAGTTTACGCCAAAGGTAACGTCATTACTTCTTTCTGAGTGGTTCCCCAAGGAACCGGTCTGAAATATATTGTTCAGAGGTAGTAGCCTTATCAGGCATGCCAACATTTCCTGATGACGGAAATTTCGTGGCCGCCTGCCTTTTTTGTACACTTCCATTGATATAGGTAATTTTAATCTATCAACATGATCCTAATTCTAACAATTCATGGTAACCACAAATGCACGGATGAAGCATGGCCAACTTGTTAGTAAATGTTAATTTTGAAATATTATCGACCACTAGTAATAGTTTTGTCCACTAAGATAGTGGTACGCGCTTTACATGACGAGCCCTTAATATTTTATTATTAATTAGTGGGGATAATTGCATTCAGAATCTTGCTTTACCAAACGGTCCACTACCCAGGCCACTAGAAATGTAATGCTCGATTAGCTAGGCCTAGGTAATATGGATGAGATACTTTTCATCTTTTGCTAGTGCTTAACATAGTAAGAACTTTGAGCTATGTAATTAGGTAGGTAATAATTAGATATTGCATTGCCAGAATTAAGTAAAGATGTGCACAACATGGATATAAACAAAATATACAATAGTGTGATATTTTTTTAATTCTGTATTGGAAAATTTTGTACTCAAAATGTTTTCTCTTTACAATAAAAATACTTTGAAGCAAATTACATGGTAAATAAAAGACTACCTTTATATCATGATGTTTTTGTATAGTCTTATGGAGAACTACCCTAATTTCGAGATAAATCTATATATTTACACAATTTTACTTTATTTTGTTGTGAAACAACAAAAAGTTAACGGTTTTTTTTTTGCTGGAGCTGGAGCTGAGGGTACACTAGAGGCCTGTATAATTTATTTATATATTTTTTATTAATTGTAAATATTCCAATAAGTCTAATTTACCTTAAACAATCAGATCTAACATGGAACTTCTGACACCCAGTCCAATTTGGATATGGTCCATAGTGGTCCACGAGTATTGCATGCACATGTTTAGTACCACCTTGCTAGTTGAGCAAGGGTGAAGCCAACTTATAAGCCTTTGTCTTCCTGTCTTAGCACCTTCCACTACTAGAATACAGACATGGTTAGTTTGGAGGTAGACACGCTTTATTTCATTTCTATATCAATCAATATAGGTACACTTTCATAAAGTGTGTTATCTCCCTATGGACCGTGTCAAGCTTTGTTGAAAGGGTAAAGTCCATTATTGGCCATCTAACTCTTGCCCGAGTTTGATTTTGGCCATCCAACTCCAAAACCGGGTAGCCTTGACCATCCAACTCTCAAAACCGGTCACATTTGGCCATCCTAGTGGTTTTGATTGTGGTTTTGCTGACGTGGACGCCACATGGCGGTGGGGCCCACCTGTCAGCCCTTCTCTCCCCCTTCTCTGTCTTTCTTCTCTCCCCTCCCCCTCCTCTCACCCTGCATCAGCCGCCGCCCTGCCTCCGCGCGCCTCTCCAGCTCGCCAGGCCGGCGGTGTGGGCCCGCGGAGGAGCTCGAGCGGTGCTGGCAGGGCAGGCCGCCACCACGCGCCGAGCCCCGGCCATGGCCTGAGCTCGAGGCTGCCCCGTCTCCGCCGCCCGCACTCGCCGCCGCCGCTCGGAGGGGCCGCCCGCTCGCCTTCCCGCGCATTCCTCGAGGACCTCGGGGTGCCGTCCATGCGTCCCTGCCCCTGCTCGCCCCGCGGGCCACCCTGCTCCTCTATGCCGCCGTCGATCCCGGGAGAGCAGGGGGCGGTGGCGGCGCAACCTTCTCCCCCACCGCCGGCCGCCCTCAATTCGTCGTCTCCGGTGAGGTTCCCTTCAATTTCTTGCGCAGGGAGCTTCCCCGTCCTCTCCTCGCCCGATTCCAGTCCTCACCCGGTCGATTCCCCTACCGCAGGTCGTCCTCAGCGGAGCTCCATCGCCACCGCCGCCGGACGTCGTCGACCCGCCTCCTCGCCACCGCTCCCCACGCTGAGCTTGGCCGGTGAGCTTCACCGTGCCCTTGGCTAGCTCCACTAGCCTCCTGGCCGCCTACCCCCGCCGGCCGCCGCGCCAAGCCGTCGCGGCGTCGCGCCGTGCGTGCGCCGCGAGTGTGGGCGCTGCGTGCGCCACGGGACGCGCTCGCTCGCTGGCCGGACACTACTCCCGCGGCAGCCTAGCGGGCAGTGGCGCTGTTCTGGGCTCCGAGAGGAGCTCGGCTTGGCTCTGGGAGGGAAGAGGAGTGGAGAGGGAAGCGGGAGGCATCGACGCGAAGCAAGTGAGGGAGGGGAGAGCTGGGTAGGAGAGGGCGCGGGGTGAAGGGCGCAACGCTCGTCGTGGTGGCCGGCAAGGCCGCGTGCGGCGCGCCGGGAGGGCACGCGCATGGCCGAGACTTGGCCGAGGCGATGGGACGGGTCGGTGGCGGGCGCAGGCTGGTCGGGGCGTCGTCCTTGGCGTGGCTTGGCCGTCTGGCATCGCCGGCCACCTGTGCCGGCGGCCTCTGCCGCGGCACAGAACAGGGGAGGGTGAGGGAGAGGAGAGAAGAAAGAGAGAAGGGGGGAGAGGAGGGCTGACAGGTGGGCCCCATAGCCATGTGGCGTCCACGTCAGCAAAACCATACTCAAAACCACCAGGATGGCCAAATGTGACCAGTTTTGAGAGTTGGATGGTCAAGGCTACCCGGTTTTAGAGTTGGATGGCCAAAATCAAACTCGGGCAAGAGTTGGATGGCCAAAAATAGACTTTACCCTTGTTGAAATGAATTCTTTAAACATGTATATGAAATACAAAGACGTTTTATAGATATGTTAGATTCATGTAAAGACACATTGATACGTTTTGTAGATATAGCTACAAAACGTGTCTATTGGTTTAGTTACCCAATATAGTAACACTTTGTGGTGTGTTAATCTTGGTATATATATATTCTCGTAGATGCATTAAAATTTCATGTCTACTAATATAGTCACGTTTTCTAGTGATGCCGGAGGTGAGGTGTCAGGTGACATGGCACATGATGTGGCTGGCGACACGTTTTATAGTAACATATAACTTTATGCTAACAAGTGTAGACTCAATATCATGGGCACATTTTTATTTTGTATGTATAAATATAGACACATTATATAGTAATGATTCATTGCATCACAACACATATAAAGATTCTTTCATAGATATTTCTATATTATGTATCAAGCCATTTACAAAATCATATAATAAATTGCCATTTATGAAATATATAAGGTTAATAATGGAAAAGTATAGTCGTCAAGACAGCTGCGTTCATAAAATTGAATCTTGACTCCAGAAAATAATATAGTGACAAACATGTCCATTAATTCAAGTATACTCAACAAGGCAGATGTGTTCATAAAGAAAGTTGTACAAAGTGGCAATATCATACAAATACTTGAGAATTTTTTCTCTAACAACTAAATCCAATGTTTGTGTGGCACAACTACCCAAATTAATCCATCTCAAGTGCGCTAACCGTCACCATACAGGTAATCCCGGCTAACATGTGCTTCAACCGGAATAATCTGACTGCCCTATCGGGTATCATCCCGATTCAACCACAAGAACTCGGATCGAACAATGCAACAAAACCCGCATGAGGGCGAGTCCAGAGAATACAACATTCCACAATTTTTTTACATCATACAGTCTTAAACTGAATTATTACAAACCAGGTTCGAAACTCAGAAAAAGTACATCAGAATTCAAGTGCAGCGAAAATAAACGATAGTTGTAGACGACAATACAGATATCATGATGAAGCCCGTACATGACATCACTCGTTGTTATCATCATTGGCTAGAGTCGTATCCCATTCAACCAACCAATTAACAGGAAAAGTGCAAGGCCAAGTCAGAGTAGCAACCATGTCCTCAAAAGTCTCACTTGGAACAAAGTAGAGCCACAAGCAAGGCTGAGTATACTAGGCTTACCCGATTATTGGTATACTTAGACAATATCTAGACATGCAATGCTTTTAGCTTGAGGGTTTGTTTTGCCAAAAAGCAACAAAGAGTATGTCCTTACATTCAAATTTTAGTTTCAAAATTCTAGTTTAATTGACCATTCTAAGTGAGCATCTATCAATAGCATACATAGTGGAAAACAATTATCTTTCATCATTCAACAATATTCATCATCATCATATTCAACTTCTTACTCCATGTGGTAAAAGGGTCAAGCAGTCTCAATTACTACAAGAAACGGATGATTTGAATCAAATTTCTTAACCTGGCTAGGCAGACCTAAGCACAAGCATGGGAACCAAGTCACCCATGCGACTTTTCCCTCCATTTCCCACTTCACGGAACAGGGCCTACAACCCTCGTCTAAAGAGCCCAGCTTTGCACCCGCCATTAGCTAGATGAGACCGAAGTCAAGACAGTGGGAGGATATGTTCTAGCCTCGGTTCAATCCAGTACTTAAGGTTACCAATTATCATATTCTCGGCATGTGATTAGTATGTTCAACACTCAACCACCATTACCACATACTGCGGCCTTAGTATTTTTTTCACTAAAAAGAAGGGACCTCAACAAGTACCGTGGCCCCGCCCATGAACCTTATAGTTGCAGCATGTAGTAGATATTCAACTCCTATAATTCTCGCGAGTGACAGTAAATCACTCTACTTCTACCGAACTGTTAGCATAGCAATTTAGCGACCTACACATGCTAGAGTTCAAATCATAGATATCTAGGATCATTCAACTAGGGTACAATCAACTCCTATAAACTTAAATGCACAAGTAGATAGGAACAATAAGTTGTATAATTTTTTAAAGTAATAGGTCATGCTTCGGGGCATGCTTTCCTATGTGTAGCTAGCCTTGGGGTCTTATGAATCTTGGTTCGGGTCTTCAATAGCTTCAGGTAGATTCACTTGGGCTTCGCACTGCCCACTTTCGGACTCAGGAACCAACTCGTGCATACCATTGGCGAGAGTAATCGTATCTATATCTATACTATAAAGGATGAAAGAATTGAGAACATTTCTCACAAAGATTAACCCACCCACCCACCTCACAAAACACCTCTTGAAGGCCCACATGTAAGGCCGGGTGGTTGACAGGATCATGGTGGACTGAAAAAACGGAGAGAAGGAAAATGATTCTGCCGAAAATGATTTTTTTGTCACCATGGCCCCTCTACCCACCCGCATGTAATCACATTCACTTTCCATTTTTTTTCCTTCGTCCCTTCCATCTCGCGCTCCCTGATTCACGTGACGTGATCATTATTCGCCCATAATCCATGTCATTATTTGTTTTGGATGGATAGTAATTGACATCATTGTTTTATGAAATTTTGGAAAAATAATCATTGACATCATTGTTTTATGGAAGGAAACGAAAGGTGTGCGCAATTATGGGATAAAATTGATCCTCACATATTTCTTTCCTTATGCACAACTAGGAAATTGAGAAGTATAATGGAGGGGCAAAAATTAAGTATAAATGCTTTCCATACTAAATAATCAGGCAGAAGTCTAGATCACCCCCCAAGTATGAGGGGTGGACTACATAATCCCCTCAACTATAAAACTGGGTATTCTACCCCATGAACTTTTCAAAACCACCCCAGGGGTAATTTGACCGGTTTTGAAAAGTTCAGCGGGTAGAATAGCCGGTTTTATAGTTGAGGGGATTACATAGTCCACCCCTCATACTTGGGGGGTGATCTAGACTTCTGCCAAATAATCAAGATATCATATCAATCAATCAAGGGATTAATTGGAATTACCCTGATTGCCGCAAAACCTTTCCAAAAGTATAATATCTCCTTGCCTTCCAGTCACCACATCTATAAAGCAGTATATCACTAGGGTTGCCGCTGTCGTGCCAAGAAGCTGCTACAATCTGATTTCTTCTTCCAATATAGGACCTCTCTGCTGATCGGAAGGGGCCTAAACCTGCGGCAAGCATCTGATGCCACAAAAGCAACATGAAGTTGCATTCAACACCAAGGTCTGCCTCCTGCCCATGCTGCAATGTTTGTTATGATAGAAGTTCTATTTTATTAGTTAGGAAGGAGATGTTGTTTATCAGATGTTGAAATCATATCTACACATGTTTAAAGATTCAATGATAGTGCTAATGAAATAATAAAATAAGATGTGTAGATAGGATACGGCGTGGATGGTAGCACCCGGTGCAGCGGCCTTCCCGAATCAGCGGGACGGCGCTGGCGCGACTGTGCAGCGGCCTTCTCGGCTCTACAAGACAGCGTCTTTTTATTTTTATTAACGTGTGTGTCGCACGTGCGTTGTTGCTAGTGAAATACAAATGCATGAGTTGTTGTGATGGTAACAATTCATGATTTAATTCACTTAAAGTTGTATTCCAACAAAACCCAAATTAAGGAATAAAACACTTTCACTTTTATTTCATTGGGCAATCATTTATAGAGTATTATTTAACCTAACTAAGTTCATAAAGGAACTGGGGGTGGTTTCAATTCTCATCAACTCATGCAAAGATCACACATTTCAATAAACATTAGCTTAATATGTATCGACCATATATAAGGTTTACAAAGATCTTATGGACATGAAACTTTTATACATGGTACGCAACTTACTCAACATCCTACTATAAAAATTTCAGCAAGTTTTATAGAGCAGAATAATTACGAAAAACATTTTACTCAACTACTGCAAGAAATGCAAGTTCTGTTAATGAAAATTTAAATAAGTGTTGCTTATCATATGATGAGCTTACTGTAAATTTTTCAGATTCATAACAGCAGCACACATGGCCTGATAAATCAAGCAAGATATAACTGCAGTAAGAGCAACTCCAATAGATTGATCTTTTCCTTTCCCCTTTCCATTTTTTCTCAATATAGGGGATTGATGTTGAAAAAGCCAAGTCCAGCAGATTGATTTTTCATCTCCCTTTCCCCTTTATTTTTTTCTCAATCCCCAATAATTTCTCTCCAATCCCCAATAGAAAGGGGAGACATCACATTTCCCTTTCCATATATAAAGGAGGGAAAATCAATCTGCTAGAGCACTTCTTCCATATATGTTGAAATTAAAAAAAGGGGATTTCCCTATATAGTGAGAAAGGGGAAATGGGAAGATCAATCTGTTGGAGTTGCTCTAAGAAGTTTAAATTCTACGGACAGTTCTACTATGTTATGGAGCTTCATATTTTACCATCATGATTATGCACTTAAGGAGAACCACTGGTAAAAATATTAGGTTTTTCTATGGATAGGCATTACTTTTTCTTGATTTAGTACATTTCTTCATGCTGACCAGTTCCACTTAACCAAAAATTGGCAAGATTTTTCTACAGCAACTAAACATTAAAGTAGAGACAGGTAGATTTCAGCTCATGCAACACAGTAGAGAAACTGGAATAAATGAATCTATTTAACCTAGAACTAAAAAATATTTAATAAAACTACAGCTAGACATGTCCACTGTCCATGAAAACTTTACACAAGGCTAAACTTCTAGCATGTAACATACTGGCCAAAAATGGCTACTAAATCATGCATAGAATTTGAGATCTAATAAAAGGCTATTTAAATTTGCATTTAATATGGAACAAAAACTAGTGACAATATGAGAATGTGCATGTGAAAAGTTGTAAATCTAGTCACAAGGACCTCACAACAATTAAGTTTACAGTTTTCTTATTTTTCTATGATTTATTATTGATTTTACAAACTCACTAAAAAGGGTTTAAAACAAGAACTTAAATTGCAACGGGGTCCCTAAAATTTGCAGAAAACTTCCTGGAAGATTTGAAGTAATTGTAGAAAAGGCCCTCGGCCGGAGTTGGAGGGAGGGGCGGTCATGGCTGGCCGAAATATGGCGAAATAGCTCACCGACGACGAGGGATAGGTGGGGGAAGAGATAGAGGAGGTCGAGCTCTACCTGATGGTGGGATCGGACGGGGTTGGACGGCCGGAGGTGGCTTCCGCGCAGATCAGTTGCCCCGGCGGCAGTGGTTGGTGGCGACGGCGGCGTTCCGGCGAGATGGAGGCGGCGAGGATGGGCCGATAATCTTCACGGGGCCATGAGGAAGCGGTTTGCGGGTTCTTTTGGGGGCTAGAAAGGGCGTAGGAGGGTATTCCATGGCGAGCTCAGCTCCGCGGCGGCAATGGCATGCATGGAGGGGCTCGGGCGCAAGTAGGGGCCGAGCTTGGCCTTAGGCCGCTGGGCAGATGAAGGAGAGGTTGGGCACGGGCAAGGGCTCAAGCAGCGACCGGCGGAGTGGAGCGCCAGCGACAGCAAGCGCATGGCACGTGCTTTGACGCAGCGGTGATGTAGCGGCGGTAGGGGCGTGGCGCGTGCTCGACATGCATCATTGCTGGGTCAGGGTCGCAACGAAGAGGGAGGCGGTGCTGCAGGGGTGACGGGATTGGGTGAGCTGGCGTGCCGAGAAGGAATGGAGGTGTCGGTGGTGTGCCCATAAGGGAACGCCAAGGGTGGGAGCATAGTCGGCGAAGCGGCATTGACGAGCGGCAACAGTCATGCCACTCAGCTACGCCCTTGGGTCAATGGTGTGTGGGCACTCAGCGCCTGGGTGTCACCGAGTGGCTGTCGGGATGCGGCTGGCCAAGCATGTGGCAGCAGGCGGCGTCTCATTGCTGCCAGCCCTGCCATGGGCAGTGAAACAGTGGTGGAAGAAAGAGAGAGAAAACAAAATGATTTCCCTCAAGAATTTCAAGTACGCGGACTGTCCGCGATTAGGAGGCGAACAGTCCATCAGCTGTTGAAAAGAATCATCAGAACACCTCAGTGTGAAGCGTACAGTCTGTCAATATAAGCTGACGGTCCGTCGGTGGCCACAGGAAGGTTTGCGGGTTCGGACAGCCGAAAACATAACGTAGTGGGTTCGAACATCCAAAGTTTTCGACAGCGGACAGTCCTCTAGTATATGGTCCACCCAACTGACATGGGCATTGTTTTTAATTGTATGTGATTGTGCATTGTGATGTGGTTAGTGATCTTCTTAATTACTCCTTAAACACCTGGGTGTCACAGCTTGGACCTTCTTTCCCCTCTATCCTCTCAGTACTTGGTTGTTCTTAAAGCATTCCTGAAATTAGAAATACCAATGTAACATCAGTGTTTGTCAAACGAGTTTGAATATAGTAGTATGTGTGGTTTTAAGCCAACCAAAATGATAGTTCTATTCTATTCCATGTTGTGAATCCTGAAACAACACAAGTAAGAATTGCTGAGGCAAAAAAAAAGTATATCATTTGATTGTGCACATATCCTTGACCACGATTTGAAGTACACCTTAAGCTAGTAAAACAGAGTGTTTTCTAGTAGTGTTCAGGTGTACCCTTTTACACGAAGCGAGGACAAAAGTTTATGAAAGGTGCTATGTGTATGTGAGCCCACCACTCGGAAGGGGCTGGGCAGTGTGGCTTTGGAGGACATGGAGCTGATGAATTAGGTAAACTTAAAACCTTAACCTACGGCTCCAACTAGAATGCTCAAAATATAAACTAAAATATGTTATTTAGATATGCATCTATGGTTCAACTAGTGTGACACCCTCATCACAAAACAAGTTTTGCAACCTACAGCCAATCCTAGCATGATGCCACTCTAAGAAAGTAAAGTTACACAAGTTGCAAATAAGAGTTGCGAAAACATAAATAGGGGATGATAGGAAGCAAACTCTTGACACAAGGATGTATCATGTGGTATCGATAGGTACTTGTTGACGCAAAATTTGGTCACACACTCGAATGCGCCAAAATGCACAGCAATATCGTCAAAACAATCAAGACCAGCAGCCTCTCTGCGCAGACCGGTCAGACCAGATATGCAGACCGGTCAGACCGGTGCTCCAGGGAGACGGCAAAAACCTAGGACCTCGAGCTCGGGAGGGACCCCGTCGGAGCTCGTGGATCTAGGGTTGCTCTGAGGTCGGCAGGCCACTCAGAACATCCTCGAACGCCGTAGAGATGAGCGAAGAACAACAGATAGGATTGGAAAAGCTAGGATTAGAGATAAAAAGTAAGGTGTGAGTTGTTGAATCGATTGGGATTACCTCAATCGGCCTTAGCCTTTATGTTTATAGGCCGGGGAAGTCGTATCCCTTCTCCAAGTCGGATTATACAAAGTTTCCACAAATAAAACAACTCCTACTTGGACTAAAACTGGGCAGACCGGTCTGACCAGTCGGCCTCTGACCTGCCAAATTTGGCTGTCAACATACGCCCCCCTACTTTTTGGTGAGTTTCACAAGCCAAAAAGCAAGAACTAATCTGATGTACATGTTTTACACAGAGCATACAAGTCTAAAAATAAAACTAAGGGCAATATCCAATACCGGCCATCTTCATCTTCATGCAATTTGCCACATGCTAGGATAGAATTTCTTCACGTATCTCCCATTGATAGCTCTACGTGGACGCTCACCTTGCACCGTCTCCATCATATATGAATTACCAGAGATAACCTTGATAATCTTGTATGGACCCTCCCAACTCGTTGACCACTTGCCAAACTTGTTGCTTTTCATCCCAAGAGGCAAAATTGTCTTCCAAACCAGATCTCCAACCTGAAAATATTTAATTTTTACTTTTTTGTTGTAAGCTCTGGCCACCCGAAGCTTGTCTTTCTCAATTTCCTTCAAAGCCTTCAAACGCTTGTCGGTCACCTCATCAATATTATCCATCATCAAATCATGGTAATCAACAGCAGAGAGGTCATTTTGTTTTGCTAATCTATAAGCGTCCAGATTTACCTCAACGGGTAAAATGGCCTCTTGACAATACACAAGCTCAAAAGGAGTAACCTTAGTAGCACCATGTCTAGATATACGATGAGCCCACAATACTTCGGATAACACTTCATGACACCTCCTAGGATATTCTTCTATCTTCTTCTTGACAAGTTTGATCAAAATCTTATTACTAGACCCGGCCTGTCCATTGGCCTGAGCATAGTATGGAGATGAATTGAGCAACTTAATCTTGTAAGATTCGGCAAAGGCACGCATCTCTTTTGATATAAATGAAGAACCTTGATCCGTTGTCAAAGTTTGTGGAATGCCGAATCTATGAATAATATGCTCAGTAATAAACTCAATTACCTTCTTATGTGTCATGTTCTTCAAAGGAACTTCTTTGGTCCATTTAGTGAAATAATCCGTAGCAACCAACACGAAGTGATGCCCCTCTGAACATGGTGGATTAATTTGTCCAATGAAATCCAACCCCCAACCTGGGAATGGCCATGGTTTAATAATACCTTGCATCAATGCAGCAGGCACCAATTGCAAATCACCAAACCGCTGATATTCTTCACACCCTTTATAGTACTTGAAACAATCAGACAATATGGTGGGCCAATAGAAACCGGCTCTTCTAAGTAACCACTTCATCTTAGGAGCCGATTGATGAGTACCACAAATACCTTCATGAAACTTACCCATAGCAACTCGGGCCTGATCCGAATCTTAACACTTGAGAAGCAAATCTTCGACAGTTCGACGATACAATTCATCGTCAATTAAAACATACTTGAAAGCCAAACGCCGAATATTTCTCTCTGCACCACGACCAGGATCTCTCAAATATGATATAAGAGAGACCCTCCAATCCTAGACTTCGGTTGAGACAATTGAATCATCTTTTTTAGCCGAATCTGTATCAACAGCAGCATCACCGGTCAAACCGGTCTCTGGACCGGTCTGGGCGGTCAGACCGGTCTCGCTGAACGGTCGGACCGGTGCATCCAGAACCAGAAACTCGGCTTTCGTTTGCATCAGCTTACGAATGTTGAAATATTTTTTCGTAACATTATAGCCAGATGCTTGCTGAGCTAGAGTGTTTGCCTTTCCATTCTCCTCAGAATATGTTTAATAATAAATTCATCTAAGGAAGAAATAATAACAAGGCATTTATCAAGATATGAATTTAGAGAACCATTATAGCATTGGCATACCTTGGATACTTGCTGCCAGGGTTTTTTTTCCCGACCGGTCCGGTCAAACCGCCGCCCTCCGGTAGTGGTTTACCGGACCGGTTTGACCGA
This sequence comes from Panicum virgatum, assembly GCF_016808335.1. NCBI lineage: Eukaryota > Viridiplantae > Streptophyta > Magnoliopsida > Poales > Poaceae > Panicum > Panicum virgatum. Next base: position 16,865,732 of record NC_053151.1, read on the forward strand.
AAACCGTTGGAAACCGGTTGAATTCAAATCCAAATTCAAAATCGCATGTGTAACCGGTTCCGACCGGTATACTGACCAGTTTGACCGGTTTACCGGCCGGTTTGACCGGTTTACCGGTCGCCATATGCGGTGGGCCTTAATGGGCCGGCCCATTTTTTTCTTTTTTGATTTAACTTCAAATCCTCGCAAACTATACTAAATGAACGAATTTTTGAGAAAATTTGACACCATTATATTCGTCGCACCTTGAAGTATTTTTAGGAATTTTTTATTTTTTGAATTTGGAATTTGGGCCGGTTGGGCATTTCGTTAACCCTGCTTGCTGCATCACCAGAAGAGAATCTCCAAAGGCTTCAACATGCTTCACGCCCATGGATTGCAAGAATTCCAAGCCAAATAGAAGCGTTTCATACTCAACTTGGTTATTTGTGCACTCTTCTTCCAATCGGTTTGAAAATTCAAAAATAGTACCACTCGGAGAAATAAGAACAGCACCAATCCCTTGACCGTCATCACAAATCGATCCATCAAAGTACAACTTCCATGGTGTGCAAGTAATATAGCCAACTTCCAGATCATACTTGTCATTAATCTGATGCTCAACAATAAAATCCACTACAATTTGGCCTCTTATAGATTTTAAAGGTTCGCAAGCCAAATCATATTCAACCAAAGCATAAGCCCACTTGCCGATTCGACCACTCAAAATCGGCTTCTGTAAAATATGTTTGATCACATCGGTTTGCATACTACTATGCAAGTACTAGATAGTAGGTAATGCCTCAATTTGGTACAAGCACAATAAAGAGACAAACACAACTTCTCAATAAATATATACCTTGTCTCTGCATCAATAAGTCGTCGGCTTAAGTATGTAATGATGTACTCCTTCCTTTCGGTTTCTTGAGTCAAAACAGCTCCAATAATCTTGTCTTCAGCAGCCACATAAAGCCTGAAAGGAACCCCTCTCCTAGGCGCCTTGAGCACAGGTGGTGAAGATAAATAAACCTTGACCTTTCCAAAGGCCTCTTGCTGTTCTGCCCCCCAAGTGAGTTCAGTTTCATTCCATAACTGAAGAATAGAAGCAAGAGCATCAATATGCCTCATTACAAACAGTTTGCCAATTTTTCTAGCTCGAATTGAAAAACTTCTAATCGGCTTTTATTTGTTGATGTTTACAATTTTCAATCAGCTCAAGACCTCAAATACATAATCAAAGTCTTGAGAGCCCCTTGCAAACTGATATGTTGCATAGAAACTTCATGAGATAAATTATCAGTTGCCAATATTTTGCCCCCTGAGCACTTAAATGTCGTTGAGCTCCATATTGCTGTGCTTTTGGTGTAACCTCATAATCCACTAGCTCTTCATTGCCTTGTACCGAGAATGGTAGCAGTGTTTCTCCATCGCAAGGAGCCGGAAAAGGCACTACCAATTCGGCTTTCTGCTCTACTGCAACCTCAACCAGTCTGACCGGTTGCTCTGGGTAGTCAGACCGGTCGCTTGTACCGGTCAGACCGATCGCCTGAGGTGGTTCGACCGGTCGTGCTGGCTGGTCAACTACTTTAACCCTCCATACCTTGCCCTAATGGACTATAGGTCTGTAGTTGTTGAGTTGTTTATCCCTCAGCCACTTGAACTCATGGTCCTTCTTCTCCTGAGTACGTAGGAGCTGTAGCTTCCTTCTTTGAGTACGAGTCAACCCTGGAGGACACCACCTTGGTTGAAAGTACTTTGATGTTGAATTACTACTTCTGGCCTCATGATCATTATCCATGACGGCCTCTGGACAAAAGCATTGACCAATTTATCAAAAATCATCGGTCTTGTGCCTACATCACTGACAACCACCTTGATGCCGCCGATTTGCACATCATCATCGGCTTTAGCTTTCTCTGGATCAACAGTGGGTTGTACCTCTTCTTTCTTCTCCTTGACACGGTAAACCTATCTAGGAGAATGAGCTTTGCCCGGCCTCCGATGAGACCGGTCTGACCGGTCAGTGGTAACCGGTCTGACCGGTGCAGGCTGCCACCTCTGACCTGATTGGTGGGATCCCAATCGGTCGTGCACTGATCGTGAAACCTTGCTGAACACATGCCTTCTGTGATTCTCCTCCCTATGGTGAGATGGTGGGTATAGCATCGGATAATAATACATCCAAATTCCTTCATGCCCCCATGTAGGACAAGAAAAACCCGATACCGGTGACACCCACGACGTAGTAGCATACACCTTCTAAGGAGGGAACACTATAGTGCTATCACCCCTACGCTTGCTGGATTCTCCCCTAGGAGAAGAACGCTTGCCTTGATGCGGAGGTGAACTTGGTTCTTTTTTTAGTGGCCGATCTTTTGGAACGGCCTTCGTGTACTTGTTCAGTAGCTGAGTAAAGGTGAGCTTCTGCTTTGTAAAACTCCCATGCACCTTTGACTCATTAACCTTCCTAGTACCTTCTTCTGGGCGCTTAGGCTTGACAGTTCTGGGTCGGCTTTTTGCCTGACCGGTCTGACCGGTTGGGGTGACCGGTCTGACCGGTCGTGCCTGAGCAGCAGGCCGACTCGTGTCTCGTGGGGAACTCTCTTGCCCCCCCCGGGTCTTGAAGCTTTGACAGTGATCTTCAGCGACTCCTTTCCATCAGGAGTCCTCTCCATCATCACTTCCCTAGCCTGAATCTTGTCATTGACATTTTTCGGCCTTGGCTCACCAATGATAACATTTTTCCCTTTTGCTCCTTCGGCTTGTTCCGGCCGAATGAGTACCTTGACATTATCCAAATCAATCGTAGGGACAGGGAATGACGCCTTGTCACCTTTCACCTCATGCATTGCCAATCGTCCTTCATTAACGGTCGATTGGATTTTTCGACGAAAGATATTGTAATCATTAGTTGCATGAGAAAAAGTATTATGCCACTTGCAATATGCATGCCGCTTTAGCTCCTCAAGTGACGGTATGGCATGAGACAATTTGATGTTTCCACTTCTAATCAATTTATCAAATATACAATCACACTTAGAAACATCAAATGTGAAACGAACTTGTTCTTGTCGATTCTTTTGAATCGGCTTAAGCGACGAACAAGAACATGTCTTAGCTTCTTATGGCCATATGAAGTCAGCAAATTCTTTTTTCTCATCGTTCGAATCTGATTTACAATCAACATGTATGGACCGATGGGCATCTTTTGTGTTCTGTAGTCTAAATTCTAAACCCAAGACTTTCATGTGCAAATAATTAACAGTGTGGTACTCAAAGCCTTCAAGTTCTTTTTTTTCAAATAAGAACGCAAACCACCAAAAGCCAAATCAGCCAATTCCTTTCAAAAACTGTTAAATTGAAGGATCGGTTTTTTATATCTTTAAACCATCGGAAGTAATCCGAAGCAGGCTCATCTTACCCTTGTCTAACCGATGTCAAATCCGACAACTTAGCTTCATTGTCCCCATTATAAAAACCATCATGAAACTTACGTTCCAACTGAGTCCAAGATTGAACAGAATTCGGGGCTAAAGAAGAAAACCAAGAAAAAGCGGTTCCAGTCAAAGGTAATGAAAATAAGCGAATGCGCAAAGCATCATGGAAACCAGCTTTTCCCAGTTGTAACAAATATTGGTCAATGTGCTCCCAAGGTGCTCTATTATCATTACCACTAAATTTCACAAAATTAGGAACACACCAACCAGCAGGAAAAGAAACCAAATCAAATTCAGTAGGATATGGCTTTTGGTATAATCTAGAAGTACCCATACCCACACCGAGTTTGGTTTTTATCGCACTAGCCGGATCCTCTTTTAGCCTAGCGGGATCGGCTTCGCATCTACCACTCGTGGATGCTTGTGCTACAGAAGTAAGACGATGTTCTATAGGATCATCTTGTACCATCATCTGAACCGAACTTATCGGTGCATGCCCCACAGAATTTCCATGTACATTAACAAAAATCGGTTCATGTGGAGAACCATATTCTTGTGAAGGAGAAGGCTGCACACAATTTGTCATCTCATTGGTTCGGCTAAGGGTTGCCGAGCAAGGAGTAGATGTGTTCAGTGTAGATGTTACTGGGTTGACCACCATCGCACCGGTCTGACCGGTCTGTTAGACCGGTCTGACCGGCCCAACCGCATTCGGCTATACCAGTTGCAATGGTGATGTTGACCCTGCAAAATAGTTCGTCGGCATGCCATATAGTGGTTCTTGAACAGATGCTGGCGTAGCCAATGAATTAGCAGTTTGGAAAGCACAATTTTCATCTATAGATTTGCCTTTTTTCATGATATCTAATTGATTCTTTAAATCATTCATGGGCTTATATATATCAGCAATCTTCTAATCCATAATAGATGATAATTGGCTAAACAAGTTGGAAGATGAAGTGCTTACATCGCTTATTACCTCGACTTGCTTATTCTTAAGCGTGAAGGAGGGCATCACGAAGTCTTGAACCCTTGTGACCTAGCCTTGCTGGTTTTTCTTGAATCCCTTCAAGAATTGTGCTTTGAAGTGCTCCCTGACTACCAAGTAATCTTGGCGCTCCTCGCTGAGTTCCTCGATAGATGTGGAGATGTTGCCTTCATCGAGGTCGGTGATGATGCCCATCTTCTTTGAGAACTAGATTAGATCGGTTTAAAAGCCAAATTAATCTATCCCCAGCGGAGTCGCCAAAAAGTGTGTTCACGCAAAATCTGGTCACACACTCGAATGTGCTAGAACGCACAGCAAGATTGTTAAAACGATCAACACCAGCAGCCTCTCTGCGCAGACCGGATATGCGGACCGGTCAGACCGGTGCTCTAGAGAGATGGCAAAAACCTAGGACCTCGAGCTCGGGAGGGACCCGTCAGAGCTCGTGGATCTAGGGTTGCTCTGAGGTTGGCAGGCCACTCAGAACATCCTCGAACGCCGTAGAGACGAGCGAAGAACAGCAGATAGGATTGGAAAAGCTAGGGTTAGAGACAAAAAGTAAGGTATGAGTTGTTGAATTGATTGGGATTACCACAATCGGCCTTAGCCTTTATATTTATAGGCCGGGGAAGTCGTACCCCTTCTTCAAGTCGGATTATACAAAGTTTCCACAAATAAAAAAACTCCTATTCGGACTAAAATTGAGCAGACCGGTCAGCCTCTGACCTGCCAAATTTGGCTGTCAACAGTACTAAGCCATCCCTAGTCCATGTTGTTGAAGCACTCAATCAACAGTATTACTTCTCGCCTTGATCCCACTCCATACCAAGACGGAGGGTCGAAAACTTGCCGTTGAGCCACCAAAGCTCTATGGGGCCGGCACACTGAGTACAAGTGTGGTTCACTCACCGGCACACAAGGCACAACACCTTGCTCTCACACTCTCTCAAGAGCTAATCCTAAAACTAACACTCAAAAAGCTTGTGCTAAAACCTCAAATGACACGAGATAAGGTCCTTATATTGCCTACCAACTCAATAGGGCTATTAATAGCCATTACGTGAAATCTGCACGTAGCGTCGATTAAACTGGCCACCAGTGTCGGTTTAACGGGTCACGCTAGGCCTCTAGTGAGCTGTTCAGTTGACCATTGAATTCTAGCTACCTTGTATGCTGACGTCATTGCACCAACGCATGATTGGTTCAACTGGTGCTGAAGACATTGCTCCTGGCCGCTTGACTTGCTCCCTGGAAAGTGCCAACACAAATGCACCGACACCTCTTTATTTGTGTTGTCGATCAATTTTGACGATTTTTACCGCCAACATGTTGCCATATTTCATGCACTTAGGGCTATGATCTTGCTAAATTGCCTAACACTAATGAGTTCCACAAGTTTTGGAGACTATTTGGATGCAGGAACAACACATAGAAAATTGAGCAAAATGGGAAAAATCCAAGGCCGGCCAGCATGTCAATAGTGGAATTTCTCTGTGAAACATTGTAGGAATGATCCTGAGTACAAATCGAAGCCAACCCAATTTGGTCTTGTCAAAAATTCATAATTTATGACCGAAATGCTTGAGCTATGGAGAGAAAGGGAAGGTTTGGTCCATATTCAGTGCTCGAACTTAGAACTAAGACCCAAACTGACTTGAGGAATGATTTACAAACATTGATGGACACGTCGGTGCAATGGAAGGCCAAATGGAGCTAGGGCCAGGCCAACAGCCTAAGGGAGGTTGGCTGGCCCCCTAATTGTCAGCTTTAGACCCACACAACTGAATACCAACCCTAGGAGCTGATTTAAGCCGTTCACCAAAAGGTCGGTGCCATGCGGCGAAATCCCTAGGCCGGTCCGCCTAAGGGAGGCCGACCGGCCCCACTTTGCAGCCCCTCAAGCTCATCTTTCGTGTAAAGACTAAGTAGTCGACCGACTTGCGTACCATCAATGCACCCCTGCCAAAGCCAACCTCAAAGCATATAAAAGGAGCTCCCATCTCACTCACAAGAGACACCATCCTTGGAGAAGAAGAGTCTGATGTTTAGTTCTCTTGACCTTATACCACTTTAAGCCACCTCGGACGAATATATCTCTGAATAAGTTCCTGGTCTTTTCTTTTGTATCTCGCTAGTTTTACTTTTTACTTTAGTTACTTGGTTAGTCGCTCTCTTTGATCTACGGGATCCTAATGAGTCTGTGCAAGTAGTAAGTTCTACTTATCTAAGGTTGCTCTCTGCCTTTGTACATGGTAGGATAAGTAACTCGATAGTTGTAGGCATGGTGCCTAGGCTATGTTAGTTTTCTCAGGTTGTGTTTCATATCCCAGGATATCGCAGTTGTAGGCAGGAGGTGGTGACAGCCCTGTCTGTCCCTTGTAGTCCACCACACTCGAGTGCTTTCGATCAGAGCAGTAGTTGACGATTGTTGTTGGACTCCCTTCTCACCCTAGTATGAGTCCTTCCGTGAGGAGGCCGCCAATGCAGATCAAGTTACTGAGTAGCAAGTTATCTAGGTAACAAGTAAGCTATCTGAAGTAAGACCCTCTGCCCTCGTATCTCTTCTTCCTTTGTAGGTCCGATTGAGTAGTTCTAGATCGCTAGTCGTGTTTATGTTCCTTGGATTTGATATCTCAGGTATACTTCCTGGTGAAAGGCTACATTAGTCTCTGTGCGCTTGTGGAGTAATTTGTTTAGGCTAAGGAGTGCCAACAGTTTGTACCTACGGTTTAACCGGTCACATAGGCATGTCTTGACTTTTGAATCATGGCCACTCAGCATTGAACCGACGCCTTCTTCTAGTAGCGTTGGTTGGCTTCTCCCACTTGAACTCCATTTGCACTGTCAAATGCAACATCCCGTTGATTCTTGATAGCGTCGGTTCAATTGGTACCTTAGTTTATGCTGAACTCATCCAATTCATTATTTCTTTGAGTTCTTTCTTAAATTCTTACTTTGCTAGGGCTTTGTACTTCATCCTTAGGACATAATATCGTTCACTTCACATACTTGTTAGTACGATGATAATGTTGTCACAAAATCACCAAAATCACGAACTTTGGCCTAATGGTGCCATGTTCATTGCAAACTATAACTTTGCTAAATGTAGTCTAAATATCAATCTTTATGACCTGTGTAGCATCTATGGCAAAGGAAAGCCTAAATATGGGGGAATGACATCAATAACATGCTTTTTGTTGCACTATGTCCTGGTCGGATTAGTGCAGTTTATAAATTTCCATTTGTCCATTTATTGATGGACAATCGTAGTGTCTTGTCAGTTAGGCAGGAAAATTGGTCTAATATAATGTAAAAGATACAATTCTTTTGCTCTTTCCCAATAACGCGTGAATTTGTGGTTGTGGAGGATAACGGAAAGACTTGCATGAAGCGATAGGTTGGGCAAAGCGAACTATCTCCTGTTCTCTACATAGCTTAGACAATCCTCACGAAATTTACCTTTCTTGGCAAATGAACCGAACACGCCACATCCTTTTACCGGAAGAGTGCAAACCATAATCACAAAACTCAACGCGCCACACTCATATCATATCATCTCTCTTGCATGCATGCATGTTCCCAGGATACTGTTCCTCCGTTTCACTGAATGAGTCAGCATTAACAAAGGACAACCGTTGGTAGACAGCGAACATATATCGTTCTATTAGATTCCATTTGAGAGCCGGCAGGGTGTGCTAGCGTGTAGAGCCGACAAAGATACCCTCTGGGACAATCCATGACTTCTTTGTGGGAAATCCATGCATGATTTCATTTGTAAATCGATCAAGGACCCGACTGGGTAATGAACAAGTTGCCGACAAGAATAAAAATAATGTGAAATGGCCATGTTCGCTTTAATAAATATCATCATGGTATTGCATCCACTTGATGACCTCTTTCACATCATAAAATTGAGAGAATCAGAACGAATTATAATTCTAAAACTGTCACCTTCTTAAATTTTACAATGTTGCAAAACAATATGAATTAATATTATGTTTGAAACAGGTTATACTTATGTGAAGAGTATAATTATCAATACATTCCAGTTTTTGGCTTGTTGAATTGGATGCACTTATATATTATATCATGAAGCAGGGGTCGTCTGCATATGGCAGACGCTCCTTTCTGCCATCCATGCATCTTTTCAGACAACACCACAGATATATAAATCAGCCGCCAAATCAAGCCAGCAATCTAATTGGTGTATTAGCTAGGGCAAATGTATAGCAATAATAATATAGTTAGAATAAAGTAAAAGATCTAGTTCACATTTATGCTTTTCATCAGTAATCCAATGAGATGGAGTTTTTTCCGTTAACGAAGACTTCGTTGCTGACTTCTGTGGGTGCCAGTAGATCTCAAACATGAACACCTTTTCAAATTTTCCGCTCATTTTTCTTACATATAAAATTACTAGTGGAGATGCACACACAGCAGGCACGTGTTTTAAAAAACTAATAAATAAAAAATTTATATTAATAGAATATATAACATAAACCACATTTATATTTATACTAACAATATACATGAGGTAATGATATATTTTAAAAAATAGTAATCAAGTAACCAACAATTCAATAATTAAAATGATTTATTAAAAAAATTTAACCCATACACCAATTATTTTACTCAACAATTTTAGACATAATTACAATAATTACTGTTTCATAGTTGTCGGTCCATTCTGACAGACACGGATTCTCTACCTAATCAGGGTGCTCATGTGATTATGGCAACTATCCCACGTACTCCCGCCGTTCCAAAAAGAATATCAGCCAAACAATCTTCAGTTTGACCAAATTCCAGCATCGATGATATCATGTGATTCACCCTTGCGGATAAAACTAGACAATGATATAGCCTAATGAATTTAGAGTTGAATTAATAGAGGGCGTAAACAAATGAATGTAAATTTAGTTCCAACAAAAAAACAAATATGTATATCATTACCAACTTGCAAGCATCCAATTTTAATCATGTCCAAGCACTACTAGAAAACAGGCCAGCACCGGCTGAGAAGGACCCAAGGAACCGGTTTCCCAACCGGTGCCCCGCAACCACGACCAATGGCCTCGCCTTAAAACACCGGGTTTTTCAACCGGTGCCTTAGGCTTCCATTGGTACCGGTGGAAACACCAACCGGTACCAAAGAGGCTGCCACGCTGACGCAAGGTGGCAACCCCTTTGGTACCGGTTGGTCTTTCCAACCTGGTACCAATGACCTTTTCCTTTTTTTTTCCCAAATCCAGTTTTGTTTGTTATATTTATTATACTATTTATTCTTTTATAATTGCTCAACGCACTCAAACTCTACAGTACTATACGTTTATTGGTCGTTCGTGTTCGTTTTCAGAGGAATATTTGAAACTAACTAAAAGTGAAATGCGAGCATATAATTAAGCTAATTAGATGAACTAATATATTTACAAATTTACAAACATCAAGACATAATGTTTAAAAATATTTACAAATGTACAAGTCATGTTTGTAGTCCAACTACTGGTCCCCTCAGGAGGTCGCGATGGAAGTCCTCTATGGATGTGACGTCGTGGTAGTAAACTCGCCTCTAGGATCCAAGATCTCGTTCAAAATGAATCCGGCGAGCTACTCGCACACAGCGTTGATCCGATCAGTAGAGTAACATTCATCCCCCATTTGAGACATCTATCATTTAAAAAAAGGATAACATCATGTGCGTTAGTACAATTATGAAAATATACTAGTGAATGGTTTGGACGTACTCTCGTGTCTTCATCGTAACCTTCCCGCATGGAGTCATGATGTGCAAGTGTCGCATCCGTAGTACCCGCACCAATCAGTTCCTGTTGTTGTCTCTCGCACACTTAAGGAGCGAAAACAAATATAATTACTCAATTCTAGAACAATTTGGGATATAACTTAACTAGACAAATCTTATGAATCAACATAACCGGATAATCCATGTTAACGTTCAGTTCGGGGCCTCCATTGACCAAGCCCCTTTGTTATTTTTCACAAATTTTTTCCAAACCCTGCCGCTCACAATGTAAGTTTGCTAATCAGGAATTGTTATTAACAGAAAAAAGATTTGATTGTGCAAACTGAAACTTACCTGTTCAAGGGGTCTAGGATATGTGGATTGCAGACTTTTGGATTTCTCATTGAGTCAAAGACTATAAGATTGTCGGTCTCTACTGGAAAGTATGAGTAAAATCCAATGATAACTGCGGATATAGATAGGATATATACATACATGCATTAGACGGACTTAGTATTTATTAGTATATAACAGAGGAATGAGTCCGACCAAGGCTCTACCCAAAGTTGTATGGTATGAATATATAGGATTTGTAATTTTGCCTAGTCAACGAATTGTACATGTTTTGGCACGTTTCCTGTAATTTCGTTGAGCACTTTCTGGTTGACTAGCCAAAGGAGACATGAAAGCCGATATGATGGTGCCATCCATGTTTCGGCTTCTTTGGTCTCCTGTCTAAACGATATAATAGAAATTTTATAATGCACAACATATAATTATGTTCTTGTTAACAAAAAGTATTAATGTAGAGGTAACTGATACTTACAAAACCCAAATGGTGATGATATAGGTGTCGAGGGCTTGTCGATGGTAAATGTGATATAAATTTTCGAAGTACAACCCAGAAGTCCTCCTCCCCGCAGAAGAAATCATGGTCACGATACTTGACTCCAACATTTTCCCTTGGTCATTCGAACATTCGCAGGGTACCATCTATGAAAATTGAACATCTGCGTGCCTAGACTTTTCTCCTCTTCCTCAGTGACAAAAGGTTTTTCCATGCTGGAATGGAGTAAGAACGGGAGCGACAGGGATTTCCACCTCCACTTGCCCCGTTGCCTCCTCTAGCGTTAATCTAGTTTCAAAAAGAAATATCGCGGCCTGTAGTTCCGCTTGGAGTTGTACGTCCGTCGGGTTAGGAATGGCAACCCTGGCACCCGGAGGGGCTCGAGTCCTTTTTGTTGTGTGCCAAGCTGAGGAATGGTCTTGCCACATTTTTCTTCAGATTTCTCACCTTGTGTGCTTTTGTCAGAGTACGATCATAGTCCGAGGGTAAGCTTTTCGGTTTTTGGAGGGTTGTCTAGGTTTGCGAGAAGCTTTTTCCCTAGTTCTAGAGGTACCTTCCCTCGGCAGGGGGACTTTTGGCTTCAAATTGTTCTTTTAATATCGAGCAGTCTCCCTTCCAACTTCTCAGCAGTTTTCTCGTAGGTTAATTTTCTTTCGACCGTTTTCTGCTTCTCTTTGAGGGGTCCAGCAGCCTGGGAGGGATGCTGTCTTTTTCTTTCCTTTTTCTGGGTCAGGAGGAGTTGGAGATACTCGTGGCCCTTTGCACCGGCGGAGACGGTGTGGTGAAGGAGGGTGGTTGTGGGGACGGCGGCGAGGGAGGACCGCGGAGACGGGCGATCGGTCTGCACGGGAGCCGTTGTGCTTGCAGTAAGTTTGATGTCGCCCTTGCGCCATAGAACGCCACCCGTGCAGTGCGTATCCCAATGTCTTCTCTCCATCCCCTCCAACGAAGTCGAGCTCAAGATCCTCATTGTTTGCAACTATCTGCTCGACTGTGACGGAGGTGTAGCCAAGGGGTATCGGCCTTCCATGAATTGTAGTAGAAGGATTCAGGGGCAGGGCTGACCCGTATGCCGACATGAATGGATATATTTCTTGCTCGCACATGAAGCTTGCCACGGGGGTCGGCATGGTGACATCGTCCACTGGATACCTCTGGTCATCTACCGCCGTTGGCTCAATCTAGGGTTGCTATTCCGCTTGTACGTCGGGCGCCGCTGTGGATGCACAGCTGCTGCGTCGCTCAGAGACCAGGCTTATCACAACATCCGGGTGCGACCCAGCAGTGCCCCCTTTGGCTCAGAGCTAGCTGCACTGCCTTATTGACCCTGGCGTCCATCTGAGATTCCAAGGACGCAACCTTATCATCTCTTCTTGCATGGCACGAAGTTTCTCTTCCTGTTCGGCTTTGCTCTTTCGGTGAGTCTTGTAAGAGGAATCTCCGGCCCAAGCAACTTTCCATGGGACCACGCCGATGCCGCGGGCTCGTACAGGGTGTTCCAGATTCTTTAATGCCCTTGTCAGCTCATCATTCTCCCTTTGAGGCTGGAATGTTCCTTGTTGGGTCCTCATCTATTGCAGCGACTAGATCGAGGGGACACTTCTTGCATATGCTCGGGCACGACCAAATTTCCATCCAACTTGTTTAGTGACGCCATTAGCAAATAACCACCACTTGGATCTATCCGGCCAATCCCAAGTCGTCGGCCTGATGCCTCTATCCATAAGGTCCTCTCCATCTTCTGCCATTTTTTTATTGACTTCTTGTACCCGGCAGCCCCAAGGTGGTGGCTGTACTTCTTATTTGCTGCATTCACCTTAGCCTATTTGGATTTTTCTTGGGCTTCCTCTGATAGTTTGTATTGTTTGAACTTCTCCCAGTATGGTTTAACCTGAGGAATATCGTCCCAGTTCGGCTCCTTATCCTTCTTGATGTAATTGATGTACAACTTCTTCTTGAAAGTTGCAAAGGCAAGGGCCATCTTTTTCAAGGCACATTTCTTCACAAGTTCTTGGTCAACTCCTTCAGGAAGAGTGAACATATCCTTGAGTTCTGCCCATAGCATTTCCTTCTGATGTGCAGGCACGGCGTGTTGCTGTTCTTCGGGTTTGCTCGTTTTCCATAGTCTTGTGGTGATCGGAATTCTTTCCCGAACAATAACCCCACATTGGTTGACAAAATTTGTGCTAGCAGCCTCTTGAGCACTTGGACAGCCCTCTGCGTCCACTTCTGTGACGACTTGTCTTTCCTCCATTTTCTTGGTTGGCCGGCGCCTCTCTTTTGAATGGCTCAATGAAGTCGATGCGGAGGTCGACTAAATTACAGAAAAGATATGTTAATCACAAAACTAATCTAACGAAGTCACCATGCATATAGTTTTAAGATTTGTACTGGAACATGCTGCTATTGATTGGGCGGCGGCGCAAAGTCATCATCTTCTTCATCGGCATCTCCAGACATATTCAGAACGAATCAGCTGTCCGAGCATCTTCTTCAGCGATTGGCTGGGTGGTGTTGGCCCTCGTATCTTCGTTTATTGCATCCAACATGTATTGCTTGGCGACCTCGTCATCACCAAAGGGGTCCATCCTTAACTGAAACCGTAAAAATGTGTTTAGAGTATGTGTCCATCCTTAAATGAAAGTAGGAGGAATTCAATTCTTTGAACGAATATGCGTGTTTGAGAGAGAGAGAGTGTATGTTAGAGGGACACAGAAAGAGAGAGAGAGTAGGAGTGTGTGTGTGAGTCGTGGTGTGTGGGTGTGTGTCTGTGTGTTGTGTGTTGTGTGTTAGTGGGATAGAGAAAGAAGAGAGAGTTAGTGTGTGTGTGAGTCAGTGTGTTGCGTGTGTGTGATGTGAGGTGTGTGTCAAGGGTCGAGGGTCGATACTTTATATAAGTTTGTTAGAGTGGTTCAGGGTGTTTTGTGTGTGTGTTAGAGTTGTGTGTGTGTGTGTGTCTGTGTGTGTGTTAGTGTGAGTGTGTGTGTGTGAGGGTCGATACTTTATACATGTGTTAGCGTGGTGAGTGTGTGTGTTAGAGTGTATTAGACAGTGTGTGTGTGTGTCTGTGTGTGTGTTAGTGGGAGTGTGTGTGTGTGTCGTGGAACGGGGTCGAGGACGGGGTGAGGGTTGAGGGTCGAGGGCTAGCCCGCGTTGAGGGTCGAGGGTCGAGAGTCGAGGGACGGGGTTGAGAGTTGGGGTCGAGGGTCGATGTCGAGAGTCGAGGGCCGGCGAATGCGTGAGTGAGTTAGAGAGCGAATACGAACGGGTTCGAGCTCGAGAATTAATTTAAATCAATCTAAATTACAAATACAATACATGCAATCAAGAATTGTACATAAAATTATCACTCGTCGTCGTTACTTGTCATTACTCGTCATGACTCGGTGTCGGTACTCGTCATTACTTCGCGTCGTCATTACAATACAGTGAAATACATCGTCGGCCGAACCATAAAGACATGATAAAGAAAATCGACACAAATACACGAAAGACATAAGAAGAGAAAGAACGGCGAAAGCGCGGCCCGCGAGAGAGGAAAGAACGAAAGGGAGAGAAGAGCAAAAGAAAGAAGGAGACAGGGCGCGAACGAAAGCCGCCAGCCGGCGCGAACGAAGGGAGAAAGAAAAGAACGAAAGCGCGAACGAAGGCGCGAAGGCGCGCGAGGGGGCGACGAAAGCGCGCGAAGGGGCACGAAGGGGCGACGAAGGCGCGAAGAAGGCGCCCGAAGGCGCGACGGGGAGCGGCGAAGGCGCGACCAAAGCACGAAGAAGGCGCCCGAAGCGGAGAAGGCGCAGAAAAGGAAAAAAAAAGGGGGTGGCGGCGCTCTGGCAGCCGGTCGGCCGGCCGGCCGGCCTGCACTTACGGCGAGGAGGGGCGGCAGCGGTCCAAGGGACGGCTGTCGTCAAGGCAGGGCGGCGGCGGGGCGGGGGGGGTGGCGGCGTCGAGGCGGCCAGCGTCGAGGAGGCACGCAGGGGAGGCCGGCGTCGAGGAGGCGCGCAGAGGAGGCGCCAAGGGGAATGGCGGCAGCGCACCGGGGTTCGGCGTCGAGGGGTCGTTGAGGAAGCCGGAGAGGTCAAGGCGAGGCGGCGGAGGACGATCGGCGCGGTGCGTGGAAGGAAGAAGCTGTGAGGAAGAAGAGAAGGGCACGGCCTTATATACACCAAAGGCCTTAGGCACCGGGTGATAATTTCAACCGGTGGCTTTGAGGGCCTAAGGCACCGGGTGATAATTCCACCCGGTACCTTAGGGCTACAACGGACGGGATTTGAAAAGTTCCTAAGGCACCGGTTAGTAAACAAAAATCGGTGCCTAAGGCTGCTGAAATATTTGTACTTTAAAGCTTTTGCCGCCAAACCTATCGAAAGCACCGTGTAGCAGTGGTAACCCTAAGTTTTCTAATCGCAGAGGCCCGGGTTCGACTCCCGAGCGCCTCTTTTTTTTTGCCAAAAATTTGGTACCGGTTGAAACCTTCAACCGGTGCCAATAGGTTATTTACAAAATCGATTAATTGAATAGTAATTTTTTTCAATGTATAACTAATCATATTAATTGCATAATAAATCATAATAAATCAAATAATTGCATAATAAATCATTTAAATGCACAATAATTTTAATTACTACATAATAAATCATTTAGGTGCATAACTAATTATTTTAATTGCATAATAAATCATAATAAATCAAATAATTGCATAATAAATCATTTAAATGTACAATAATTTTAATTACTACATAATAAATCATTAGGTGCATAACTAATTATTTTAATTGTATAATAAATCAAATAATTGCATAATAAATTATTTAAATGCACAATAATTCTAATTACTACATGATAAATCATTTAGGTGCATAACTAATCATTTTATTTGCATAATAAAGCATAATAAATCAAATAATTGCATAATAAATCATTTAATTGCCCAATAAATCAATTCATTGCATATGAAATCTGATAATGTTCACAGAAAATATTACAAGACATAATCATTCAACTAAGGGAATATTAACGATGGTTCGCTTTACAATCGTCCCTTCATTATGACCATGATGTGCGTACGGAGCCTCCTCTTTGGCTAAAAGAATACTTGTGTCAACCTCCACTGCGAACGGAGTCATATCTTTAACCTTATTGTATTCTTCTTCATCTGTGACATCGTCGACTCCCACAATTTTCCTTTTTCCTGCCAGAACAATATGGCGCTTTGGCTCATCTCCGGCACCTACAAATCTTGATTTATTTCTGGACTTGTCCATTCTCGGTTTGCTAGACATGTCCTGCACATAGAAAACTTGAGTGACATCTTTAACTAGGACGAATGGTTCGTCTCGATAGCCAAGCTCTTTGAGGTCTACCGTTGTCATTCTGTACTCGTCGATATCAACACCTTGTCGTGTGAGTTTAACCCATTGACAACGAAATAGAGGTATTTTCAATGGCCCATAGTCGAGATCCCAGATCTCTTCAATGTAACCAAAATATGAGTTCGTTTGGCCACTAGAGTCGGTGGCATCTATACAGACACCACTATTTTGATTGGTGCTCTTGTTATCTTGGGCCCTTCTATAAAATGTGTAACCATTAATTTCATATCCTTGGTACATCAAGATTGAATTTGCCGGACCCCTGGCCAGCCAAGCTAGCTGCTCATGAATTTGATCGTTAGCCATGACTTCCTTCTGCAACCAGGTGGCGAATGTATCGTTATGATGTTTGTAGTCCATGTCTCAGACTTCAAAGGGTATATGCTTCGCACAATTTGCATGTGCTCCTCCATGTATGGAGCCACCAAGGCTGATTGTTGCAGAACTGTGAAATGTGCTTTGCTCAACGTGGCATGATCTGTGGCATTTACTGATTTTCTTCCAAGTGTGCCCTTTCCAATCAGCCGCCCTCATGACATGATACTGGAATCCCAATTGGGCAGAGTTCTTCCACATAGTCAACACAAAACTCAATGACCTCCTCTATGACGTAACCCTTCGCAATGCTTCCTTCTGGACGAGCCCGATTACGAATGTATTTTTTAGGACTGCAAAGTATCGTTCAAAAGGGAATATATTATGAAGGAAAACAGGACCGAGAATACCAATCTCTTTGACCAGGTGAACTAGAAGATGCGTCATAATATTGAAGAATGATGGAGGAAATATCATTTCAAGACTGACTAAACTTTGGACAACATCCTCTTGTAGCATGCTTAAACTCGATGGATCGATTGTCTTCTAAGAAATTGTGTTGAGAAAGGCACATAGCTTTATGATTGTTGCTCGAACATTAGCTGGTAGAATACCTCTAAGTGCAACTAGAAGCAATTGCGTCATCAACATGTGACAGTCATGGGACTTTATGTGTGCGAATTTCTTCTCTTTCAAGTTCAGTAGCCTCTTTATATTCGAAGAGTAGCCTGATGGGACCTTGATACTGTTCAAATAGTCAAACATACTTTGCTTCTCTTCCTTACTAAGAGTGTAGCACGCAGGACCTAGATAATGACGTCCTTTATCCCTTTTTTCTGGATGTAGGGCGGCCCGTTGTTTCATACATTGAAGATCTTGCCGCACTTCCAATGTATCCTTTGCCTTACCGTAGACACCAAGGAAGCCTAGAAGGATCCTTTGCCTTTTTTGTTAGGTGCATCACATCAATTGCGTGGCGGACGTCTAAGACTTCCCAATAAGGTAACTCCCAAAAAATACTCTTCTTCTTCCACATAGGTGCACGTCCGTCATCACTCTGCACTGATCTGCTGCTGGGTCCTTTTCCGAATATTACTTTTATATTTTTGACCATTTCAAACACTATTTTCCCACAACGGTGCCTAGGCTTGGTACGATGATCTACCTTTCCATCGTAGTGAGCATGCCCCCTCCTTAATGGGTGCTTGATCGGAAGAAATCGACGATGACCCATATACACGATCTTCCTATAGTGCTTGAGGTACGTGCTGTCGGTTTCTTCTAAACAATGGGTGCATGCCCTATAACCCTTATTGGATTGTCCAGAGAGGTTACTTAGTGCTGGCCAATTGTTGGTGGTTACGAAAAGCAATGCACGAAGGTTAAAATGATCCTCTGCGTGCGCATCCCACATACGAACACCTCCTCTTTCCACAACAATAGAAGATCCTTAATCAGTGGTTTCATATACACATCTATATCATTACCGGGTTGCTTCGGGCCGGGGATAAGCACCGGCATCATAATGAATTTCCGCTTCATACACAACCAGGGAGGAAGGTTGTATATACAGAGTGTCACAGGCCAGGTACTATGGCCACTGCTCTGCTCACCGAAAGGATTCATGCCATCCGTACTTAAGCCGAATCTTATATTCCTCGCATCATTTGCAAATATTGGGAATGTTCTGTCCACTTTTCTCCACTGCGACCCATCAGCGGGGTGTCTCAACATATTGTCTTGCTTACGTTCTTCTTTGTGCCAACGCATCAATTTAGCATTCGTTTTGTTCATGAACAAACATTTCAGACGTGGTATTAGAGGAAAATATCACATCACCTTGGCAGGCACCCTCTTCTTGACACGCATCCCCTCAACGTCGCCTGGATCTTCTCGAGGGATCTTATACCGATATGCGTTGCATACAAGGCATGAATCCAAATTTTCATACTCACCTCGATATAGGATGCAGTCATTAGGACAAGCATTTATCTTCTGTGCCTCTAATCCTAAAGGACAAACAATTTTTTTGCCTCGTATGTTGTCTCCGGCAAGGTGTTACCCTTAGGGAGTAAGTTTTTTATAAGTTTCAGCAACTCCTCGAATCCCTTGTCAGACAAACCATTTGATGCCTTCCATTGCAATAATTCCAATGTGGTACCCAACTTCTTTTGGTCTTGTTTGCAATCAGGGTACAACAACAATGTTAAGTAGTCCTCCAACATACGCTTCAGATCTCTCGATTCCTTTTCTGTTTTGCAACCTTCCTCAGCTTCGCGTAGCATCTGACCAAGATCATCTTCTACAACATATCTTTCAGTATCATCTTCAGGCTCACCCATTGCAGTGTAATTGAAAAAGGAATTATAATTGGCTGCAAAGTCAGGAATCCTGTCATCTTCTTCAACATTATTATCCAGCACAATTCCTCTTTCGCCATGCTTGGTCCAAACATAGTAGTTCGGCATGAAACCACTATTGAACAAGTGACTATGGATGGTTCTTGATGATGAGTAATCCTTCTCATTCTTACAAAATTTGCATGGACAACGAACGAAACCGCCATACTTGTGTTTCTCGGCCGCTTCTTTGAATTTATGCACGCCATCCATGAACTCCTTTGAACGCCGGTCGGCCATCTACATCCATTGCCGACTCATCTGGGTCCACAATACATTTATATACATCATTGTACTGTACAAATAGTTCATTCATACTACCAATTTATAACAATATATCTATATTAATGATAATGCATATAACTATAATAAATAGATACTATTCAGTTATCAAATTAAATTGATAAAACATATAAATCCAATAATTTGATAGTATTCAAATACAAATAAATTGATAACGCATATAACTCACAATAAGATGCTACAAATTACCAAATAATTATCACATGTATATAAAACTTAAATCAAGTAATAATTGTTTCTAAAAATTAATTGCTAAGTTATAAAGAAAATAACTAACTTTTTTTTCAAAAAAAAAGCAAAATTCGCCTCCCCTCACCTCACTCAGCTGCATGAACAGTGAGTTCATGGCAGCTTGAGGGGGGGAGGGCTGGGTGGGGATTTATAGGCTCGGGCCAAGGCACCGGTTGGTTTCATGACCCGCTGCTAAATTTTTGTTCAATAGCACCGGGTCAAGGCAACCAACCGGTTGCCTTAGTCCCGAGCTCCTGGCAGCTGCCACGTTTCATCACCATAGGAACCGGTTATTACCATCAACCGGTGCCTATATCGCCGCCTTCATTTGGTACCAGGTGGTGGTTCAAACCGGTGCCTATATCGCTGCTGCTGTTCCTATGCTGACGCATTGGAACCGGTAGGAACAGCCGGTACCGATGGGCTGCAACAGCAGCTGGTACCTTTGGCCTGGACCGATGGCCCGTTTTCTAGTAGTGAAGGCCTTGAACTACCACAATCATAGCTCCAACAAATTTAGTTTTTAAACTTTTCAACAGAAAAGTTCAAGTTTAACTAACCCACATGGAAAGAGGTTGGACAAGAATTGGAAAGGGCTATCACAATGATCACAATTAAATTGAACATCAATTTGAATAACAAGCTGAAACAACAAACGGAAATCATAAGTGGAACTGCATTGCCATCAGGTACGTTAGGAATTGTTTCAACAAACCAGATGCAAACTTCTCCTATCCATTCAGTACATGAACCAAACTGAACCTGAAAATTATACCAAGATAAGTTCGATGAGACATCTTGGATAAAACAATAAGTAAATTCTATGATAGAACCTTAAAGAAAACCAATAATTGCTAGTAGAATAGGCAGATCAACTACTACAATTATAGAGAATTGCTCAGTCAAATTGGACCAATATTATACAACTCTCTTCCGTCCTGACATGGGCAAAACCATCCTAGGGACAGCAATAACACAGAATCATCTCAAGGCTGACATGCTCTCCTCATATCCCACAATGGGAGAAAGATAAAAGAAGAAAAATTAGGATACAAAAAGAGAGATAATTAGAGTACATGGAATCTGAATTTTCTTTAGAATACGATATAGGATTATTGATAAATGAAAACAATACAAAAAACACACTGTTGGAGAACGGCTTATTAGTGCCGGTCACAGGACGTGTTAGTGCCGGTCCCTGTGGCCGGCACTAAATGGCCGACACTAACGTGACAGACGTTAGTGCCGCCTACTCTGACCGGCACTAACGTGCGTATGTTAGTGCCGGTCCATAATACCAGCCGGCACTAACGTGCCCGCCCCCGCCCGAGTCCTGCCAGCAAGGTTAGTGCCGGCTGATATAACTAGCCGGCACTAAATGTTTTTTCTTTATGTTTCTTTTCTTTTTGTTTTTATACGTATGGCTATGCGTATTTCTAATGTATGTGACTACATAGTCGTACTCTTTGCATTGCACAGTATTATTAGAACAGCATATTACACTAACATTATATTTATATATATATGAGTAAAATGCACCGGAGGCCCCTTAACTTGTCCGGTGGTGTCATTCAGGTCCACCACATTTGAAACTGCAGGTTTGGGTCCCTAATCTTTGTAAGTCATTCACCGCAGGTCCATACCCCTTCGTTTTATATTTTCTTTTGCATTTAGCCCCCTAGAATTTCTCCCTCCCTCTCACTTATGCCCTTCTTCCTCATATACCTCTCCACCAGCCGCCGCCGCTTCCCACGCCCGGCCGCCAGCCACGGCCTCCTCTCTGCGCCTTCACCACGCCCGCCGGCCGCCGCCGCGGCCTTCTCAGCGCGCCTAACGCAGCCACGGCCCGGCTTCTCCTCCCGGCACCACCACGGGCTTCTCCTCTGCGCCCGCCGGCCACCGCCGACTCCCCCGTGCCCGGCCGCCGGCCGAGGCCTCCTCTCTAGCACCCCCCCTGCGCCCACGCGCGCCGCGGCCTTCTCCTCCCTGCGCCCGCAGCTGGGCCCGCCACGCACTCCTCCTCCGCACCCGCCGCCTCCTCTCGGCGCGCGCGCGCTGCCGCGGGCTCCTCCTGCGCCGCCTCAGGCCTTCTCCGCGCGCCCGGCGGTCGCGCCAGCGCCCACGCTGACAGTAGTGGTGCAGGGCAGTGGCGCCGGACAAAGGCCTATGATGGTGTGGCCTGTATTCACGGTGGTGGCACTGAGAAGACCCAGGCCAGCCCTGGTGATGGCCTAGAGTAGGTGGCGGTGGCGCATCCACCCTCCGCAGCACTCGAAGCAGAGGCGCGCATGGGGAAAGGAAGCGCACAAGGCACCGGACACCTTCCGCTCCTGCTCCTCTGGGTCCACGGCGGCATCCGGCAGTGGTCCCGCGTGCTACCTCGTGGCGGACTAGCGCTTGGCGCGGCAAATCCATTGCATCATGCCGGAGTGGCTGTGCTGGGGCGCGCGAGCGCGTGCGAAGGCCGAGGCTGGGCGTGCGGGGCTCAGCCGGCGCGGACACCGGGATTCGGCAGCGGAGGAGTGGATTCGGCGGCAGAGCTCCTGCGAGGCGGCGGCGCACGCCCGCGGACGAGTAGGTACGCGGCGGCGGCGGCGGCGAGGAGGGATGTGTTTACTATACACATACGGACACCACTGTTTTGGTTGGTGCTTTTTTATCTTGAGCTCTCGTGTAAAATGTATACCCATTGATTTCGTACCCTTGGTATTGCTGGACGGTTATTGATGGTCCCCTGGCCAGCCATTGAAGTTCTTGATCAACTGTGTTGTTTGCCCAATAATTTTTGTTTGAACCAGCCGTCAAAAGTTTTTATATGTTGGCGTGTAATCCAAGCAAAATTCTTCTGTGGATTTTCGGACCGTATAATATTCATGTGCTCATCATATAGGGAGCCACCTTGGATGAATTCTGAGAAGAATGAAGTTTGCTTGGCTGAATTCACTACAAGAGATGTTCATATTACATTTCTTTCCTAGTGTGTCTTTTCCCTTTAGTCGCCCCTCATGGTGTGACACGGGGAGCCCAATCGGATTGAGATCAGGAAGTTAGTCAACGCAAAACTCAATGACCTCCCTCTGTTCCATAGCCCTTAGCAATGCATCCTTTCTGGGCGAGAACATTTGCGCATGTACTTCTTCAATACGGCCATGAACCTCTCGAAAGGGAACATATTGTGTAGAAAACAGGACCCAGGATAGTTATTTTGTCACAATATGAACTAGAAGGCGTGTGTCATAATATTGAAGAAGGAAGGTGGGAAGGCCATCTCGAAGCTGACAAGACATTCGGACAATGTCTTTTGCAGCTTTATTAGATTATTTGGATTAATCTGCTTTTTTGCAAAATTTCATTCATGAACGCACAAAGCTTTACAACTGTCCAATCTCACATTTCCGCGTAGAACACCCCTCAGTATAACCGGAAGTAGTTGTGTCATCAGGACGTGGCAGTCATGTGACTTCAAGTTTTGGATTTTCTTCTCTTTCACACTTATTATGCCCAAGTATATTGAGAGTACCCAGACGGGACCTCTGCTACTGTTCAAGCAATCGAACATACTTTCCTTCTCCTCTTTGCTCAGATTATAGCTGGCAGGTTTTAAATAGTGGCCTATCCTTTGTCCTCTCTTCTCGGGTTGCAAGCCTTGTCGTCCAGCTAGCTGTTGATGTCGCGCCTTGCTTCCAATGTGTCTTTGACTTACCATACACTCCAGGAAGCCTAGTAGGTTCATGCAAAGATTCTTCGACAGATGCATCACATCAATTGAGTTGTGAACCTGTAAGAACTTGCCAAAGGTAGGTTCCGCAATATAGACTTCTTCTTCCACATTGGAATATGTCCCTGGTCATCTTGGGAACAAGTTGGCTACTGGGACCCTTTCCAAATATTACCTTCACATCCTGATCATCGGAGAACACACGCTTTCCATTACGGAATAGAGGCTTAGGACGAATTTCGGGCTCTTCTTTGAATGCTTCCCTTCGGTTCTTAGGGGGTGATCGGTAGGAAGAAATCGACGATGGCCCATGTATACGCACTTCTTACAGTGTTTCAAATAAATGCTATCGGTTCTCATCATAACAGTGGGTGTAGGCCCATGTATCCCATGTTCGATTGTCTCGAAAGTTTTGCAAGTGCAGGCCCAATCATTGATGTATACAAAAAAGCAAAGCTCGGAGGTTGAAGGACTCCTGTTTATACTCATCCCACACACGTACACCTTCTTCTTTCCAGAGTAGTAATAGATCATCCATCAAGGGGTTTGCAGGAACACATCTATGTCGTTGCCAGGTTCTTTTGGGCCCTTCTATAAGCACCGGCATCATGATGCAACTTACGCTTCAGGCACAACCAAGGAGGAAGGTTTGAACACTACATAGGGTCACAGGCCATGTACTATGAGCGCTGCCAAACTCACCGTACGGATTCATTCCATCCGTACTTAGAGCAAATCTTATATTCCTTGGGTCGTTGTCAAATTGAGGATACTCTCGGTTAAGATTTCTCCACTGGGACCCATCTGCTGGGTGTCTGATCATGTGATCCTCCTTACGGTCTTCTTTGTGCCACCACATCAACCTTAGCGTTATCCTTGTTTTGAAAAAACGCTTCAGACGTGGTATTACAGGGAAGTACCACACAACTTTGCGGGAACTCTACTTCTTTACCGGCTGCCCATCAACATCACCTGGATCATCTCTCCTAATCTTATACAGCAATGCGCTGCAAACAGGACAAGCTTCCAAGTTCTCGTATTCGCCGCGATACAGGATGCAATCGTTAGGACATGCGTGAATCTTCTGCACGTCCAATCCAAGAGGGCAAACCATCTTTTTAGCTTCGTATGTTGTTGACGGCAGTTCATTACCCTCAGGAAGCATGTTCTTTACAATCTTTAATAGCTCACCAAATCCTTATCGGTGACACCATTAGTTGCCTTCCATTTCCAGCATCTGCAGCGTGGTACCCAACTTCTTTTGCTCCGGTTTGCAACTAGGGAACAACGGCCTTTTGTGATCCTCCAACATCTTCTCGAACTTTAATGCCTCCATCACAGTCTCACTGTCTTTCTGTGCATCAAGTAACGCCTGACCTAGCTCGTCAGGTGGCTCCACTGTGCAACATTTGCCTTCACCCTCGTCCATTGGTTCATCTTGAAAGCCACCTGCTTCATGAACCCATGCCCAATCTGGAAGGTTGTTATCATCATCGGCATTTTCTTCATTATCTTCCATCATAACTCCAACTTCGCCGTGCTTGGTCCAAAGGGTATAGTTACTCATGAATCCATTCAAGGCCAGGTGATTCCATAGAGTATCTCTTTTCCGGAATTCCTTTTTATTTTCGCAAATACTGCATGGACAACACATTAAACCCTTTGGCGACCTATTTGCCATTGCCGCCTTGAGAAAAGAATCTAAACCCTGAATCCACGCCGAGGTGCTCCGGCTGCCGTGCATCCATTGCCGGTTCATCTGTAATTAATTACCGTATAAAAACAAAAATCAATTCTACATATATCAAAACAAGTTACTATGAAGTATTTCGAAAACAAATTGTAAATGTGTCATAGGCCACTTATCTAGTAAACCTAAAGTAAATAGCAAAATAAATTGACACAATAAAATATACACATGTCACCATGAAATAATTCGAAAAATCATTCTAATATGTGATAGTCAAACTATATATTTAACTTTCTATAAAAAACAACAAATAATTCTACCTTGCTCAAATTAATGAACAAATTGATAAATCATGTTCATTTTTCCCTCATCCTTAAAATCCTTAAAATTTTGCATAATAACATATAGATATGTCCCCATGAAATAATTCAAAAAAAATAATCTAAATGTGCCATACTCAAACTATCTAGTAATCCTTCTCTAAAACACAACAAATCAATTCTATTTTGTTCAAATTAATGAACAAATTGAAAATTATGCTCATTGTTCCTCAACCTTAAAATCACTATTTTCTTTACCTAGAAAGCATGAAACGAAATAATAAACACTATGAACGAAGAGTGAAGAAGCTGCTAACCTTTAATGCACTTGGATGGGCGAAATCCTCACAAATTTTGGAGAAAATGGGCAGCACCTCCCCTCTGACACGCCATGGGAGAGAGGAGAAGCTCGGCCAAATGGATGGGTCGGGCTGGGGAAGAAGGGAGGGGGCAGTAGTATACGGGGCAACTTAGTGCCGGCCAGTGAATTCAGCCGGCACAAACTGTAGACAGTTAGTGCCGACTGGACTCTTAAGCCGGCACTAACCTGCACCGTGCCAAGTTAGTGCCGGCTGGAGGGTCCAGCTGGTACTAAATTGGCTGCTGACCGTTAGGGGGCAGGCTGTTGACCGTTGGGGGTGACACTTTAGTGCCGGCTGTAGAGTCTAGCCGGTACTAACATGACTGTGGTGTACTGTAGATACACGTTAGTGCCGGCTCACTTGTGACCGGCACTAACGTGCTGGTACCGATAAGCGTTTCTCCAACAGTGACAGTTGAGCTACATTAGTCCTTTGAGGATCGCGAGGCTTGTGCCCATACATTGTTACGTGCATCAAAAATTTTTATAGCGTGACATAGAGATCAACAAGACAATATTGCTGCAAACCTATAGTATGTGATCTTATAAATATCACAATATTAGTGAGGCATTAGGCAATGATTAAAATTAGAAGTGAGGTGTAAGCTCCTTTTAAATTGGCATATTTGAACAAACATGATAATTTGAAAGAACCTCCTGATTGAACAAACATGTCAATTTGAACAAACATGATAATTTGAACGAACCTCCTGATTGCTTCTCCGCCTTCTTTCGATGATAGTTTTTCCTTTTCCCTGCATTAAGTTCTGCCTTCTTATCTAATGGCATGTTTGCATAGCGATCTCTAGCTTTTTGATGCCTTATGTTTCTTAGTTCATCATCTACAGAAGAGTCCACACATACATTTTAGAATTTGGAAACAGAATGCACTATCAGATAATGTTGTGGCGCTCACTGTCTTCATGAACATTTGCCCTTTTATTATTGGAACGAACACCTTGTCTGCTGGGTACGTTCATTATATCTCCAAGCGGAAGATGTTCATCCATTGGGACCTACGGCATGCTGTGGTCGAGCTATAGGCCGACCAGGACAGGGCGCTGGTGGTGAGGATGGCGTGTATATGACGGCTCCTAGTGGTGGTGCTCCTTGGTTGAGCTATAAGCTGATCGTGAAATATCCTCAACGGTCCTGCAGATAAAGTTTAATATGCTATGTCAATCATTCAGGAAGAAAAATAAACACATTCTACATAGCCACTGGTATATATTTTCAAGAATCTAAGATCAAGATGAATAAAAAAACATATAGAGAATATGAAAATGTTATATATTACCTTCATGTTTGGCTAGTAGTATCTGATATTCTCATCAGTAAAGGTTGTAGATCACTACACCAATTAGAGAACTATTCTTGTCAGTAAAGGTTGTAGAGCACTGCACCAAATCAATATAACTGGACGTGCTGGCGGAGAAGGGACTCACAGCGGAGGAGCGGTGGACCGGCGTGCAGTTACTGTTCGGCTTCTTCCTTCTCTACATGGTGCACCGGGTGCTCTACTAGGTGGTGCTCAGCTTGTGAGCATCCAGGGCTAGGAGATGATGTGATGACGATGATGAGTGAGACATGGATGGCTGTCCAGCACTCGGGAGACGTGTTGGTGTCGCTCCTGCTGCCACACGTGCAGACGACGACACTGGGGCGGTGCTCGGTATAGGGCCGCGCGACAGCCGCACAGGAGGGGTTGTTGCGTTGGGAGGCAACAACCGAGTCCTAGATGGAAACCAATACGCCCAGAGTTAACTATATGGCCGAGAATTGAAACATGGAAATGAGTGAGAAACATGGAAAGATTAATCAGCGAGAAGTATGGAAAGATTTGATACGCCCAGGATGGAAACCATATGTTCGAGGCTCGAAACATGGAAATCAGCAAGAAATATGGCAAGATTGATCAGCGAGAACATGGAAAGATTGATCAACGAGAAATATGGAAAGATTGGATACGCCCAGGATGGAAACGATATGGCCGAGGATTGAAACATGGAAATCAGCGAGAAATATGGAAAGATTGATCAGCGAGAAATATGGAAAGATTGATTACCGAGAGACATGGGAAGATTGAAACTCGATGATTTCCATCCAAAACAGACGCGGGAGGGAGCCAATTTCGCATGTGGGTGGGTAAACAAAGGCGTGGTAACAAAAAAATTACATTTTGGGCGGAATCATTTTTCTTCTATCAGTTTTTTCGGTCTACCAAGGGGCTGTCAACCAACCGACCTTACATGTGGGCCTTAAAGAGTTGTTTTGTGAGAGGGATGGCTGGGTTAATGTTGGTGAGAAATGTTTACAATTCTTTCATCCTTTATAGTATAGATTATAGTATAGATACATGGACTTTCTGTAACTTGTCCAAGTAGAAGTTTCAGTATGTAAAGTAAAGTGGAAACTATTTTTTTCATTAACATATTCTTTTTTCTCCTCTAGTTTTTTATTCTTGTTTCCTAAAGTATCCACCTACTGATATTCCCAGAGGCTTGAGATTCTTTAAGCATGATGAGTAATGTTGCGAATGGATTGAACGAGAGCGAGACTGAAAAGAGAGGAATCAAATCTTGTATTCCTCTGCTCACGCCCATTCCCACGATTTAGCAACACTACTCCATTTTTTTAGGAGCGGGTAGAACGACATTTGTAGATGCAAACATACCTACATTTCACTGCTAAAAATAACATATTTACAGGGACGGGTGGTGACTCGCACCACGAAAACGATTTCTATGGGCAGGTGCGACCTGCCCCTACGAATTGATTTAGAAAATTAAAAAAATATTAAAAAAAAAGCATGTACTTAGTGATAAAGTCGTGCACTTTGTGGCCCTCATGTGGTTTACAAGACTCCAACCCACGACTAGCTACAGCCTCGCATGTGTCTTCCCCTCCAGCACACCATGGACTAAGTGTTGTGGTTGTATATCTCTATGAGGTATGCTTTTCTTTTGCATTAACATTGAGAAAATTTGTAAAGGCGGGTGACACCATCACCCTCCCATGAAAACCATTTTTAGGAGCAGATGACGCCAACACCCACCCCAAGAATTATTTCTATATTTTAGTTTTTCTTTTTCTTTAAAAATATAGACACACATACTCGTATGTGTTTTTAATGGTCAAAACATCAAAATATTAAAGAATATTTCCAAATTGCATTCACATTCTCAACTAAATCTTCCAATTTCAATCGCAGATATGTCGACATGCATGTCTAATAAGTGGTACAATTTAAATCGGTAACATTAAGTTGTAGAAATATATCTACGCATTACAGTATGTATATAATGCACAATCCATTGTCTTGTAGGGCATATCCCATGCCTAAATGATCTTATGAACCTAAACCATAATGAACGAAAAAAATATGAACAGACAAAATTTTTTAATCTCGTTGAACACTAGAACTCCGATATGGAGATTATTTTCATCCAAGCTCAATTTCAAATATTCAGGATTTCAAAAATTCTACAACTCCACATATCAGCCTTAGAATAAGAAGATGGTCAAGTTTTAGACCATGCTGAGGACTTTACATCTTGAGCAACTTGAGGGTGCCACTCGAAATCCCTTTACCTCTTTTTTAAAAAAAAACTTAAAAATTTCAGAGATAGAAACCAGATTAAAGGAATGAGATTTTACAAAATGCCAACTTATTTGAGCTACCAATGGACTAGAGTAGTAGGTTGTGCACAAGGTACCTGTAGAGTGTGGACATTGGCGCAACTCCTGATCCACCAAGCCTAAGTCCTAGCTTTGCTTGAGGATGAACAAAGATCTATGCTTGGGGTGTGTTGATGGTCATTGAATCACGTCTTGACCGTCAACTTCTTGGGAATAAAATAGAGGTTTACACAATATTCCATACACATTTTATTAAACTATAAAGTTCCACAAGTTTTGGTAAAGTTGTGAGAGCAGAGACATGTGACGGAAATGTTAGGCAAAATGGGGAAAATTCCAGGCCGCTAGCCTCCCCTAGGCTAACCGGCCTAGCACCTCCTCCAATCGCCATGTCAACGCTGAATAATTGTGGCAATAGGGGCCAAATCGTTGCAATTTATCTCAATTGCCGCGGCATGATGGTCGTTGGGAGCCGTGGCAAGTACTTGCGTGGTCTAAACGTTGGGCCACGATTTTTTTGTTTGTTGCAATAAATGTCGTATTTGTCACATAATGAAACGTTGCATTTGATAGGTTTTGCAATGATGGAAACTATAAATCTATTATTGCAACTACAAATTTTTGTGGAAAAAAATTATTAGAAGAAAAAACTATAAAAGTTGCTACTGGTTGGCTTTGAACCATGGACCTAAAGCAATAGAGTTCTGTACCACTACACTAGAGCAACTTTTGTTGTATGTTTGACTAATAGTCTGGTTTTATCCTCTTGATTAACCTTGAGAATGAGTAAAAAATGTTGCAATAGTTAGAAAACGTGGCAATAGTATTCTTATATTGCATCCCTACTTCACTCGAGCCCCTTTCTTCGGAAAAAATGTTCCATTAGCTTCGAGCCTTGTATCCAAATCCCAGAATTTGGAAAAAGGATCCTAAAGATCGTGGCCTACTTGGATTTGTGCACGGTTTCATCGTGCCCACGTAGCGATGTGGTCCACTCGCTTTAACTTTGTTATTTGAATTGCCTCCATTAAATTTCAGAAGCTCACACTAGCCAAATGAGATCTGAATTTTTGACTTATTTATGAATTTATATGTTTATCCACTTGTGGCATTGCTCTTGGAGTTATAACTTTGGAGGTATATGAAGTTCATGCATTGCAATCAAACATTTGCACTCTTATATTGAATATGCATATGAAGAAACTGTAGCCAGATTGTGCGGTAAGTACTGGTACCGCAACGCACATTGAGATATAGCAATGTGGTTGCAGCCCTCACTTTCTTTCTTCGGATTTGTGGGTAGAAGTGAAGTCATGTATTGCATTGCACAATTTGCATATGCATTGAAGCATCTTTATGAAGCACTTGTTTATATATCTGTACCTGAAGTTATACATTGTCTCTTCATGATACTTCTTTTTATCAAATTATTAATCCGATGTTTAATCAAACTGTGATTTGAATAGCTTGGTTAAAGCAGTTTGCTTGCTGAGGTTTTTTTCCATAAACCTCATACGTTTTCCCCCTCCACAGGATCTTGAGTTGGAGGGTGCAGCGTTGGATGGGAGTAGCAGCACGTGTGCACAAAGTTACCTATATCTGTTTAACAAATAGTTATAATAAAATGTTTGGATGTGGAGACTTTGATGTTGTTAAAAATTCTCTCGTGTGGTTCAGTTTGTGAAATGTTTAAATCTTGTTGATCTATCTGAATGATTTATGTTGCTTCCGCGTACTCTGTTTTTGTTTGCGTGGTCGTGTGGTAATTCTCTAGAGGATCGTTCTCTTTCTTCTAGGGTGTTATAGTTGGTAATCAGAGCTGAGGTTCTATATCCTAGGCTGAGTTCTTTTTGCTAAAATTGACTCACTTTAAAATTTGAGACACTTGCACATCTAGGCTGGGGATGGGTTTTCTTGTTGTCGCTTTTATGTGTGTGTGTGTGTGTGTGTGTTTTTGCATGGATGGTTGTGTGTTTATGCTTTCAATTGCTTGTTTTTGACATATTGCCTGTTTGTTTTATTGATGTTTGTAGCTATGCCTCCTACTACGCCTAGGGGAGGTCGTCACAGTCATGGTAGTGGCCGGGGCATAGGAGAGGCTGCTCCTGAGGTTGCTCCTGTGAATATGGACATGGATGCAGTGTTAGCAGAGATGCAAGCGATGCATGCAGAGTTAAATGCTCTTCGTCAAGGTCCTGAGTTGGGGGCTGCTGCTAATGGCCCTATTCCTGTTGCTCCTAGTGGGGTGGCTACTGGTGGTGGCGAACCGGTAGTAGCTCCGCAGCGTCCTTTAGAGTTGAGAGATTGGTGTGGCATGTCACTAGAGAAGTTTACTGGTACTGGTGCTCCTATTAAGGCAGGAGATTGGCTATCTGCAGTTATTGACAAGCTAGTGTCTTTTCAGGTTTCTGCTTCAGATTGGGTATGTTATGCTCATTAGTTACTGAAGGGTGAGGCTCTTGTGTGGTGGAGGAATGTCTAGTTGTCTCGTCCTGTTGCTCGTGGTCCTATCACTTGGATAGAGTATGTTAGTCAGTTCGAGAGGAGGTTTTACCCTGTTGTATTTGTTGATAAGATGAAGACTCAACTTGAGAGGTGCCATCAAGGAAAGAGGACTGTGGCAGAGTATGAGATGGATTTCAACTAGATTGTGCGCTTTGTTCCTCATGTGGCGCATGATGAGTATGAAAAGGCAAGTATTTTTAGATAGGATCTGAAGGCTTCTATTCACCAAGTCTTGGGTGCTTTTGTTTTGGAGGACTTCCGCTCGACAGTTGAGAGAGGTTTGGGTGTTGAGGTGTAGGATGATTACATTGAGGAGCTAAGAGGTGGAGATCAGTCTCACGGCCAGAAGGATCACAAGGGTCATTCTGGTGGCCCTATCCAGAAGAAGGACAAACATCGTCGTCATCAGCCTTACAGTGGTAGTTCTTCTCAGTCTCATGCTTTTGGAGGTGGTTCTAGAGATGGCTCTACCCAGTACCAAGCTATTGTCAGGCCAGGATTGGGACTAGTGTGTTTTCGGTGCGGTGATGCCCAACGCCATGCGGATTGTCAGTGGACTGGACAGTGCTCGAGGTGTGGTAAGGATCACAAGGAAGTGGTATGTAGGAATAATCCGAATAGCAAGGTTATTTCAGAGCCAGTATCTTCTTCTTTGTCAGGACATCATGGTTCTACACACATGATGACTGGAGTTTCTTTTGGGCAGCAGCACAGTACCCCGACGAAGCAGTTTCTACCTGTATCCTTTGTGCCGCAGTATTTATCTGCGTCCTCTTCGCAGCAGTTCTTATAGGAGCCTCCAGTGGCTCTGATGCTTAGTTCTTCACCAACACCTGCACCTGGTGGTGCATATTGGCTCTCCCAGGCTCCTACTCCACCAGCTCCTATGTGGACACCTACTTCGTCTGGGATTCCTAGACCTCCTACTTCCAGTGGTGTCTAGGGGGGATATACCATGCCCTCAACTGATGGCCTAGACTATGGTGATGTGGCGACAGGTACTATCTCTGTCGTTTCCTTTGATGCATACGTCTTATTCGATTCTAGAGCTAGCTTCTCTTTTGTTTCGGAGGGTTTTGTGGTTTGCACTGGTATTTCTGTTCAGCAGATTAGTCAGACAGTTACAGTCAGTTCTGCTAAGGGACCTATCTCTAGTACCTTTGTTTGTCCTGGTTGTCAAATATGTCCCTAGCAGATGAGGATTTTGTGGCTAATCTAGTGATTATCCCACTGGATATGTTTGATGTTATACTTGGGATGGACTGGCTTTCTCAGTATCAGGCTGTTATCTCTTATTCTGGAAGACAATCTCATCACAAGTGCCTTCAGGGCATGAGGTGGTCTTCTAGGGTAGTGCGCCCAAGTTTTCTATTGCACTGCTTTGCTACATGTTTCCTAGTCGCTGGTTGAGGAAGTCAGGTCTTTTGTGGGCTATGACGGAGGTTCGTGATGCTACCTTGAGCATTAAGGATATTCCAGTGGTTTGTCGGTATCCGGATGTTTTTCCTGCGGATCTTCCTGGTTTGCCTCCAAAAAGGGAGTCTATCTTTGAGATTAGGTTGGTCCCCTGGACTCAACCTATTTTTAGGTTGCCATTTAAAATGGCACCTATTGAGCAAGTTGAATTGAAGAAGCAGATGGAGGAGCTTTTAGCAAATGTTGTTGCAAATGCGCTCAGTAGGACGGGTGTTCCTAAGACTTGTATGCCTTTGATAGTTGACTTGGATCATATGAGTATTTCCCTCTACTATGCTGGTGTAGCCCGTGAGGACACTCAGTTGTTGATTCAGTCACCGTTGCATGAGCAGGTGCGAGTGGCACAATTGTCAGATCAATTGCTTCAGGTTGTTCGCAAGCGTATTTTGGTGGGGAGACCTCGCGAGTTTAGTATGCAGGAGGATGGCACTATTTTTCTTAGAGGTCATCTCTGTGTGCCACAGAAAGCTGCAATAAAGATGGAGATTTTGAGGGAAGCTCATCGCAGTCCATATATAGTGCACCCTGGTGAGACCAAGATGTATCAGGATTTGAAGCAAAGCTTCTGGTGGAAGCGGATGAGGGTTGATATTGCTAAATATGTGGCTTCTTGTGGTATATGTCAGAAAGTGAAGGTTGAGCATCAAAGGCTAGCTGGATTGTTGAAACCATTGGAGATCTCCATGTGGAAATGGGAGAATATTACCATGGACTTTGTGGTTGGTTTACCTCTTACCCCTAGGGGTAAGGATGCTACTTGGGTTGTAATTGATAGACTCATGAAGGTTGCCCATTTTATTCCCATGAAGACTACAAATTCTGCTTCGGATTTGGTTCCCTTGTATATCAAGGAATTGGTAAGGTTGCATGATGTGCCTAAGTTTATTGTTTCTGATCGTGATTCCAAATTTGTATCTAATTTTTGGAAAAGCTTGCATAGTGCTTTGGGCACCGGATTGGATCTCAGCACTACTTTTCACCCTCAGACGGATGGTCAGTCAGAGCGTACTATTCAGACATTAGAAGACTTGTTGTGATCTTGTGTACTATACTTGAAAGGGTAGTTGGGAAGATCACTTGCCTTTGGCAGAGTTTGATTATAATAACAGTTATCAGGCTACTATCAAAATGGCTCCATATGAAGTATTGTATGGCCGCAGGTGTGTTTCCCCACTTTGTTAGGATGTCGTCCGTGAGAGGTCTTTGGTTGGTCCGGATTAGGTACAACAAACTCATGATAAGGTATGGAAGATCCACCAAAACTTGTTGACTGCTTAGAGTCGTCAGAAGAGCCATGCAGATGTCAGACGGAGGGACTTAGAGTTCTCAGTTGGTGATGAGGTTCTTCTCAAGGTGCCACCAACAAATGGTGTTGTTCGTTTTGGCACTAGAGGAAAGCTTAGTCCGAGGTACATTGGACCTTACATGATTACCGCTCGAGTTGGAGCCTTGGCTTATCATTTGCAGATGTTAGAGTCGATGAGTGGTGTGCACCCTGTGTTCCTTGTATCGATGCTGAGGAAGTATCTAAAGGATCCAGAGCAGAAGATGGATGCTGAGCCATTGACTATTCAGTAGGATTTGACTATGGAGTGTCTCCTAGTGCGCATATTGGATTTTTCTGATCGTGTTATGCGGAATAGAACCATCAAGTATGTGAAGGTTCTATGGACTAATCAGTCGGAGTGGGAAGCCACATGTGAATTGGAGGCACAGATGCACAAGAAATATCCAGAGCTCTTCGAGCCTGGTGAGTAATTAGTTGTTTATACGTGGTTCTTTTTCCCAATCATGCATTAATGATGCTGTATTCGGGAACGAATTCCTTTAAGGAGGGGAGAATGTAACACCCAAAATGAACAAAGGGCAAAATACGCTTTCTTCATGAGAAAGCGTAAAGTTGATAGCCAAAATTAACTTTTTTATCGATTGCTCGAATGAAAAAATGGACACTGTGGTTGCGTAGAGTTCGTCGAGTACATTCCGTTTAACTATTTATATGTCGCATTTGGAGTTTGGATCAACAAATTATAGTTTTTTAAGCTGCTAAGTGGGCGGGCCCACGATACAGTAACAACGTGCTACAGTACCATCGCCCCTTCCCCAACCTGCACCGCCATCTTTTGCCGTGGATCAAGAACAGAAGGGGGAGAGGGAGAGGAAGAGAAGAGATGAGAGGGGATTAGGGCACGCCGCCATTCGTCGTTGTTGTTCCACCCCAAAAACCGGTTGGATTTCCTCTCCTCTTTTCGGTTTTCCCCATCTCCATGGTTTCTCCTCGCTGTTCATGGTGGTGCCGCCTTGCGTGGTGTAGCGCAGCAAGATTGGATGCAAGGAACAAGGGGGAACGGAGTGGAATCGCCGTAGTTGTCATTGTCATCGCTGTCACCTTTGATCTGTTGAAGGGGAACTCTAGGTGAGACATGCCATGTTGTCGAACTTGTTTCCCTCCTGGTTTTTGATGTTTTTAGCTCATGGGAATAGCGGTTTAAGTCGCCGTTCGGATTAGGGCTAAGGGTTTACCCTCGTCACTGTTCTCAGCATGCTGTTAATCTGTGCAGTTTATGTTCCTGGCAGTTTTTCGTATTTTTATCGATCTCAAAAAAATATTAAACCTTTATATGAGTTGGAGGAGAGTTAGAGATCTTTCCGTGGCTGCAGAGAACACCTCAATCGGAATTAAGATGAGGGAGAAACTAAGGTTGTAATTTGAAAGTTTTTTCAGTCTCAAAATTCTGGGCAGTGTCTGTTAACATGAAGTTTAGCATAACATAATCGCAGAATTGGACTTCCTGGTAGTTAAAAGAGTTGTATATAATTTCACAAGATTTCCAGATTGGTAAAGTTGATATTCATACGAAATTTGGAGCTCCAGTTATGACCGTTTTAGTATGGCTGTTCTGCAGGATCAGTCTGATTGTCAGATTAAGATTCACCTCAAATTTACCCAATGATGATGATTTTTTCCTTTACTTTTGGATAACTAGAAAGTTTTAGGTTCTGAAATTATATTTCTTGTGGAAAAATATCAGGATTTTGGTCCATTAGGATTTAAGTATACAAAAAGAATAAACTGCAGTGCTGCTGTTATGTCTAGATTGGAGTGTTTTGTGTGAGGACATTGGGTTCGGGCGTAGGAATGCTTTACTCCATGTATTTTATATGAAGTATGATTATTTTGGTGCTGAGCCATGTTTGTGAACCGGTGGTGCACCTTCAGACCGTGTTTAGGTCACGTTCTTGATCTTCGGTGAAGGCAAGTAAACGTAGCGATGTGGTCTACTCGCTTTAACTTTGTTATTTGAATTACCTCCATTAAATTTCAGAACCTCACACTAGCCAAATAAGATCTGAATTTTTGCCTTATTTATCGATTTATATGTTTATCCACTTGTGGCATTGCTCTCGGAGTTATAATTTTTGGAGGTATATGAAGTTCATGCATTGCAATCATACATTTGCACTCTCATATTGAATATGCATATGAAGAAACCGTAGCCGGATTGGTGCGGTAAGTACCGGTACAACAATACACATTGAGATATAGCAATGTGGTTACAGCCGTCACTTCCTTTCTTGGGATTTATAGGTAGAAGTGAAGTCATGCATTGCATTTCACCATTTGCATATGCATTAAAGCATTTTTATGAAGTACGTGTTTATATATCTCTACCTGAAGTTATACATTGTCGCTTTATGATACTTCTTTTTATCAAATTATTAATCCAATGTTTAATCAAACTGTGATTTGAATAGCTTGGTTAAAACAGTTTGCTTGCTGAGGTTTTTTTCCATAAACCTCATACGTTTTTCTCCCTCCGCAGAATTTTGAGTTGGAGGGTGCAGCACTGGATGGGAGTAGCAGCACGTGTGCACACAGTTACCTATATATGTTGAACAATAGTTATAATAAAATCTTTGGATGTGGAGACTTTGATGTTGTTAAAAATTTTCTTGTGTGGCTTAGTTTGTGAAATATTTAAATCTTGTTAATCTATCTGAATGATTTATGTTGCTTCCACATACTCTGTTTTTGTTTGCACTGTCGTGTGGTAATTCTCCAGAAGATTGTTCTGTTTCTTCTGCGGTGTTACAGTGCATGACTAGAACTTGTGTAACATTTATGTGCTATTTAAAATATCTCTAATCACAGATTAAAATAGAAGCAAAATATTGATATGTGAATGTAACAAAAGTTGTTGGTTTTGATCCAATGATTCCAAAATAGTTTAGTTTGCATTTTTATGATTTATATACGATTTGTTCTTAATTTTACAAGTTTGCAGTTTGAATTCAAGTTAAGGTTTTTATTTTAGCCCCTGGAAACTTTTGTTCCGATCCCTTCAAAGAAGCTATTCCTTGCCATTGGTTCCTTGGCCGAAGTTCGGGGACCAGAGGAGGGTGGCCGGTGGCGAGGGCTAGGGGTTCAAGGAGCACGAGGATGTCGCTGCGCATCTGCTAGTGGCAATGGGGCGTTGGAAGGGGGTCTAAGGTGGCGGCTCCAGGGCGAGCTAGAGGCGGCGACGGCACTGTGCCGCGGTGGCGGCGCTCTGATGAGGAAGATGGCCAATGGCCAGGACGGTTAGCTTCACTAGGTGGTGGGGAAGCTCGTGGGCTGCTTGTTCTGGGGAATGTGAGGGCGGAAGTGGTGGCTCCACGGCGAGCCGGGCTCGCCAGCAATGGCGGGCGGGGCAGCGGTGGTCTGGGCGAGAACGGGCTCTGCTCAATTTGCACTTTATAGGTGAGTGAGGGAGGGAGGGCGAGCTGGGCCCGGCACAGCAGGGGGAGGTGCGGACGGGATGGCGTCCATGGAAGGTGCGCGACAGTAGACCTCGGCGACGGCGTCGGTGGCGTGGCGAGCAGGTTACATGGCAAGGGCACGGTCGAGCTCGTGTGTCGCTAGGAGAGGGTGGTTTGAGGCAAACCAGGGGCGCTATGCCAACTTGGCCATGGTTTGGTCGGGCCAGGTGGCCGGCGGTGTACGGCACCATCACGGCGAGAGAGAGAGGAATGAGAGAGAGAGAGAGGGATGAGAGGGGTTAAGTAGGAAAAGTAGAAAAGAGTAGGGGCTTGAGTGTAAAACAAATTTTCTCCTGTTTCTCGGGGGCAAAATAAAATCTTTTGCATATCAAAATTGTTCAAAATTTCAATATCTACAATTTTTGTTTCAGGCTCAACTTCATTTGAGCAAGGTTTTTGAAGCTATTTTGAAATTTTGAAAAGTACTATTTAAAGATCTTATATATCATGTGAAGTTTTTCACATTTGCCCCTAGAGTCCAATTAGACGTTTATTACTCTGGTCATGGTGGATATGCCTATTTATTTTTATGGACATATTTGACCTGATATAAAAGTTGTAATGGTTTATACTTGCAAAGGCATATATGCATATCCATATTTTTGCAAAAGCAAAATGTGATGCTTTATTTAAATTTTCTTGATCTTTGGTATATAACATTATTTGCTAATCTTTGTTTAGCAAATTAAGATTGCTAACCTTTGTTGAGCAATTTAAACACATAGTGTGCCGTACAGATGTTCGATTGGGACACAGAACTTTGACAAGGCTTTATGTGATCTGAGTGCCAGTGTTAGTGTAATGCCCAAGGCAATCTTTGAAAAGCTGAACTACTCAGAGTTGATGCCAACACCAATGCAGTAACAGCTGGCTGACTCCTCTATATGACACCACGAGGGCATTGTTAAGGATGTTTCAGTAAGGGTACATGACTGTTTTGTCCCCATCGACTTTGTGGTACTTAATATGGATGATTAGAAGGAAACGACCCTCATTCTGGGACGACCATTCCTCAACACAGCAGATGCTTGTTGGGTATTTTAGCATCATGATTAAATCCGCAAGCACACGAATACCGTCATAGCTTTCACCTAAGAGTATTCCAAGGGTTATCAAATCCACAGGAACGTATGTGCACTAACTCCTATTCTAGTCGGTCCAAAGACACACCAAGAATGGTGTAAAGGGTAGAGAGGATTCCTAAGATAGCACTATAGCTGAGTTAAATGTCAATCTCTCGGGCACAATACTCGCTTCGACACCGGCTTACGCTTGGTCTGCCAGGCGACTCCGGCCAATAGCTCTACTCTATATCCGAATGTGGAGGATTACGAAGGGACCAATAGGGCTGTCACCACCTACGGTCTACCTAGGCAAACCGTGGGATATAAGGCAAACAAAGGATTACCCCTACCCTAGGCACCACATCTACACTATTGATTACTACTGCAGTCTAACTACGTCTGATATCCCATAGCAAACTACAGCACTCCGTAAAAATACGGAGTGATGAACCCGCGTGTAAGAGAACTGATCTCACTCAACTACTAGCATCTACTGTACCAAGTAAAATACTAGAGATAGGAACATGAAAACTTACTAGAACCAGAAGAACGTAGCAGCATTCATATAGGTAAAAGCTAGGAGAAGAATGCCGACACCCGGACACATCACCCGAACTACTCTCTCACTCTTGTAGAGGTAAAATTTGGAGAAGAGCACCGAAGACTGGCAACCCTCCTGAGTATGAAGCTCTCTTGGATGGTGTTGTGTGTCTCAAATATGAGCCCCCCACCTAGTATTTATAGAGGGTGACAAGGGGGAGGTGCCTTGGGAGAGTTGACTTCCTCCAAGCCTTCAACCCTTCTCCTTGTGCCACCTAGCACTTCTTAAGTCGGTGACTTCACCCCAAGCCTTTTAGAACCGCCTTTGGGATCTCACAAGGAGCCAACATGTGGAAGATGGGCACAAGACGCGCCAACCATAGTTCGGGCGACCATAGTGGTCGGTCGGCTGAAAAAGGTGGCCAAACGGCCCCCTTTGGTCTGGAAGCTGTTAGGAAGGTCCCATGGTCGGTTATGGGCGAGTGGGCCCTTCTTAAGACGGTTTGCTAGCTCTGGTGGGCCCACAGATCCTCGTGAATGCGCCTGATTCGCCGAGAAGCTGTCACCTTGGATTGATGATGTGTCCTCAAGCTCTCAAGGTGTGTTTTCTCCCTTGATTCACCTGCATACAAATATTTAACAACACTTGTGGAAATAGTTAGTAATAAACCCCTACCACTATGTTGATGTTTATCTTTTATGCATTTATGTAGGATTTGACGGCCTAAAACTTGTACTTAAGAGCCATCAAACAACTCCCCCACACTTAGCCTTTGCTCGTCCTTGAGTAAAGGATAAAGGACTAAGGTAGGACATAACTTCCGAAGATGTGAAGCAAGCATAAGAGATCTTCCAAACCATACCTTGCACTTGTGAATTTTGAAGTGTCTATCATACCATCTTGGATAGTTGATGCATGGAAGGGTCTTGAATCAAATCACTTCTACTCATGCCAAGTAGCTTGGGGCTTTTCATTAAGTTTTGAAAATAAAATATTGCTTCGCTTCTCATTTGATTCTCTTGGATCGCTCAATTTGTATATGTCCTTACAAAGGCATCTGACTTTTCTTTCCTTCACCCTACTACTAATGATGGCTATATGTGGAGCTCAGGGTACGGTATGAAAACACAAGGCATCTGACTTGTATCACATTTATTGCAAAGTCAAAAACCAGATCCAAAGAGAAAAACAAATCACACAATCAGATCAAGATGTGCACGTGTATGAATGTGGTGGATTAGATGGAAACACCTTTATGTATGATCTTTTTCTCTCTATATTTTTTTTGAGGACATGGTTATCTCCTTTTTCTCTATTTTTTCGGTCATGCTTCTTTAGCACACCATCATTTCTCTCTCGCTCACTATGGGTCATGCTTCTTTGGCATGCCATCTTTCCTCTCTTGCTCACTGTGGGTAATGCTTCTTTGGCATGCCATCTTTCCTCTCTTTTTTTTACTAGAGATAGTCCATGTCTTTTTTTTGTGTAATAAAAACTAGAGAGAGAGAGACCAACACATATTGTGGAGCATTTTGTGGGATGGATGGATGGATGGTATAGTGCTAACTTCTTTTAGAAGCATAGCAAGGGGGTATACGGTGTTGTAAGCATCTAGGCCCTCAAGGTATGTTTCGGTGATTAATGACAACCATTATTGTGACTAATGAGTTTGTGCAGCTTAATAGATCATTATCGCTCATTTGGTCATATGTCAAAAGAGGCCCCTCAATTTCATTATTGAAAAAGGCGATCTCGGTATTCAACTCATATATATGTCAAGACTAAGGATCTTTCTAGTCCTAAGTGTCATAAGGTTGAGAAGGACACTTAGGTTAGTATAGGTTTTATAGTTTTGTAGTGATCGCACTATTAAGAGGGGTTAAGGCCTAGTAACTTGAGCATGGACATGGTCAATCAAAAATGGATGCACACTATGGTCACTCAGGTTCCTAGAAGTTCAAATAAGTGGTTCTCAACTCATATCTCAAGAACATTTGGATTTCATTCAAGACTCAAATCAGAAAAAGAAAAATCAGAAAAAGTCTTTAACACCGGTTTAACCGACGCTTACATTTTTCTCTACGTCGGTTAAACGAAGTCAGCAGAGTCTGGACAAGTCAACACACCGGTTAAACCGACGTGTTTGAATTTAACGTCGGTGCATTAGTCCAGAGTTGGTTTTTTCCAGGGTGTTTCAAGGTGAGATGGTTTTTTCAGGGATTTCTGAAGTTGTTCTCACCGGTTAAACTGACGATGGTTTTGAGTTAACGTCGGTGTAGTTGTCCAGAGACTTAGTTTTTCAGTTGATCAGTGGACAACTACACTCACCGGTTAAACCGATGATACGTCGGTTAATCTGCCCAAGTTGTAACGGCTAGTTTTCAGAAGGGGCAGTTTACATTCATCGGTTAAGTCGACGCTGGCTATAGGAGGATCGTCGGATTAACCGGCGTTGCGCAGTTTTCTGGCAGCTTTTCTCCAACGGCTCTATTCTTGTGAGCTGCCTATATATACCCCTCCAATGGGTCATTTTGCCACTCTTGACACCAGGCAACATCCATACACTTATACAATAGTCAAGAGCCACCTTGAGCTTCATCTTCCATCAAATTGATCATTCAATCATTCAAGAAGCAAGGCTAAGGACTTGAGTAGAGAGAAGCTTGTGTGCATCCATTCTTGGTGATCGGTTCTTGCTCAAGTGAAGACCCTAGCTTGTTACTCTTGGTGATTGGCATCACCTAGGCGATCTTGGTGATCGAGGTGTTTCTCGCGGAGCTTGCCAAGGATTGTGGGAGCCCGGAGAAGAAGATTGTACGTGGCTTGATCCTCCACCACACCAGGATGGTGAACGGAGACTCTTAGTGAGCACTCACGTCTCGGTGACATGGGAGGTGACAAAACTCTTTGTGAGTGTCACAATGTGGATTAGGGGTGTGTGCCAACACATCGATACCACGGGAAAAAGTCCGGTTGTCTCTTGTCCACTCTCTTTATTCAAGCATTTTCTTTCATGCAATTTATTCATGTGCTTGACTTAGAGATCATAACTTAGCTCTACCTTGCTAGGCTTTACTTCTCGTTATATCTCTCATAGCTTGTGTAGGTAGCTTAGTTATCCGGTTGGTGAATTGGTGCCTTACTGGCTTGCATAGGTTAAGGTTGCTTTATTGTGTTTTAGAAATTGAAAAAGGCCCAATTCACCCCCCCCTCTTGGTCCATCGATCCTTTCAATTGGTATCAGAGCCTCGTTGCTCATTTGGATCATTAGACTTCACAGCCTAGAGCTATGACCAAGATGGGTGGTTCGCCTCCTCACTTCGAGAGCAAGAACTTTGCTTATTGGAAAGTTCGCATGACCGCATACCTTGATGCGATTGCCCCCGAAGTGTGGTTGGCAACAAAGACCGGGTTCACCGGAACTCCCACCTCGGAACAATTAAAATGGAATGCCAAGGCTAGAAATGCAATTTTCGAAGCCATTAGTGAGGAAATCTTTGCTAGAGTTAATGGCATGGACTTAGCAAGTGATATTTGGAAGGAGCTCATTGGAATTCATGAAGGCTCCACTAAAGTTCGTGAGCAAAAATATCACTTGTTTAGAGCTAAGTATGATTCCTTTAAAATGCTAGCTCATGAAAATTGCAATGATATGTATTCTCGCTTGAATGTCATTGTCAAGGACATTAATGCACTTGAAATATCCAAAATTGACAGTGGCTCCATCAATCGCAAGATTCTCATGCTCCTCCCGAAGCCCAAGTACAACATCATCAATGCAATGCTTCAAAAGGAGAATCTTGACACAATGGAAGTGGGAGAACTTGTGGGCGAAATTCGCGCTCATGAAATGGGTATCCTTGGTATGTCCGAAGAGCCAACTTCAAGCAAATCAATTGCTCTAAAGACCAAGGCAACCAAATCCCGCAAGCTCAAGATGATCAAGCAAGAATCAAGCTCAAGCAATGAAGAAGATGATCATCATGAAAGCTCATCCGATGTTGAAGATGATGGAGAACTTGCTCTCATGATGAGAAAGTTCACACGCTTGAATGACAAGATCAATAAGAAGGGTTTCAACTTTGACTCTAAAAGAAGAATGTTCCGGCCAATGGATGTCAAGAACAAAATTTGCTACAATTGTGGAGAAAAAGGTCACATCCGTTCAAATTGCCCCAAGCCGGACAAAAGAGACAAGGATAACAAGAGCAAGCATCGCCATGATTCAAGCGATGATGAAGAAGAAGAAAGGAAGAACAAAAACAAGAAACTTGGGAAGAAAAAGAGCCATGACAAGAAGACCAAGCTCTCTTCCCAAAGAAAAAGGGCAACACCAAGAGAAGCTTCTTGGTAGAAAAACAAGAATGTGTGACCGATGTCTCATCAAGCGAAGAGTCAAGCGATGAGGAAGAAGATATCGTCACCATCGCCCTCACAAATGAAGAACCATCGCTACCTCCACCTCCAATGTGCCTCATGGCCAAAGTTAACTCTAAGGTATGTGAGAGTGAAGATGATAGTGATGATGAGCTTGACCCTAATGAGTTTGCTAACCTCATTAATGAGTATACA
Organism: Panicum virgatum; assembly: GCF_016808335.1. NCBI lineage: Eukaryota > Viridiplantae > Streptophyta > Magnoliopsida > Poales > Poaceae > Panicum > Panicum virgatum. The sequence continues at coordinate 16,910,026 of NC_053151.1, forward strand.
TCCGTTATCAAGAGGGAAAAGAGCAAAGTCAAGGTTCTTGAGAGCACTCATGCCAAGTTAGAGCTTGCCCACTCCGATTTGCTTGGCAAGTACAATGACTTGCTCAAAAAGCATAATGAGTCACTTGTACTTGCTAAGCAAGTTGAAGAGAGCCACAAAAAGCTTAAACAAGAGCATAGGGAGTTGGCTCACATGTATCAAGAACTTGAATTTGCCTATGAAGCCATTGACTCAAGTCTTGAGAACTCTACCAATGAAAATTTGGTAAAAGTCAATGCTTTTACTTCATGTGATGACCTACTCATCAATGAAAATGCTACTAATGCTCGCCCGAGCTTGCACCTTCTAGGGAAAAGGAATTGATGGATCAAGTGGCAAGCCTCAATAGTAGTGTGGAGAAGCTCTCAAGAGGAGAATACATCCACAAGGAGATTCTCTTCAACAATGCCCGTGACTATGGCAAGAGAGGTCTTGGTTCATTTCCGGAGCCAAATCAAGGCACTACTCCTTCTCCGGAGATCAAGACTAGCTTCATCAAGCAAGTTGGTTCATATTGCCAACATTGCCAAGTCACCGGGCACCATCACGTCCTCTTCCTAATTTACCCAAAAATTACTCATCAATGTTTCAAAATAACCATTTTCTCTTGAGTAAAGTGAAGGGCAAGGTGAAGGCCAAATTCATTGGCAAACTCACTAAGGAGTCAAAGAAGAAGCTCCCCAAGCAACTTTGGGTTCCCAAAAGTCTTGTCACACATGTGCAAGGCCCAAAGCTTGCTTGGGTTCCTAAAACTCAAAAGTGAATTCTCATGTGTGTAGGTGAACTACAAAGCCGGTGGAAAACATTGGGTACTTGATAGCGGTTGCTCTCAACACATGACCGGCAATGATAGCATGTTCACCTCTCTTGAAGACCCCGGCGATCATGAACATGTCACCTATGGTGATAACTCAAGGGGGAAGTCTTAGGTTTGGGTAGAATAGCTATTTCTAAAGATTTATCTATTTCTAATGTCTTGTTTGTAGAAGCACTTAGTTTTAATCTTATTTCTATTGCTCAATTATGTGATCTTGGACTAACATGTACCTTTGACAAGAATGGTGTTGTAGTAACTCTTGAAGAAGACAAGTCAATGGTATTCACGGGGTTTAGGCATGGCAACATTTACTTGGTGGATTTCTCTTCAAAATAAACAAGCACCATGACATTCCTCTTCACCAAGTCGTCTCTTGGGTGGCTTTGGCATAGAAGAATTGCTCATATTGGCATGAGCAACCTCAAGAAAGCCCACAAGAGAGGGATGATCACCGGCTTGAAGGACGTTACTTTTGACAAGAACAAATTATGTAAAGCATGTCAAGCCGGAAAGCAAGTTGCAACACATCATCCCATCAAGACGATGTTGTCCACCTCCAAGCCGCTCGAGCTACTACACATGGATCTTTTTGGTCCAACTACATACAAGAGCATTGGTGGTAACCTCTATTGCCTAGTAATTGTTGATGATTTTTCACGTTACACTTGGGTCATGTTTCTAGGCGATAAGGGTGAAACTCCGGAAATATTCAAGACATTTGCAAGAAGAGCTCAAAGGGAGTACAACTCCCCAATAGTGAAGATCCGGAGTGACAACGGCACCGAGTTCAAGAATATGAAGATTGAAGAATGGTGCGATGAAGAGGGCATCAAGCATGAGTTCTCCGCCACCTACATGCCTCAACAAAATGGAGTTGTGGAAAGAAAGAACAAGACACTCATCACCCTAGCAAGAGCAATGTTGGATGATTATTGCATGTCCGAAAAGTTTTGGGCGGAAGCAATCAACACGGCGTGTCATGCATCCAACCGAGTGTATCCTCACCGACTCCTCAAGAAAACTCCATATGAGCTCATCACCGGGAAGAAACCAAATATATCCTACTTTCGAGTCTTTGGTTGCAAATGCTTCATCTATAAGAAGAAAAGGCTTGGTAAGTTTGAAAGTAGATGTGATGAGGGTTTCTTTCTTGGTTATGCATCAAACTCCAAAGCATATAGAGTATACAATCAAAACTCCAGGTTAGTTGAAGAAACATGTGATGTGGAGTTTGATGAATCTAATGGCTCCCAAGAGGAGGTTGTTGGCTATGACAATGTAGGTGATGAGGAAATTAAAGAAGCTTTAAAGAAGATGTCCATTGGGGATATCAAGCCGGAAGAGGTGCATGAAGGCAATGATCAAGGGGGAGGACCTTCCTCATCTACACCAAGCACCTGTACGGCACCCCAAGTGGATGAAGATCAAGACAAAGATGATCCACAACCTCAAGAAAATATGCCAATGCCAACACCCCAAGTCCAAGAACAAGAAGAGCAAAGTGTTCCACCGCAAGCACAAGTCACCCATGATCCACCCCAACAAGCATCCACGCAAGTACCGCTAGTGAAGCATGGTCTCATCTCCAAGGATCATCCAATTGGTCAAATCATTGGTAGTCCTTCCAAGGGAGTAAGAACTCGCTCTAAGCATGCTTCATTTTGCGAATATTACTCATTTGTCTCTTGTTTTGAACCCACTAGCATAGAAGAAGCACTTGAGGACTCGGATTGGGTGATAGCCATGCAAGAAGAATTGAACAACTTCACCCGCAATGAAGTTTGAGTCCTCGAAGCTCCTCCGAAAGACAAGAACATCATCGGCACTAAGTGGGTCTTCCGGAACAAGCAAGATGAACATGGAGTGGTGATACGTAACAAAGCAAGACTTGTGGCAAAAGGGTTTTCTCAAGTTGAAGGTTTGGATTTTTGTGAAACTTTTGCTCCGGTTGCAAGACTTGAAGCTATCCGCATCCTTCTTGCTTACTCTTCACATCATAACATCAAGTTATATCAAATGGATGTGAAAAGTGCTTTCTTAAATGGCATTATTAACGAACTTGTTTATGTTGAGCAACCTCCCGGGTTTGAAGATCCGAGGAATCCTAACCATGTTTATAGGTTGCACGAGGCACTCTATGGGCTCAAACAAGCTCCTAGGGCTTGATATGAGAGGCTTCGTGACTTCCTAATCATGCAAGGCTTCAAGATCGGGAGGGTGGACACCACATTGTTCACAAAAGACGTCAACGGGGATCTATTCATTTGTCAAATTTATGTTGACGATATTATCTTTGGCTCAACTAACGATTCACTAAGCCATGAGTTTGCTACCATGATGTCTAGCGAATTCGAGATGTCTATGATTGGCGAATTGACCTTTTTCCGTGGTTTTCAACTCAAACAATTGAAGGAAGGGACATTCATCCATCAAGAAAAGTATACTAAAGATATCTTGAAGAAGTTCAAGATGGATGAGTGCAAGCCAATCAAGACACCCATGGAAACTAATGGGCATCTCGACTTGGATGTGGACGGTAAACCAGTTGATCAATCCCTCTATCGTTCTATGATAGGGTCTTTGCTTTACCTTACCGCATCTAGGCCCGATATAATGTTTAGTGTGTGCTTGTGTGCCCGCTTTCAAGCTAACCCAAAGGAATCACACCTCTCGGCTGTGAATAGGATCCTTCGGTATCTCAAGCACACCCCAAGCATAGGCTTGTGGTACCCCAAAGGCGCTAGCTTAGATCTCTTGGGATACTCGGATTCGGATTTTGCCGGAAGCCGTGTGGATCGCAAGAGTACCTCCGGGGGTTGCCACTTGCTTGGATGTTCTCTAGTTTCTTGGTCGAGTAAGAAGCAAAATTCTGTGGCTTTGTCCACCGCAGAAGCGGAATATATAGCGGCCGGTGCATGTTGTGCCCAAATCCTATATATGAAGCAAACCCTTTTGGACTTTGGTGTGAAACTAGATAGGATCCCACTCCTTTGTGACAATGAAAGTGCCGTAAAAATTACCAAGAATCCGGTTCAACACTCTCGCACAAAGCACATTGATATTCGCCATCACTTCTTGCGTGATCACGAAGCCAAAGGAGACATATCTCTTCAAGGTGTGAGATCCGAGGAGCAATTGGCGGATATTTTCACAAAACCCTTAGACGAGAGTACTTTTGTAAGGCTAAGGAATGAGCTTAATGTTTTACATGCGGCAAATGTCATGTAAGTTGCCATGTCATATAATTGCATACATATAGGACACTTGTCTAACCATGGTAAGATAGTGATGAGCATGGGTTTAGCTAGAGGTGGTGGTTCACTTGTTGTCCTCTAGGCTTGTAGAAAGGCTCATCATGAAGAAGCTTCCCGTGGGTTCAAACTTGACAAGTAGATCTTAAATTCTTGTTATGCATTCCTTGTCATATAGATGTGCACTTCATGTTTATTCTTTCTTTCGCATGTGGTTGTAGCTTGCACCATCATTGCATGCGTAAGGGTCACAAAGGAGATCACTTGATGAAAATGAGACTTGTTTCATATACAAGATCTTAATTCATGAAGAGTGAAAAGAGCAAAGTGTTAGGTGCGTTATTGCCTAGTGAGCAATGTCATGATGAGTTTGAAGCTTTCTATCTTCAATATTCCTATGACATGGCTCATACATTTTATTTGGCGCTTTGTCTCGCTTTGCGGCTTTTCCTTGTATTAAAAAAGAAAACTATTTAAGCTAGTGTGATATCCTAAGTATTTTGAAGGGTAAAGTCGCCTATGCAAGTCCATTAACTTGAGTTTAGTTGAATTTTATAAGTTTTGGACTTAGCATAGAAGAGTGAGCTGAGTGAAGGGTTTTTGGGTTCACCGGTTAAACCGACGTTCAATGGATCTATACCCATCGGTTTAACCGGTGTTACTAAGTTTTAGCCTCAGCTCAGTCAAACCAGGCGTTCAACCGGCGTATACAAATTTCGGAGCATCGGATCAACCGGTGAACGTAACACAGATCTGACCTGTCAATCAACCGGTGTTAGCAGCGTTTAACCGGCGAGTTCAAAATGCAATACGTCGGATCAACCGGCGAATAAGATGAATTTTTGCTGGAGTCTCGGGTCAACTAAACCGATGCAATCCACCGGCGTTCAAACCCTATGCGTCGGATCGACCGGTGTTAAAGAAAATCGTGGGGCCCACCTATCATATATGTGTCTTGCCCGCGGACGCTTGCCTCTCTCCTCTTGTTTTTTCCCGACTCCGCACCGCCGCCGCTCGATCCGCCTCTCCAGCGCCACCTCTACACCTCGCCGCCGCCTGTACACGCCGTCGCCGCCAATCCACGCCCATGCCGTCATCCACACGCCGCTCTCCTCGCACACCGCCGCGCGCCCTCACCGCAGCGCCATCTGCGCTACCGCCGCCGCACTCCGCCCGCGCGCGTTCACGCCATCCAGCGCCGCCCATGCACCAGCGCCGCCTACACTGCCCGCACACAGCCGCGCCTCCACGCTTTGCACACTGATGCCCACGCAGCCGTGCCTCCACGCCACACGCCGCAGCCACAGTACACACTCACGCCTTGCACACCAAGTGCTCGATCTTTTGCCTATTCGAGATGGGTCGTGAGAAGAGGAAGGGAAAGGAAGTCGTGGTCGAGAAGCCCGTCCGCAAGCGGACTCGCGCAGAGAGAGAGGCCGAGAGGGCCGAGATGGTGGCCAAGGCCACCGAGGGGCAGGGGTAGAGGCCGAGGTATGGGCCGAGTCAGAGGTGCCAGGGCCACCAGAGCCACGACAAAGGCAGCAGCAGCAGAGTCAGATCAGTCAGTTTCAGCTGCAGAGTCAGATGCAGATTCAGAGGCAGAGCATTCTGAGCATTCACAGGGGCAGGGCACACAGGAGTCTCTGACTCTACGACGTTCTGGCCGCACTCGGCAGACGTCCCCAGCAGGAGCAGGAGAGTCTTCACCAGCGACCGAGCGTCGCACTGGACCGAGGATGCGAGGAGGTCACCAGCCACAGGAGCCTCGCAGGTCCGCAGCAGCAGCAGCAGCAGCTCGTAGAGCCGAGGCCCTAGAGGCCGAGCGCGTAGTGTTTCGTATGGACACTGTTGTGCGTCTGGAGCCAGGTGTGCTGCTCCAGAACTTGACCAAGGCCAATGCGGCGAAGGTCAAGAGGCTCAGGTGGAGTGTTGGGGAGGAGGACTGGTTCCCCGTGACCCGTGACAGCAGGGTCGACCGTAGGTTCTGGACGCTTCTTCAGGCCAGTTTCTACGAGACCTACCAGAGGTGGGGCCACAGGATCTTCCCGCACAGAGTGCTTGACTGGGTGTCACTGAGGACAGCCTGCAGGGGGAGCAGACGTCAGAGAGCACTTCACTCACTTCAGAGGCCTGCCTAGGTTACTCCAGATAGAGCAGAACAGATACATCGAGGACTGGGTCAGAGTTTTCTATGCCACAGCCTGCATAGCTCCCGAGCGTAGAGCAGTACACTTCGTGTTTGGAGGCCAGGTCTTTGGTCTGTCCAGGGCGACTATAGCAGGGATTCTTGGAGTTGACTTGGTTGACGTCTCCCTGCATGAGATGGTATACGGAAACGCAGATCCACCGCGCAGAGCTATGATTGGCGGGATTGCACCTTCTCACGAGGCGATCTCTCAGTGCTTCCGCCAGCCATTTCCAGCGTCGTATGCCAGAGTGCCCAGCTTGCTGACCCCGGAGGCGTACGCAGTTCACATGGCCCTCCGGAGGACATTGTTGCCGAGGAGTGGCTACCCAGAGGGGTTTACAGTCTTGCAGCAGCTGCTACTACTTCACATCCTCACTCACGAGCCGTTCGATATTGTTGACTTTATTTTGGCTAAGATCGAGGATGTGATCACTAACGGGATGGGGGTCGTGAGGCAGTTCCCCTATGCACACTGGATCAGCTATATTTGTTCGATGATTGTACCAGCAGAGTCACCCGTCAGTGCAGTCTACCGTCAGGACGAGGCTCCCCGGTTCCCAGTTTACCGACCGACAACACCACAGGACCGGAGGAGAGGCAGATAGGCCGAGAGAGCTGCCATGGCACAGTTGTCACCAGAGGCACAGGCCCGTGTGGCACAGGAGGATGAGGCACTGTTAGCTGCCGAGGCCTAGCTTCCCGGAGGAGACGATGAGATATACTGGTCTGAGCTTGAGTCAGACTCCTCCGAGGACGTTGAGTACTTTCCTACAGCAGCCCCAGCTAGCCACGATCACGAGGCAGGGGGATCCAGAGAGCCAGCTCCAGAGTCACCAGCACCTGCCACTGTCACAGAGTCCCAGGTGACTCAGCCGTCCGAGCTCACCTCTCTTCTTCAGCAGCTTGTTACTCAGCAGAGAGAGGACCGGATAGCACAGGAGGAGGTCAGGAGAGCCCACGAGGCTTAGCTAGCAGCCATACAGAGGGAGGCCGCCAGAGAGCGTGCTGCAGCGGAGGAGCGGTTTGTCGGCCTTATTGATCGAGTATCACAGAGGACAGACGCTCAGTTTCACCAGATGCAGCAGGTCAGGATGGCAATGTTCGGGATGATTACTCAGCTGTACACTCACACCGGACTCGCCCCGCAGCAGCCAGGACAGCCAGGCCTTCAGGGTGTTGGAGCACCTCAGCTTGCAGTCACTCCAGCTCCAGCCCCTACTGCAGCTCCAGCTACCTCAGCGACACCGGAGACCACATTCTCGATGTCCGCACTACTTGGGTCTGCCTGTAGTCCACTCTTCTCACCACTGCCAGCGACTTCACTCTTCCAGGAGTCTCCTTCGGCAGTCCAGTCAGTCGCCCTCCCCGTCGTACCATAGACACTACCTTCAGGGGCAGGAGGAGAGAGTTCCTTACTTCAGCAGTCGACACAGCCGACAGCTTCAGCACTTACTACTTCAGATGTTGACACATCTTCTACTGAGCCGGTTACCACGTCTACGGACCCTCTTCCAGGTAGTGCCAGCACGAGAGCCTCGACTACAGCTACACCCCAGTCAGTTCAGATCCAGCAGGCAGTTCTGACCAGCAGCTCCCATCTGTCACCGAGGGTTCACCGTCCGACGACGACGACGATGACGACCCGGACCGCTTCCTTGCCGTGCCACGATAGCCGGATCAGTAGCTCGCCTTTTTGGTGTTTTGACGCCAAAGGGGGAGAGAGTCAGGGGGAGTTGGAGTCAGGGGGAGGGTAGAGTTAGAGAGAGCTCGTAGTTATCAGGACTTTGATGCTTTGTATCTCATTTAGTGTTAGTTCATGGATATGTACATTTGTCGCTTGAGTATGCTGTGGTTTGAGACATATCTATGGATTTCGTTTGAGCCGTTGAGCTCTTTTGGTCCTTTTTCGAGTTTGCTTGTGTTTATCCTGTTTTTATCTTTCTCGCTCTCTCGTTATTTATGTTTGACTTGTCATCAATCACCAAAAAGGGGGAGATTGTAAGCATCTAGGCCCTCAAGGTATGTTTCAGTGATTAATGACAACCATTATTGTGACTAATGAGTTTGTGCAACTTAATAGATCATTATCGCTCATTTGGTCATATGTCAAAAGAGGCCGTTCAATTTCATTATTCAAAAAGGCGATCTCGGTATTCAACTCATATATATGTCAAGACTAAGGATCTTTCTAGTCCTAAGTGTCATAAGGTTGAGAAGGACACTTAGGTTAGTATAGGTTTTATAGTTTTGTAGTGATCGCACTATTAAGAGGGGTTAAGGCCTAGTAACTTGAGCATGGACATGGTCAATCAAAAATGGATGCACACTATGGTCACTCAGGTTCCTAGAAGTTCAAATAAGTGGTTCTAACTCATATCTCAAGAACATTTGGATTTCATTCAAGACTCAAATCAGAAAAGGCAAAATCAGAAAAAGTCTTTAGAACCGGTTTAACCGACGCTTACATTTTTCTCTACGTCGGTTAAACGAAGTCAGCAGAGTCTGGACAAGTCAACACACCGGTTAAACCGACGTGTTTGAATTTAACGTCGGTGCATTAGTCCAGAGTTGGTTTTTTCCAGGGTATTTCAAGGTTCTATACACCGGTTAAACCGACGATGTTTGAATTGAGATGTCGGTGCAATTGACCAGTGAGATGGTTTTTTCAGGGATTTCTGAAGTTGTTCTCACCGGTTAAACCGACGATGGTTTTGAGTTAACGTCAGTGCAGTTGTCCAGAGACTTAGTTTTTTAGTTGATCAGTGGACAACTACACTCACCGGTTAAACCGATGATACGTCGGTTAATCTGCCCAAGTTGTAACGGCTAGTTTTCAGAAGGGGCAGTTTACATTCATCGGTTAAACCGACGCTGGCTATTGGAGGATCGTCGGATTAACCGGCGTTGCGCAGTTTTCTGGCAGCATTTCTCCAACGGCTCTATTCGTGTGAGCTGCCTATATATACCCCTCCAATGGGTCCACTCTCTTCATTCAAGCATTTTCTTTAATGCAGTTTATTCATGTGCTTGACTTAGAGATCATAACTTAGCTCTACCTTGCTAGGCTTTACTTCTCGTTATATCTCTCATAGCTTGTGTAGGTAGCTTAGTTATCCGGTTGGTGAATTGGTGCCTTACTGGCTTGCATAGGTTAAGGTTTCTTTATTGTGTTTTAGAAATTGAAAAAGGCCCAATTCACCCCCCCTCTTGATCCATCGATCCTTTCAAATGGTATCAGAGCCTCGTTGCTCATTTGGATCATTAGGCTTCACCGCCTAGAGCTATGACCAAGATGGGTGGTTCGCCTCCTCACTTCGAGAGCAAGAACTTTGCTTATTGGAAAGTTCGCATGACCGCATACCTTGATGCGATTGCCCCCGAAGTGTGGCTGGCAACAAAGACCGGGTTCACCGGAACTCCCACCTCGGAACAATTAAAATGGAATGCCAAGGCTAGAAATGCAATTTTCGAAGCCATTAGTGAGGAAGTCTTTGCTAGAGTTAATGGCATGGACTTAGCAAGTGATATTTGGAAGGAGCTCATTGGAATTCATGAAGGCTCCACTAAAGTTCGTGAGCAAAAATATCACTTGTTTAGAGCTAAGTATGATTCCTTTTAAAATGCTAGCTCATGAAAATTGCAATGATATGTATTCTCGCTTGAATGTCATTGTCAAGGACATTAATGCACTTGAAATATCCAAAATTGACAGTGGCTCCATCAATCGCAAGATTCTCATGCTCCTCCCCAAACCCAAGTACAACATCATCAATGCAATGCTTCAAAAGGAGAATCTTGACACAATGGAAGTGGGAGAACTTGTGGGCGAAATTCGCGCTCATGAAATGGGTATCCTTGGTATGTCCGAAGAGCCAACTTCAAGCAAATCAATTGCTCTAAAGACCAAGGCAACCAAATCCCGCAAGCTCAAGATGATCAAGCAAGAATCAAGCTCAAGCAATGAAGAAGATGATCATCATGAAAGCTCATCCGATGTTGAAGATGATGGAGAACTTGCTCTCATGATGAGAAAGTTCACACGCTTGAATGACAAGATCAATAAGAAGGGTTTCAACTTTGACTCTAAAAGAAGAATGCTCCGGCCAATGGATGTCAAGAACAAAATTTGCTACAATTGTGGAGAAAAAGGTCACATCCATCCAAATTGCCCCAAGCCGGACAAAAGAGACAAGGATAACAAGAGCAAGCATCGCCATGATTCAAGCGACGATGAAGAAGAAGAAAGGAAGAACAAAAACAAGAAACTTGGGAAGAAAAAGAGCCATGACAAGAAGACCAAGCTCTTCCCAAAGAAAAAGGGCAACACCAAGAGAAGCTTCTTGGTAGAAAAATAAGAATGGGTGACCGATGTCTCATCAAGCGAAAAGTCAAGCGATGAGGAAGAAGATATCATCACCATCGCCCTCACAAATGAAGAACCATCGCTACCTCCACCTCCAATGTGCCTCATGGCCAAAGGTAACTCTAAGGTATGTGAGAGTGAAGATGATAATGATGATGAGCTTGACCCTAATGAGTTTGCTAACCTCATTAATGAGTATACATCCGTTATCAAGAGGGAAAAGGGCAAAGTCAAGGTTCTTGAGAGCACTCATGCCAAGTTAGAGCTTGCCCACTTCGATTTGCTTGGCAAGTACAATGACTTGCTCAAAAAGCACAATGAGTCACTTGTACTTGCTAAGCAAGTTGAAGAGAGCCACAAAAAGCTTAAACAAGAGCATAGGGAGTTGGCTCACAAGTATCAAGAACTTGAATTTGCCTATGAAGCCATTGACTCAAGTCTTGAGAACTCTACCAATGAAAATTTGGTAAAAGTCAATGCTTTTACTTCATGTGATGACCTACTCATCAATGAAAATGTTACTAATGCTTTGCCCGAGCTTGCCCCTTCTAGGGAAAAGGAATTGATGGATCAAGTGGCACGCCTCAAGAGTAGTGTGGAGAAGCTCTCAAGAGGAGAATACATCCACAAGGAGATTCTCTTCAACAATGCCCGTGACTATGGCAAGAGATGTCTTGGTTCATTTCCGGAGCCAAATCAAGGCACTACTCCTTCTCCGGAGATCAAAACTAGCTTCATCAAGGAAGTTGGTTCATATTGCCAACATTGCCAAGTCACCGGGCACCATCACGTCCTCTTCCTAATTTACCCAAAAATTACTCATCAATGTTTCAAAATAACCATTTTCTCTTGAGTAAAGTGAAGGGCAAGGTGAAGGCCAAATTCATTGGCAAACTCACTAAGGAGTCAAAGAAGAAGCTCCCCAAGCAACTTTGGGTTCCCAAAAGTCTTGTCACACATGTGCAAGGCCCAAAGCTTGCTTGGGTTCCTAAAACTCAAAAGTGAATTCTCATGTGTGTAGGTGAACTACAAAGCCGGTGGAAAACATTGGGTACTTGATAGCGGTTGCTCTCAACACATGACCGGCAATGATAGCATGTTCACCTCTCTTGAAGACCCCGGCGATCATGAACATGTCACCTATGGTGATAACTCAAGGGGGAAGTCTTAGGTTTGGGTAGAATAGCTATTTCTAAAGATTTATCTATTTCTAATGTCTTGTTTGTAGAAGCACTTAGTTTTAATCTTATTTCTATTTCTCAATTATGTGATCTTGGACTAACATGTACCTTTGACAAGAATGGTGTTGTAGTAACTCTTGAAGAAGATAAGTCAATGGTATTCACGGGGTTTAGGCATGGCAACATTTACTTGGTGGATTTCTCTTCAAAATAAACAAGCACCATGACATGCCTCTTCACCAAATCGTCTCTTGGGTGGCTTTGGCATAGAAGAATTGCTCATATTGGCATGAGCAACCTCAAGAAAGCCCACAAGAGAGGGATGATCACCGGCTTGAAGGACGTTACTTTTGACAAGAACAAATTATGTAAAGCATGTCAAGCCGGAAAGCAAGTTGCAACACATCATCCCATCAAGACGATGTTGTCCACCTCCAAGCCGCTCGAGCTACTACACATGGATCTTTTTGGTCCAACTACATACAAGAGCATTGGTGGTAACCTCTATTGCCTAGTAATCGTTGATGATTTTTCACGTTACACTTGGGTCATGTTTCTAGGCGATAAGGGTGAAACTCCAAAAATATTCAAGACATTTGCAAGAAGAGCTCAAAGGGAGTACAACTCCCCAATAGTGAAGATCCGGAGTGACAACGGCACCGAGTTCAAGAATATGAAGATTGAAGAATGGTGCGATGAAGAGGGCATCAAGCATGAGTTCTCCGCCACCTACACGCCTCAACAAAATGGAGTTGTGGAAAGAAAGAACAAGACACTCATCACCCTAGCAAGAGCAATGTTGGATGATTATGGCACGTCCGAAAAGTTTTGGGCGGAAGCAATCAACACGGCGTGTCATGCATCCAACCGAGTGTATCCTCACCGACTCCTCAAGAAAACTCCATATGAGCTCATCACCGGGAAGAAACCAAATATATCCTACTTTCGAGTCTTTGGTTGCAAATGCTTCATCTACAAGAAGAAAAGGCTCGGTAAGTTTGAAAGTAGATGTGATGAGGGTTTCTTTCTTGGTTATGCATCAAACTCCAAAGCATATAGAGTATCCAATCAAACCTCCGGGTTAGTTGAAGAAACATGTGATGTGGAGTTTGATGAATCTAATGGCTCCCAAGAGGAGGTTGTTGGCTATGACAATGTAGGTGATGAGGAAATTAAAGAAGCTTTAAAGAAGATGTCCATTGGGGATATCAAGCCGGAAGAGGTGCATGAAGGCAATGATCAAGGGGGAGGATCTTCCTCATCTACACCAAGCACCTCTACGGCACCCCAAGTGGATGAAGATCAAGACAAAGATGATCCACAACCTCAAGAAAATATGCCAATGCCAACACCCCAAGTCCAAGAACAAGAAGAGCAAAGTGTTCCACCACAAGCACAAGTCACCCATGATCCACCCCAACAAGCATCCACGCAAGTACCGCTAGTGAAGCATGGTCTCATCTCCAAGGATCATCCAATTGGTCAAATCATTGGTAGTCCTTCCAAGGGAGTAAGAACTCGCTCTAAGCATGCTTCATTTTGCGAATATTACTCGTTTGTCTCTTGTTTTGAACCCACTAGCATAGAGGAAGCACTTGAGGACTCGGATTGGGTGATAGCCATGCAAGAAGAATTGAACAACTTCACCCGCAATGAAGTTTGAGTCCTTGAAGCTCCTCCGAAAGACAAGAACATCATCGGCACTAAGTGGGTCTTCCGGAACAAGCAAGATGAACATGAAGTGGTGATACGCAACAAAGCAAGACTTGTGGCAAAAGGGTTTTCTCAAGTTGAAGGTTTGGATTTTTGTGAAACTTTTGCTCCGGTCGCAAGACTTGAAGCTATCCGCATCCTTCTTGCTTACTCTTCACATCATAACATCAAGTTATATCAAATGGATGTGAAAAGTGCTTTCTTAAATGGCATTATTAACGAACTTGTTTATGTTGAGCAACCTCCCGGGTTTGAAGATCCGAGGAATCCTAACCATGTTTATAGGTTGCACGAGGCACTCTATGGGCTCAAACAAGCTCCTAGGGCTTGATATGAGAGGCTTCGTGACTTCCTAATCATGCAAGGCTTCAAGATCGGGAGGGTGGACACCACATTGTTCACAAAAGACGTCAACGGGGATCTATTCATTTGTCAAATTTATGTTGACGATATTATCTTTGGCTCAACTAACGATTCACTAAGCCATGAGTTTGCTACCATGATGTCTAGGGAATTCGAGATGTCTATGATTGGCGAATTGACCTTCTTCCTTGGTTTTAAAGTCAAACAATTGAAGGAAGGGACATTCATCCATCAAGAAAAGTATACTAAAGGTATCTTGAAGAAGTTCAAGATGGATGAGTGCAAGCCAATCAAGACACCCATGGCAACTAATGGGCATCTCGACTTGGATGTGGATGGTAAACCAGTTGATCAATCCCTCTATCATTCTATGATAGGGTCTTTGCTTTACCTTACCGCATCTAGGCCCGATATAATGTTTAGTGTGTGCTTGTGTGCCCGCTTTCAAGCTAACCCAAAGGAATCACACCTCTCGGCTGTGAATAGGATCCTTCGGTATCTCAAGCACACCCCAAGCATAGGCTTGTGGTACCCCAAAGGCGCTAGCTTAGATCTCTTGGGATACTCAGATTCGGATTTTGCCGGAAGCCATGTGGATCGCAAGAGTACCTCCGGGGGTTGCCACTTGCTTGGGCGTTCTCTAGTTTCTTGTCCACCGCGGAAGCGGAATATATAGCGGCCGGTGCATGTTGTGCCCAAATCCTGTATATGAAGCAAACCCTTTTGGACTTTGCTGTGAAACTAGATAGGATCCCACTCCTTTGTGACAATGAAAGTGCCGTAAAAATTGCCAAGAATCCGGTTCAACACTCTCGCACAAAGCACATTGATATTCGCCATCACTTCTTGCGTGATCACGAAGCCAAAGGAGACATATCTCTTCAAGGTGTGAGATCCTAGGAATGAGCTTAATGTTTTAGATGCGGCAAACGTCATGTAAGTTGCCATGTCATATAATTGCATACATATAGGACACTTGTCTAACCATGGTAAGATAGTGATGAGCATGGGTTTAGCTAGAGGTGGTGGTTCACTTGTTTTCGTCTAGGCTTGTAGAAAGGCTCATCATGAAGAAGCTTCCCGTGGGTTCAAACTTGACAAGTAGATCTTAAATTCTTGTTATGCATTCCTTGTCATATAGATGTGCACTTCATGTTTATTCTTTCTTTCGCATGTGGTTGTAGCTTGCACCATCATTGCATGCGTAAGGGTCACAAAGGAGATCACTTGATGAAAATGAGACTTGTTTCATATACAAGATCTTAATTCATGAAGAGTGAAAAGAGCAAAGTGTTCAGTGCGTTATTGCCTAGTGAGCAATGTCATGATGAGTTTGAAGCTTTCTATCTTCAATATTCCTATGACATGGCTCATACATTTTATTTGGCGCTTTGTCTCGCTTTGTGGCTTTTCCTTGTATTCAAAAAGAAAACTATTTAAGCTAGTGTGCTATCCTAAGTATTTTGAGGGGTAAAGTCGCCTATGCAAGTCCATTAACTTGAGTTTAGTTGAATTTTATAAGTTTTGGACTTAGCATAGAAGAGTGAGCTGAGTGAAGGGTTTTTGGGTTCACCGGTTAAACCGACGTTCAATGGATCTATACCCATCGGTTTAACCGGCGTTAATAAGTTTCAGCCTCAGCTCAGTCAAACCAGGCGTTCAACCGGCGTATACAAATTTCGGAGCATCGGATCAACCGGTGAACATAACACAGATCTGACCTGTCAATCAATCGGTGTTAGCAGCGTTTAACCGGCGAGTTCAAAATGCAATACGTCGGATCAACCGGCGATCAGATGAATTTTTGCTGGAGTCTCGGGTCAACTAAACCGACGCAATCCATCGGCGTTCAAACCCTATGCGTCGGATCGACCAGTGTTAAAGAAAATCGCGGGGCCCACCTGTCATATATGTGTCTTGCCCGCGGACGCCTGCCTCTCTCCTCTTGTTTTTTCCCGACTCCGCACCGCCGCCGCTCGATCCGCCTCTCCAGCGCCACCTCTACACCTTGCCGCCGCCCGTAGATGCCGTCGCCGCCAATCCACGCCCACGCCGTCATCCACACGCCGCTCTCCTCGCACACCGCTGCGCGCCCTCACCGCAGCGTCGTCTGCGCTACCGCCGCCGCACTCTGCCCGCGCGCGTTCACGCCATCCAGCGCCGCCCGTGCACCAGCGCCGCCTACGCCGCCTGCACACAGCCGCGCCTCCACCTTGCTAGGCTTTACTTCTTTCATGCAATTTATTCATGTGCTTGACTTAGAGATCATAACTTAGCTCTACCTTGCTAGGCTTTACTTCTCGTTATATCTCTCATAGCTTGTGTAGGTAGCTTAGTTATCCGGTTGGTGAATTGGTGCCTTACTAGCTTGCATAGGTTAAGGTTGCTTTATTGTGTTTTAGAAATTGAAAAAGGCCCAATTCACCCCCCCTCTTGGTCCATCGATCCTTTCAGGTGTGTACGTGAATCTTGATCATGAAAGCATGAAAAGAATTCTCTTATGGTTCCCAACAATTTGACAAAGCTCAATACAAAAACAAGCAGCATATGTGTAAAGGGTTTTCATGATATATCGTCATACGGCTTTGGTAGCACTTTGGCATATCAAAGAGGAGCTTTGCAAATGTTTTTTTCCAACTTTTTAAATAAATCTCCCAAGCACTTAAATAGTAAGAGTGAGGATCATCTCATCAAACCATATCTCAAACATCTACTACTTAGATGGGCATATTTTCCTAAATATTTTTGTTCACAAGCATCAAGATGATAAGCATGGAATAAAACATATGCAAGCCAACCATAGGAAACATGTGGAGCATGAAGAACACACTGATCCATTCCATTTTTGAGTTTGATTTTAGTGATCAAGAATTAAATTCATTCAAACCCATGAATCAAGGAGAATTGAGAGGTAGAGGGTGCACATACTATCATTTTTGAAGAAGATGGGGATTAAGGTAGTGGTGATTCAGCCAAACTACCAGATAGCCGGCTGATTCTGGTGTCCTTGCCTTGTCCCGTGTCATGTTAGCACAGGCGATATTGTGTGATACCCATCTGGGAGATCTCGAATATGTATGGCAATGATGATCTTGAGAGATATCCCCCACACTTGAGCTTGTACCTAGTACTGCATTTAAACAAAATGGTGGAAAGAAAACAATGGTTCTGCCAGTTTTAAGAACCAGGGAGCCCTAAAATTTATTCGAACAAAATTTACTCTCACCATGAAACTTACTCAAGCAAGGCTGAATTGACATTGTTTCAACATGAAAATGTTGTACAACATGAATCCAATGCCTCGGCTACCTCATTCAAATTAAGCTCAACGACTCTCACATTTGGATTTGAAGGTTGTCTTGCAGGGGTTAGTCCACATATACAACCAAAATCTATAAAGGGTATTAACTCTAAGAACATCAATCAAACTTGACACTAAGTCTACTTGACTGAAGAGGACATTTTAACCTAAGCACCATGCTTAATTTAAACACCTATGAATGTGTGCCATGGCACACATTCAAACTAGAACATACAAGAATAGATAAAGGATGCATAAAGCACGACTAAACTTTGTTCGAAGAGAGATAAGCATGAGCACGAACCTGGTGATCCTCGGGTGACCTCCCGGAAGGGCTTTGTTAAATGTCGAAAGCAGGACTCTTTCTTTTCTTTTTTTTTATATATAGACGGGTGCAAGAGCTAACACTATTTCCAAACCATGATAAGAATTGATAAGAAAAGAACTTACTTGGGATAATCATGTACCTCCCCCACACTTGGAGTTTGCATTTCTTAGCAACAAAACTCAAGTGTGTGGAGTCGAAGTCATCTGTTGTAGTCGTTCCTTCACCAAGGCGTTTCATAGTTTTGTAATTGGTGCAGCTAATGTTCATAGGTGTCATCCATCCGTCATTATCTTTGATCTCCACCTGGAATGTTTAGCAACAAAAAATACCCGAAGGAAAGCTATATCCTAGAACATGCTCTTGCTTTTATTAAGCAGGGAAATAAATAAATGATAACCCGGGTTACCTCCTGGCAGTGCTTTTTTTACGGTTGTAAGCTTGACCATGAGAGTTTCTGCAGCTATCAATGATGATGTGTCATTGTCTCACCACCAATCGTTGAAGCTAGTTACAACGTTAGTGCCATAGTGCCACACGAAATCTGCAATGTTTACGATAAACGTATACATCTACAACCACCCTTATGAAGATTTTGCTGAAGAGGACCTTAACGTGGTTGTAGTCCCCGTTTGTGTACGGGGCACTAAGCGTGCCTGACTCTGGAGTGGTATCAAATGTACATGATTTTTGTGGTATTTCAAAAGTGAAACTCCCATGTTCATCTGTGGAATCCTTCTCTTCAGACTCTAGAGTTGGCGACTCACATAATTCCATGGCCCGTTGATTCTCCATCTCAAGAGATGTATCGTCAAAGATCATGGTTGAGTCTCGATCATGGTCAAAAACAGCATAGTCGGGGCTAGCGGGAAGGGGCTCAAACTCGGTCGAGAGGGATAATGATCATTCATCTTCAGAAAAGTGAAGGATCTCTTCCAAGTCATTGTGGCAGAACCACTTTGAATTACACCATCTAGAGTACGCTAAACACCTAGGCGCACCTTAACTGGTATAATCATTGGTCTGTCGGATAACATTCCGATGTAACCACTGAATATCTGATCGTAACACAAGTATACGTCCCGCACAAAGGCGAGTCAGAGATACAACATTCCACAATATTTTACATCACATAGATAAGAGGTGTAATTTACATTAGATTTTTAAAGCTAGTAAACAAAAGTCTAACTTTTACAAGTATATTTGGAGAAAGGAGATAAAACATAACTACACAAACATCGTAGGGTAGATGCCATGGTAAGCCCGAGCATGACATCATTCATCCGAGTCATTGCTGGTCGAAGATGGTTCCCATTCCATAGACCAGCCAGAAGGCAAAACACTAGGCCAAGTCAAACTAGTGTTTGGATCTTCCAAAGTCATCCCTGAAAACAAAGTCACTAACAAGACTAAGTATACTAATACTCAGCAAGACTGATCCGATTAAGGGTATACAGTAGCCCCATATCTAGACATGCTAGGCTCGGAAAGGTTCTGGATTTTCTTTTGCTGAAAAGCCACAAAGAGTATGTCCTTAATTCCAAATTTTAGCTTTCAAATTCTAGTTGTATTGATCAATCTAGGTATGCACCTATCTATACAAACATGGCAGAGGAATTAATTTCATGCAATCATATTTGGTATCATCATTGTTCCACTTCTTACTCTATGTAGCAAAGGGGTCAAGCAGTCTCAATCTTCATGAGAAACGGATGATTTTGAATCGAATTTCCAACCTTGCAAGGATAAACCTAGCACACACGCTTGGAGTACTATCGAGTCACTCTCAAGCAACCATTTGCTTCTCATTCCGGTTAATGGATCAGGGCCACTTGCCCCGACTACAGAGATCCACCACATCTTTGTAGTCGCAGTTTTGCAACATAAACTTAACTTCCTATCTCTAAGAGAGAGTGGGAGGTATGTCCATTTGCCGGGCCGACCAGTTATTTGGCTTACCGCGTACCATATTTACGGCATGTGGCTAGTACTTTCAAATGCTTAACCACCGCTACTACACACTGCGGCCTTAATGATTTATCAACACAGACGGATTGCAACTATGAAACTTGTAACCAAATCCGTCCATGATCCTTATAGTGATAGCAGGAATGTAAACAATCAACTCCTATAAATCTTGCGAGTGACAGGTAATCACTCGACTTTTACTGATCCTATTAGCATAGCATCTAAGCGAACTTAGTTCTAGTGTTCAATCAACAAGTACCTCGAAATATGCATCTAAGATTTTCATTCAACTCCAATAACTTAAATTCACAAGTAAAAGTAATAAATTGCATAATTTAAAATAATAGGATTATGCATCGGGTCTTGCATGTAGTGATGTCTATGGGTTAGTAGGCTTTGGCTCTTCCGAATCGGAGTTCGGGACTTCAGTTAATTCTACAATGTTAGCCTGAACTTCAGAATTATCCCCGTCTGGTTCCTGAATGAACTCGTATGTTCCGTCTGCTAACGGGGTAATTTTTATATGAAATGCAATAATTGGAAATAGTGAGGTGCTTGAGTATAGCTTTCCTTCACTATAAAGCTGTAAACTCAATCAATCAAATAATCTAAATTATCCATGTCAAGTACTCTAGCTACACAGAATAACATGGAGAAAGATTTTTGAAGTAATCCATAGGAAAGATTTAAATAAATGTTTAAAGCTACAGACAATACAAAGAAAGAAATTTTGAAAAGCACAAACTAGAGTCCACTAATAGTTCTAGAAAAAATTACATAGAACTAGACATGTTCTATAGAATATATGGCTCAAGCTCACAAGAAAGAAAACAATCCTAGAGCATAGGTTTTAAATAAAAGAGCTATATTTTACTCCTATTTTCAAAACTAGCTACACAAGGTTTCAAATCAAAACTCATAACATCATCTTGTAGATCTAATCACAAGGAACAAAAGAAATTAATTTTGCATTTTTCTGATTTTTCTACAATTTCCTATGAATTTTCAAAGTTCACTAGAAAAGAAAAGAAAAGGGACTGTTTCTTTTGCAGAAAGGTCCCTGGAAGATTTTGAAACCATGCAATTGGTCCTTGGTCGGGGTCAGAGATGGGGAGGGAAGTTGACCGGCCAGATTCCGGCGAGAGGGGTCACCGGCGGTGAGGGCCAAGGGGCTAGGGAGTAAGAGGAGCTCGAGGCGCACCTGCTGGTGTGCTTGAGTGGGGTGCGGAGTGATCGGAGGAGGCTCCTCGGTGATGGAGCAGAGCACGGCGGCGGGGGTGAATGGCGACGGTGGTGCTCCGGCAAGGGATCGACGGCGAGAGGTGGCTGGTTAGCTTCACGGGGTCAATGTGAAGCTAATCAGGGGGTTGTGGTGGTCGGAGTGGTGCTAAGGCGGCGGGTCAATGGTGGTCAGAGCTCGCCGGAGTTGGAGAAGGGGTGCGGTGGTGGATTGCTGGTGATAAGGACCAGTTTGGGTTATTTATAGGCCGCTGGTGAGGAGGATAAGCAAGATAAGGAGTCAAGAAGATGATCTCGACTGAGGAAAGGCGAACTTGACGACCAATCGAGCTTCTCCAAGGGCGGCCGGCGAGGTGGCGCGTAGAGGAGCTTTGGGGAGGCGTGGCACGGGGCATGGAGGCCAGCAGAGGCGGTGCTAGAGGCGGCCAGGCTTCATGCGCAACGCGTGGAGGTGGCGAGGCGGTTCGGGAAGGCAGTTCCAGGGGCGGCCGAGCTCGCCGGAATTCAAAACAGGGGCGACGGCGGTATTGCTTTGGAAAATGCCTTGCCATGGAATCTTCTAAACAGGATGTGGTAGTGGCAGAAGCGGGTTCCCTAAGCTTTTCATCTAGGCTCCCTTGAGATGCATCATTGCAAGGAAAGGAAGTAGAAGGAGGTATCGTAGGCCTAGGGGAAGGTTCTGTCAAGGGATTTTCTATTTGAGTGGTGTGGACAGAAGAAAGTTCCTCCCCATATCGGGTATCTATGAGGTTCGAGGTGTTTTCTTGGTTTTCAGTTGATTCATCCTCGATTTGGGAAGAGAACATCGGTGGCTGAATTTCTTCTCCCTCCGATGTTCCTAGTTCGGTCGAGGATTCTACGGCTAAATCTAAAGATAAGGAAGATGAAGGATTGAATTCAGCCGCTAGGAAATCCTCTTGTCTCGACTTGCGCTATTCTTGGAGGCGTTTGCGACTGTTGGTGAAGATGGTATACTCATTAATATTATCTAGGAGTACTTGTCGAGATCTCATAAAAGTTGCGAAGCAACAAATATTCGAGTATCGATAGTATAGGTCCAGATTTTATCAAACCCAACAATCTGTACCAAGCCGGGCTTACGGATTCCCTGTCATTCCGCTGAAAACAGCGGATATCCCTATGTAGAGCAATGATTCGAGACATCGGGAAGAACTCAAGACAAAAGTTGTCTCTAAGCTCATCCCAGCTATCATTCACATTGCCTAAGTATGTGTGTACCATTGTTCGGCCTTCCCTATAAGAGAGAAAGGGAACAATTTCCACATGAGGGTTTTCTATGTCATGCTTGGCAAACAAGGAACGCAGCTGCTCGAAATCCAACAGATGGTGGTATGAGTTTTCACTTTCTAACCCAGAGAAGGAAGGCTTCCGAACCAGAGTGGTAAGATTGGGAAAGAGTTCGCAGCCGGATGTGAGAATTATTCGTGTAGAGGATGGTGGCTCTAGGAACTCCCCCCTAGGGGTAGAGAGGCTGTAAAAGGATGGCTTCTCCATGGGTAGCGGGGGTAGACGTAGAAGAAAGGAAAAGCAAAAGGTGATATGGAATAAATCCCGTAGAATAGAGAAGCTTTTAAAGGATAGCTTCCCTATGGATAGCAGGGGTCAAGGTAGAAGGAAAGAAAAGCAAAAGATACGAGGATGACTAGGTAAGAAGAAAGATACAGCAACCATTCCCCGGTAATGGTGCCAGAAAACTTGTTGGGTATTTTAGCATCACGGATAAATCCGCAAGCGCACGGATACTGTTGTAGCTTTCACCTCAGAGTATTTCAAGGGTTATAGAATACACAGGGAACGTGTGTGCACTAACTCCTATTCTAGTCGGTCTAAGAACACACCAAGAAAGGTAAAAAGGGTAGAGAGGATTCCTAAGATAGCACTATAGTTGAAATAGCACTATAGTTGAGTTAAAGGTCGATCTCTCGGGCATAATATTCGCTTTGGGCACCGACTTACGCTTGGTCTGCCAATCGAGTCCGGCCAACAACTCTACGCTATATCCGAACGTGGAGGATTATGAAGGGACCAATAGGGCTGTCACCACCTACGGCCTACCTCTATAAATCATGGGATATAAGCGAAACAAATGATAACCCCTAGCTTAGACACCACGTCTACGCTTTTGATTACTACTATAGTCTAACTACATTTGATATCTCATAGCAAACTACAGCACTGCATAAAAATACGGAGCGACGAACCCACGAGTAAGAGAAATGATCCCACTCAACTACAAGCACTACTACCATCTACTAAACCAAGTAAAATACTAGAGATAGGAACACGAATACTTACTAGAACCAGAAGAACGTAGCAACATTCGTAGAGGTACAAGCTGAGAGAAGAATGCCGACACCCTGGCACATCACCCGAACTACTCTCTCACTCTCATAGAGGTACAATTTGGAGAAGAGCACCAAAGACCGGCACCCCTCCTGAGTACCTCCACCCTCTCCCTATTTTAAAGACAAGCTAGGAAGGCTTTGCCTTTGCAATGAAGCTCTCTTGGCTGGAGTTGTGTGTCTCAAATATGAGCTCTCCAACTAGTATTTACAGAGGGTGACAAGGGGGAGGTTCCTTGTGAGAGTGGACTTCCTCCAAGCCTTCAACTCTTCTCCTTGTGCCATCTAGCACTTCTTAAGTTCGTGACTTCACCCCGAGTCTATCAGAACCGCTTTTGGGCTGTCAAAAGGAGCCAAAACGTGGAAGATGGGCACGAGATGCGCCAACCATAGGTCGGGCGACCATAGAGGTTGGCCGGCTGAAAAAGGTGACCAAACAGCCCCCTATTTGGTATGGAAGCTGCTAGGATGGTCCCAAGGTCGGTTATGGGTGAGTGGGCCCTTCTTAAGATGGTTTGCTAGCTCTAGTGGTCCCATGGACCCTCGTGAATGTGCCTCATTCGCCGAGAAGGTGTCACCTTGGATTGATGATGTGTCCTCATCCTCTCAAGGTGTGTTTTCTCCCTTGTTTCACCTGCATACAAATATTTACCAACACTTGCAGAAATAGTTAGTAATAAACCCCTACCACTACGTTGGTGTTTATCTTTTACGCATTTATGCAGGATTTGACGTCCTAAAATTGGTACTTAAGAGCCGTCAACAATGCTCAGATTGATATTGGAGCCGGAGAAACCCAACTTCATATCAACAAGAAAGAGGAAACGTTTGACTTCCGACCAAAGAAAGAATAATGTTTGATGATCCGAGTCAAATTTGGGCCAAATGCTCAGAAGATCAAAGAAGTCGCAGTAACACCCTCCAAGAAGGACAATCCCATCACCTTTGTGAAGACATTCATGAAGGGAGAACAATGAAAGCCAAAAAGGCCATGGAAGAAGGGTAAATCATAGGTCGTTAAGACCGAGGATACATCACCCGCGTCACCGACATCGAAGAAAACTAAGAAGCTGTGGCG
Organism: Panicum virgatum; assembly: GCF_016808335.1. Taxonomy (NCBI): domain Eukaryota; kingdom Viridiplantae; phylum Streptophyta; class Magnoliopsida; order Poales; family Poaceae; genus Panicum; species Panicum virgatum. Next base: position 16,934,215 of record NC_053151.1, read on the forward strand.
TAAAAAGAAGACGCCGGCGTCCACTACTACTTTTCTAGGTATGGACAACTCGACCTCAACCTGATCAAGTATGGAGAAACATTCTGCTCATTTGACCCAGACCCAAGAGCTAGCTTGGGGGAGGTCCCTTTCCCCCAGGTCAACTGTATCCTTTACCGCTTTCATAGTAATATGCTAGGAGTCCATTAAAACAACAACAATAGTTATAGGCTTTTAAATGCATAGTAAGAATGTGTAAACTTCTCTAGACTTGAAAGGATGAAAACTTGTTCTGATCTGCTTTGTTTATCTAGTCTAGTTTGTGACTTAGTGTTCTCTTAAGTTTGAGTTTGTTGGCTTGATAAACCTCTTGCCACGAACCTGAAAGTTTTGTGGGTTGCAAATGCTTTATCCATGTCTAGGTTGTTGTGAGTATAGATATGGTAAATAGATCTTTATGATCTTGTTCTAAGTGATGCTTGAAATATGGAGTTTTTGATTTTCAAAATATAAAATTAAGAAGGCAAAGTTCCTCAATTGTGATAAAACTCCTACCAGAGCCATATGAGTACATCATTGCAAAATTGTATACATATGCTACTTGTTATTTCATTGAGTTTTGTCAAATTGTATGACCCTAGTGAGAATCTTTTTATGCTTTCTGTATCAAGATCGCATACACATCCACTTCCACTTGCGAAATTCCTACACTTGGAATTAGCATCATTCAGTATCCACCAAATAAATATTCCTTGTTTTGGCAATCTCTCTCTCCAGAATAAGTACCCCTAAATTATTCATATCAAGGTTGCCCCCAGGAAAAGAGAAAAGAAGGCATGCCGAGAAGCATGACAAAAAAAAGAGAGAAAAGGGGATAGCCATGTCTAAAAAAATGGGGGGAGAATAAAAGGACAGAAGGAGTCAATGCAGTCAAGTCATACCATTATCCATTTCATCCCGCACACATGCACATCTTGATCTTGATTGTATGATTTGTTTCTCCATGGATCTATTCATTGACTTTACAATATGTGAAATGCAAGTATGCCTTGTTCTTTATCCGACCAAGAGCTCCACAAAGACCATACTTTTAGTAGGGAAAGAAAAAGAGGTACAAACTGCCCTGGTGAGGAATCATACACATTGAGAGATTCTAGAGTATAATTAGAGGAACTTAGTCCTGTTTTCGTAAACTTTTTCAAGAAAAACTTCCAGATGGATTGCTGATCTAGGAATAAGTGAGTTTTGCTCTATGAACTGTTCTAACTCTCACCAGCTCAAGACGAGGAGAAGGCTAAAAGCCCCATGGATGTGTACGGAAGTAAGGAAGAGGTACATAGGCCAAATTATTCAAATTTCTAGGCAAACTACTTTGCTATAGACTATGACATGACAGGCAAGTACGACTCAAGAGTAATTTTCTGATCAACAACCTGATTTGTCCTACTTTGCTCAGGACGAGCAAAGGACAACTTGGGGGATCTTGTTGACGCTTGCTGGAGACCAATTTCAAGTGTCAATTTGATCAGAAAATCTTAAGAGTTTGAATTTTTTACAAGCATATTTATCTAAAATAATGCCAAAACCCACTAGGCCTCTAGAAAATATACAGAGTTGGAAAATGAGCTAAAATGCAGGTTACAAGCAGTTTATGATGCAAGATAACAATCGTCGACCAATTAGATCGCAAGAATCAGGCTCACATGGTTCAAAGGGCCCACATGCAACAGTTAACCGACTTACCCTGAGTTCAGACACGTCCAACAGGAGTAAGGGGACATATGGTGGACCACCAGAAGAAGCCAGGGTCGGTGGGGCCTAGTGGGCCCTTGGCCGGCCACCATGGTTGGCCGAGCCCACTAAGGCTCCACCACCTTTCCCCTTTGATTTGGTGTCGCAGAGCTGCTGCTCGCGCCCGTGCACCCCTTGGTTCCTTTCTATAGATATGAGAGGGGGTGGTAAGGAATGAGACACACCTCAAGTTGCAAGCTTGAGCTTCATCTCTTGTTTAGCTCATAGGCTAGTGGAGTTTAGGTTGAAATTAGTAGTCTACGGGTCCCAGAGGTTGTTTAGGAGTTCCGGTATGAGTTCGTCTCTAGTTCTCCTTTGTAATTCTTGGTCATTTATAATAGACTTATTCTATAGTTATTTATATTGGCATGACTTATATCCAGCGGTGTCAGACATATAATTATGTTGATGCTTTTTCTGGGCCAACACAGGATCACACTAGAAATTACGGCGCGAGGAGAGGCTCGCTGCAGTGCCTCCTGTGTAAGGCAGTCAGACCGGTCCTGATAACTGGTCAGACTAGTCGTCGGGGTAGACCAACGACGAACCAATGAACACTCGCCCGGGAGGGACCCCACTAGGGCAAGCGCGGTAGGGTTGTTCTTTGGTCAGCAGGCCACCTAGAATGCCTTTAGACATCATCGAGACGAAGGAAGAACAGCGGATGAAGGTTGGAAAAGCTAGGGTTTAGAGATAAAAAAAATAAAGACAATAAAAAGAAGTAGATTTCTTTGTGTTTGATTGATTGGATGCCTCAATCGGTCGTGACCCTTTATATTTATATGATGCGGAGTTCTTGCCCGACAAAAAATCCTTTTACAGATTTAAATCTATGAAAATCCTTAATTGTATTTGGACTCTCAGTAGATCGGTCAGACTGATCAGCTTTTGCTGGATCGGCTACAGCACTCAGACAGGTCAGACCACCTCGGTGCACCAGTCAGACCGGTTGATCTCACCTGATCTGTATGCTGCCAATTTTAGTCATCAACAATAATAGCAACCATAGCATCTAGAGAGCATAATTCCAGCATAAAGTTCATCACACCATCAGACATAGATAATATTGTTACCAAGTTTGTGAGCAAAAGAAGATAAAAAGGGAGCACCAGTGTAACGACCCGGCCCGGGATAACGGCTAAGATCTACTCTGCAAGTTGAGTAAACCACACCTACTAATTAATCCTCTTGCGCTTTCGTCCTCGCTTCGCGCAAAAAAGATCGATCCAGAATTAATTAGCTTCCCGCGACCGGCTATTTAAGCTGGTCTGCTCCTTCCTCCGATTCCAGTATGGGATTATCGGTCCGGGCTACAACACTGTTCAACTCGGCCCACTGGCCCACTTAAGGCTGGGATGTCACAACCAGCAATCTCTCTAAAATAAAGCATGATGAAGATATCATGTTAATCATCCTTGGAAGGACGCCACATTTAATTCCTCAACCTTTGAGAACATCAGTGGGGATGGGACCAGGATCACCTTCCTGAAGACAAGGAAGATCAACAATTGGAGTGATAGTAGTACTTTCAGCAGAGTCACTTCTCTTCTTCTTCCTAGGAGTACAATTCAGGGCACATTGCTGATAACCATCATCTTTACTGAGCTGAGGACTCCTCCTAACTGCAGGGGTAACAAGAGGAATGTTCTTCTTAGATCCTATCACAACTGTGGGCAAGCCGACCACATTTTTAGTTGGCCAGGGGCACACAGCGAAGCCCATTTAGCACACGGCAAAAACTTCGCCGTGGGTGGCCGACGGAGAAGCGCCGATGGCAGCCACTGGCACGGCGAAGAGGGTGTTCGCCGTGTGCCATATATCGGGCACACGGCGAAAACATTCGCCGTGTGTTATTCATGACACACGGTGAAATAAAGATAACAAACGGGGTCGGCCGGAGTTGACGGCGGCAGGGTCGACTTCGCCGTGTGCTAAACGTGTGACACACAGCGAAGATTAGATACTTCGCCGTGTGCCGCGGGCCCTGGGCACACGGCGAAGGGGAGAGGTTTGCCGTGTGCCTACCGTGTGGCACACGGCGAAGTCACTGAAGAACATGAATATAATTTTTTCACTCATGTTAAATCATTATTTCATGTACTAATAGTTCAAATTCAATTTATATCAATTAAAGTTTTATAAATGCAGTTAATACGTTAAAATTATCAAACAGATCCAAAAAAATGCAAAAAATTAATATGAAGTCATTTATGTTCTCTATTGCCTACATAAAAAGTGTAGAAACCAAATTCAAATTTGAACGTGTTTGCCCCTACAAACTTAACCGCGTCTTTCTCCGTTACCCAGATCTTCTTCGGGAAAGTTTGAGTTTATAAGCAGCGTACGTGACAAACGCGTGCGGAACTCCCTCAATTTTTTTTACCATAGATTCAATGTATGACAGCATAAGAAATCGACAAATCTCATAATTTTCAGACTTCATTTGAATTTTTTAAAATTTTACAACTATTCGGTTCTACGTTCACGAGAACTTTTTGTGAACACCATTTTCGAAATGACAATGTCAACTATGACATGAGTTCTTACTGTGCACTCAGAAACACGAATATCATTTTTCCAAGAATTTTCTTCTATTATTTTATATACTTGCAGTTCAAAATTTGACTCATCCGAAAAATTCGTTTAACAGATACACAATTTTTATATATAGTGAACATTAGAACAAAAATACCAAACTTTAATACAGAGTACCAAGCAATGTCTCTGCAGTGTAGAAAAAGTTTCGAGTTTGAAAATTCAAAATTTTCAAATTGTTTGCCGTGTGCCAAGAAAAAGCACACGGCGAAGAGTCTTGTTTGCCGTGTGCCAAGCTATAGCACACGGCGAAGAGTCTTGTTTGCCGTGTGCCAAGCTATAGCACACGGCGAAGTGGCCTGTTTGCCGTGTGCCCCATGCGGCACACGGCAAAGTTGAGCGCCGTCAACCTCCGTCGCCCCTCCGTCCACCTCCGTTTGCCACCTCCACATGTGAGTGGCACGTGCACGAGGTTTGCCGTGTGTTTTGAGGACGGCACACGGCAAAGATAGTAATATGCCGTGTGTTTGGTTTTTGCCGTGTGTTCCTGGGGCTGGCACACGGCAAAGAGGCAATTTTGCCGTGTGCGTGGGGTTTGCCGTGTGTTTTATTTTGGGCACACGGCAAAGTGGCTATTTGCCGTGTGCCCGTCTTTTAGCACACGGCAAACTATTTGGCACACGGCATATTAGCCGTTTCCGGTAGTGAATATGGGTGGGCAAAATACCCGAAACCCGAAGCCCGAACCCGAAAAACCCGAGACCGAACCCGAACAACCCGAACCCAAAAAACCCGAACCCTAATTCGGGTTCTAACCCACGGTACCCGAAATTATTACGGGTAGTTCGGGTATTGGGCCACGGTACCCGAACTACCCGAACTACCCGAAATACAACCCAGCCCATGTATGTTTATTCATTGATTGTGGCCCAGCCCACCAAACCGAACCCCTTAACCCTAACCCAGCTGCCCAGCGCCCCAGCCCCCAACCACACGACACACCCCCTCCCCACTCCCCAGCCGCCACCGCCTGCGCCGTCGCCAACCGCGCCACCGCACAGCCGCACAGGCGTCCGCCGCCCGCCCCCAGTCCGCCACCGCGCGACTTCCCGCCACCACTGCCAGAGCCCAGAGCCACTGCGCCTGCGCGCCGCTCGCGCAGATCCCCTGCACCTCCCCTCGACCACCGCCCACCGGCCGGCCACCGCGGCACCGCCCAGGCGTCCACCAGCAGCGCGACGGTCCTGGCCCCTGAACGCCCCGCCATAAATCTCTCTCTCTCTCTCTCATCCCTTCTTCAGATCCAGCACTTGCAGGCAGCACGACGACGACTGGCGGCGCGCGGGTGGCAGCGAGGGAGCAGCGGCGTGCAGGTGGTATAGAGAGCGCCATCTTGGAGGTCCCGTCTCTTCGATCTTTGTCCGCAAGCTGCCTCATGGAGGACCCATTCATTGCTCGGTGCCCAGGCGGCCACTGACCCATGGTGATGTTCTGCGTGTGGTACTGGGAAAAGTGTACTTGCTGGTTGGTGCTTGATGCTAGTTCGAGGAATCGACGATGTTTGGACCTGATGGAGGATTCAATGGATCTGTTATTTCTTTCTTTTTTTCCCCTTTCATCTGCTTCTTTGATCTTTCTTTTCCGTTCCAGCTAGCAGGCAATCCTGATGGGGATGCAAAGCTAGCAGCATGTGATAGATTTTTTTTTAGAATCTATTGAGTTTCTTTGCTGTTCTTCCCTAATTTATCTTCTCATATTTTTTTTGCTGGTTTTTTATCGGGTATTTCGGGCAAACCCGAACCCGAACCCGAACTTTCGGGTACCCGAAATGTCGGGTATTGATTTTTCAAAGCAAATTTCGGGTAGTATTTTTGAAAACCCGAATTTCAGAAAACCCGAAATACCCGACCCGAATTTTTCGGGTAACCCGAACGCCCAGCCATAGTAGTGAAGGGCCTGAACATCTTCTACATCTCCCAATTTCAGATATTGCCTTGCAACAACTAACAACTCTGGCTCAGGATTTATCATCTTCGCATGAATCTGCAGATTTCGATATTTGGTCATACATTTGGGGATCAACATTTTTCTCCTCTTCAAAGGCTTCTGCTCATTTGATAGGACACAGAGTGACCCATGTTGCATTTAAGTGGCTTTGGAATTCAGCATGTCAGAACAAACATAAGGTCTTCTTCTAGCTTCTTTTGGATGACAGATTATCCACTAGAGAATTGCTTAAAAGGAGAAATATGACACTCCCTTCCTACCTTTGTGCCTGCTGTAATCTGTTTGTGGAAGAGTCTCTGACTCATCTCTTTCTTCATTGGCTGTTTGCCCAAGGATGCTGGTTTACTATTGGTCTCAATGTTGGACAGTCTGACCTGTTCAGCACTCTTGTTAATCTGAGATCTCAGCTGAATGTCCCTTTCTTCATGGAGGTGATAATACTTATGTGCTGGGGAATTTGGATGTAGCGAAATGACCTTATCTTTAAAGGCATTCAGCCAAATCAACAGAATTGTAGACGTCACTTCATTAAGGAATTTGCCTTAGTTATTCTAAGAGCAAAAGACAGACTTATGACCCCCATGTCTTCATGGCTAGAAGGCCTTGTGTAATCTTTTTGATCTTTTTTGTATCTTTTTTTGTTTCTTGAGCGAACTCCATTAAGTTTGTAAGCTTGTAACACTTTTTTTTCTATATTATAATCAGTAGGGGAATTACCCCTCCTGTTTCATGAAAAAAAAACTGGAACAGGATCCTCATCAGGACGAAAAGCATCAGGGAAAGCTCCACCAATAATATAGACCGGAGCTGACCATGATCTACCATTGCCACCTAGTACAGTGCCTTGGGATACCATGAAACTGCGAGGAACTCTATCTGGAGAAAGAACCAGGCAATCAAGAAAAGTGTTTGATTTATTTGGGCCTTCATGCCAGGTGATGAGCCTACCAAAGGAGGCAACTGCAGCCTTGAAAAAATTACTGGACCTTTACGCGAGCAACAGTGGTAGGAAATATATTAGTAGAGATACATTTGTGCTAAACAGTGCATTTTCAGTTCATCTAGCTTGCAATAACGATTGACTTAAAAATACATATTTGTTAACATTTATCTTAAGTACAACACAAACTTTCAATACATTTGGCGACAAACCCAGCAAAAGATGGTTGAAATTATGATATGAACACAGAGGCACTACGTTTTTTCAGACGTACACAACACTGTACGCTAACACTTCATTGTCTTATTTACCATGATACCGTTCAATGTCCATCGAGATCATGTGTGATATCCTGAGAAGTCTGGATCATCGACCGGCATGGATAGCTCCCAAGTGGACACACATGATCTATGGCACCACTAGTTGGGGCAGCCCTTCCATCAGTATTTATGAGTTTGCGCAGCTCCTTTCCTTGCATATCCTTGTAGATTGTATCCCCTTCTATTTTATTTGCAATACATTTGCATGAATTCATGACAACAATCCCGATGACCACTAACACTATGACCTTCATTTGCAGGTGTACTTTTCCTTTACTGGACAGGAAATAATTTACGTGTATCAGTTAATGCATTGCTTCTAAAATAACTGACAAAAGAATAATGATATATTTCAACATTGAAATGATTAATGAATAATGAAAATTCACTGAAAAATATATGAAATTTTTACCAAATGGTGAAATAGTTGGATGAGCTTCCTAAATGCTCTCACTCTTGCAGCCTCTTCTCTTCTGTACAATGAAATCTTATATGAGGTTCTTCTACTTATAGGCGAGAAAAGTGGTGTTCTTTCATTTGATGGAACTGTTGGAAGTAAATATCCAAATCTGAGGATTCACCACGAATAAAGTTATGAGACAACTGAAAGTGGACCGGGTTAATTTTGGGACTTGATGTGTGATGATTCACATAAAAATACTACGTCCATATCTTTTGAGATGTCGTTTCGGACCAAATAATTGTACTAAAATAAACTGAAATTTTATGTTCTAACGACATCTAAATAGATATGGAGGGAGTATATATTACACTTTATATCATGGTTTGAGACACTCAGTGACAATTTGGTACCTTACCAAATGTTCTTATATGAGTGAGAAATCAATTTGGTGAAAGAAATTATTCTATTACCAATTGGTTGTCTTGTCAGAATAATTTATAACGAAAGGTATCTGTTTTCAATATTTTATCTAGTCCAAGGCTTATATCAGGAGGTACTCCTTTTATTTTCCAAAATAATTTTCATTGACATTTGATGCAAATTAAAATGTCCAAAGATAAGGTAGAATCTTTAATTTTCCTTCATATTTTGTCAACAATATATGGCTACGACGATATTCGTTATTTGAGTGTCCCAGCCTTTGGCATATATGATCAATGTTTTGTCTAATTACCAAACAAATGAGTATATGCAGCAATATGAAAGATATATATAATAAACAAGATATTTCCCCTCTGTGATGAGGTACATTTCTTGATAGAAACTAATGCTAATATTGGTGATCTTAACATAGATCTCATATTACTCTTTCTCAAAGGTTATTAAAAAATGTGTGACCAAACTAATTTGAATATATAGTTTATTTTATATAGCACAAATGCTCCAAACTACGTACATTTTTTGCGCCTGCTGTATATTTTTCCTGATTATATTCCATGCATGTCAATATCTATGTATGTTTTATCTTTGCTATTATGGTTTTCAACCAGACAATAAATCAAAGTATCATTAATAGAATATTAATTTTATTTGTTAAATTATACGCTGCTCTTTCGAAGAACAATTATCTACTGCTGCAGGGATTGTTTAGTGCAAATATTGACTTCCATCTACCTGCAACACGGACATGGATGGGTCGGAGTTTCTGTCCTACATTCCAATCTGTTCCCAAACCATTTCAGGTTCATCCAAACCTTCATTTTGATCCATTCCTATTGCATTAGTTTAGCATGAGCTATAGTTTAGTAGAATAGTTTTAACACAGTTCATGATTTTTACACACTAGTATAACACAAGCCAAAGGTTCACCCCAAAAGTACCGGCACGAATAAGACCTGGTACCGGGTATTAGGTACCGGGTCTTATTCATGTGGTACTTTTGGGGTCAATGGGAGCGTAATAAGGAGATCCTCTAATACCAGGTGGTAACACTACCCGGTACCAAAGGCTAGATATTAAAGGTGGTGTTATTACCAGGCACTAATCCTTTAGTATGGTGTGGTTTTGACTGGCACGTACCCGATAGCCCTGGACTTTAACGCTTATCTTCTTTGTCAATTGCAGGTCAAATTAACTGGCCCACCTAGCGCACCACACTTTTGTAACACCAATTTGTGTTACTATAGCTTAATAAATGTGGTACTAGGTATTCTAGTAACACTTGTTGGTTAGTGTTCCTATTGTTAATGTTACTACTGTATGATCTATTGTAACACAAAATATGTGTTCCTTTACATCCAAAAAAGTGTTACTATTTGATATATAGTAACACAAGACATATGTTCCTTTACATCAAAAAAGTGTTACAACCTGATCTATTGTAACACAATACATGTGTTCCTTTACAACAAAAAGTGTTACTACTGTATATAATACACAATTAAAAGATACAAATTTTTTATCCACGTGCCATACATGGGATTCGAACTTGCAACCTTTTTTTTTGCACATTGCCTCTCTTACCATCCCACCACAATGTGTTTCTTGCCAAAAACAATATAGGTTTTTCTTTTAACTATTCTTTGCTAAATTGATGATGAATATTTGGACAACCTAAATGACTTCAAATAAAATAATCTTGAACTACAACATTGTAGATCTTGTTGAGACCTAAAATTTTGATATAAATATTTTCTCATCCAAGAAGTTGTATATATTTTTTTAATTTTCTTGTATCTCACTATAAACTTGAAAATTGACACTTACTTTTCAACAAACCAAGGAGACACTCCAAGGAGAGCGTTTACCAAGGGCCCTTAGCTCTATTTTTGAGCCTGTACATTGTGTGTAAAACATGATTTGTAGGCTAGGTTTTGATACTTGCTTCTTGGTTTGATAGCTCACCAAAAAGGCAGGGGAGGATATGTTGACAGTCAAAATTGGCAACTGCCGAGGCTGATCAATCTGACCAGTCGGGCCGACCTGTCTAACCGGTCTAGGCCTGTGTAGTCTGAGTTGGTTTACATCTATAATTTGGAGTCCTTTTGTAAACCAATTTGGAAGGGGCACGACCTCCTAGGCCTATAAATATAAAAGCCTAGGCCAAATTAAGGGTTAACTAGAATCTAACCAATACAATCTGTCCTATTACTTTATATCTCAAACCCTAGCTTTTCCAACCTCAGGGCAACCCTAGATTTTTGCAAGCTTTGACAGGTCCCTCCTCAAATCGTGATTCTATGTTTTTTGCGGTTTCTCTATAGGACCGGTCTGACCAATATATCCAGGCGGTCGAACTGGTTGGCACAGAGAATTCGCCGGTGATGATCATTTGCGATTAGTGCGCTCTAGCACTTTGTGTGTTGACCTAAACTGCGTCAACTGGTTGGATAGACATCATACTAGAGCAAACATTCGAATACTGGAACTAATGTCGTAGCACAAGAATTACTCATCTAATTATGCAAGGTATAAGGTATGAACGTAAATTAAACATGAAGCATATGTCTAATGCCACAAAGTATAAGTCGTGCAAAAAAATAAATCTAGAAGATAACTCTATTAGGAATATTAGAGAATTACAATGAAAAGTAAGAGCTAAAGCCATACCGAAGACTCATAAGCAACCCCAGGAGCCAGAAGTAGAGCTACTTCAACCAAAACTCCACTAGTCTGTGAGCTTGCAGAGTAATTCGTTAGGCTAAGGAGTGACAACAGCCACCCTAGCCTAGCCTCCAACCCGCCCTTTCCTTTAGTAAGGTGGTTGACATATGGGCCTTATGGCGGTCATATGGGCCTTATGGCGGTTGTGCATGGCTTGGTGCTGTCCTAAGGCTGTTGCATGCTCTGGTGGGCCCTTTGATCCAAGGGAGGCTGAATCGCGCGGTCTAATTGGTCGACACATTTTACCTTGGATTTAAGGGTGTGCTTTCCATCCATTTCCTCTAAAATTCTTGCATAACTCTATTTTCCAAGGGACATGTGGTTTTGACCTTCTTTTAAATAAATATGCATGCAAAAAATATTAGTTCTCCCAATTTTCTGATCAAATTGATGATCGAAATTGATCCGTAATGATTGTCAATAGTAGTCTTTGTAAAGGCCACGCAGTGTACCAATACAGTCACACCTTGGAAGTATGATGTGGATGTTTGATCAGCAGGGTAAACTGTGGGACCTCCGCAGAGTATTGAAAACTGATATATCAACACTACCCATAGTCAAGAGTGAGATGTACATTCACATGATAACATAATTGAACATGCGCTTTAGTTTAAGTTAGTTATGGTTCCCATTCTTGATTTATTATTGTTTATCTCTTTTATGGTAAATGTGGGATGGAGAACACTTATATCATAGTAAATAGGTTGCTTATTATGTAATGTAAATTAAAATGCTAATTGTAGTGAATCAGCCAACCTTTATCCTTGTTTAAGCCTTGCATGTTATTTATTTTTTATACACTTGCTGACCACCAACCATAAGTACAATCATCCTTGTCAAATCATGATTTGAAGAGGATGTGGCTCTAAAGTTTACATAGTTCTAGGCATACGCAACTCCCAGTCGATTGTTTGTGAAGTTTGAAGCCTCCGCTTCTAAGACAAGTTGAGCACCTCTAGTAGACTTGAACTCATCGTAATTCTTTTTTGCGTGACATTGATGGTGATTATTCACTTCTTTATCGATATATTTATGGACCTTGATCCTAGCATACATATAGTAATGCATTTGGTTTTCTTTTTGAAACAGCACGTGAAAAAGTTGGGCGCATGTCGGTTGAGATGCATCATTGCATGTGGCGCTGGTATATACACACGGTCATGTGCTAAGAGAGGGATGTTCCTGGATATGGCTCAGTGTCCATGCATGTGTTGGTCAGATCTAGATGGGTATAAGGCATGGTATGTGGTGCCCACACTGCACGTATGTTCGTGGAGTTAGATTGAGGTACGGGCCCTTTGGGGGGTGTCCATATGACACCAGATCCAATTCGGATGTAGTCCAGTGGTGGCCCTTGAGTGCATTGTGCACATGTTTAGTATCCCCTTACTAGTCCAGCTAAGGGTGGGGCTAACTTATAAGCCTTTGTCTTCCATTTATAGCAACTTCGGGTTAATCCTTTTGCACAAAGCGAGGGCGAGAGTATAAATAAGGTGCTATGCGTGCGCAGACTGTTGACGGTCGTTAAGTGCAAAATATGACCGACAACTATACACCTTACCCACATATGTGTATCACTAACCTAGCCCCATAATTATTTTGTCGATCTAGCTGTTTCTGGGATGCAAGAGTGAAATGAGACAAAAACACGAACCAAACGCCAGAAGAATGCACAGAAGATCGCAACCGGTGTTACACTTGCAAGTTGGGCCCACTGGTTAGAGCACCCAGGTGCACCATGCAACATGCATAAGAGGATAAGATTAAGGGCCTACCTGTTAGCCACCAGGAGGAAGGTGGACCGGGGGAGCAGGTCCACTTGTTAGACACGGGGCAGTGGGACTACTCATAGGCGTAGAATGTTCTAGAATAAGGGATAGCACAAGGATGTACCTTATCCTATTGTAACTACCGACAGGTGTCGAACTAGTCGGAGTACAAGGAAACTACCTGACCCTGTTGAGGTATGACTCTAGCAGTACTTGGCTAGCACTTTCCATGTAACCTTCTCCCCATTGGTATTTCTTAACTTCAACTATAGAAACATAACTAAAATACCTCTCCAAGTAATGGCACCAAGAAATGCTGAACATATCTTAGCACAATTACTAAGGTACAAGAGTATTTTGAATCAGGAACTATTCCGCAAGCGCACAGAATATACCGGTGTAGCCTTACCCAGTGAGTATACCAGGGTGTCATTTAGATTTCCGCATGAAAGGCGGGGGTGTAAAGATGTTATTAAATTACAAAGAATTACTATAAAGTTAAAAGCCAAGCGTGATTAGGGGTAAATGATAATAATGATAGCAAGGTAGTGTGAGAGGGAGAGCAACCATAAGAGAGATAAATATTTATAGGTAGCAGGACATGGGAAGCAAACCAAGGGAACTAGAGACATTTCATCATCTTTAGCAAGCATGAAACATATTAAGTGGAAGAGCCAAGCATGTCAGAGAGGTATGACTGTCTGGACATCGAGGTCATTTATGCACCTCCTACCCTCCTAACCTAACGTGGAAGATTACGATGGCACTAACGGGACACCCGCAGGCTACCTCTACAAACTGTTGGAAAAGACGACATTCAAACATAAACTTTAACCCAGACACCGCGTCTACATTAACGATTACTACTGTAGCCTTGTGCAAGGACATCCGTCTCTATCAGGAGCCTTAGTTCTAGAGCACCCAACTAAGGGGGATGAAACCAAGATGTGTTGTTATCTAACTAACTCAAGTTGACATGCAAGATAGATTACTTAACATATTATCATGAAAGGGTCACACACATACCAAGCACATGAACCAACATACCAAGATGAACGAAATAGATAACTAGAACAAAGTCAAGACATTACATAAAGAGAAGATAGAAGACATACGAACTCTCCATGAAGACTCTAACTCCTTGAATTACAACTCCACACCTGAATTCTATCCCTAAAGCTTTACAAGTGAGGATGGCTACACCTCTCTATTATCTTCTCCTCATTCTCTCTTCTCTCCTCTCTACTCATTTAGGAGCCCCCCTCTCATATTTATAGAGGGGTGAAACCAGCACCTTCATGCCCAAAGCTTGACATGTGGCACCTAGAACCGTCAATAGGAAGGCTCTAGGAAACTTCCCTCCAAAGAGGAAGGTCAGTGGGCGGCCCCACAGGCCGGCCGAACAGTGGGCCCAGCCCCTGGCCACCGCCTTTGGTGTGGGTCCTTCCTAGAAGCTTTATGTTGTATTGCCACATGCCACCCCCTATTGTAATGTTGGTTTGGTGCTCTGGTGGGCCCAACAATCCATGTGATGCCTGCGTGGTGACGCGTGATTGGATGGCGTGTTTGCTCCTTGGATCAAAGGATATGATTCTCCTTTATTTTTAGCCAAAATCCTGCACTCACAAATTGATACAAGGACAAGTGGAATTCGGTGATTTATTAGCAACATGAGTGTAAAAAATGCAAGCTCATCCCTTTATTTGGATATATTGACCCTCAGAATTGGTCGGTAACGAACGTCGACAGGATCCCCCAAGCTGAACATTGATCGTCCCGAAGCAAAGCCAAACTTTATGTTGTTGATCATGAGTTGCTGCAACATCTCATTTTTTCAATATGCAAATTCTATAACAAAGCATTCTTTCGCAAATTGGATAATTCGGTAATAAATTGCTTACCCATTTTCACCTTAGTCTCCATGGGGCATTGGCAATCTCCTTTTCTTTGGCGGTTGAGAAACAAAACGATTCATAAAGCACTACTCACCCATTCCTTACTCAACTTTACGTCCGGATTTTTTTATGATTTTTGAAAGAAAAACATGTTCCTTAATTGAGAAGGCATACTTGCACCAAATATTTTGCAAAGTCAAAGATTGGATCAAAGAGAGCAAACAATTCATGCAACCATGATCGAGAGTGCAAGTGTATGGAATGGAAAATGTGGAAGTGAATGATGTTAACTCCAAATATGACTTCTCTCTCTTTTTGAACTTTTTTGGATATGGCTAGCTTTTCTCTCTATTTTTGACTTGTGAGCCTTCATGTGCTCACTTTTTTTTTGGTTGTGCTTCTTTGGCACGCCATCTTTTCTCTCTACCTCACTGTGGGTCATGCTTCTTTGGCATGCCATCTTTCCTCTGTACCTCACTGTGGGTCATGCTTCTTTGGCATGCCATCTTTCCTCTCTCTTTTTTAGCATAGCCATATCCTTTTGCATGAATGTTTGAGAGAGATGAATCATATTTGTAACACCCAAAGTGAACAAAGGTCAAAATAGTTTTCTACAATTGAAAGTGTAAAGTTGATAGCCAAAATTAATTTTTTTTATCCATTGATCGAATGGAAATATGGACACAGTGCTTGCGTAGAGCTCATCGAGTACATTCCATTTGACTATTTACATGGCGCGTTTGGAGTTCAGATCAAATGGTTATAGTTTTTTTAAGTTGCTAGGCGGGCGGGCCATGCTACAGGACTGTGAATAGTGGCGTGCTGCAGTACCTGAACAGTGCCCGGCCCCACCTCCAAACCCTAAGCCACACCCCTCCGTGTGCCACCACTCCTTGTTGCCGTGACCAGATCAAGAAAAAAGAGGGAAAGGAAGAGAAGAGAAGAGAAGGGAGGTTAAGGCATGCCGCTGTCCGTCGTCGTTGTTCCCTTCCAAAAACCAGTAGGATTTCCTCTACTCTTTCCATTTTTCCCCATCTCCATGGCTTCTCCTCGCTGTTCATGGTGGTGCCGCCTTGTGTGGTGTAGCGCAGTGAGGTTGGATGCAAGGAATAAGGGGGAACAGAGTGGAATCGCCGTAGTTGTCATTGTCTTCGCCGCCGCCTTTGATCCTTTCAAGGGGAAACCCTAGGTGAGTCATGCCCCTACTGTATAACTTGATTTCCCTCTGGTTTTAGAGTTTTTTAGTTCATAGGAGTAGCGGTATTAGTCGCCGTTCGGAATAGTGTTAAGGGTTTACCCTCGTCGCTGTTCTCAGCATGCTGTCAATCTGCGCAGTTTCGGTTCCTTGCAGTTTTTCGTGCTTTTATTTATCTCAAAAAATATTAAACCTTTGTATGAGTTGGAAAAGACTTCGAGATCTTTCCGTAGCCGCAAAGAACACCTCAATCGGATTTAAGATGTGGGAGAAACCAAAGTTGAAATCGGACTGTTTTTCAGTCTTGTAATTGTGGGCAGCGTCTGTTAACATGGAGTTTAGGAAACCTTAATAGCAGAATTAGACTTTCAGGTAGTTTAAAGAGTTGTAGATAATTAGTTATGACTGTTTTAGTAGGACTGTTCTGTAGGATCTGTCAGATTGTCAGATTAAGGTTCACCTCAAGTTTACCCAATGATTATGATTTTTTCCTCTACTTTTGGATAACCAGAAAGTTGTAGGTTCTGGAATTATATGTCATGTGGAAAAATACCAGAATTTTTGTCCATCAGGATTTAAGTATACAAAAATAATAAGTTGCAGTGCTGCTGTTATGTCTAGATTGGAGTGTTTTGTGTGAGGACGATGGGTTCGGGCGTAGAAATGCTTTACTCGATGTATTTCTTTATGAAGTGTGTTTGTTTTAGTGCTGAGCCATGTTTGTGAACAGGTGGTGCACCTTCGGACCGTGCTTAGGTCACGTTCTTGATCTTCGTTGAAGGCAAGTAAACGTAGCGTTGTGGTCTAGTCGCTTTAACTTTGTTATTTGAATTGCCTCCATTAATTTCAAAAGCTCACACTAGCCAGATAAGATCTGAATTTTTGCTTTATTTATGAATTTATATGTTTATCCACTTGTGGTATTGCTCTTGGAGTTATAACTTTTGGAGGTATATGAAGTTCATGCATTGCAAGCATACATTTGCACTCTCATATTTAATATGTATATGAAAAAACCATAGCCGGATTAGTGTGGTAAGTATCGGTACAGCAATGCACATTGAGATATAGCAATGTGGTTGCAGCCCTCACTTCCTTTCTTGGGATTTGTGGGTAGAAGTGAAGTCATACATTGCATTGCACCATTTGCATATGCATTGAGGCATCTTTATGAAGCACTTGCTTATATATTTCAACCTGAAGTTATACATTGTCTCTTTATGATACTTCCTTTTATCAAATTATTAATCTGATGTTTAATCAAACTGTGATTTGAATAGCTTGGTTAAAGCAATTTGCTTGCTGCTGTTGTTCCATAAACCTCATACGTTTTCCCCCTCCGCAGGTTCTTGAGTTGGAGGGTGCAGCGTTGGTTGGGAGTAGCAGCACGTGTGCACACAGTTATCTATATTTATTGAACAAATGATTATAATAAAATGTTTGGATGTGGAGACTTTGATGTTGTTTTAAATTCTCTCGTGTGGTTCGGTTCTTGAATTGTTTAAGTCTTTGTTAATCTATCTAAACAATTTATGTTGCTTCCGCGCACTCTGTTTTATGTTTGTGTTGTCGTGTGATAATTCTCTAGAGAATTATTCTGTATTCGCCTGGGGTGTTACAGTTGGTAATCAGAGCTTACATTCTATATCCTAGGCTGAGTTCTTTTTCCTAAAATTGACTCACTTTAAAATTTGACACACTTGCACATCTAGGTTGGGGATGGTTTTTCTTGTTGTTGCTTTTATGTGTGTGTTTTTACTTGGCTGGTTGTGTGTTAATGCTTCCAATCGCTTGTATTTGACTTCTTGCATGTTTGTTTTATTGATGGTTCAAGCTATGCCTGGTACTATGTGTAGGGGAGGTCGTAGCGGTCGTGGTAGTGACCGGGGAACAGGAGACGCTGCTCCTGAGGGTGCTCCTGTGAATGTGGACATGGCTGCAGTGTTAGCAGAGATGCAAGCGATGCGTGCAGAGTTAAATGCTCTTCGTCAGGCTCTTGAGTTGGGGGCTACTGCTAATGGCCCTGCTCCTGTTGCTGCTAGTGGATTGGCTACTTGTGGTGGAGAACCGGTAGTAGCTCTGCAGCGTCCTTTGGAGTTGAGAGATTGGTGTGGCATGTCAGTGGAGAAGTTTGCTAGTACTGGTGCTCCTATTGAGGCAGCAGATTGGCTATCTGCAGTTATTGACAAGCTAGAGTCCTTTCAGGTTCTTGTTTCAGATTGGGTACGTTATGCTCATCAGTTACTGAAGGGTGAGGCTAATGTGTGGTGGAGGAATGTCCAGTTGTCTCGTCCTGCTGCTCGTGGTCCTATCAATTGGATAGAGTTTGTTAGTCAGTTTGAGAGGAGGTTTTACCCTGTTGCATTTGTTGATAATATGAAGACTCAGCTTGAGAGGTGCCATCAGCGCAAGAGGACTGTGGCAGAGTATGAGATGGATTTCAACCAGATTGTGCGCTTTGTTCCTCATGTGGTGCATGATGTGTATGACAAGGCAAGGATTTTTAGGCAGGGTTTGAAGGCTTCTATTCGCCGAGTCTTGGGGGCTTTTGTTTTGGAGGACTTCCGCTCGACAGTTGAGAGAGACTTGGGTGTTGAGGTTCAGGATGATTACACTGAGGAGCTAAGAGGTGGAGATCAGTCTCAGGCCCAAAAAGATCAGAAGGGTCATTCTGGTGGCCCTAATCAGAAGAAGGACAAGCACCGTCATCATCATCCTTATAGTGGTAGTTCATCTCAGTCTCGTGCTTCTGGAGGTGGTTCTAGAGATGGCTCTACCCAGTATCGAGCTATTGTTAGGCCAGGATTGGGACTAGTGTGTTTCCGGTGCGGTGATGCCCACCGCCATGCGGATTGTCGGAGGAATGGTCAGTGCTCGAGGTGTGGTAAGGATCACAAGGAAGTGGTATGTAGGAAGAATCCGAATAGCAAGGTTATTTGCGAGCCAGTATCTTCTTCCTTGTCTGGACAACGTGGTTCTGCACACATATGACTGGAGTTTCTTTTGTTCACCAGCACAGTACTCCAACACAGTAGTTTCTACCTGCATCCTTTGTGCCGCAGTTTTTACCTGCATCCTCTTCGCAGCAGTTCTTACCGATGCCTCCAGCGGCTCCGATGCTTGGTTCTTCACCAGCACCTGCACCTCGTGGTGCATATTGGCTCTCCTAGGCTCCTACTCCATCAGCTCCTACGTGGACACAGAGACCAATTGTAGCTTTCACTAAGGAGTATACCAAGGATATCGAATCTGAGGAACGATAAGCTTCGACTAGTGGTCTGGAGTGATTTAGCCGGACCCACCAAGGAGCAGAGGTACAAGAGTTGAGGGTTTATCTCCAGATAGATTCCTAATTACTAAGCTAACTTGATAGACTACTGACTTGATCTGCATTGGCGGCCTAAGAGAAGGACTCAGAAAGGGATGAGAAGGGAGTCCGACGTCCTTCAGCAATTACTGCTATGAAAGCACCCGAACGTGGTGGACTACAATGGGAGGACAAGGCTGTCACCACTTGCCTCCTACACTGCGGTACCGTGGGGTGGAACACAACCCGAGATAGCTAACCAAGCCTGGGCACCACGCTCACAGCTATCGAGCTACTTACTCCTACCATGTACTAAGGCAGAAAGTAACCTCAAATAAGTAGAACTTGCTACTTACGCAGTCTCAGGATCCCGCAGATCAAAGAAAGTAACTAAGCAAGTAATTTAAGTAAAAAGTAAAACTAGCGAGAAACTAAAGATAAATGAGGAACTTATTTGATGACAAATTCCCCTGAGGTGGGTATGAAATTGGGGTAAGGTCGAGAGAAGTCGACTCCGCCCCTTTAGCCCAGCTTCCGCCAAAGCTCTCACCTCACACTCTCCCTATTCTACTAATATGCAAACTGAACTATGAGGCACTCAAGCTTCAAGTGGTGTGTGTTACACGTGAGGTGAGGGGGTCCTATTTATAGCACTCCATGGTCGGTTCTCAGCAATTAATTCAGGTAGCTCTGGTTGTAAGCAACTGTAGCAGTTGTGCTTGACTTCCATGCGAAGGCTGATCACCATACGCTGAAAAGTGGGGCCGGGCGGCCTGGCCTAGTCCGGCCAGCCTGGGCCTGCTGCCACCTGGCACCACCTTCCCATCGGACGGTCCTGATCATCTCTGGAGGTCGGTTCTTGTGGCAGTTTGATCAACCGACATTCTTTGGGCCGGGCGGCCTGCCTCTGGAAGCCTTTTGGTCCTCATGGGTTCAACATTTACGGACCAAAGGTCGAAGTACCGCAGAAACGGTACGCTTTTAAGTCGAAGTACTGCAGAAACGGTACGTTTTTTATAAATAGGTAAAGATAAGCATTACTAAGGCAAGAAAGAACTATCGGGAGCCTATATGTGGTAGAATTTCACTGTTCCAAATTAGTGTTCTAATTCTAACAGAAACAGGGTACCTAGACAAGTCCAACAAGAATTCTGAACAACAGAACTTCCCTAGTTCATGGGATTTTGGGACATTTCTTTATACACTTTACGTGGATGCTGTACATCTACTACGCAAGAACCAGTCTTGGCTATGTTCATTTAAGAAAATAATGTGTACTGTGTTTTCTTTAATTTCCTATATTATTTTGTGACTAAATTTTTATTGATTTATAAAAAAATCAGTATAATAGGCTCTATGATGTGGCGGAAGCACCTTTTCCACTATATTAGTTTGACAAGACATTTGAAAATACACAGCATTATGACAATAGTTGAATTGCATTCTGCTTTTCTGTAGAGATGATCGACCCCTGAAAATGACAGATTTAATTTTAGTTGGTTAATTGGTTACCGGAGGAAAAATAAGACCTATGTATAATAAATTGAGAGCACTATTCAAATTTTGGTCATTTTCAGTTTGTTACAATTATTTTCCTAAATATATCTTAATGACTCACCAATAACACAATATAAATTTTTTCGAGAGGTGAGGTAATTCTGAGTCTGCAACATCTTATTTTTCAGATCTATGGTTGTAACTAGAATCCTCCTACTACGTATGTGGTAACTCGAGTCCTCATACTAAGCACTTTCCCTTGCTTGTGCCATAAACAGGAAAATAAGTGCATCCATTTACCTCAGCTTTCAAGTCACGATGGGTGTATTTTTACCGCACCTCCCTTTGTCGACACAATCTTTATTAGTGGAGAATCCATTTTCCACAGTTGAATTTATATACTGCAAAAATTTTGAAAGCCAAACATCCCCTTTTACCACCATATAAGTAGACCATCATTACTTGTTTAACTAAACAAAGTTCTACAATAACCACTCAATTCAAGTTCTTAGCTCAGATCTCGGTAAGTACCAACACTTGCATTTAGAAGTGTTTCTTTTCTATTCTAAGGGTAATACTTATCTCACTTATGTGTACCCTACCTTTGTATATATGTTTCATGAATTGAAGTCACAATGAAGCTGGGTATTTTTCTCATTGCTGGCCTGATTTTTATCAACTTGTGCACCTGCATGCCAAGGGACATGGCGGCGGATGCATCTCACGGTACCACTGTGCCACAGAGGGAAATTCGCAAACTGATTGCCGGAACTGACGGAAGAAACGGCCCTCCCAGCAATGATCACCAGTGCAAGCTTGGGACCTACCCGAATTGTCAAGGCATGTATCAGAAGTCAGAACACTGAGGAAGTAGCTCAAGATGTTCATGGAATTGAGGCCGTCTCTGCTGATCACAGAGCACCAAGATTCATGAAAGAGATATATATAGCCCCTAAGTTCATGGCGGACGTACTTATCATGCTACTTGTTGCCACGTGGAAGGCTGTATAGCCATGCTAACAGGACTAGCGTTTTTATGCTTAATTTGCCAGTATTATTTCAATGCTTATATTTATATAGAAACCTACATGAACCATTATATTTCTTCAAGCCCAATAATTTGTATTTGTGATATCGCCTTGTCAAGTTCAATAATTGTATATAAACATATGTTTCCCCATGCCCATATAATTTATTTTCAAGTTCATGACGCTTAGATGCCTATCAAGTTTTGTGTGTCATGTCAAGAGACGATTATTATAAGTCGCTGGAAATACTAGTATTCTTTTGTTTTCTATGTCTCATATGCAATTTTTCTCCTCGCTCTGTTTTGCTATTATATTTTTTCCATGCGCGCTCTGAATCCATGGTCTACAAAACATTTTGATAGGAGTATATATAAGACAACTGAACGATGTTTATATAACGACGCTCGATGTAATTATACATTGTGAGTTTGTGACAACGGAATCATTTGTTTTGTTAGATCATTAGTTCATTACTATATTGTTACAACATGTGAACAGTAATAAATGATGTGCTGATATAAAACAAAAACTATTTTCATTGTCATTTCAGCATGCAATTTCCACACTTTGTACTTTAATTTTATGGAGCATGCACACAAAAACTACACATTAATCGTAGATTCGTGCATGCATCACCTATAACATCCCTAAAAGATTTTACCATTGAATTATTCATGGATACATACCGGTAAAGATGACCACCACGATTTAAACCTTGTTGTGGGCGCAGTCATTCTCAAATGAAAAACTCAGACAGCAGAGATAAAAAAAATGTCGGTTACTAGACTGCTCATTCACAAATGCAGTTGGTTATTGTAAACCTTTTTTATGCTGGTTTTAATTAGCAATGCCCCATTTTTTATTCAATTAAATATTAATATTATAGGGCCCACAATTGGTGCTAAAGAGTCACAAAGCTTTGTTCAGAGGGATCCTAACCAACTTTAATAGGTAAACTTTGAATGCATGGCCTTGAGACATGCGCTTGTAACACCCTAATTTTCAGAGTAGGAACCTAAATGATATTTATTAGTTTTGTTGTAGGCTTGATAAGGTTTTATTTAATTTATCTTAGCTTTAATTAGGACATTTATTATCATGAATTATAAATAAATTACATAGCCATAAAAAGAAATATAAGGTCACATAGGTTTGTGCACCCATGATGCAATGCATTATTTATTTGTTTGAGTTTCAGCTTGAGTTTGAATTCCCTGAATTTGAATCAAACTGAATTTTTTTTGTCCAAAGGCTCTTTTCTCTCTCTCTTTCAACCCAACCCACTTCTCCTCCCTTTATCTTTTTCTTCTCGGCGGCTCAACCCGGCCCACTCGGCTCATTTTTTCCTCCAGCCCAACCCAGCACACCCCCTCTTCCCTCCCGCTCTCTATCACCAACAGGTGGACCCCACCTGTCAGGAATGCCCACTAGCTCGTGCCCGAGTCGGACTCGAGCCCGAGTCTGACCCGACCACGTGCCGCCTTTGGCTCCCTTGGCCCACTTAGCTCAGAGGTTAGAGCCTCGCATTTGTAATGCGAGGGTCATCGGTTCAAATCCGATAGTCAGCTTTTTTCTCTATCGATGTTCCATGAACAAGAATCTCCCTTTTTCTCTAAATTAAATGGGGAAGCCAGGGTCTTTTATGTCGTTCTACCTTACAATTTTGCTAGATACAAAGCATAAAAATAAATAATATATATACAAAAAATCCGGATGTTGATGAAATTCCATTTTTTGTGGTACTTTTAGTAGATTTTACTCTGCTTATCGTTTAGTTTCTATTTGTTACACAAGAGCCCTAGGCCGCCCCTATAAATAGTGCACACGACCACCCCTTGACCCCCATCGAAACCGTCGCCACCTCTGCCCTCCAAACCCTAGCCCGCGCCATCATTGGAGCTCGGAGCTTCGAGTCGCGGCCGTCCCGCTACTCCACCGCCTCCCCTTGATGCCCGCGCATGCGCGGAGCTCCACTGCATGGTGAGCGATGCCACGCCCCTCTTCTTTTCATCTTTTCCTCTTCTGTCTACGTGGTTTTACTTGTCGGAGCAAGCTACCTCGGTCTGAGCCGCTCCTCGCCACCACGCGCCCCGTCGAGCCTCTCTCTCTCCCTCTCAATGCCCTAGGTGTGTTCGTCGTGTCTCCCTCTCGCTCGTACACCAAACCGCGCCCGAAACCGTGATAAAAATCGCGTTTACGTGATGTGCCGGCAAACCCCACCGCCGGTGACACAACGCCACCGCCACTTCGCCCAAACAACCCTAGCCGCTCGATCGAGATCCAACAGCCCAGATTCGATATAAATCGAGTCAAATAGCCCTTATACCGTCAACCCTAGCCAATTTTGTAAAAGTGCCCCTCAGTTTTTGCTAAATTAACTCGCAGTCTCTAGTTCAAAAATATTTGGGTAACAGTCCTTTTTCTTCTGTTTTAACCCCTATGCTAGTCGGGGAGATCTGCTTCGCTTCGACATAACAAACCCAATAGGCATGCGTATGGTGCGCAAGGCATGCAAGTCAATTTGACCGTCAATTGACAATGAGGATAGATGCTAAATTTAAGGGCTGTCGGCTAGCCAGCCGATGCAGATGACGCCAATAATCGACTATCGTGCAGCCGATTGGGGAAGAGCAAGCTACGCTTAAAGCAATGTAGCTCACAAGCAACACTTTGATCTATGTCCAAATCGGCCTGCATGATCATATCACAGGAGGTAGCCGATCAAGATAGATCTAAGCTGGACAACTTGTGAAACTAGATTAAATGGATTAACCTAGCATGATCTAAGTAGATGTAGATAACTTGTGGTAAAAACATAAAAAAAAACTAGATTAAACAGATTAATCTAGCAAGATCTAAGAAGATATCGATAACAGATGATAAAACCAACAATAAGCTAGATTAACGTATCAATTTACCAACAGATTGATAGCTTTTATCAATAAACTGGTGAACAAGCCAAACCCCGCCGAACAGATCCAACTTGCCTGATAACTTTGAGCGCTATAGACAGAGGAAGAAGCGATGCGCCGTCAACCTAGATCTATCTATACAGCTCGACTCGGAACTTACCGGCAAACGATGAACCTGCCTGCTGAGAAGAACTCGTTAAGAGAAAATCTACTGCAACTATGGCGAAGTCGCCTACGAAAAAGTAGAAACGATGAATGTAAAGGTTTTTGTTGGATGTGGTTGATCAAACTTTACAAATGATGGAGCCAGGTTTGCTACTTATAGTATAGACCCCGTTACTGATACGACCAGATTACAACTTGTCTAACGTGAAACAAACCTGCCTAATTTAAATGACACAAAATCTAAAAGATAACTTGCCAACATGATTTCATCGTCTCTTTCCTCAAGCTACACGGGCTGTGATGCCCATCCTGGCCCAAGAGCCCAATATGCTTTTCTCCCTTGCTTATTCCAGCTCCGTCCCATTTCCCATCGGCTGCCTACCCATCAGAGTGACACGTGCCAAAAACAGTGTCAACAGCGCCCTCATATTAATATGGATGACTAGCAAAACTCTGGGCCATCAACTTCCTATGGCCAGCAGGGCAACAGAGCGAATTCGACCCTAGAACGCTTTGAGCAAGTGCTCCCCGTGGCGCCCAAATGGCAAACACTCAGGATTCGAGTGCCATAATCTGCGTAGGGCCCTGGGAGCTCCACCCCTCATACAGGCCCCACGCCTAAGCAAAGACAACAACGCTCATCAAGATTGAAGAACCAACGCACATGCTATGCTATATGAAGATAATTATATCTTTTATCAACAATAGTAACCATTGTTTAGTGTGTATCACTCTAAACAAGGGGTAGGTCAAAATTAATAGTTGTTGACAGTCGTTAAGTGCGAAATTTGACCATCATTTAGACTCACTGATAAAGGAAAACTATATGGCCTACTCGCATATTTGTCTCACTTCCTAGTTCCACAACTATTTTGGAAATTCTATTATTGCAGATGAGCAAGAGCGAAATAAGAAGAAAACACGTAGTAGATGCCACAAGATTACACAGAAGGTCGCTTCCAGCGTCACCCACTTACAAGGACGGCCCACCTGGCAGAGCAAATGGGGGCGTAAATAAACCCTTCATTTCCTGAACTAGCTATAGAAACATTGCAGATTATTTATTTTTGAGCTCTTTAACATTTGGAAATTATTCCTGAACTTTGCAATGCTCATTTTTCTGGCAAAACCTGAGGCAGAGGTGATTGTGTCACATCATTTGCTTAATTTCATAATGAAGCCAGCTCCGATTTATATGCATATTAATGTATACTGCATGCTAATGTATTTTCAGATTGCCATTAGCTCATGCTATCAGTGTTCTTTCATAAATATTGGCAACACTCATTGGTGCAAAGATAACTCTTTCCTCTTGAGTCAACATATACTAGTTAGGAATCACAACATAGCAATGCATCCCACTGAGGTGATCTTTGTGCTGCATTTCAGATCAAGCACAAGTTCTCCTTTTGTACAGTCTTGCTGCATTTCAGATGTCAAACGACTTAGACCTTATTACAAACATGGCATGACCCTGCATTCAATCAATCAACAACCTTGATTATCTATGTTAAGTACTCTGACTACCGTAATCAACAAACCCTAAACTAGGAACATGTCTTGATCCTAAAGATTTATGCTAAACAATACTAAATAAAATAACTCTACTCTACAACATTCAATTCCATTCATGCAACACATAAACCATGAATTAAAACTAGAACCATATGGTTAAAAATTAAAACCTTGATCTAGACGGTGCAAAAATTCTTCCAAAAAACTACCATAGATTACTTGTGATTAGTAGAGCCCATGATAAAAAGATGTCCTTGAGTAATTAACAAAAACATGTTTTAATAAAATGATTAGTGCATAAGCTAGAAATAAACAAAACACATGAAATAACAAGCAAAAGTCAAGCATTAAAGCCACAAATTTTACACCATACAATACATAATAAAAGGATGTTAAGTTCCAAAAATCAAGCATAACAAGGCTATGGTTCAAGAGATATAAATAAAACACTCATTTGCTAACAATTAAACTAGAGCACTCAATATAAAGTTTCATACAAACTTTACCAGCCAAATTTATAGAGCTAGTTAAGAGGAGCTCAAAAAAATTAATTTGGCATTTTTCTGATTTTTTTACCATTTACTATGAATTTTTAAAGCTCACAAAAAAAAGAACTTGAACTCTTACAGAAAGAACCCTATAACAATTTAAATCCTTACAAAAGGGTCCTTGGCCGGCAAAGCAAAATAGAGCAAGGGGAGGTGGCCGGATTCCGGTGGCTCCGGTCGCCGGCGGCGAGGGGCCGGTGGGGGAAAAGGTGGAGGGAGTCAAGGCGCACCTCTAGGTGGCTTTAGGGCGGGAAGACATGACCTGCGGTGGCGGCTCAGCGAACTTCGGTGGTCGGCGGCTGTCTGTGTTGGCGGAGGTGGCGCTTTCCCATGGGCGGGCCAGTGAGGTGGCGGGGTGCAGCAGCGTGGCGCGCGCGCGAAGGGCCAGTGGGGGTGGTGGAGTAGCGGTGGGAGCCTTCAGGGCGACGCGTGGGGCGGTGCAGGGCAGTAGGCGAGCAGGGAAACCGGCGGCGCCCCTGCTTTCCAGCAGAGAAGGAAGAAGATGATACTATGGGTGGACCTGGTTGTAAAAAGGAAAAAGACTAGGGGGTTTTCTGTAAACATAAATTTTCCCGCTGTTGTAGGGCTCAAATTGTCAGACCCGGGGCAGCGGGACTGCTTATAGGCATAGAATGTTCTAAAGTAAGGGATAGACCATGGATGTACCTTACCTCTTTTGTAACTACTCGAATAGGCGTAGAACTAGCTGCAATACAAAGGAAACTACCCAATTGTGTTGTAGTAGGACTCCAACTGTACTTGGTTAGGTCTTTCCATGTAACCCTGTCCCCCCTGGATATACAAGGGCGGGCAGGGACCCCGTCCAAACGATCATCAACACCTAAGGCAATACAAACCACACAGGACGTAGGGTATTACGCAAACTCACGGCCCGAACCTGTCTAAATCTTTGTGTTCCTTGCACCATCGAGTTTCAGAGCCGTCGATCCCTACCTACAAACCTTACTGCTAAGGGTATCCCTGACCAGGCTTGGCGGTAAACACCGACAGCTGGCGCGCCAGGTAGGGGATTCGGCGAGTTCACCAACGAATTCGATGGCCGGATCAAGCGACGTCAATGACATGCCGGAAGGCATAACCCTCGTTTTTGGTTCTTGGGCATACACAGCTGACGGAACGGGATGCTTCTCCAGGCACCTTGTCACGCCTAACTCGTCTAAATCGAAAACCCGCTGCCAACTCGCCGACATCCGCGAGTCCGCGGATCTCGACGAGAAAAGAGTTCCACCCGAACTCGACTCGGACAACCTGGGAAATGTGACAACTCAAAAACGAACTGTTGGTTTGGTCGAGTTCGACACAAGTTCTGATTCTGAAAAGCCTCACTTTTCCAAAACTCTTGGAAAATACCTGGCTCATCTCAAGACGATCTAATGCCCTAAGATCAAAAACTCAGAACTACTCACTGGAGTAGATCAAGTTTCACGGTCAATCAAGGGCTGCATCAAACTTGCAGAAACTGCTCTCGGCCCATCTACGTCGCGGAATATCCCCAAACCGTTAAACCCACCATAGAAAAGGACGGGTGATATGCTCTCTGGGATCAATCGGGTGAGTTCGAAGCTTGCCGACTGCATTAAGATGGCTGAAAGCACCCTGCAAAACAAAGAGCAGAAACCGGGAGGAGGAATCTGCAGGGGAGCTGGTGAGACAAACCCCGGCTTGTTCGGATGGGACCGTCTATCTCCAGGATACCTTAGAGCCCTTCAACGAAACCTGCTCACACTCGGACTCTGAAACCAGTAGAGTCCAAATTCGATCAAGACTTTGATCGCTTCATGAATGGTCTCGAGAACTTTGAACCGTTCGACGATCTCAAAGAATGGTCAGACAACATCGAGCTGTTCATGGATGCTATGGCCAGCCTACCCAAACACGCCGACGCTCTTTGGGAACTGGCCAAGCTTAAAAAAGGAAAAGCCAAGGCTCCAGAACAATCCAGCGACTCAATCTATGACAAACCCTGGATTAAGGAGCCTGAGGGACTAACTCCTACTAACTCATGGCTACACTAGATGAACGAGAACGCCCTCCGTGTAGAGATGGGCATCCCGCTTCTTGCTCATCCAAAGCATACATACTCTAAAATCGGTGGGCTAACCGACTCCGAATCCGAGTATTCTTCCGATCCGGAGGAAAAGCTGGATGATCTAATCCAGTACAGTAAACAAGTCAAGTCCAACTCGTCTAAGAACCTCAAGTCCGATCAGGACTTCCTTCCTAACTTGATTATATATGCAACGCCGCAAGAATGAACAGTGCACCTCAGGAAGGCACAAGAACCCAACGCTTTTGCCTCACAGCTACCGGACCTGCCCTACCAACAGAGCACTCCTTTAGACCCATCTTCAATCAAACAAGACCAGGAAGTTCAAGACCTCTACCATGAAATCCTCATGGTTCGCATCTCCGAAGAACATGAGGGCGATCCCACGGAGCATCTCAACCTTGATGACTACAATTTCAAAGATTTCGACGAGTACCTTTCCAACAACATGGAAACTTCTCCCCCCACAATCACTGAAGCTCAAGCTGCTACCAAGGAGGATCTACCTGCTCCTCCCCCTCCTCCAGTGGTGACCGTCACCGTCCAACTGGACGAGCAGCATCCAGCAGAAGACCTCTACGAACGTCATCGCCAGTTCAACTAGAACAGGGCGTTCAGGTGTCAGTGCCTCGCTAACACTCCACAAGAATAATAAGGCGACAACTACGACTACTCCAACTGCGACCTCCGCAGTGTGATCAACGTTGGGCGCGATGCGCGCAACATCATCATCTCAAGGAGAAAGGAACGGGAGGAAGTCGAGGCATACAGCCCTTCTTCCAACTACCGCATCCCGCCAAAGGCTTCCGCATCTTTCAAGAAGCACAAGCCGGCAACCATCAGTACCCGTCCTCAGGGTAAACCACGCGCCCCGCATCAAGGTGAATCATCTCAGGGTGGCAACAGGATCAACAAAGTACTGCTACGCAAGTTCTATCCACCCAAAGAGCTCTCACACGATCTTCCAATGTGACTCACTCCGCAAGGCCCTTGTGGCACTTCTCCTGAAGGAGACCCTACCAATAATCTAGTCGACCTCTTCATCGACTAGTTCTACCTCGAATTTAGTCAACCATCATATCGACTAAAGTTCTTTCTTTGAATAAAGTTTTATTTAGTCATGTAAACCATTGCTCACGTCCAACGAACAAGTGGTAGGTCTTAAGAGTCAGAGTCTGTCACTTTACAGTTATCGTAATTTCGACAAATCCAAATAAAGTTGATTCCTCATATATCGACTACTTGACTCTCGCTCACACAACCAATACCCCATCTCGAAAGCCTTGCTCAGCTTTAGAGTAGCTATCAAGTAGTTTTTATGATTCATACTCGAGTGCTTTTTGGGCATTTACATCTTGGGCAACCCGACGGGGTTCGTACCTAACAGTTCTGTCCTAAAAGACACTCTAGTCCTCCGGAAGGACAACCTACTTGCCTTGCTCGAGTAGGTCTTGGATACTCTTTCGGCACCTTCATCTTGGGCAACCCGACGGGGTTAGTACCTAACACACTTGCCCTAAGAGTTACTCCAGCCCTTGATTAAAAGGACACCTTACTCGCCTTGCTCGAGTAAGTTTTGGATATTCCTTCGACATTTACGTCTTGGGCAACCCGACGGGATTCGTACCTAACAGTTCTGTCTTACGGATTACTCCAGTCCTTGGTTAAAAGGGCACCTAACTTGCCATGCTCGAGTAAGTTTTGGATATCCCTTCGACATTTACGTCTTGGGCAACTCAACGGGGTTCGTACCTAACAGTTCTGTCTTACGGATTACTCCAGTCCTTGGTTAAAAGGACACCTTACTCGCCCTACTCGAGTAAGTTTTGGATATCCCTTCGACATTTATGTCTTGGGCAACCCGATGGGGTTCGTACCTAACAGTTCTGTCTTACGGATTACTCCAGTCCTTGGTTAAAGGACACCCTACTCGCCGGCTCAAGTAGGTCTTGGATACTCTTTCGGCACCTTCGTCTTGGACAACCTGATGGGGTTAGTACCTAACAGACTTGCCTTAGAGTTACTCCAGTCCTCAAGTAGGACACCTTACTCGCCCTGCTTGAGTAAGTTTAGGACGTTTCTAGAATATTCACGTCTTGGTTAACTCGACGGACTTCAATCCTAACAGTCCTATTCTAGAAATCAATCCAGTCCATTAATGGGACATACTACTCGATACGATCGTGTAGTTCGGATATTCTCGCAAATAGTTGCATACTATCTGTGTAACCAAACAAGGTCTATCCTAACTGGTCAACTATGTAAACCCTTCAAGGAGTACTGATGAGTTCTTGATACTCTAAAATAAGTCGACACAAGTTTCCCGCTTGCTTAGTTTACTATGGGAATCTCCGATACATAATCTTTTTCCCTCGGGTACTTGACGGGTACTACCCGCTTGCTTGAGGAACAAAAGGAACTCCTGTCTTCCCTCAGTACTCTAAGTAGTTGTCGAGAGCTGTATGTCTTCTTATCTATCGAGAAACTTCTTAAAACTCCTAAATACTCAATAAGAGTTCTTCCCCCATTTGGACAACAAAGTCCGCATTAGCTGTGTGCTAATTGAAAATTTTCCTCCAGAAAAGGAAATCTACTCAAAGCTATGGCTTCTTTCACCTTCTAAGTGCTATTCCCACTTGGTTAATCCCGAGGGATTCAATCCTAACCGGTTAGCACAATGGATTCAGTCCAGAATCATAAAAACTCGACCCTAATCGAGAATGCCTTGCCTATTAAGGCACCCACAGATACAATTCATCGTATCTACTATTATGACTGAGTGGGCCCGATGCTGCCTACACTCCGAACCCTCGAGTACAACTACTCGACACATCAAAGGATTCCATAATCCAAATACTAAACGAGTACTTAACATTACAACAAATATCTAGTATTTGTTTCACATTACTACCGGCCCACACACCATTTCAATTACAAGAAAAGATCAAGGAGACTCAGCCTTGCTCAAGGACTCTACTATCTGATCAGCCACCCTGGAAGTTTCCGCCAAATACTAACGGAACTGATCCTCCGTACAGTCAGCTTTGGCTCCTTGTCCAAGGGCGTCCAGACGAGTGGTTGGCCAATAAGACTTCACCAGCCCAAGCACGTGACCTACGTACTGAAGGGTAATGTGGGAGACAAACCTCTCAAAGGCTCCAGGCACCCTGCAAAGCCTCACAGCCAGCGTTAGCGGCTCACCTCCATCTTTTTGTGGGATATCCATGGCCTCCGTCACCTCGGCATCTCTGACTTCTTTCAGCTCCACGAGCTCCTGCTGCATTGAGTCTCGAGATTCTGATAAAGTCTTGAGTTGTTGCAGCATGGATGCCGCCTCTCGGTCAGAGTCCTCTTTGATCTTCTTAAGCTTCTCTATCTCATCTGCGTTTCGGTACATAAGAATCTTTAAATCCAGTACCAAGCTTTCCTGAATCTCTAAAGATTTGGCACAAGCTGTGTGCTCGATTAAGAAGAATGTCTTATAAACACCAAGCGGATCTACTAGTCGAGTGCATATCAAATGCTAAAGACTAACCTTTCTTAGATTGGAAAAGCTTCCTCAGCTTTCCCTCAAGAGCAGTCTTCTCAGACGAGAGCGTTTTAACCCTCTCCTTGAGAGCATTTAGCTCTGTCTCATCTTGGGACTGGCTACCCTTCCGTCCCAATGCTTACTGCAAAAATAAAAAGATCAGTATACCACTCGATCTACTACCAAAGTACTCGAGGTATTCGACTACTTACTTCCAACAGCTTGAAAGCATGCTCCACCTTCTCTCGCGGCAAGCCACTTCCCGATGTGACTTGGGAAGTACTCGCCACAACAACAGCCTTTTTGGGCACATCTTCAATTCTCCCTGCAACATTCCCTGTGGTTGGGGAATCTAAAGGAAGAACATGCTACTTAATCACACTAAGGGCAAATAAAAGGATACCTTTCCTACAAGGCACTACAAGCTTACCTGCAGGGGTCTCCGCAGGCTGTTTATCATCGCCTCCCTCAGGAAGCTTCTCGTCTTCTCCTCCTTCTGGAAGCTTGCTGCTTCCACCATCCTCCGAGATCTCATTGGCCCTCTCAGAATTGGGCAAAGGAGAATACCGAAGCATGGAACTGACCAAAGCCTCTGCATCCTGAGCACTCATATCTGGAGTACTCGGGAGCTTCTCCACCCCGGATTGGGAAGCTAAATTGCCTTCAGCCTCCACGCTCTCATCTAGGATTGCATCC
Source organism: Panicum virgatum (assembly GCF_016808335.1). NCBI lineage: Eukaryota > Viridiplantae > Streptophyta > Magnoliopsida > Poales > Poaceae > Panicum > Panicum virgatum. The sequence continues at coordinate 16,967,476 of NC_053151.1, forward strand.
CTGCAAAGACAAAGTAGTTACAAACTACTAGATTCAAAACAAATCCTACACATACAAGTTCTAAAGAACTTACGCAGGAGCTCTTATTAGGGTAAACCCGTTGATGCCTAATTTGCGGGCAGGCTTTGTGATCACGGCCAGCTTACCCGCATCGATGGTCTTATCCACATCGGAACTACTCGCTGAAGGAGTAGCTCCGATCCCACTTGATGGGTCCACTGTGGTGGAGGGGACAGTTTGGCCCACCACAGTATCATCCCCAGATGATGATATCCGCGGCATTAGTTTGGTCGATTAGCAAATCGATATCAAAAGTACTCGATTCTAAAGACAACCATCTACTTACCTATCGGTAGTAGTTTGGGAGGAACCGCGACGCTTCCTTGCCGTAGTTCGAGTCCTACCAGGCTGCACAAATTGGGTATCAGTGCTTGGAGTAGGGCTGAGATCCCTATCACTCTTCCCTTCAGCTTCCTCCTCATCTGCATATTCAAAATTATACATAAGTATTGTTCGTATGAAACTTCATATGGACATATTTATACTTGATTAACAGATTGAGAAATTCGGAAGAACAAAAGGGCGAATAAATGCCTGGTAGTGAATGACTACTTTTAAAGTGCTCCACATCCTCCTACAGAAACCAAAATCCTATCAGGTTCACACTAAGGTAAAGTACTCGATTTCTACGCATCGACTACTCTTATCAAGTACCTGGTTCGAAGGATTCACAGCAGAAAATGCACCAGGAACAACTGGGATTTGTTTACATTCTTTAGAAGTCGTTGTACTCGACTAAATGCTACATCATCCGAGATCTCTTCCTTCGAGTATCTTGACGGATCAGTTGTTCCTTGGTACTGAAATCAAAGCGATTCCCGAGCCTGCAACGGCTGGATTCTTCGCTTCATCCAGTCAAATATGACTACTTCCCCAGTCAACATATTTTGCCTCAGAACGGAAATTTGCTCAAGAAGTTGGGGGATCTGACTCTCGTCAACTGGTTTTTTATTCCATTCAGGCCACTGAATTGGAGCGCCTGGAGTAATTGATGGAAAGCTTCCTAATCGGTTCTCGATAAAGAACCATTTGGGCTTCCACTCGATTACTTTATAGCTAAGTTTATAAGAAATATATTCTCTATCTTTCCATTGCCTAAGTTAGAGACCCGCACCTCCTACTACATCTAAAACAAAGGAGTCGGGCTGCGGCTTCAAATGGAAAAGGTAGCAGAAGAGTTCAAAATGGGGCTCGACGCCCTGAAAAGCTTCGCACAAATGCACGAAGATAGACATATGAACAAAGGAATTTGGGGTCAGCTGATGCAACTGGATCCCGTAGTAGCATAGGAGCCTAGAAAAGAAAGAAGAGTAAGGAAACCCCAATCCCCGTTCCAAGTACGAGGTAAAAGCAACGATTTCCCCCGTATTTTCATACGGATAAACTTTCCCCAAGGCAGGACGCCATTGGATAACAGATTTGGGAACCAAAAGACCCTGCAACACTAGAGAATCTAAGTCAGATTGAGAACACTTACTTGTGTTCCAACCCTCATCATGGGTTGGCTCTGCAGCCACACCCTTCCCCTTGGTCGCTTTCTTGGGGGCCATCCGGAAATCTACGGATCGCTACACGCGCATACACTGGCGGAAACCCTAGGGCGAAAGCGGGGAGCAAAAGAAAGCAAGAACTTTGGATCTGGGAGCTCGAGAGCGAAAAGACAGATCTAAAGCAGAAAAAACAAGTGGCGGACGGTGGGGTAAAACCTAAGTTACCGTTTCATTTTATAATGGCAGTGGCAACATGGTAAAAACACCCAACAGGCCAACAGTCCGTTACAAATCGCGGAAAAAACGGGATTTAAAAGAGACATTTCTTTTTCTGAGATTACATTCTGGAAAAGAAAACACTCACATCCCTAGTCGACTACTCGACACTCTTTTCCTTAACTTGGATTACATTCCAAAACAAGAAAAAGTACTCGACATAGTACAACTACTCGACATTACAACTCGAGTACTTTTTATTACATAACTTTACAAACGACTCGGTCTGCACGCACACTTCTTGGCTTCCTGAGAAGCCTGCTACAGCTAGATCAGCCCAAGGCCGTGACAAAGTACAAACTTGTTATTCCATCAAGGGAATAATGATACATGTATCCTGGGAGAAAAGTTTCAAGAGTATGGAGGCAGATTATAGTAATCACCTCGCAAGTACTCTTGTAGCATCTTCTAGAGAAACTTCTCCTTCTCCCAGAATACGTGGTGGCAAGATTAAGCTTTCCCGCCAGAGATGTCAGTTCTTGGGTATTCTCAACCTGGGAACTCCAAGACTATGACACAATTAGACTCAACCAACCCACAATGAACCTGCCTCATTGGAAGATGCAAGGACATGATGTTCAAAATGGATCCAATGAGAGCATGGAAGTGGTAGGATGAGATAGCAGGGACTTCTCTTGTCACTCGCAAGTTCTCTTCTAGCATCTTTTGTTGGAAGGAACTACACAAATCTCAGGAGGGCGAGAGCAAGAACACCAAGGAAAAGTCATGGTCGCTACACTTTGGTGCTTCTGGCAAAGGCCTCTGCCCTACCTTTTAAAGCCACAAGGGGGCTTACTGAGGAGAACCCGTGAATCAACAGTGCACGTTTCACGGACGCATTCATGATGCAGTTAAAGATGCAATAATGCAGATTCTCCAAACAGTAATATCCCACGTGAGCACTGAATAAAGATCCGTACATCCCGGGTTTTATTCCTGAAGTTATTTCGGGTGCAATCAGTGTGGCGGATCCAATTGTATCATTTTTCTGGGATTTTACCCGAAAAAGAGGTCTTTTCAAATTCCGAATCTGATGAATCCTGCAAATAATTTGAAGGATAAAATCTGATGCCACGTCTTAAATCCTTAATTCTAAATCTATGCTCGGGGGCTACTCGCAGCAAAAGGGATTTTGATTTAAGGCTCGGGGGCTGCGGGATATAGGCACCAGATATTTATTTTTCAAATTTTTTGGAAAATAAAGAAGAAAAAGACTGAAGTGACCCGCAGCCTGATTCTGCAATTCAACCTAAGGCTCAGGGGCTACTCCATATGGAGCGCGAGTACTTCGCGCACCATATATGATCAAGATTTTGGGGCCTGAGCACCTCACAGCCTCAGAGCAAACGGAAGTACTTGGAGGACTTCTCGAATGTAAGGATCACCGGGGTGTCCGACCCTAGAGGGGGAGGTGGTGAATAGGGTCGCTAATCGCTTTTTAACCTAGGGCTCAAATTACTTGCATAAGATAAACCTAACACGTCCTACACATGCTAGTTATGACTAAGGTTTATCTATGCAACTCTCTACTTACCCCTAAAAACTTGCAACCTATAGCCAATCCTAATCAGGCTAACTAGGAAAGTAAAGGCAAACAAGAAAGAGTAAATGCGGAAACGTAATATGGTAAGTAAAGAGGTAACTGCAAGAGGGATGCAAACTCCCGAGTAGACACGGTCATGTAACGTGGTTCGGCACAAACGCCTACGTCCACGGGACACCGAGGCTCTTCCGATCACCGTCTTGCACTACGCCACCAAGGCGATGCCGGCAAGCAAAGGCAAGTGCCCACAAGACACTGAGTCTCGTGCACCGCCACCGTCTCTCTCGGTCACCCGGCCAAAATCCACTACGGAGCTTCTCCACCAAGGAGGGGGCCTCCTCTTCCCCCGCACAAAGTGTCGTTGCCACTCCACACCAAGCCGGAGGGTCACACGACGGATCACAAGGATTGCTTGCCGCAGCAAGACTTCTCTCAAGGGAGCTCTCGCAAGAACTAATCCCTATTACAAGCACTAAGCACTCTCACAAGTGTGCTTAAGCCTATATGATGTACAATGAAGCTCTATGGTGGTTGGAGATGTTCTTGGGTGTGTGTGGGATATCCAACAACACCAGCTAACTTCAAATGGCCGGGGTGAGGCGTATATATAGGCCACCAAGTGTAGCGAAAATGGCCTCTCATGCCATATTTCAATATAATATTTTGGCGATTGATGACACACACAATACTTGGACTAATATGATTGTTAAGATAAACATTCCCAGGCTTTTAGGTTCAAGTGATGACAAAGAGAAGATAGGCGTAGCTAGACCCGAAGGGCCGCCCCAACGGGGGTTCCGCATTTTGCTATCATCGGTTAAACCGACGTAGAGCAAAATGAACTCACCGGTGCAATCACAGAGAAGGTCTGCGGGCTAGGGTTTTACACCGGATGAACCGACGCTACAGAAGTTATATACGTCGGTGCATTGGCAGATGAAGACCGAGGAAAATGCCTACACCGGTTAAACCGATGATGCATCGCTCAATTGCATCGGTTCAGTTGTCTAGAGAGGTGGTTTTTGGAGGAACGTGAAGAAGTTACACTCACCGGTTAAACCGACGCTAATATTACATACACCGGTTGATTACATCGGTTAAACCGGCGATACACCAGTTAATTGCTAACGGATAGTTTTTCAAGTGGCAGTTTACATACACCGGTTGAACCGATGATGGCTTTTGGGGTACGTCGGATTAACCGGCGTTAAGCACATTTCTGGCAGCTTTTCTCCAACGGCTATATTTGCTTGTGCTGCCTATATATACCCCCAAGGCCGGGTCATTTGAGTGTGCTGGAGTTCAAGAAAGTATACAAGAGCTAAAGATCATCTCCAACCACCATAGAGCTTCATTGTACATCATATAGGCTTAAGCACACTTGTGAGAGTGCTTAGTGCTTGTTTAGGCTTAGTTCTTGAGAGAACTAGCTTGAGAGAAAGCCTTGCTGCGGAAAGCACCTTGTGTACTCGTCGTGTGACCCTCCGACTTGGTGTGGAGTGGCAACGACACTTTGTGCGGGGAAGGAGGCCCCTACTTGGTGTTAAAGCTCCAAGATAGTGAAGACGGTGCCGTGGTGACGCTTCGAGATAGACGGTGGCGGTGACCTCGTCTTTGTGACTTGGTGTCACTTAGCCTTTGCTTGTCGGGAGCCTTGGAGGCGTGGCAAGACGGTGATCAAGCGAAGAGACTCGGCATCACATTTGTTCTTTGTGAGCAAGTGGCCGTGGACGTAGGGAGGGACTTTGGTGTCCTAACCGAACCACGTTAAATCGTGTGTCTTGGTGTCTTCACGGGAGTTTGCATATTCTCTCCCTTACCGCTTTACTTACCGCATTACGTTTTCCGCATTTACTCTTTCTTGCTTACCTTTACTTTCCTAGTTAGTTTGATTAGGATTGGTTATAGGTTGCAAGTCTTTTTGGGTAAGTAGAGGGTAGCATAGATAAACCTTAGTCATAACTAGCATGTGTAGGACGCGTTAGGTTTATCTTATGCAATTAGATTGAGCCCTAGGATAGAAAAGCGATTAGCGACCCTATTCACCCCCACCCCCTCTAGGGTCGGACACCCCGGTGATCCTTACACCAAGTCTTGTAGCCGTTGCTCCAACGGTCAGCAGAAAATCTGCGTATCACCGGAAGAACCGATGCCTCTGGTAGGGGTAGCGTCGGTTCTTCCGGTCACATAGAAACCGAAGTAGACGTTGAAGTCCTGACAGCTGACGCAGCAACCACCGGTTGAACCGATGCTTTGTACCGATGTATCACCGGTTCATCCGGTGCTTAAGGATCTTCTTCTGGGCGCTGACGTCATTACACCGATGGTATGCACCGATGCACCGTCGGTTGAACCGGTGCTAAAGAAACTTCTCCTGGGCACTTGACATCGTCTCTGGTACATAGTATGCCCAATGCACCGATGCCCTTTCTTGTACCGTCGGTTCAACTGGTGCCTATAGGCTGACTTGGCTTCAATTCCTTTCTATCATGGCGTCGGTTCTTCCGACAACCATCGGATGCACCGATGCCTTATGCGTCGGTTCTTCCGGTGCATCCGACCGAAGCCTATCTTCGGGCTTTACTACGCCTATCTTCTCTTTCTCTTTGTCATCACTTGAACCTAAAAGCCTGAGAATGAACATCTTAACAATCATATTAGTCTAAGTGTTGTGTTGTCATTCGATCACCAAAATCACTCGAAATGGCATAAATGGTGCCATGTTCGTTTCATCGACGTATCTAAAGGAAGGACCAGAAGAACCAGAAGGATGTTCTGACTACTTGAAGTACTCGAAGACGCCCAGCCAAGTACTCGACGCCTGCAGGACTCGGCTATGAAGAGCTCGGGGGCATGTCAGACCCGAGGCAGCGAGACTGCTTATAGGCATAGAATGTTCTAGAGTAAGGGATAGACCATGGATGTACCTTACCTCTTTTGTAACTACTCGAATAGGCATAGAACTAGCTGCAGTACAAAGGAAACTACCCGATTGTGTTGTAGTAGGACTCCAACTGTACTCGGCTAGGACTTTCCATGTAATCCTGTCCCCCGGATATATAAAAGCGGGCAGGGACCCCCTCCAAACGATCATCAACACCTAAGGCAATACAAACCACACAGGACGTAGGCTATTACGCAAACTCGCGGCCTGAACCTGTCTAAATCTTTGTGTTCCTTGCACCATCGAGTTCCAGAGCTGTCGATCCCTACCTACAAACCTTACTGCTAAGGGTATCCCTGAGCAGGCTTGGCGGTAAACACCGACACAAATGAAAAAGTGTTCCACATGAAAGTTGTGTGTTTTTCAAGATCTACAACTTTTATATTGTGCAAAAACTCACTAGGTCAAAGGATTTGGAATTATTTTGAAATCCGTCAAAACATTCATTTGCAAATAAATATAACTTAAGTTTTAAAATTTGCAAGGGCAGCCCTAGGCATAAATATGTCTTTTTATGAGGGTAAAAGTGAAAAACAAGATATGCATTTTAACCCCTCATGAAATTTGAAATTTTGCCTTTTGCAAAAACTATTTTGTAAAAAGGACTTTGCACTTTTCAAAGATTACAAAAAAATACCCTTGCTAGGATAAACATGGTTTAAATTTTTTAAATCAACACAAAACTTATGTTTTTAACCCCTAAAACCTGGTTTGTCACAGCCTTCCCCCCCTAAAAAGAATCTCATCCCGAGATTCCAGAATAGAAAGGAACTGGAAGATTAGATACTGGAGTTTGTTCTAGTCTGATAAAATCGGTTTGCTTCTTGCGCTCCTTCTACTATCTTATGTACTCCTTCCTTTGTCTTTTGCGCCCTATCTTCTGCTTTGATGCAGCATAGTTAATGCAACGGTTTGTGTCACTCGGACCTCTGGGTTGGTTGTTATCTAAAAGCAACTTTACTGGCATACCTACTAAATCATCTTTGCGTGTAGAGTTTCCATCTTGGTCCAACTCTTCCATGATAGATGAAAGAGTTCTTGCTCTGAAAACTGTATCAGGGTCAGGAGTTTTGATAGCTCGATGTCGACGACGTGGGATGAACTCCGTGCATATGATTTCCCATCTAGTCAGATCTATAGGATCTAGACTATGTTTGGGATTCTGAACCTTCATTTCCTCAAGCTTCATTGGGAGTTGTGATGGAGATAAAAGGGAGTCCAAGTAAATATCCTTTTCTTCCTTTGTCTCCTTATTAGGCTCCTGATAATTTGCAACCTGAGATTGGTGTATAGGGCACCCACTCAATTGGTGTTGTTGTTGCTGTAGTAACTGCTGGATTGTCGGTTGTCCTCGAGAAAGTTGACGGAGCAAATTGTTTTGGGTAGCTATTAGTTCCACTAGGTTATCCATTATTGGCGATGGTGTAGTTGATGGCCCACTAATATTTTCAAAACCATCCAAATTGTTGTGTGTCTCTTGATCCATCTTCAGTACACAAACTTCTTCATTAGTTTAGGGATCTATAATACTGTCGGGGCGTAGTGAACAAGGATGGAAAGATGTTACAGTCGGAGAGTCATAATAAATTGTGGGCAGAAAATCTGCTTATCATCTTGAAGATAAATTTTTTACAAGACTCTGTCATTTAATTCAAGGGATCAAATGGCAAGACAATGATAGAAGACTATTGAAATTGCTTCAGTAAGACTGTAGAAAGATGTGATCCTAATTCATTGAAACGTAGGGTTTCATAAGAATCCAGGAATGATCAAACTACAAACAAGGCTAGTTGATCATTTGAAACTCCTTGAACAAAAGATCAAGGATACAAAGGCTCTACCTAGGGTAGCTAAACACAACTAGTTTTCTTTTCCTAAGGTCAACAAACTTGAAGTTTTAGAACAACACATTCATCAAATTCTCATTAATCAAACAAGATAAAGCACTCTAAAGATCCTTAGAAGATGCTCAAAACATTTACTAACTTAAACAAGAACCAAAGTATTCAAATTTAACAATGCTATGCACGTTCTACCATCCTCACAACCAAAAATAACTGCCAACTACATTTGGCCTTACTTGATTAGTTTCGGTGGCATAGTATAAATTCATCTCTCCCTATAGTATCTAGTCGACAGATCCTAACCGTTCTTAACCTATCGAATGATGATTAGTGTACCTGCAGAAAACACATAGCATACATATATCTGCTAGCCACCTTATAAAACCCATAAAAACATCACCCTAGGGCTTTACGATCTAAGCTCAATCCTTAACGAGTTCAACGTAATTTTATAAACACATTGTTGAGCACGTCTTTTATCAATAAAATGGTTAATATGCACTTAAGAAAGAGTAATTTGACAGTCTGTCGGGAAAAATCCCGATAAAACAACTAAATTTTCGGATCGAAACAACATACCTCAGGTGAGTTCAGAGATTACGATAACCATAATACAACTTTAATAGTGAAATTTATTACAAACTAAGTTTAAGAATTCAAACGGAGTACCTCAGGAATTAAAAGAAGAACACGACAACTAGCGACGATATATGACATCATGATGAAGCCCGTACATGACGTCAATCTCACCAAGTATGCCGAAGATTACCTGAAAACAAAGTCACTAGCAAGGCTGAGTATACTAATACTCAGCAAGACTGACCCGAAAAAAGTTATATAATATCCCTTTAACTAGACATGCAAAGCTTGTAAAGGCTCTGGGGTTTTCTTTTGCTGAAAAGCTACAAAGAGTAGATCCTTAATTTCAAGTTTTAGCTTTCAAGTTCTAGTTGTATTAATCATTCTATGTATGCAACTATAAAAAGCAAACATGGTAGAGAATTAATTTCATCCAACTATATTGAGATCATCATTGTTCAACTTCTTACTCTATGCAGCAAAGGGATTAAGCAGTCTCAATCTTCGTGAGAAGCGGACGATTCTGAATTGAATTCCAACCTTGCAAGGATAAACCTAGCACACACGCTTGGAGCACTGTCGAGTCACTCCCAAGCAACCTTTGGCTTTTCATTCCGGTTCATGGATCAAGGCCACTCTCCCCGACTACAGAGAACCGCTCTTTCTCTGCACCCGTGATTGTTGCAACATAACTTGACTTTCAATTTATTTAACTTCCTATCTCTAAAAGAGAGTGGGGGGGGGTTTGTCCATTTGCCGGGCCGATCAGTTACTAGGCTTGCCGCGTACCATATTTACGGCATGTGGCTAGTACTTTCAAACGCTTAACCACCGCTACTACACACTGCGGCCTTAGCAGATTTTATCAACACAGACGGATTTCCACCAAGAAACTTGCATCCCAATCCGACCATGGTCCTTATAGTGATTGCATAAAGTAAACAATCAACTCCTATAAGCTCGCGAGTGACAGGCAATCACTCGACTTTTACCGGTCCTATTAGCATAGCATCTAAGCGGACTCAGTTCTAGTGTTCAACCAATAAGTACCTAGAATTATGCATCTAAGGTTTTCATTCAGCTCCAATAACTTAAATGCACAAGTAAATAGTAATAATAGTTGCAAAATTTAAAATAATAGGATGATGCACCGGGGCTTGCCTTTAGTGACGTCTATAGAGTTAGTAGATTTTGATTCTTCAGAATCGACGTTCGGGACTTCAGTTAATTCCATAATGTTTGTCTGGCTTCAGAAATATTCCCGTCTGGTTCATGGATAAGTTCGTACATTCCGTCGACTAGCTATATTATTTCTATATGCAATGCAATGGTTGGAATTAGTAAAGTGCTTAAGTATAGCTTTCCTTCACTACAAGTTGCTATCCAATAAAGTAAACATTTAAGACCAAGCTTTAAAATGTTATTTTACTGGGCAGTCATTTATGGAGTAAAAGTGAATACAAAAGACTTCATAAAATAGCAAAACTAGCTACACTAAGTAACATAGAGTAGTTTCATCCAAAACTAGAGTTTGAATTCAAAAGAAGTCAAACGACTTGGACCTTATTACAAACATGGCATGACCCTGCATTCAATCAATCAACAACCTTGATTATCTATGTTAAGTACTCTGACTACCCGAATCAACAAACCCTAAACTAGGAACATCTCTTGATCCTAAAGATTTTTCTGTTTTTTCTACCATTTACTATGAATTTTTAAAGTTCACAAAGAAAAGAACTTGAACTCTTACAGAAAGAACCCTAGAACAATTTAAATCCTTACAAAAGGGTCCTTGGCCGGCAAAGCAAAACAGAGCAAGGGCAGGCGGCCGGATTCTGGCGGCTCCGGTCGCTGGCGGCGAGGGGCCAGTGGGGGAAAAGGTGGAGGGAGTCAAGGCGCACCTCTAGGTTGCTTTAGGTCGTGAAGAGATGACCTGCGGCGGCGGCTCAGCGAACTTCGACGGTCGGCGGTGGCCTGTGTTGGCAGAGGCGGCACTTTGCCATGGGCGGGCCGGCGAGGTGGCGGGGTGCAGCGGCGTGGCGCACGCGCTCGAAAGGCCAGCGGGGGTGGTGGAGTAGCGGCGGGAGCCTTCAGGGCGATGCGTGGGGCGGCGCAGGGCAGCAGACGGGTTGGAAAACAGGCGGCGAGGACAAACCGGCAGCGACGGTGGCGCCCCTGCTTTCCAGCAGAGAAGGAAGAAGATGATACTGTGGGTGGACCTGGTTGTAAAAAGGAAAAAGACTAGGGGTTATGTAAACATAAAATTTCCTGCTGTTTTAGGGCTCAAATGAAAAAGTGTTCAACATGAAAGTTGTGTAGTTTTTCAAGATCTACAACTTTTATATTGTGCAAAAACTCACTAGGTCAAAGGATTTGAAATTATTTTGAAATTTGTCAAAACTTTCATTTGCAAATAAATATAACTTAAGTTTTAAAATTTGCAAGGGTCTTTTTATGAGGGTAAAAATGAAAAACAAGATATGCATTTTAACCCCTCATGAAATTTGAAATTTTGCCTTTTGCAAAAACTATTTTGTAAAAAGGACTTTGCACTTTTCTAAGATTACAAAAAATACCCTTGCTAAGATAAACATGGTTTAAATATTTTAAATCAACACAAAACTTATATTTTTAACCCCTAAAACCTGGTTTGTCACAGCCGGGCCTTCTAGGTATGGGTTGCCGGGGTCCGGTGGTCACTACCGACCTTAGAAGAAGGGGTGAGGGCGGTAGGGAAGTCAGGCGGCGAAGGCGGGTTGCGGGCGGCGGCGGTGGGCAGCGGGGAGACATGCGGTGGGCCAGGCACCGGGTGGGGAGCGCTGATTCGAGCTGATTAGTGTTGGCAGCGGCGGAGGGTGGCGGCGGAGGCACCAGCGGCTGGGAAGCTTCTGCGATGGCAGTGCCGCTAGTCGTGCGCGTTAGGAATAGACGCCCCCTCAAACACGCCTCTGCATGAAAGAAAAATGGTCCTCACCGTGCCTATTGCCAGCTTCATCGGGTAATGCAATCGCAACCTTCACAGTGTAGACTGTCCCCAGCCTCATTCATGCATGTGATTGCAGAACTGTGCGATGTTTTTCCTCCAGCGAATCAAGGAGACCGATACGTCATACGTGAGCACGTGGGGTAGGAATCAAAGGTCAGCCACGGCCCCATGGGAAAGATGTGCGCGCATGAAGCGTGGCACCTGGAAGAAAACTTTGCCGCGCTGGGGCCGCACGAGGGAAAACCGGCCGGGAGTTGGCGCGCGCACAGGTGCCTAATGGGGCAAGTCGCTGGTTGGCTCGGGTAAAGAATAGTTATTCCATATATATATATATATATATATATATATAGATATATATATAGACTAATGTTTACTTTTGCTCCTTTAAGATTTTTAAAAGCTGCAGTAAGCTGGCCGGATCATGTGGTATGCAACATAGAACTCACTTCCATTTCCATATCCTTGTTGCATGCACTGCACAGGATGATATATTGTGAGGTCAAATATATTTGGTGAAATCATGAAAAGATAGAATGTGAGTGGTCAGAGATATACGGGAAAATCGGTCACGTGTGTCAATGTGGTTTTCGGAAGATGGTGGCCAGCTCGAAAGGAGGAGAAACCACTGCATTAGGCATTATGGATGTTGATCGGTCACAAATGTGAAAAATACAAGTGTGGTAACTTAGAGATATATTGTCGGTGTTTAGCCGTCAAGCCTGCTCAGGGATACCCTTAGCAGTAGGATTGTAGGCAAACAATTGACTAGCTCTAAAACTCAATGGTGCAAGGAACACATGGATTTAGACAGGTCCGGGCCGCGAGGTGCGTAATACCCTACGTCCTGTGTGGTTGCTTGTATTGCCTTAGGCATTGTTTGAGGTTGTTTCTTGTTTGGAGGTGGTCCCTGCCCGCCCTTATATACTCTGGGGTGATGGGGTTACATGAAAAGATCCTAGTCGGGTATTGTTGAAATCCTACTCCGACAAGGTCGGGTAGTTTTCCTTGTACTACAACTAGTTCTAGACCTATTCGATTATTTACAATAGAAGTAAGGTACATCCATGAACTATTCCTTTTTCTAGAACAATCTATGCATATAAGCAGTTCTGCTGCCCTAGGTCTGACAATCCCTCGAGCTCTTCGTAGCCGAGTCCTACAGGCGTTGAGTACTTGTGGAAGCATCTTCGAGTACTTCAAGTGAACTGAACATCCATCGAGTGCTTCTGGGCCTTTCCTTTGAATACTTCGAGTAGTCTTCCAAGTACTTCTAGTTGCCCTGAGGCTGTGAGGTGTTCAAGGCCCGAATCTTTGTTTATATATGGTGCACGAATTACTTGCGCTCCATATGGAGTAGCTCCGGAGCCTTAGGTTGAATCGTAGAATCAGGCTGAGGGTCACTTCAGTCTTTTTCCTCTTTATTTCCCAAAAAATTTAAAAATAAATCTCTGATGCCACATATCTCGCAGTCTCCGAGCCTTAAATCTAAATCCCATAACTTGCAGGGAGCCTCCGAGTCAAGATTTAGAATTAAGGATATAATTCATGGCAACTAATTTCATTCTAAAATATCAGCAAGTAAAATCAGATCTAATATATAAAAGATCTATTCGTTTGCAAAATATCCCAAAAAATGATACAAATAGATAGACCACACTGATTGTACCCGAAATATTTTTAGAAATAAAACTGGGGATGTTTATCTCTTTCCTATTCATTCACGTGTAGATTCACTGTGGCAGGAATCTACCCTGTCACCCTCGTGACTGCTATATCTATTGTGTCACGGGCTGAATCTCAGTGATCCATACGTGTCTATAAAAGGCAAAAGAGGGTTCAGTCGAGGAACACACAACCACTGAAGCCATGGCTCTAAGTTGGTGCTCCTGATTAGAAAGCTCTCGCCCTTCTGATAGAAGTAGACACTCTTCAGCGAAGGGTGCTAGAAGAGTACTTGCGAGTGATAAAGGTAGTCTAAGTTACCTAAACCCACATCCACGCTGCTCCCGACTGGTCCATTCTCGGCATCATGTCCCTGAAAATACCCGGGAGGATGGACTCTCAAGGTTCTCTGTAGACAGGTAGTATTATGTTCTTGGGATTTCCAGGATGGATGTTCCCAAGAAATGCCATCTCCGGTAAAGAGACAAGTCCATGTTGCAACGTATTCGGGGAGAAGGAGAAATTCCTTTTCAAGATGCAAGAAGAGGACTTGTGAGGCGTGTACTATAATCTGCCTACTTGCTCTTGAAACTTTTCTCCCAGAGTACGAATATCGTGGTTCCCAGTCTAGGAATAACAAGCTTTGAAGCTTTGTAATGCCCAATGGCCGATGTAAGCCTTATAATGACTACTCGAGATGTAATATCGAGTAGTTTTATAGGATCCGAGTATTTTCTTTTGTCCGGAATGTAATCCCAAAAAAATAAATATTAGAAAAAATCTCTTTTTTACCACAAAAGGAAAACTGACTCTTTGTCTTCCCGATATTTACCCCGTTGCCACCGCCACTTCTATTTAAGTGTACGGTAAATTAGAGTTTTACCACACTGGCTGCCATTCTCCGCCTCCGTGCAAGATTAGATCTATTCTTGCTCTCTTCGCGCTCCTGCTCCAAATTCATTTTTTCTCTTGTGTGTTCGTCTCTCTTGACCTTTCGTTTGGATAGCCAGTGCATGCGCGAGAAGCGTCCGGTAACATTTCGCATGGCACCTAAGAAGTCAACGAATGGAAAAGGAGGCGGAAACTGGACCCAACCTTGACGAAGGGTGGTTGCCAAGTAAGTGCACAGAGCTCGACTTGCAATCCCTTATTAGTGAGGGTTTTTTGCATTCTAGTGATCACATGACATCGACCAGTATCCAGGAACTATGGCACAGATCTGTAGTCCAGTGGCGTCCAGCCCTAGGCCACACCCGTCCGTATGAAAATACTAGCGAAATTGTTGCTTTTGCCTCTTATTTCGAACGCAGATTTGGACTTCCTTGTTCGAATTTCTTTTCTGGTCTTCTGTATTACTACGGAACCCCGTTGCATCATCTTACTCCCAACTCCTCCATCAATATTTCTATCTTCGTACATCTGTGTGAAGCTTTCCTGGGCATCAAGCCCCACTTCAAACTCTTCCGCTACTTGTTCCATCTTAAGCCACAACCTAATTCCAAAGAGAGGCATGTGGTTTCCGCTACTTGTTCCATCTTAAGCCACAACCTAATTCCAAAGAGAGGCATGTGGTTGGCGGTGCGGGTATTCAGCTTCAATAAAGGATGGATAGAGTCTACATCCCATACAAGTTGGCGGGAAGAGTAATCGACTGGAAGGAGAAGTGGTTTTACATTGGTAACCATGGCAACACTCTTCCAGTGATTACACCAGAGCCCCCAACTGTCAGGCCCGAGTGGAAACAAGAGCCTGTGGATGATAGCAAGATCCAAGATCTACTCGGGTGGATCGCGGATCTGAAGCATGACAAGATATCTGGTGCTGCTGTAGTCATGGACTGGATGAAGCGTATGATCCAGCCGCTACAGGCCTCAGAAATTTTTTGTTTTGAATATCAAGGAGCAAGTGACCCCTCGGCTACAGAGATCTCCAATGGAAAAGCTCTGTGTTGTGTACAACGAGTACTTGAGAAGGTGGACCATGTTCCACATATGCCTAATAGTCTCTCGGTGTTGAATCCTCCGAGACAGGTTGTGAAAAGTAGTAGATTTATATTTTGGGTACTTCTTCTTTGTGGCTGTTCAGTATCTAACATCTGTTCTTTTTAGCAGGCAGACGTGAATCTGAATAGAAGCAGCCCCCTTTTTCTAGGCATTACTCGCCATTCCCACCTTCTTCTAAGTGTTCATGCACTTCCAAAACCACGTTCTAGAGATCTCCCAATAATTGATGATTATGTAGATAATTCTGATAGTGAATTTGGTCATGCAGAAGCGGGGGGGTCGGCTGGATGTAAAGGACAAGGTGATCGGAGCCCTAACCCAGGTGAGAATGCTGGGGCCGAGATTCCAAAGGCTCCATGTTTGAGAGCTCGCAAGTGCAGGGCCTCCTCCCAATCTAATGATGCCAGGTAAGTCTGATTCTTGTTTGCAATGTACTCGACTACTTTTCTGTAGTTCATCAAGTCATTTTTATTTGCCTTTCTTGCATTTTGAAGGCTCGCGAGCAAATTGCCATGACAAACAACATCTGGGGATGATGCTAGGGTGGGAACGAAGGTCCCCTTCGCCCCAGTGGACCCGTCAAGGGAGACAAAGACTGCCCCGCCAAAGAAAGTTGCCTCGGCGGGTAGTTCCAAGAACAACATCGCCACCCAGGGGGACAAGAGTGCTGAGGCCAGCAAAATTTCTACGCTGGTTGTTTAGCCTCTCACCAAGCTATCTGCGGCGAGGAAGCTCCCCATAAAGAAAGCAGCCATGTAAGTTCTTGTTCTTGAGAGCAATTTACTTTTGTCGATTATTTTGCTTCTAACAATTTCTTATAGCCAGGCGAGCTTGGGAGTGGGGGGTTCTGGCGATTCCATGTCTGCAGCCCCCAAGCATACCAAGGAAGTCCCCAAGGATGTTCCAGACATAGACACTCAGTCTACTGAGGAAATGGCGGACTCCATGCTTATGGATTTGCCTCTTCCAGATGTGGAGGAGGACTAGCGGCCGCAAGAGGGGATCCCTACAGGTGAGCCCATTGTGCCTCCTCCCCTAGATTTGGATTTGCTGCCTTTTGCTCGGCTTTTTTACCCGAAGGGCTTCCTCCCAGGTCCTCATCAACAAGAAGGACCTGTGGGGGAGATTACTGCCGGGCCTCAAATAGAGGTTGAGGCATCACTAGTGGTGGGAGCAAATATATCCACCGTTCCTTCAAGGAGAGCTCCACCACCAGTTGACAGAATCAAGCTTGTACAGGAGAGTATGGCAAAATGATAGAAATGTGTGCAAGATCAGATGACTGAATGCCAGCGACTCCTGGCGGTAAGTATTCGTTTCATCGAGTACTTTATGTCTTATAGATTGAGTAGTTAATTACTGATCTTTGTCTAATTATTCAGGAGATGGCAGAACAGGGGAGTAGCGGACCTCGGGACAGCTCAGATCTACTCTCTCTGAAAGAGCAAGTGTCTAGGCTTACCACTGAAAAAGCTGCTCTGACTGAGAAGTATAAGAAGAGCTCTAAGGAGCAAAGAGGTAAGTCATTTTATTGTCGGGTAATCGACTAGTTTTCTTTATGCGTTATGTACTTATAAGCTTTTTACTATACGCATATGCAGCATTATGAAAATCATTAAAGATTCAGGAGAGTACGATGCTAGATCTAAAGCTTTTTATGTACTGTCGCGCAGATGAAATTGAAAAGCTCCAGAAGATGAAGGCTGACTTCGACACACAGCTTGTCGATATGCTGCGGCAGGTGAAGGACTTGTCTGAGTCCATGATTTCGCTGCAGCAGAAACTCGATGAGCTGAAGGTCACAGCCCAAGCTGTCATGGACATGGTGGACCTTTCCGAGGAGGAGGCCGAGGCGCCACTTACCTTGGTGGAGCAGCTGCGCAAGGTTCCTCAAGGTATCATGAAGTACCTTTCAGAGACCACCCGGCAGTATGTGTCCGGGTTGGTCAAGTCCTACTGGCCATATGAGATCCTGGCCCCACTTGGCAAAGGCATGAACCCCGACTGTGACGAAATTAGGGAAGTCAAGCTGGTAGCCGATAGGATCGTCGATAGCTTCGAGCAGTGAGCCTAATTCCGAGCTTTGTAACATTTTGATGTAAGATGCTGTGACTAGCCTTTGAGCCCAAGGCACTCTTGCTTTGTACAAATTTAAATTTGTTTTTGTACTGAGTGTTTGTGATGGTCTTTAAGGAGTAAATTTCCTTAGTCATCGAGTAGTACTTTTTTCGCATAAGCGAGTACTTGAGTATGGCAGCAACCTGCCTACTTTTTTTAGGAACCAGAGATAGAATATCTATCCTTTAAGTGAGCGTGGTGTGTTCTTGCTCCCCCTTATTTTCCCTTAGCAAAGTAGGGATAAAGTGGAGAATTTTAATTCTACTCAACTCTTTTATGTCGTATATGTATGGAAAGAGTTTTGGCAAGTAAGTTGTTCTTCATGAAAACTGAAGGAACCCCATAGTGTTATTCGGTAAGGATAAACTTCATAAGGTTAGCCAAGTGGGAAAGACACATGGAAATCTCCAAACTAGGTTGTAGCCTATAACCTACTCGAACTGGCGAGTAGGGTGTCCTCCATGAGGACAGGAAAGAGCTCCATAGAGTTATCCGGTTAGGATTGAACCTCGTAAGGTTAACCAAGTGGGAAAAACTTCCGAAGATTTCCAAGCTAGGCCATAGCCGAGAACCTACTCGAGCGAGCTAGTAGGGTGTCCTCCACGAGGACATGAAAGACCTCCATAGAGTTATTCTGTTAGGATTGAACCTCGCAAGGTTAACCAAGTGGGAAAAAGTCTAGGAGATTTCCAAGCTAGGTCGTAGCCTAGAACCTACTCGAGCGACTGAGTAGAGTGTCCTCCACGAGGACAGGAAAGAGCTCAATAGAGTTATCCAGTTAGGATTGAACCTCGTAAGGTTGACTAAGTGGGAAAAACTCTAGGAGATTTCCAAGCTAGGCCGTAGCCTAGAACCTACTCGAGCTAGCAAGTAGGGTGTCCTCCATGAGGACAGGAAAGTGCTCCATAGAGTTATCCAGTTAGGATTGAACCATGCAAGGTTAACCAAGTGGGAAAAACTCTAGGAGATTTCCAAGCTAGGCCGCAGCCTAGAACCTACTTGAGCGAGCGAGTAGGGTGTCCTCCACGAGGACAGCAAAGAGCTCCATAGAGTTATCCGGTTATGATTGAACCTCGCAAGGTTAACCAAGTGGGAAAAACTCTAGGAGATTTCCAAGCTAGGCCGTAGCCTAGAAACTGCTCGATAGTTGTCTTGAGTCTTTTTTGAGGAAGACAAGGAACTCGATGTAGTTAGAGGGAGGGTGTATAGGTCATGATTGAGAAGAACCCAAGTCGATTCAAATGGAAATCAACTTTATTTATAATTTTGTGAGTACAGGACTTGTAACATAGCAGACTCTGACTCATAAGACCTACCCCTTACCCGGAGTGATATGCACTTGTGCAATGGTTTACATGAATAAATATGAAAATATTTAGAAATAATTCTAATCAATGAGGTAGTCGACTAGACTCTTTTTAGAGTGTTGGGCATCGGAGGTGCTCCGAGGGCTTTGTGGAGTGAGTTTCACTCGAAGATTGTGTGAGAGCTTTTTGGATGCAAGCAGCACATTAGCGTTGGAGCATCTCGTCAATTTTGTTTCCTTCGATAGGTGCTTCTGCACGGTGCTGATCATGGGACTTGCCCTGAGAATCAACATTCACATGCTTGTGCTTCTTGGAGGATCCTGGACGGTCTTTTGGGATGCGGTAGTTGGAAGAAGGGCTATAAGCCTCAATTTCCTCATGCTCCTTCCTTCTTGAGATGATCACATTGCGCGCACCATGCCTAATGTTGATCACATTGCGGAGATTGTTGTTGGTGTAGTCGTAGTTGTCGCCTCGGTGTTCTTGGTGACGATTGGCAACACGATGGTGCCTGAACGCCCGCTTTTGGTTGCGGACATGGCGGCGCTCGTAGAGATCTTCCGCCACAGGCTCATCTTCCAACTAAACAATAACCATTACATATGGTGGGGATAAGGGCGGGTCTTGCTTGATGTTGGTCTTGACTTCAGTAATCGCCGTTGGAGTAGATTCCATGTTGTCAGAGAGGTACTCGTCGTAGTCATCAGAATTGTAGTCATCGAAGTTGAGATGCTCCATCGAATCATCATCTGATTTGTGGAGCTCAGAGATGCGTACCATGAGGATTTCATGGCAGAGATCCTTGACATCTTGATCTTCTTTGATTTCCAATGGGTCAATCGGGGCACCTTTTTGGAATGGGAGCTCATCGACCTGAGGATCAGAGATCCCAACGGATCGATTATTGAGCCCCGACTTTTCCAAATGCACAATTCGTCCTTCTGGTGTTGCATATATGATCAGATTTGGTAGGGAGTCCTGATCGGTTTTGGAGTTCTTAGTCGACTTGACTCCGGCTTCTTTGCTGTACTGAATTAGATTATCCAGTTCGTCCTCCGAGTCATAGGAGTACTCGGACTCGGAATCGGTTAGTCCACCGATTTTTGAGTATGTATGTTTTAGGTGAGGAAGGAGCGGGATGCCCATCTCTACCCGGAGAGCATTCTCGTTCATCCAATGCTGCCAGGATTGGATTGGGGTTAATCCTTCTAGCTCTCTGGTCCAGGGCTTGTCGATAATCGACTCCCTGGATTCTTCCGGCGGTTTGGGAGTTTTTGCTACTTTTTAAGCTTGGCTTCATACCAGAGGGTGTCAACCTTGTGAGGTGGATGTCACATAGCATCCATGAAGAGGTCAACGTCATCTGACCAGTCCTCATGATCATTATATGGTTCGAGGTTGTCAAGGCTTTCCATGAACTCGTCAAAGTCCTGATCGAATAAGGGATCAGAGAAATCAGTGGGTTCAGGAGTCCACTTGTGAACAGGTTTTGGTGAGGAGTCCTGGGGTGTCCCTGAGAGAGGTGGTCCCATCTGTTCACGCCGGGGGTTTGCGGTCTCGGGTTTCCCACGGGATTTTCCCGTCGAGTCCTATTTCTTGGTGTTTTTGTGCTGGAGTGTATTCTCGGCTATGTCGATGCAGTCGACGAGTGAGGAATCAACTCGATCGATCCCAGAGAGCATGTCACCCATCCAATCATGCCATGAGTTCGAGGTTTCTGGGTTCTGTTGTATTTTAGTTGAACCAAGAGCAGATTCTGCAAGTTTTATGCATCCTTCGATTGATCGTGAAACTTGATCCAGTCCATCGAGTAGCTCTGAGGATGATTTTAGGGCGCTTGATTGACTTGAGGTAAGCCAGATATTTTCGCAGAGTTACAGAAAGTTGAAAATTTTCGAAAACAGGGTTAGCATCGGACTCAGCTAACTCGTCAAGACGAGTTGGAGTCGACATGTTCTTGAGGCTTTCCGAATCGAGGGCAGGTAAAGTTTGATTTGAAATTTTTTTGCTAACTTAGGGAACTATTTCGACGAGTGGATTGTCGAGTTTTGCTTTTGGTTCCTTGGACACGGTCAGGTGGCCGGTGAAGCCGCCCGATCCATCAGCCGTGCGGGCCCAGAAACCAAAGACGAGGGTTGTGCCTTCAGGCATGGTGTTAGCGTCACTTGATTCAGCCATCAAATTCGCTAGTGAACTCGCCAAATCCCCTACCTGGCATGCCAGTTGTTAGTGTTTAGCCGCCAAACCTGCTCAGAGATACCTTTAGCAGTAGGATTGTAGGCAAGAGATCGACTAGCTCTAGAACACGATGGTACAAGGAACACAAGGATTTAGACAGGTTCGGGCCGCGAGGTGCGTAATACCCTATGTCCTGTGTTGTTGCTTCTATTGCCTTAGGTGTTGTTTGAGGTTGTTTCTTGTTTGGAGGGTGTCGCTGGCCGCCCTTATATACTCTGGGGGGGACAGGGTTACATGGAAAGATCCTAGTCGTGTACTGTTGAAATCCTACTCCAACAAGGTCGGGTTGTTTTTCTTGTACTACAACTGGTTCTACACCTATTCGGGTAGTTACAATAGTAAGGTACATCCATGAACTATTCCTTATTCTAGAACAATCTATGCCTAAAAGCAGTCCCGCGCCTCGGGTTTGACATATACCAGTCGATAACTGCCTTGATGTTAGTGTAGTCTCGCTGTCCCATACTACCATCAGCAATAACGTTGTGTGGTCTTTGAGAGACCAAGTACCACACTATTTCCCAATTCGGACAGATGACGACTAGCAGTCGGAGCTTGTGTGGTGCGCGGCAAGCACACAACCTGCGCTAGTGGCAGACTTCAAGACCCCTGAGATGGTAGACTTTGCGTGGCTCGGGTGCTGATCGATGATGGCGGCAGAGAACTTCTGGGGGTCAATGAACGCAATATCGAGTGACATTCCTTTGATTCTTTGTTCAATTTCCTACATACAATTATATTAGTTTTTAGGTAGATAACAATCATTTGTACTATATATACTCATAGTGTCAAGCTAGCAATGAATGAGTGAGATATCCAAGGCATCGAGGTTGAAAAGGTCGTAGAGATCAGACCACACAACGGAGAAATAACTAGGCCCACTGTGCAAGTCACGAGCCTTGAACCCACCCACAATTGAAGAATTCCCTTTGTCATGCCAAGGGTAATGTAGTGGTTGTGGAGTCTCCTGGTATTGACCCCTGCATTGGCCAGCTCCTCCAATGTCATCATTGGCTTGCCCATCACAAACTTAGGGTGAGCAGCAGTCCATGCACTCTTTGGAGGTTCCTTGGTTGCCGCCTTACCCTTCGCTTCCGTTGTTTTTTTTTGCTGTCGCCGCATTATTCCTAACTTTTTCTTTGAGGTGGTTCTTCCCTTTTTCTTTGGGGGCTGCTTATGGTGACATCTTTCACAGGTTCAGGCGATTGGTCCTTTGTCGCTTGATCCCACTTTGGTGCACTATTAGATGAGGGTCGTCCTAAAGGCGATTTAATGGACTAGCTAAGGGGCGGGATGATAATAGAACTTTTCTTCCTTTAGATCTGCAAGGTACGAGCATCCCCCTAAGTAAAAATTTCGGCATTTGGCATCAGGATGTCGAGAGGGTAGTCTTCCACATTTTGATGGATGTGATCAACCTTCACTACGACATACCCATCCTGCACCGGCACCATATGGCAAGCCTTTTACTGGGGTACCATGACCGCTTATGCTAGCTCCATCAACAACTTTGAGAAAACTCCACTTACAAGGCTCCAGGCGATCGGACCTTTTATATGTCAAATGTGTCCGCCTCATCAAGACTAGGGCCCAAGCACTTGTCGGGGGGGGGGGGGCGGCATGCTATGTTCATCGGGGAGAGGGGGCTAGCTATGTTTGACTGCTGGTGCATGTTGTTGTTCTACCTTAGAGGCACAACTACTCTTGTCATGAGACGCGCCTAATGCTGCATCGACATCAATCCCCGCTTCCCTGAGCTTCCCAAATATTTCATCCACTATTTTTTTCAATCGGTCTAGATCCGCAGATGTCCTTTTCTTTTGCTTCCACACGCATTCATTATCTTTGCCAAAGGCATCCTTCCAGCCCTTCAAACTGGACTCAACGCACACAACCTCTGTGCTCTAGCGTATCAATGATAGTGGAGAGGAATTCATGTTCTCTTACACCGGTCTATTTATCCTTCAGCTCGAGCACCCAGTCGTCTAGCCTCTTGGTATCATCGCTACTCCAGGTGATTTTCTCGCTGGATGGTGTTGAATCAGCCCTGATCCTTAAATATGGCCCCAAACATCTAGGAAACTGTCTCCAAGGGTTCTCTATTCCTGCCTCCTCCATTGTCACGTCCTCTTTTCACCACTCAACCTTCTCCTTCCTAGCATAGCCCTCTGGACTGAGGTGATGGTTGTCAGTGATCCTACCATGAAGGTTCTTGAACTACTCACTCTTCTCTATGAATTGCTCATAAAGTGGTAGTCTCGATGAATGCCTCGTAGTCACCATGATCCAAGTGCTTGTGCACCTCGAAGGGCTCTGTGCCTTTGTGGACAAAATTTAGTACCAGAGTGGACTTGAAGGGCCTCTGGAGCTTAGCGATTAACTTCAATGCCGCCACTCTTGAATAATTGATCTATGCCTTTGTTGTGCCCTCAGGAAACTCCAAGTACTGCAACATGATCTCGAACAAGCCCTATCACATGGGCTTGTCCAGATCCTCAAAATTGACATTGATTCCAACCCTTTGTGGGGCGATTAATTCATAGATCAATCGCCACCATTTGAGACCATCATCATTTGTTGGGAATTGTCGTCCATTTTGCTAGGTTTCTTGACATCCATGTCCACGTCCACATCCATGTCCACCTCCACAGCCTGACTTGACCTCACACGCATTTTTTCATTTTGGTCAGTGCGCAAATATGGAGTCTTGTTGTTGGCAGCTAGGCCGAGATGTGGACAAGTTATGATAGGATGGATTTCATCAAACTGATTGAACTCCACATCGACTGTATTTTGCACCCTAACAATCCTTCTCTTGCTAGGAAGGACAATATGCTGCGTCATCCTCACTGTATCAGACACATAAAACACTTGCTGTACATGTTTTGCCAAGAACACTCCTGTTTTGTCACATGTCACTCCATGTGTCCCTTGAACGCATCGACATTTGAATAAGGAAACCTTGAATCTCAGGTACTTGAGCTCCTAGATCTCCTATATTTGACCATAATATGGGGCCTTTTGTATGTTGTTATCATAAGCATCAATGCTGACCCCATAGTTCTGGTAGATGCTTTTCTTGTCCTACTCTACTGTGTAAAATGTCTATGAATTGATATCATAAGCCTAATATGTCTTCATAGTGAATATAGGGTCTGTAGCTAGTTTCTTAATCACATCAGTCGATACGTCGCTTGCTGTCTTACGGTCTTTGATCCCATTGTTGAACTCTTTCATATGCTTCTTGGAACCCAAGCATCACCTCTCTCATGATTTTTCTGCACTAGAAGTTGTTTGTGCTCGACTACATATGGCTCGACCACCCCCATATGTTCTAGGACAAGAAAATGGACTTGATGATACGATTTCTGTTATGGATTCATAGTCTTCTTCCCTAGAGTCCCAACCCTAGCTAACCTCCCTTCGTGTCTTGAATGAGGCACTCCAATTGGGTTATCTGGATCCAAGTAACTCATCGACCACTCAACAGTCTCCTCAGTCCCGTATCGGTTGATGATGTTTCCCTCTGGATATATATGACTATTTACGAATGACTTCAGGATACCCATGAATCTCTCGTAAGGAAACATCTGGTGGAGGTAAGAGGAGCCAAGATAGTGTATCTCCTTTGCATGGTGAATCGTGAGGTGAATCATGATATTGAAAAATGTCGGAGGGAAGAAGGCCTCCATCTGACAAAGTTGCTCACGTTCATGGGATGAACTTGATTGTACACAATATTATTTCTACAGGTGTCTCATCGCCAGCAGCCACTGCCTACTAGCAACTGCCTGCCGCCGCTGCCTACTAGCAACTGCCTGCCTACGGCTGCCACAGGAAAATACTAGGTCAAGATCAATTGTGACAGGCATCAATCCGACCTGTCACCTGTTTATCCTTTAAAAGTGAAGGGCATCATGGAAAGCCGTCAATTATTCCCATGAGGGCAAGGCCCCTCACCTGTGACATTATTACAGGTGAATGGCTCCATATACCGCCCATCACCTGTAATATAGGTGAAGGGCTTCATCACCCTCGTCACCTTTGTTCTATCAAAGGTGGCAGGTCACTTTTTGCTGGGGTCCGTAGGAGAATAAAGGGTGACATGCTTCATATGTGCTTATCACCTTTCGTATATGGGTGACGCGCGACAAAGATGTGTCACCTTTGTGCGCATCACTATATGGCGGTTCTTACATAGGGTGGTCAGCATTTCAAATGTTCACATATATTTTAATCTTCTGGATATGAAGTTATTGGAATTTTCTAATGTTTTAATGCAAAGAAATATTGCTCCATAGCATCACCCTGCAAATTTTTTATTTTGATTTATATGGAAGCTTTACTTTATTTGTTCTACGTTTGGTGAAGCAACTAAGACACTATCATATTCTTGGCAGCAATGGTCAATTGTGATCATTAATGTTTGCCTCATTATATGAATATGGGACTTTTCACTACTAGATAAAACATTTGTAGGGGTGGCCAAAGAAGACTTCCTAGGAGCAGGCCGATGACTCACAAATGTTTCTTACAGCTAAAAATAAAACATTTTCAGGGACTAAATTCCATTTGTAGGGCGGCTTCAATCCTAGCCCGACCCTAGAAATACACATTGTCTTTATGGCTACATGCCCGCGCTGCCAGGCCTGCCACACCGCAGTTGTGTTCACGCCACCGGGCCCGACATTCATTGTAACCGCACACACGTTGGGGATGGTTGTTGTTGCTGCCTTAGTACAGCCACCACCATGTCGGGTCCACTTGTCGCCTACTGGCCACCTGTGCTAGTAGGAAGGACAAATTGTAGGTGCTGGAGGGAGCTCAGAGCAACGCTTATGGTTGCGCCAGCAAGCGGGCGAGAAAAGGAACCAGGTCAGCTCGGACGGGTGAGGCAGTGGAGGTGGGACCCGCTGTCTTTATTACTTTCCGTGCAATCGGAGCAAAACTAACCAATCGGAGCCCAGCGTTCCTACGGAGTAAATGAACTCGCCCGCTTCTGACCGGCGTTTCGCAAGACGCCCGCGCGGCATTCTCTCGCCTTTTCTCTCTCTGCCAGCGGTGATTCAGCCCGCTCCGCGCCCACCACTATACTTGCTCCAAGTGGTTGAGGAAAAACAAGGTAAGAGAGAAGATAAGAGAGAGGTCAGATGGGTGGACCGAGGTGAGGGGAAAGATAATGGACGAAGAGTGAGGTGGGGGTGGGACCCACATCTGTCTGCAGCATGCGCCCTCTTGATAATTTCTAGGAACAGTTCGTGGGTTAAACCGCCTCTAGAAATCCCTTCTATTTATAATTGCGGCTCAAACTCATGAGCCGCACCCTAGAAATATATATTTTCATAGGTGGTTCATGGGATGAGACACCTGTAGAAATCAAAACAGATTTGTAGGTGACTCACGTGAAAATTGATTTTTGAGTGTAGGTTGGCTCCTTTTCATTTGTAAGAGCGGTTATATTTTTTGTTTTCTCCTAAAAAAGACCCTCTTAGAAATATTTTTTGTAGTAGTATTTTCTAATCATACTGGGTATATTTGTTATAAGATAATGTCCTGATAGAAGCAACTACAGAATGTTCCAAGTTGCTCGTTGTCATCACCTTGCATAGGCACCAGTAACCTAAGAACAAGTTGCTCTTTAGGTCACCAGATGGCAATACAATGACATATTCCATCAGATCATCTGTCATTTCTGCAATCAACTGAGCCAAATAATCCTCACCCACTTCCTGTTGTCGATCATGGACAATCTACCAAGTGGTAATTACACTCCATGATGCTAAATAATCCCACCAGGCTTTGAACAACACGTAAGTAATATCAATCCCCTATAAATATAACATCAAGGTCACACGAAAAAATATCTAACCAAGAGTAAAAGAATATACTTCAGCTTCCATAACAGTAATACTTCGTGTATGAATAAAAGGATATCAGATTTTGTATCATCATTTGTTTCTATCCAGTTCTCGATCATGTGCTGATTTTCATTATTTATCTTACAGGTGAAAATCAACAACTTCTGAAGAATGAAGGAAATAATAGTTCCTGCCTTTCTCTGCGTCCTTTTGATGACTACCACCTCCTCTGATGCTCTCACGAGGAAACTGTCTGGAAATGGTGAACAGCAGGCAGGCGAAGTGCAGGAGGAAACAGAGATTCACGTTGATGGAAGGCCTTCTACTGGCTATGGTGACCATGTCTGCCCCAGAAGCATGTTTCCTAACTGCTCAAAAAGGCTGGATCAGCCCTCTTCGAACAATCTTGGCTGAATCACTAAATGGAAACATCTCCGGGTATTCTCGATCCATAAAGATTCTTAAATAAGCGTCCACATGTCTACTGCAACTTACGAGATATATATATATATACAGACTATTTTTAGTACATAGTTTCCGCACGACTAAGTTATAGCTCCCTTGCTTGCGTGCAGCCAATGTAATGTTAGCAGATACATGTATAATCCTACTCAGAAGAATTTCTTGGCCATCTGTGAGGTAGATGTGTGTATTTTTGTAGCTCACAGTAGCTTTTTGTCATCTTCTGCATCTTCTGGATAAAAATTCATGATATTCTCGATAACCTTCGATGACTGGTAAAATGGGAAGCTTATAACATTGATAGATGATGCTACTGGATTTTGTCTCATCTATCTCCTGAAACATAAAGATGAGATATTAGAACAATTTAGAGCTTCTAGAGCTGGGGTGGAGAATCAAGAAGAAAGAAAAAATAAAATGTATTAGGTCAGGTCATTGGTGGAGGAATTTTTAAGTTCATCCTTTCCTTTATGTATGATAAAATTAACATATGAATCTCCATTCCCTACTTTGTTGAAATCATGTAAGACATGTTTTTTTTACGGTTGTGAAATTTATTTGAAGGTTCGCGCCGGAAAAAAATGTCTGATATGTTACAAGGAGAGACCCAATGCATTAAAACTAAAAAGGTAAAATGTTTTCTTTATAAAAAAAAGGTAAAATGTTACACCAGGTTTTATTTACATGCTGAACGCGTCTATGGAAAATTATACGTAGAAATTGTCTGGTTGGGTTGGGGCGTATAAAATTCTTGAGGTTGTTTAGTTCTTGTACTAGATACTTTATATTCACTACTACAATAATCTTTATAGAGGCGGTTAAAAAACATTTTCGGAGGCGAGTAAGGGCAATGGCTTCTGAACAAATGTCTCTGTAAATGAGATATTTTTAGAGTCGGTTTCCATGCTCGCCTCTGAAAGTCGAGTAGAAAACCCAAAAAAAAAAGGGGACGAGCTCCGCCGAGCCCACCTGCGCCACCGGCGCCTGCCGCCTTGCCCTCCGCAGCCCCTGCCCTCCGCCGAGCGAGGCCGCGAACGCCGTCGAGCCGCGCGTGCCATGGCCTCTGCCCCCCCCCCGAGCGCGGCCGCAAACGCTGCTGAGCCGCGCACGCCGCGGCCACTGCCCTCCGTCGAGCCGAGCGCGTTGCGGCCGCTGCCCTCCGCCGAGCCGAGCGCGTTGCGGCCGCCGCCCAGCACGCTCGGCCACCGCACCGCACCCGCCCCCTGCCGCCTCAGATCTCGCGCCGCCGCAGCATGCCTCAGTGGAGAGGGAGGGGCGCCGGTGGCTAAGTGGGGTGGAGAGGGAGATGGAGAGGAGAGAAATGTAGAGTCCAAACCTAAAATCTGACCGCCTCAGTTAATTGGGTTTTTTGGGCTCGCAATTGGATTTTTTGGGCCAACGAGCTGGGCCTGTTTTTCTGAGACAGGCCTTGTAGCGTGCCCGCCTCAGTTAATCATTTAACTAAGGCGTTTGGTGTAAAACAACCGTCTCAGTTAATCTATATTAACTGAGGGGTTTTTTTGAGACGTCCACCTCATTTAATCGGTTTTGTGAGGTGGTTTTGGTAACCGCCCCGGTTAATAAAATATGACCGCCTCAGTTAATTGTAGACATTAACCGAGGCGGTTGAATATTATGACCGCCTCTGAGGCATTTTCGAAGTGCCTCGGTTAGTCTAGTTTGTAGTAGTGATTTTTTATTGAAAGAACTATATATTCAAATTTGAGTTGAACTACATTATACAGTAGCATATGGGTACTAGCCGATCGGAAATAATTTCTAGGGTAATACAATGATTTGTGAATGATTAATAATTGCGGTGATTGTGCCTAGCTTCTATATTTGAGAACGGCAGAGTCGCGAAAGATTACAGATCAGATTCTTCCTCACGTGTCACACTAGAATATCAAGAGGTCTAACCAGAACCAGAAAATAGCAAAACAAATCGTCTTAAAGAGAGAATGCGGATGCATCAAACGTCATCTATCTAAATTAAACAATAAATTAAGTCTCCTATGATGGCAGAACAACCTCAAACTTGTTCCAATACTTAACGACTCCAAGAGATTATCAAACTATAACAAAAACTTCAACAACCACGCCTCACTATTACAACACGTGTCCAAAAGATAGGTATCTCCTGAATGAGATGGGCACACGTGCTGCTACTCTCATGCTGCAAAGCCTCCTCAAACTTAAGAACCTGTGGAAAAGATCATAGCCTAATGAGGTTTAAGAAAAATCTCGACAAGAAACTTTCTCTAAAAAGACTATTATATCATAGTTGAATTAACCATGTAATATATAATAGCAAGATCATAAATCAAACATCATTAGCTAGATATATAACTCCAGGTAGTAATATAATCACAATTACTTCATATATTAGACTTTCAATTTATTGTGAAGTACCGAAATTATGTTGAGACAACTCAAACGATAATGATAAAGCTTGTAGACTACAAACACTATGTTTATCCTAACCAAATGAACTCACTATTCACTACTACAGATATGGTCATTGCAAACCCTATCACTGCCAGTTCGAACCAAAACGGCGGTCATTATCTATCACCGCCGGTTCTAAATAAACCCAGTAGTGATGGGTGGTCATCACCATCGGGTTTAGGTTTTCGAGCAACACGAGCCGGCGGTAATGGATAGCCATCAATGCCGGCTCGTGTTACGATCTGGCGGTGATGTCCATTTTTTTATTATCTTTCCATATCTAGTCCGCTCCCTCTCCCTCATCCACTCATTATCTTATCACCTTCCTGACCCTCACCCGTTCCTATGTGTCTCTCTCCCGTCTGTCTTCCTCTTCCAACTCCTTTCCCGGATCTGTCTCTTTCTCACTCCCCTCCCCACCTCTTCCTTCTTCCTCCACGGGGCCCCTCCTCTCCCCACTCGCGAGGAGTAGCGTTGCACTGCATGGTGGTGGCGGGGAGCAGCGGCAGGCCGCACGGAGCGCCAGAGCGCCGGCGAGGAGCAGGGCGCCGCCGTGTGGAGTGGCAACAAGGAGCAGCACGGTGCTGTGCAGAGAGCAGCCCATCGGCGATCGGGAGAAGCCCAACAGCGGTGGTGTGCAGTGAGGAGCGGGGCGGTGCGGCAACAAGAGCTGCATAGAGCGGCGCAGCATGGTGCAGTGGTGGCGGGGAGCAGCAAATTAGCGGCCGGCCGCACGGAGCGGCATTGTGAAGCGGCACGGCATGGTCCGGAGCAGCAGAGCGGCGCCGCGCGGAGCTGTGCAACATGATGAGGAGCAGCCGGCGGCCACGCGCAGTGTGGCGCGGAGCAGCGGCGAGGAGCAGCGCGGCGCAGCGTGGAGCGGCAGTGAGGAGCAACGAGTCACTATTTCCTCTTTTTTGTTTTGTGATGGGAAAACACCGCTGGTTCGTAAAACCAGCGGTGATTGATCAGATCGGCAGTGATGGCCCTCCTCATCATCATCAACTTAAATCCAACACCTATGAAAACTGGCAGTGATGGCTATTTTTAACCGGCGGTGATAAGGGGCGCTGGAGTATTGATTTTTTCTATACTAGTGCCAGATTGTAGAAGTGGTGTCTGTTGGAAAAATAGATAAATATAAGTTTAAATTCCAAACTAGATTAAACATGAGGAGAATAAAACCTAGCATGCAATACTCGAACATACTGAGAGAACAAACATCATAAACATGACCTCAGAAAACATGATCATGAACTGGATCTGATTACAAAATACATACTGAGCGGGAGCCACTGGGAAGACGAACGGCGCATACGAGACGAAGATAATCCTTCGAACAAAGTGTAGCCAACTTGGACAGAGGATGTGCCGTGGTGCAGATCTCGAGCAGTCGCGCTTGGCGCTTCCCAAAAACCTTATTTTCCCTCTCCCGGTGCAGGATCACAAGAGCGAACGGTTCCAGAGACCTGCTCTCCCGTTCGCTTGTGCACGCCGGCGCTCGGGATGGAGCAAGCAACGAAGGCGGCGCAGTAATGAGGAGAGGCAAAACCCTAACTCAAAGAGAGTTTTGGTGGAGGCCGATAGGTCAAATATGTAGAAGAGCCCACGGCTTCACATCGTGATCGGATTTCGAAAAATTAGGAAACTGATTAGACTTCCATATCTTGTAGACTTAAAGGTGCAGATTTCGGCGGACCATTCACGCAGAGGTCATGCACCCGCGTCTTTCACCACGCCACGCGACGCCTCGCCCCACCCTGCCCCGTCCGGTCCGGCGAGGTGAGGCGAGCGAGCGCACTCATCTAGAGCTCTCCTTCTCTCCCCACACACATAGCTTGGAGAGATGAAGACAACCTCCATATTTATGTTGGCCATACTCTACTTCAACTAGCAAGGTGGGACTAAAGGGTTGTAGCACTAGCTCACTTCCTCATGCACACACAAGGGCATTTGAGATTTATTTGGAATTTCTGAAATCTTTCATGGGCCAAGCCCAAAATTCCATCAATCCCCCACTAGATCTCAAATACCCATAAGAGATTTTGACTGTTGCTGACTACTGTTTATATACTAGTGTTTCAGCAAGGACTGTTAAGTTGAACTCTCGCTTAGAGCTTTAAGCTACAGTCATTCACAACTTGAACAATGGACTAAGCCTTGAATTGCAAGTTCTGTGCAAACAAGATTCACTCAAAGCCTGAACCAGTACACGATATCCAGTAGCCTGCTCCGCGGGTGGAGCATATATGTCGTACTCCCTGATCTCTTTGTGAGTTTACTAGAGATCACCCAAATCTCACAGACTGCGACGTTGGAATGTGTTCTTTCAATATTGCTCTATAGGACAGCACCTTTGCTCATCAGAGCCAACAGAATCACAATAAGGCATATAGCCAACCCGCCTTGTAGCAACTGAGAGTATTGCATCTTAACTTTGAGAGGGTCTAATCATTACTCTCCTCAGTTCACCAATAGCTTGTTCTTCCCAAATCCGAATTAACGGGATCTCCAATCACATAGGTAGGGTTACCACTGTGGCAACTTATACGGGTCACATACACATCTCCCTTGATGCACTACCTATCGCATTTCGTGATAATCCTTTTGTAAAGGGATCTACCAGGTTTTTGCCTATTTGAATATAAGTC
Organism: Panicum virgatum; assembly: GCF_016808335.1. Lineage (NCBI taxonomy): Eukaryota > Viridiplantae > Streptophyta > Magnoliopsida > Poales > Poaceae > Panicum > Panicum virgatum. The sequence goes on from NC_053151.1 coordinate 16,999,948, forward strand.
ACACTTATCACTCTGAGTTTCTCAACTTCCTGATAGACTTCAATCGTCTTTTCACATGTCTTGATGACTATGCATTATTCTTAGCATTGTTCACTTTGACTGTCACTGTTCGATTGTCACAGTTCATAAAGATAGCTGGCACTGGTTTCTCAACCACAGGCAAGTTCATCAAGAGCTCCCGCAGCCATTCTGACTCAACAGTGGCTGTGTCCAAAGCAGTAAGTTCTGCTTCCATGGTTGACCGCGTCAAAATGGTCTGTTTGCAAGACCTCCATGGGTAAACACATACCCACTCATGGAAGAAAGCTCATCAACGTCAGAAATCCAGTTCGGATCACTATATCCCCTAAGCACAGCATGGTGCCCAGAATAGTGAATCTCATAACTCATAGTATCTACTAGATTGCGCACAACCCTTTCAAGTGCATGCCAATGATCTGTACCTGGGTTTGACATGAACCTACTCAATTTGCTCACAGCAAAAGATATGTCAGGTCTCGTTGCGCTAGCTAAGTACATGAGTGAACTAATAATCCACGAATATCTCAATTGATCTTTGGCAATTTTCATGTTCTTTCTCAGCATCATTGTGGCCATAAGGAGTTGGAGAAGGTCCAAGTGAAAAAAAGGAAAAAATTAGACATATGATGGTCCAAGAAAAAAAAATAATAACATAACCTTGCCATCATGTTATCAAAATTAAGGAGAGAGAGATTCATAAAATGAGTATTTATTTCCACCATCCATTGTCCACAAACGTGCACAATTTTGATTAGCTTGTATGATATGCCATCTCCATGGATCCAATATTTGATTTTGCAATATATGTGGCACAACTGCATGCTTCAATTTCTCCTGCCATGAGCTCTACATAAGCTATTTTTAGAAGTAGGATAAGAAAGGCAATACTTTGGTGGGGATATATACACACTGAGCGACATGAGAGATCCTATGGAGAAGTAAAGCTATAGTTTGTCTTTGCAAAAAAAATTTAAAACCCCAGTCATATAGCAGAAAAAATGGAGGAGACTAAAGTCAACATCATTACACTCTTTAGCTTTCCAAATATTTATGGTAGACACATCAAAATCCACAGGTAAAGGTGAAGTTTAGAATAATATGTATGTAGATGTCATATCATATGGGGGATCTTATTGATGGTTCTCGAGTAAATGCTAGGACTAAGGCTAGAACGAGGAAGGGACTAAGTGTTGGGGATCTTATTGATGGTCTATTTTGACCAATTTTGACGGTCAAATACCGTGCAAAATATGAGCATCGAACGGAATAAATATTAGCATAGGATGATTTACTAACAAATTCCATAAATGCTGGTCTGAAAATGTGTGCAATGAATTTGGGCCAAAATGCATGAAACAAGCAAGTATGATCCAAGGCATGAATTTCAAGCCAATCACAAGCAAGTACAATGATCAAAAGGGCCCACTTGACAGTCTTGTATGAGAAGAAAACACAGCCCATTAGCATAAATGCCTCATCAATCGAAGGCAAAACCTTATCGACCAATCAGGCGTGAGTATGAGGATCCATGGGCCCACCAGAGCAGCTAAACTGACTAAAGGACAGTCGGAGCATATGCAACCAACCTTGGGACCCACCAAGCAGCCTCCAGGCCGAAGAGGTGACCATTTGGCCACGTGCTTAGGTCGGTCGACCATAGGTCGGTGCTAGCTTCCACATGGCAGTCTCTGGTGCTTCCCTAAAGGCGGTTTCGGGAGTGCCAACTTTCCTCTTGGTCAAGACACCCCTGGTCCCCCCCCCAATTAATATGAGGGGAGGGGTGGAAATAGAGAAACACAACACATCAACTCTTCACTCTCAATTGCGGGGTTTGGAATTCTCCATGGTGGCTTAGTTCTGCCTATGCCTAGGTAGAGCTTAGAAATTAAGGAGAGACTGAGGGGAAGTCGGGGAGGCACCAGGTTTTCCGGTTCTCAGCACACTCTGCCTTTTTATACCTTGATGGATGTTTATTAATCATAGTAAGTGTCTGTGATCTTCTTTATGCTCTAGTTTCTTTGTTAACTTAGTGTAAGTTACCTAGTTGTTTGCCAGATCGATTGTTCTCTAGTATTAGTGAATGAATCTAGAGTAGGACTTGATAAAGATGGATAATCCTGGTTGACTCTAGAGTTAGTAGAAGACAGTGTAGATGTAGTGTCTAGACTAGACTACTTTCGATTGTTGTAATATCCCAAAGTTTGTAGAGGTAGCCTATAGGTGGTGATAGCCCTATTTTGTACCATCATAATCCTCCACGTTCGGATGTATGATAGTAGCCTTATTATAAGAGCTTCTGGTTTATCCAGGCGAAGCTGATAGCCCGAAGTAAACAACTAGTTAGCTCTATCTTACCTTCAACTCTAAGCCTTAGAAATTCTCTCTACCCCCTTACCTCTTTGGTAGTATGGTGTCCTTGGACGAATTCGAGCGTTAGATAATATACTCACGTTTCTCAGTGGAAACGATATCTTAGAATACTCCTGGGTGAAAGTTGTGACGATATCCGTGCGCTTGCAGATTCCATTCGTGATGCTTCGAAACATCAACAGGCAGCGGGGCAGGTGGACTAGGCCGCGAATTGAGCCGAGGCCAAGCTTGGCTGAAGAAAGTAAGGGAGAGGGAGGCGGCCGAGAGAGGACGTGCTGGCTGTTCCAGCAAAAAAGAAGAGCGGGGAGAAGAGAAAGAGGACAGAATAAAAGGAAAAGATGAACATGTGGATTTTGATAAGATAAACAAATTTAATTAATTTTGAATTCAAAAAAGGTTAACTTCAACTAAACCAGACCAAATAAAACTAATTGGTTGACAAGTTTTTAGGAACCACGATGAGACTTGAAAGTAAAAGTGCGACCAAAGGAGCAGCAAGGTCAATGCCTAAATGAGAGGTACGTATTGTAGGCACAGTTATTAAAGCTTCCTAGGAACTTCTATATTCCGTTCTTGACAGATCATTGTATCTACCGTGTGTATGAGCTACATTAATTTTTAACCATTGTTTATGCGCTATCAGCTCCGCCATACCTTAATATTTTTTAATCCTCCGCGGCGCCGCCATAACGTGAGTATGCGGATGTGTGTTGTGAGCGTCTGTACGTGTGTACTGCATTTCTAAAAAACTAAACTATGGTTGGAAACACATACGGAAATGCTTCAAAGCTGACGTCCGACGCGACAAACTTTTCGGACGCTCGCCGGCCATGCCACGTGACTCTATCAGCACCACGCGTCCACCTACTCGCCCTACGCCCAGTTTCCCAGCAGCCAGTGCCTGCTCCTGCCCTTCCCAGCAGCGCCTGCCACTGCGCGGAGCCCCACCAGACTGCTCCGCCAGCTCCTCCGCCGGCTGCGGCCACGCCGACGTAGGGGCAGCAGAGCTCGGGGCTCGTACGGCCAAGCTCACGTGGCCGGGCGCGGCGGCAGGCGGAGAGCTCGCCTGCCTAGTAGCGCGGCTCGCAGCCAAGCTCCAGCTTGCTCTGCCGGCGGCGCGGTCCGCGCCGGAGCTCGAGCTCACCCTGCCGGCGGCGTAGCCCCACGGCGAATCTTCGGGGCGGCGGCACATGAGGCCGCACGAGCTCCCCAGTTGGCGCGACCTCTCGGCGGTGCGACCTCCTCGACGGCGAGCTCCCCCGATGGCACGAGCTACCCGACTCGCCATCCTTCTCTATTTTGCTAAAGTTTGTTACATGTTGCAAGTATATATTTCATATGTTATAAATATTTTTGAACAATGTTACACACGGATGTTGCAAAAGTAGATCTAGATGTTGCAAAATTACACGTGTTTTATATACATGTTGCAAGTGTTTTATCTATGATTTATAATGTTCCATGCAATATGAAATAAATGTTGCGGCGTATTTTTTTCTCATCACTGATGAATGGATAATAAAATTTTTTCACATGGGTTTTATGTTGCAAATGCTGATTTTTGATGTTGCATATGTTATATTCCTATATTGCAGAAGCTATTCTTGTATGTTGTATGAACCATTCGATGGGAGATATTCTCATCGAATATCAAGACGCTAGCGGTGCCCAAACATATATACAGGGATACCGTTAATGCGCAAACCATCGCGCGGGGATGGAGCGTGCAATCCCTCTACCAGGCCTGCCTTCCACTCTGCTCTTTCCGTACGGAACCACTGCAAACGTCCTTCACCTCGCGTGTTTTTTTTTCTAGATTGTTGACATTTCTTAGCGCAATCACTAGGAATGAGGTTGTTAAGCTCGTCTCCGGCAACAGCGCTAGAAATGGTTGTTGACATTTCTTAGCGCAATCACTAGGAACGGGATTGTTAAGCTCGTCCCTGGCAACGACGCCAGAAATGCTGTGTTGGTATGTCTTAACGTTTACAGAAAGATCCACAAGCGTACGGATATATCGTTGTTGCATTTCACCTGGAAGTATTCAGAGTATCGTTATTTATATTTTCCCAAGGGATGGCGAGATTGCTTAAAGATATTTACTAGTTACATAACCATGACATTACGAAATAAGGTGCAGACTACTGATTATAAAGGGGTAAGTGATAAATAAAGGATAATCAGGGGTAATGTGACATACACAGAATAGCCAACTCTCATGAATAAAGAATAAACAAGCACATCTAAGGTTAGTGGGAGCATAGGCACAGATCCTAGTATACTATTCATGTTAGCAGATAAATTATGTTAGCCACATGTTTAGAGCTGCAAGTGCCGGGAAATTAGGGACATCAGGGAGAATGACCCGCACTGGAAAACATTCAGTCCCGTTTCATCTTTGCATGAACTCCTACATGATACCCGAACGTCGGGGAGTACACTAATCGAGAAGCAGCTTCCCGGCGGACCGACTGGGCTATCACCACCTGCGGTCTATCCTAGTAAAACTATGGAGCACCGTCATATCCGAGGGATCCCGCATACCCGGGCACCATGCCCGCATATGAGGTCACTACCTTAGTACCCCCGGGTCCCCCACCCTTCGGATGGACAGGTAAGATGCTAAAGTAAGTCCGAAAGCACAATGATCTGATATCCTTACCCAGATCATCTGGTCTAAGCAAGCAACTAGTACAATTTGATAACGCACAGATCAAGGTTAAGCAAGCTAAGAACATAGCAAGGTAATCAAGAACGAACTCAGTATGAATAGCATTACGAAAGTCGGAATTCAAAGCCATTCCAGAGGCCGATGATTGCTCGCCGACCCCGTGGACGACTGGATTCACTAAAGAGATGAAGTACTCGCCTAGATCCACTACCCTAAGGAGTACAAGTCACAAGAGAGTGTGAGAGAGACCTTCAAGTGGTGTGTGTAGTGAGTGGTATGAGAGGCCCCTTATATAGCCTGTGGAGCTCGGTTCCCGCCATCTTCATACATGGTAACGTGCCAAACCGCCATCAGAAGGATAAGATCAGCCTTCCTGCCAAAATGCACCTAGACAGGTGCTTGTCTGGGTTTGGCCGTACCCCTGGTTCGGCCGACCCCACCTTGCCGCCTCTTGCCACCGTCTTTCTCTGGTACACTGCCTGGTGGGTCCTAAAGTTGGTACGTCGGTGCCAGGGCTTCGTTGGTCAGTTTGGTCTAGTTTGTGGGCCTCTTTTGCATGTGTTACGCAGGACGCGATCTTCTGCGAGTTTGTCTGTGTATTCTTCGTGTTTTCTTCTTATTCCGGACTTGTGCTCCTGAAAACATAAATATGCGAGTAAGAGGTATGGTTTTTCTTCTTTTATGAGTATAGTTAATGGTTATATTTCGCACTTAATGACTGTCAACACAGATGTTGCTAGCTCTCTCTTCCACCCACGTATAGAATGTTCGTGGGACTTTTATAACATGCAATTTGTTTATAAAAGTATTTTATCTCCTTTGTATGATCTCTATTACGAATCCGGATAGCATCATTGTGTTCTAAATGATGAAATGAACAAAACTAGATCACACATGCATATAATTTTAAAATGTTTTGCACTAGTAGCAACTTATATATAAATTTGAGTTTGATATTATTGAAGAAGTTGCTAAAATATTCATATATAAATTGCCATACATATAAGATAAAGGTTTCCACAAAAAATATTTATAAGTAAGTTGTCATAAAAACAAAGTTACCACAATAGCATAATCTTTTATAAGTATAAGTTGTCACAAAAATAAAATATGTCATATACATTAGTTTTCACAAGTACAAGATGTCATACACATAAGTAACCAAAAAAAGGAGTAAGTTGTCGTACACCTAAGTTTATATACAAATTGCCAAAAAAATAAAAATTATCACACTTTAAACAGAGTTGCCAAAAAAATAAAATATATTATACATATGAGTTGTCACACATATAATATATAAATTAATATAAAAAATCAATCATACATATAAGTTGGCACAAAATAAAAGTTGTTATTATAGTAAACCGATATACACATAACTTGCTATAAAAAGAGAGCAAATCGTCATATAATTTACTATCAATTCACAAATATTGTCAAATATATGTTAGTGGGGTCTAATTTTGTTCGTCTTGTCGTATAGAACACAACGATATAATTGGTTCTCTAAATAGAAATAATATGAAAAAAGATAAAATATTTTTAATGACAAGTATTATTTGATAAAAGGGCATGCAAAAGTAGGGAGTGAGGAGGGATATGAGGGAGTCGTGAACCGTGCGCATAGCAGGCCGTAATACACAGGGAGGGAAAAAGACCGGAAATCTATTGGGCTGGAGAGTCGTGTGCCAAAGCTTGGAGCGCAACCGATCGTGTGGTAGTTTTTTTGAAAAAAATCATTTTTGCCTCTCTCTCAATTTTGGACCAAATATGTATTTCCTCCCTCGACAATAAAACCGTCTGTCCAGCCTCTTCAGACTCATGAAACCATTCCCATAACCTACTTGAGCGATTTGAGGCTGAGGTGGTAGCAGTTTTTCTCCTTTTTTATTTTTATTTTGACTAAATCTTTCAAAATCACAAAAAATCATATAAATAAAATTCCTAGTTTGTTGAACTGCACATAAGTATATTTTTGCAGTGAACAAACTATATGGTATACTTTAATACAAATGTTTTGTTGTAGCTTTATATATATTTTTTTCTTTAATTAATTTATAGCTACAGCCTCCGTCGTCCAATTATGGTGAAATTTTTATGGTGGGCTAATCATTATATGATTGTGAATGTACTAAAAATTTTATGATTATTGGATCATTTATGACTGAGTTATTGATTTATCTAGGTTTATCTATAGATTTATCTATAGATTTATATAGATAAATCTATAGCTCAACCAAACATGATCCAATAATTACAAAATTTTTTCTATATGTCAATCATATAATGATTAGCCCACCATAAAAATTTCACCATAATTGGGCAATACAAACAGTAGCTATAAATTAATTACAGAAAAGCATATATCTAAAACTACAGCAAAAAATTTGTACTAAAATATAACATACAATATGTTCATTGCGTAGATCTACTCATGCGGAGTCTAACAAAATTAGATTTTCCATTGTATAATATTTTTGTGATTTACTATAATTTTTCAAAAAATTAGTCAAAATAAATATAAGAAAAGAAGAAAAACCGATGCCACCTCTGTGACACCCTAGGAGTTTTAAAGTTGATAGACACACTAGAGCAATTAGTGGAACTAATGAGTGGACAAACAAATATTAAATGGTAACAAGAGGCAAAAAAAATTCAAATTCAAATATTGGTTTCAATTTGTGAGGACAAATAAAGAAAGTTACAACTATATTTTATGTACAAATCATCTCACCAAAATAATATACACAAGAATCTCGTACAATTAGTGACATGTGCTCAATAGGAAGTGGGTTCAATTTCAGCCCAAATAAATGAATTTAAATTAATCATTTTAAGGAGCTTTTGAACTTTTTAAAATAACTCACAAACCATTGCTCAAATGAAAATGTGCCTGAAACGAAAGTTGTAGATCTCAAAACATTGCTCAAATGAATTTAAATCATGAATGTTTTACCATGTCTAGTTTTATTATTTTTGTTCTAGATAAAATATTGCATGTATGATCACGATTTTTGGGTCCATGTCTATTCTGTATGACTAGATGCTGTAAAAAAAGTTTGACATGCTATACTGGTCGTTTTTTTTTTCGAATTTTTATACAAGCTCATACATAGTTTTATTCATAAGTAAATGTATTGCTGGATTTAATGCTTTATATTCTTATTGAAGCATGTTTAGGTAGAAACTAAGCTCTGGTAAAAATTTAGTGTCCAGAAACTTTGCATAACTCTCTGTAGAAATTAAGTTTGATAAATGCATGTTAATTTTGTCAATTTTATATCTCCTGTTATATGCAGAGTTTAATCCTGGAAAAATTACAGTACTAAGATTATCAACTCTAGTTGTTGCTGTTAAATTTTGAGGACCAGAATCCATGAATAGATGTCTGTACAAAATTATTAATTTCCTAGCATAATCTGAGTTAGTGAATTTTCATGCTTAAATATAATCCTGTTATTTGCTGGAAATTTTACTGAAGACTCTAGACTAACTGACCTGTTACATGTAAAATTTGCAGTACCTGTTTATGTCATTAGTTTCTGTTATGAATTTTTGTATTTATCCTTATGGTTCTAGTCTAGAAATTAAAAACCACGACACAGCTCATTTTATGAAGTAAAGTAAAGATAATTACTACTCTATAAATGACTGCCCAGGAAGATGATTTGAAAAGTTAATTACTGAAATCAACTGTTTTGTTGGACTACAACTTTATCGTGAAGGAAAGAATAGTTATATCGCTTTGTAACATATCACATATGCATTCAGTCGTTGATTGCAACCGTAGATGCATGTTCCTAGGTTCCAATGAAATGTTCCTCGGATTATCTCGACTAGATGCATGGCTAATAGGACCGTTAAAAGTCGAGTAGTTTCCAGCTACTCGTGAGATTATTAGGAGTTGAAATGCTTTTACATTCTGCAGTAATATTAGGAGCACGGGCAGGGATGTGGTACTTGCGATTCCCTGTCTGTGTAGTGACATAAGTGTTAAGGGCGTGCTGTGTGGAACATTTCGCTAAGCCTTTGAAAGTACTAGCCACATGCCGAGAAATATGATAATCGGTAAGCTTAAGTACCTGATTGGACAGGCGAGTGGGATGACTTGCACTCTCTTTGTAGAAGTAGGTTTTATTTTTGTCCGGATGTACGGGTGCAAAGTGGTCGGACTCTATAGTCGGTGAGGGTGCCTCGGATCCATGGACCGGAAAGAAAAGGGAAAAGTCATGTGGGTGGCGTAGTTCCCCATGTGTGTGTTAGGTTCCCCTGGCCAGGTTAAGAAACTCGATTCGGAATCGTCCGCATCTCACGACATGAGACTGCTTAACAATTTATGTCACACAGAGTAACAAGTGGCATATGTTGATGATTAATCCTGTTGTATGACTTAAATGCTTTATCTACCATGCATGTTTAGAAGCAAGATGCTTACTTAGAATGGTTAATCAAACTATAATCTGAAAGTTGAAATTTGAATATAAGGACCTACTCTTTGTTGCTTTTCAGCAAAATAAATCTAGAGCCTTTCTATAGTCTTTGCATGTCTAGTTAACGGACTAAGGTGTATCCGATGACGGGTAAGCCTTGCTGAGTATTAGTATACTCAACCTTGCTTGTGGCACTATTTTTTAGGTACTAACTTTGAGGATATGATAGCTAGTTTGACTTGGCCTTGTACACTGCCTCCGGATTGGTCAGTTGAGTGGGACGGTCCCTCAGCACGTGCTGATGCCCCTCCTGCAGAGTGATGTCACATACGGACTTCATTGTGCCATCTTATGTTTATCGCTAGTCGTCGTACTTTTACTCTTCCGCTGCAATAATGAACTCTGATGAACTGTAGTAGTTAAGACTTCTGTAGTACTTTACTTTGTTGCACTGGTTTGTAATAAATTTAAATTCCACTGCATATCTCTGAGTTGTAAGAAACGTTCTGTGGTGTACTCTCTGGGCTCGCCTTCATGTGAGTTGCTTGTCTGTACGATCTGTTTTTGTTTGGCTTTAATCGGGACTTTACCCGAGGAACCACGGTTAGAGTGCCGGTGGATCAGCGTTGCCTAGCAACAATAGTTATCGCACTCGGACCCACTTGAATTGGGTGGTTCTGCCATAGCTGGTATCAGAGCTAAAACAGATAACACTACCAGACATTACGACATTCCAAAACCAAACTCTAAAATTTGACTTCAAAACAACTAAGTTTTTGACAAAGCATTGGATTCTTAAAGAAAAGTCCAGAACGTAAAGCCCTAGGGAATTGTGGGAATGATTAAAGGTGGCTTATACAGTAATGCTAACTACCAGCACTTACTTTTCAGCATTTAGATTCCGTAATTTGAATTCTGTAACAACATCGTCGCCGCGGAGTTACGCTTGCTTAGTCAGCTGAGGGAGTCTGACCTTCCCGTCGGTGATGCAAGCTAAACGCTGGGCTCAAGCAGTGGCCTACTTGAGCTGCTACTCATATACCAACCATCGGTTGATTATATGGGGAGTAATGGTTCGAAATTGGAATTTAAATCCCAGTCTACGACGGTACACAGTCAATACACTATTTCGATGGTGTATGCTTAACGTTGTCCATACAACGGTAATTGTATAGATGCCAGTTCTATAGTGACCGGTAATGTATGTGAACGCTTTCGTGAGTGCTAGCAAGAAAGGTTCATTTTATATACTATCAATTTTCTGCAGGTACGCTAACCCTGAAACCATAATCCTAGGACGACTAGTTAACCGACTAGTTATATAGCGAGAGACGTATTTACTTATGCCACCGAACTAACCACGTAAGTCCAAAGGTATTTGGTAGTTATTTTTTTTTTGTGAGGACGGATAGGACGTGCATTCATTCCTAAAAATTGGAAGTCCAAATTGCAAAGAGAATCCACAAGTGAAAGATTGAAAATACTCCATAAGGATTTTCTAGGCAATCTGTCCTACTCTACTCAAATCTGAATAACTCGAATTTTCGAAAATAGAAAAATATCTCAAATCAAGTTGAGCCTGTGAAATGAAATGCAGTAAAGAAAAATTTCTTTCTGCTGTAAACATTTGAAAATTTTTGGAGGAATCTGACCTAGGTTTTCAGATTAATTGGTAAAACTCTGTAAATCTGTCAAATTGGTGCAGTCTGGCCGTATGAATTTTTGGACCAACTTAAAAGAAATTTCTGAGAAAAAGTTCAACATGAAAGTTGTATATAACTGAACCAAGTACATACTGTAAAATGTTGAGAATTTTTGCACAAGTAGTTTGGTGCTGGTGCACGAAATACTATCTCTCTGGAAGTTTTGTTTTCTGGGTTGACAGACAGGAAATAGCTTAAGGTTATGATCATCTTAGGCTCTGAATTAGACCTTGGCTTGACTAGGAAAGTTGTGCACAATTATCTTAGGCACCTCCTGGAAAATTTTGAGAATTTTTAGATCAGGACTTCAGTAGCTACATATTTTTCTTTGCAATGTCCAGAATCTGTCTAGCAGTGTTGGCAATCTGTTCACTATCTTATCGTTCTATCTAACTTGTCGCTGATCCCTCTGTCTTTAGGCAGATGGAGGGCCTGGTGTTTGTTGTGGTAGACGAGGAGGGCCACTTTCACTCGGCCTGCCTGCACTGGGACGGCATGCCCCGATTTTTGTGGGAGATGCTTAGCGCAGCGGGGTATCCCCACCCGCCACTGTACGAGGGCTTTAACTACGTTGAGAGGGCAGTGCAACACTGTACGGTGATGATGACCATCCCGCAGCACCCGCTCAACCCATATTGCCCAGCGATCTTTACCCAGGTCACAGGACATCGTCCCCTGGACTGTTGGGAGCGGGCAGCTACTACCGTCCTCACCACTTTCTGTGAGCAGCACCCTTTGGAGGTGGTGCTGACTCTGTTCGGACTGTTTCCAGCAGTCGATGAGGCTGATCCTTTGTGGCTGGAGAGGATGAATACCTCTCACATCCTTGCTGCTCTTGACCCTGCGGGCGCAGTCCACACAACAGCTCGGTGCCTGAATGCACTGTACTGCCTTTAGGTTGCCCAGGGCAATGCTATTACCCAGCTCTCTCAGTTGGCATAGGCCAACCATGAGATGGTCAACACCAGAGATGAGTTCATTGTTGATCTCAATGCCCAGCTGGATCAGGCTGAGGGCTAGATTAACACACTTGAGACGACAGTTGGATAGCGTGAGGCCATGATTGGCCTCCTTGAGGAGCAGATTGGAGCTCTTACCTTGGAGCTCAACAATGCTCATGAGCAGCTCCACTTTTAGCAGGCTCAGCAGGGCGCCCTTCACGCCCCACCGGACGTGATGGACGTGGACGGTGAGGAAGAGCCTGAGGAGATAGAGGGAGTCTCGCACTTGGACTTCGAGGCTGCAGCACCTCAGCTGGCACAGATGGGAGCTCACTCCCCGGTTGCTAGCGAGGTGTCCGTCAACAACCTCGACGACTTCTAGATGTGATGGCAGTTAGGCTTTTGACTATACTCCTCTTAGTGTAGCCTAGAATTTTGGAAGGTTGACGTAGGCTAACTTAGAGTTGAGACCCCCCTGATGTTAGAAAAACTCGTGATGGCACCTTGAAGGTTGTAAATATATCTCAGCAGTGAACTGAATGGTTGCAGGAACTTGCTTGAATTTTTATCTATGTTTACCTGCAAATCTGGGCCATGTGATGAATACCAAAGTTGTTCCAAATGATATGATCTACCTGCTCGTAAAATTTCATACTTATCCGACTTGGGTAGCCAAAGTTATGGTCAAGATACTGCCGCTCTGTTTTCTGAAAACTGTAATTCCAGAGAGGTGGAAACTGAATTTTTCGACCATCTTAACCACCGAATCAGACTTTGAGTTGAATACCAAAGTTGTAGCACGTGAAATTATCTAGTTTCTGTCAAAATTTCAAAGAGTTTGGCTAGATAGAACAATAGTTACGAATTTTTCCGTAACCGCTGACGCTGCACAAACTGTGTACCCAGTATTTGTTGAGTTCTATTGTGTTGCATACTTGCTCATTGCATCTTGGAGGCTATATGAATCATATTGCTAATGCTTGAACTCATATATTTCAGATGGTGGGAGGTACTCGTGGAAACCCCTGTGGCTTTCAAGCAAGTGGTAGTGGTGAACCACCACCGCCACCTCCACCCTCGGGTTTTGCAGAAGTATTGGCTACACAAACTGAGTTGCTTCGCCAAATCATCCAAGGGCAGCAACAACAAAATCATCAGCAACAAGGTGGACGCAATGACCACCAGCCCCAGTCCGCAATGTACTCGGATTTCATTGGGACGCAACCTCCTTTGTTCAACAGGACGGAGGAGCCCCTTGATGCGGATGCTTGGATCAAGACCATTGAGTCCAAGTTTGCCTTGTTGACAGTGCCCTGTTATGAGGCTAACAAAGCCCATTTTGCCGCGCAGCAGCTTCGTGGCTCGGCACGCTTATGGTGGGATCATTACAATGGGATGCTTCCTGCTGATCATATGGTTACATGGGATGAGTTCAAAACTGCTTTTCGGGTTCATCATATTCCGGAAGGTCTTATGGATAGAAAGTTGAATGAGTTTTTGGCCTTAACTCAGGGTACCCGCACAATGATGCAATATGCTCAGGCTTTCAATCAGTTATGTCAATATACGGGTTACCATGCCGATACCGACGTTAAGAAGCGTGATCGCTTCCGTCGGGGTCTTAATACCAAGCTGAAGGAATGTCTCAACCTTGTTCGAGTTGATTCCTACAATGAGTTGGTGAATATGGCAATAACTCAGGAGGATTGTATCATGGCTCATCGAGCTGAAAAGAAGAGGAAGGCACCAGTTGGACCCTCGAGTGCTCAGCCACCGAGGTATCGTTTTGTGCAGAACACTCGAGCTGCACCCTCTCAGAAGGCCCCTCAGCAAGGGCATTGGATTATTAGGCCTCCTCAGTAGCAGCAGCAAAACTGCTCAGCACCTATTCAGCAGCAGCAAAATGGCCCAAGGCCAAATATACAGCAAGCCTCTCGCCCCGACAACAACAACTGCTGTTTCAAGTGCGCGAGTCCGAATCACTTTGCCAAGCAATGCCCCCAAGCGGGACAATTCCAAGGGCAAGGATTCTGTCAGGATAGTCAGAACAAAGGCAAGAAGCAAACTGTGCAAGTCAGGCAAGGGCGGATTAACTTCACCAGCCTGGCTGATCTTCCTGAGGGAGCACCGGTGATGTCGGGGACATTCTCTATAAACCATTGCCCCACAGTTATTTTATTCAATTCCATCTCATAGTTTTATTAGTGCTAAATTTGGAGCAAGAGCTATATTAGATTTTTGTCACACCAAAGGTTCTTATATGATATCTACTCCTGGTGGAAAAATTGCATCTAATCAAATTATTAGAAGAGTACCAATTAAATTGGGTAGTAAAATCTTTCCAACTGATTTGATCCTACTGGCACTAGAAGGAATGGATGTTATTTTAGGAATGGAATGGATGAACAAACATGGGGTATTGTTGGATATCTCTTCCCGAGCTATTGAATTAAACTCTCCCACTTGTATTAAATCAGTTCTATATTTACCTCATCAAGAATGCATCAACTCTTGTTCTTTGCCATGAAAGATGTTCGTATAGAAGATATTGCCGTAGTTTGCGAGTACGCCGATGTTTTTCTGGATGACTTGCCTGGAATGCCACCAGATCGGGATATCGAATTCGTTGTTGAGCTTCAGCCCGGTACCGCGCCTATTTCAAAAAGGCCGTCAAGAATGCTGCCTAAAGAGTTGGCCAAGCTCAAAACACAATTGTAAGAACTTCTGGACAAGGGTTTTATTGGCCCAAGTGCTTCACCTTGGGGCCATCCAGCCCTGTTCGTAACGAAGAAAGATGACAGTCTAAGATTGTGTGTTAATTACCGGCCTCTCAATGTGGTGGCTCTCAAAAATTTTCCTCGCATTGATGTATTGTTCAATCAACTAGCCGGAGCAAAAATCTTTTCCAAGATTGATCTTCGCTCGGGGTATCATCAGATTAAAATCCAACCTTGTGATTTTCCAATATAGCTTTCTCAACCAGATATGGGCTTTATGAATATTTGCTAATGTCATTCGGACTCACTAATACTCCAGCCTATTTTATGTATCTCATGAACTCGGTATTCATGCCAGAAACTGATAAGTTCATCGTGGTTTCTATTGATGACATTTTGATCTATTCCAATAATGAGGAAGAACATGAGCAACACCTGCGCATTGTTCCCCAACATCTTCGAGATCATCGATTGTATGCTAAATTTTCAAAGTTTGAATTCTGGCTGGACACTGTCAAATTTCTGGGCCACACTATCTCTAGTGAGGGCATATCAGTAGATCCCAGCAAAGTTCAAGAAGACTGGAAACCTCCTACCTCAGTTCATCAGATCCGCAGTTTCCTTGGTTTGGCGGGCTATTACCATAGATTTATTCCGGACTTCTCCAGAATCGCTAAACCAATGACAGAACTATTAAAGAAGGATGTTAAATTCAAATGGGATGTGAAGTGCGATGAGGAAATCCACACACTAAGAGGACATCTGACCACAACACCAGCCTTAGCTCAACCTGACAACAGTAAGTCCTACGATGTTTACTATGATGCATCGGGTACTTGTCTTGGCTGTGTTCTAATGCAAGACAACCGGGTTGTCACTTATGCTTCTCGAGCTCTCCGACCACACGAGCTAAATTATCCGACTCATGATCTTGAGTTAGCAGCGGTTATTCATGCTCTCAAAATTTGGAGACATTATCTTATGGGTACTCATTACAATATCTATACTGATCATAAGAGTGTCAAATATATCTTTACTCAGAGTGAACTGAATATGAGGCGACAAAGATGGCTACAATTAATCAAAGATTATGACCTGAAAGTTCATTATCATTTGGGCAAAGCCAATGTTATAGCCGACGCACCCAGTCGCAAGGCTCATTGCAACTACCTTTCAGTGGAAGCTTACAACAACACTTCGTGTGCTGAGATGCAAAAGCTGAATTTGGAAATTGTTCCTCAAGGGTCTCTGAATCATATTTCTGTAGAACCAACTCTCTATGACCAAGTCATCATGGCACAATTGCATGACAAGGGTGTTGGAATTATCAAGCAGAAATTAATAGAGGGAGAAAATAAGTACAAATGTTTCCGTGTGGATCATAAAGGAATTTTGTGGTTTGAAGGACGCCTAGTCGTTCCCAAAAATCATGAGCTTCTGAAACAAATTCTGAACGAGGCACATCTCTCTAAATTTTGCATTCATCCGGGTAGCACCAAAATGTATCAAGATCTTAGGCAAAATTTCTGGTGGACTCGAATAAAGAGAGAAATCGTGAAATATGTTGCAGAGTGTGACACCTGTGAGAAAGTGAAAGCTAGTCACTTGAAAGTTGCTGGAACTCTCCAACCTTTGCCAATTTTGTCCTGGAAATAGGAAGATATCAGTATGGATTTTATTGTGGGCTTACCAAATACCTCTCAACACCATGATTCTATCTGGGTTATTGTTGATCGGCTCACAAAGACTGCTCATTTTATTCTAGTGCATATGAAATATCGGGCCAAAAAATATGCTGAAATTTATATCGATCGAATTGTCTATCTGCACGGGGTACCCAAAACAATTATCTCAGACCATGGTACTCAGTTTGTGGCAAGGTTTTGGGAGCAGCTCCAAGAGGCTCTCGGAACTAAATTAATTCGAAGCTCTGCTTATCATCCATAGACTGACGGGCAGACTGAAAGGGTGAACCAAATCCTGGAAGACATGCTTAGAGCGTGTGTCATTCATTATGACAAGAATTGGGACTTACCCCTGGCTGAATTTTCATATAACAACAGCTACCAAGCCAGTCTAAAAATGGCACCTTTCGAGGCCTTGTATGGTCGGCGGTGTCGAACTCCTTTGAGTTGGTCCCAGACTGGAGAGCGCAAAATATTTGGACCCGAGTTAGTGGTCAAAGCTGAAGAGAAAGTAAAAGTGGTACAAGAAAATCTCAGAGCAGCTCAGTCCCGACAAAAGAGATACTTTGACAAGCGGAGAAAACCTCTGAAATTCAATATTGGTGACCATGTTTATTTACGAGTATCGCCGACTAGAGGCATTCAACGCTTCGGAATCAGAGACAAATTGGCCCCTCGCTATATCGGATCTTATGAAATCATCGAAGAATGTGGACCAGTTGCTTATAGGCTGCGACTTCCTTCACAGCTCGCTGCAGTTCATGATGTTTTTCATATATCTCAACTCAAGAAATGTGTCCGAGTTCCAACTGAGATCATTGAGCAACTGAGAAAGAGGCACTCGCCGAAAGGTGGTGAAAATGTATAAAATTAAGTGGACTCATCACACTGAAGAAGAAGCCACCTGGGAGACGGCGGATTATCTCAATCGACATTTCCAGGGTTTCCTTAGCTCTACCTCAGGTACCATTATCTCTATCCCTGCTTCATTCATCCAATCTCGGGACGAGATCCTTTTTAAGGGGTTAGGCTGTGACACCCTAGGTGTTTAAAAGTCAATAATAGACACACTAGAGGAATTAGTGAAATTAATGAGTGGACAAACAATTATTAAATGGTAACAAGAGGCAAATAAAATTCAAATTCAAATATTGGTTTCAATTTGTGAGGACAAATAAAGAAAGTTACAACTATATTTCATGTACAAATCACCTCATCAAAATAATGTACACAAGAATCTGGTACAATTAGTGACATGTGCTCAATAGGAAGTGGGCTCAATTTCAGCCCAAATAAATGAATTTAAATCAATCATTTTAAGGTGCTTTTGAACCTTTTAAAATAACTCACAAACCATTGCTCATATGAAAATGTGCCTGAATCAAAAGTTTTAGATCTCAAAAAACTGAACAAAAATGGTATTCAAAAGTTTTTCATTTGGGCCAAAATAAAAGAGAAAAACTGAGTTTACAGAAATGAGTTTTGAACTTCAGTTTATTTACGAGTTTGCCCCTGACTGTTTCTCTCTCTCCTTTCCTCCACTGCGCGACTGGTGGTGCCGTACGCCGCCGGTACCCACTGGACCGGGTCCAACCAGGCGAGCGCACGGACAAGTGGCCCCACGCACCCCTGGTATTGGCAAAACCAGGGTGCCTTGTCACCCCGTGGCCGCACCACGCGTCCAGGAGCAGCTCTCCGCGCGACACGCCGCCCGCCGGCCAATGGCGACGCTGTCAAGTGCCCCCGGCTCCAAATCGACCTTCCGTGGGCACGTTCGCTTCGCCCCGAAGGCTTCCAGGCCTATAAATAGGACCCCTAGTCCCGGCGTCACGCGTGCTCCCGTTTTTCCCCTCCGCTGCCGCCATTGACGCCGGCGAGCAGATCTCGCGGCGGACCGGCCTCCTCGCACCCACATTCTCCAAAACAACCCCTCCACAACCTTCACCATGTCCTCTTGAAGCTCACAAGCCCGGCCGTCCTTCCCCATCGTCCTCGGAGAAGCGCCGCCGCGGTACAGACTCGTCGCCGACCGCCCCTCACCGCAGACAGCCCTCCTCCAGCCTTCTCCCGTCGACCCAAGACCACCTAGAGGTAGCTCTCGACGTACTCGTGCTTTCCCCCAGGAGGGCCCTGGCCACCGTTGTTAGCGGTCAATTTCGATGATTTTTACCGCCAACATTCCTTCGGATTTCATGCTTTTAAAACTATGTTATTATAATTTATACTAACATTAACAAGTTCCATGAGTTTTGGTGAGTATTTGAATCCAGGAGCAACATGTACAAAAATGAGCCGAAATGGGGTGAATCTCAAGCCGGCCGGCCTACCCCTGCAACATTTCGTCGTGCAACTTTGTGGAACATGGCTTGAGCACAAGATCAAGTTCACACCAATGTGGTTCAGGCAGAATTCACAAGTCAAGACCGAAAGGCTTGAACCAAGTGGAGTTGAGCCCAAATCCAATGACAACCCGAAGATTCAGAACCCAACTCAACTTGAGGAGCAATGTGGGCCTTGAGAGCAATGTTCCAGAGCCACAGAGGCCCGAGCCAAGCCAGGGCTAGGCTGGCCGGCCTAGGAGGAACCGGCCGGCCTCTAACTGCCTACGTTGGAGCCACGTAACCGCCACCGACTTCAGGAGGAGATCCAGAGCGTCCACTCAAAGGCGGTGGCCAGATGGCCACACCCCCAGGCCAGTCGGCCTAGGGGAGGCTGGCCGGCCCCACCTGGCGGCCTCTGATGCACTTCCTTGGCGTGAAAGACAAGCACAACTACCTTACCTGCGTGCAACCGACGCTCATCTCAGTACCGACCATAGAGTAGTATAAATAGAGCCCAAACCCCCCTCTTGTAACACACACCTATCTATTAGAGAAGAGAGTCTCTTGTTACACTCTTGTGTTGAGTAGGAAAAGAGTGAGGTGAGTGCTCTGGTGAAAGCTGAGCTGAAAGGAGCGGACTCGAGTTCTCTCGGTCTTACTCCACTTTTGTATCCACCTCGGAGGAATATACTTGAGTAAGTTCCTTGTCTCAACTTCAGTTTCTCGCTAGCTTTACTTTCTGTCTTAGTTACTTGTTTAATTACTTTCTTTAATCTTTGGGATCCTGGGTCTGCGTAAGTAGCAAGTTCTGCTTATTTGAGGTTGCTTTCTATCTAAGTATACGGTAGGAGCAAGTAGCTCGAGAGCTATGGGCGTGGTGCCCAGGCTTGGTAGTTATCTCAGGTTGTGTTCCACCCCACGGAACTGTTGTGGTAGTCGATGGGTGGTGACAGCCCTATCCGTCCCTCGTAGTCCACCACTTTCGGGTGTTTTCATAGCAGTTGTTGCAGGTTGCCGTTGGACTCCCCTCTCACCCCTTTCTGAAGTCCTTCCTCTTCCAGCTGCCGAAGCAGATCAAGTCAGTAGTTAACTCGTCAACTAGTCAGAATAGTAGGTTATCTAGAGTTAGGCCCTCTTCCCTTTATCCTCATCTCACTGGTTGTGTCCGGTTGAAGATCTCTAAATTTGATCAAAGCTTTACCGTTCCTTGGATTCAATATTCCAGGTATACTCCCTAGTGAAAGCTACAATCAGTCTCTGTGCGCTTGCGGAGTAATTCATTAGGCTAAGGAGTGCCAACAAGCTTTCTGGCGCCATTGCCGGGGAACGGTAGCAACACTAGACTTAGAGCTAATCAACCGTACGACTTTCCATCCATCCACATGGAGTTTTCTCCTATTTATCCGGCAGTTCCATCTCGCGTATATTTGGAACTGCCACAATCTTGCCACCCTATTCTATCCGATGGTTACGAGATCCATCCCAGTCTCGTAGCCATGGTTCGCGCATAGTCCTTCTCTGGTAAAAGGGACGAGAGTCCCTATGCTCAATTGCAAATCTTTGAAGATAACTGCTCTCTTCTAATTATACCCGGTATGACCCAAAACACCTTACGGTGCAAGCTATTCCCGTTCTCTCTGACGGGGGAAGCCAGGATTTGGTACAACCAGACGGCAAGGAGAGTCGGAGGAGATTGGATACAGTTGAAGGATAAATTTTGCTTGTTCTTCTATCATATCTCCAAAGTGATTCCCCATCGGAAACAACTGCTATCATTTGAGCAAGGCAATGAATCACTTGGAGTAGTGTGGGCTAGATTCATGCATTTAGTAGACTCCGGGCCACCAAATGAGATGCCGAAGGAAATACTTATGCAACACTTCTTCTACGGCGTTAAACCGGAAAGTGCACATTTCATGAATGTGGCTTCTGAGGGATCCGTCATGTACAAGACAGTGGCTGAAGTCAGAACTCTCCTAGAGAAGGTTCTGAACAGCACTGACTATACTGGTATCTACGATGATCCACCAGAGCCGATAGAGCAGCCTAGCGAGACACAGCAGCTTCGAATCCTTTCAACCACATCCTCTCCACCTCCACCATACATAGAGGAAATAACCGAACCACCAAAGTCTCCAGATCATGAGCCCCTCATTGAAGACATGCCTATGTTCATACCTGATCTCTTCACAGAGGAAGAGTACTTGGAACTCGGTAATGCTGCAAGCATGCCGAAGGAGCATAAGTGTATATGCTCAAGATCTGAGGCGTTCATTCCCGAAGCCTCATCGCAGATTGTTGACGCTCCTTAGCACCCCCGATTTATATACCGCAAGCGCACGGTTTCGTGTAGCTTTTCCCTTAGAGTATTCCCCTAAGGTTTATCAATCCACGGAACCAAAGAGACAAGAAACAATCTACTAGCATAGAGATTCCTTTGTGTTGAGATGGTGAAAACGAATCTAATCTACTAAAAATGACAAACACCGAAGGTAGCAAGAGAAAGTTAGAGATAACCAATCTAGATCACCTAGATCATGCATATGTTGTAATTCCAGCTAGATGAAGTGAAGTAAGGTAGATGTGAATCTCAATGAAAAGCCTCTTTAAACCCAAAATCTCCAATCCGATCCCTCAATACTCCGCCTACTCTGTGGAGACGGCCTGTCATGACGCCCCCCTTTTGAACGAAATACCCTGAAGCAAGTCGAACCCCCTTTGGTAGTTCCGTCATGAACCTCTAGCCACCATGACTACAAGATCATGCTAAGCGATCTATCTCGATAATAGATCTAGGATGAAGCAAACCCAAAGAAAAGAACGAAATCAAAAGAGAGAACATGGTCGCTAAACATTCGGAATCACAAATAACTTTACCATGAATGATTGTACATCACAAGATCACAACCGGGGCCCTACCTTGATATTGATGATCCTAGCTCCAGAACTCCAACGTGGTCTTCCTTGCAAGGTTCTCACGTCGGCTAGGGCAAACCCTAGACAACTAGCACGACCCTCGGCTCTCCGAGAGGTGTCCCTCTATCTTCTATGCTCCTTGACGTCGTCTCCCGAATTGATCTCTGCGTGAACCTTGGGGAGGGGTCTTTAAATAGCCTCAGGGAACCCTCGGTCAAAGGGGAGGTCGAACCAACCTAAAAAAGGGCTGGGCCGGCCGGCCGGCCTGGCACTTTCCTTCGCCGGCTCGTGTTCATCTTTCTCCCCAAGTCTCCTGGAATCTTCTAGAGTTTATGTCTTTCACGATTGCACCCCATTAGACGTCGTTATCTTCGAGATTTCTTTGAGGAGAAGGATAGGATGGAAATCCTTCCTTAAATATCTCTTTGCTTTGCTTAGCCCCGAAGTATCTTGATCTTATCTTGTGGGCTTTGTCCTTTGGGCTTCGTTGGAGGGTGGATGTGCATGAACGGGCCTCTAATCATCATGGCCTTCGATCCTTTGTTCGGGCTTTGGCCTTCGTCTTTCTTTGTGTCATCGCGTGATCGTGGGCCTTGCCATTTCATGCTCCAAAATTAGTCAAAAACCTGCAAAAACGAATTACCTCCAAAATATATGTGGAAACGTGAAAACGACCAATAATTGGGCCGAGGTTAGGATGGTTAGTGATTCTGATATTAAATTCATGCCATTATCAAAGTTAAATAGGGGATAAAATGGATACTTAAGGAGCGCCAACATTCCCCCCATGCTTAAACCTTGCTCGTCCTCGAGTAAGTCTTTGATAAAAATCAGCGCTGCCTTTCAGTGTCCAATCCCTGCACTTGATCATACACGAGAAAACACAATGCTCCCAAAAATATTTTGTAGTTAATAGTTCAAGTTGTAACCAGCTTTTTCAATGTGGAAGGTAGACAAAAGTTAAATGCTTCCCCACAATTATTAAGCACATGCTCTCAAAATTAAACAAGTCTCAGAATGAAGAAAGTAAGTTCCATAAGTAATGCTAAACCAAGATCAATAATTCAAACCTCATTGCAATTTGCTCATGGAAACTCTCAGCTCATCTTGTCTCTCAATCTAGCTAGAACTCTCTCCTTTCTTTCTCTCATATGCATGTGTGAGGCTTTATCTGGAGCTCTGGAAAG
Source organism: Panicum virgatum (assembly GCF_016808335.1). Taxonomy (NCBI): domain Eukaryota; kingdom Viridiplantae; phylum Streptophyta; class Magnoliopsida; order Poales; family Poaceae; genus Panicum; species Panicum virgatum. Next base: position 17,022,910 of record NC_053151.1, read on the forward strand.
GTTAGTCCTAACAAAAGATATTATAATCAAGATATTATCAAAACAAGAAATACTTCTTATGGATTTACCGAGACTCGTCAAAAAGACCATTGGAAAATAATTTCTTTGTGGAGAGGGAGAGAATGGAACACACACTTTAGATGGTGGACATGTGCAAATGGCAACGGTTGATCCCAAGGCACGACTGAAGTCCTTGTTATCGGATTGCACATGGTTGGAATAATTGAGTATAGAATAATCTTCAAAGTACCTGGAGTTTAATGAAGCTAAAGGAACCGAGGAGCTTTTCATCATCATTCATTTTTTCTTTTCTCTCTTCCTCTTTTTTTTTCTTTCTTTCTTTTTGCTCCTCAGAACCATTGGCAACACAATGCACTTACTCCACCTCCCCCCATGCATGAACGTTTGCTTGTCCTCAAGCAATGAAGTGATGATAACTTGATGGAGTGAGTGCACAAAACCTTTATCAATTCTCTTGGACTCAACTTTGGAATTTAATAGAGCATCTCCTCGTGAAAGATTGAAGCCAACAGAAGAGGAAAAGGGGCAGGCCGGCCGGCCTAAGGGTGTTGAGCCGGCCGGCCTACTGCCTGTAGGCCTCCACTTCTTCGGATTTTTCTTCTGCGAACTCTTTGATGCTTCCCAAGCTTATGTTTTACTGAATTTTGCTCTTGATTCCACTGTTTTGCCGTCGAAACAAATATATACTCAATATATAGGTTGTGGTCAAGGAGGTGTTTCACAAAAAGATGTTTTTGGTTAAGGGTAGATATCCAGCGAGGTTTGCGATGTTCCCGGTATAGAAACTCACAATGCATGGATAGAATGGCTAGCAAAAGAGAGGTACGCAAAAATACGGAATGATCAGCTTCTTAGTCTCGTACCAAAGAAGATAAATCCTGAATTAATTCACCTGAAAATAATTCTTGCTCTAAGGTTTATTATGATATATCATTTAGGCTTGCAGAAGGGTAGAGCAAATGCAAAAGGTATCATTGACAAGGTTAGCTCAGAATTAAATCCAAATTAATTTTTCCTTGACAAGCTTAAGTAAGAGAGCAAGAATAAAGGATATGGGTCTTAATTTATCATAACCTCCACAATTGAATTAGCCGGCATTTAATTAATTTTCAGATCATGTTAGAGAGAGCATTAGTTTAATCATGCATAAACCAAGCACAAGAAAGTAGACAAAGCGGCAACGATCATCATATTTTAATATGGCACAAACTTTCTATCATCATCGCTAACCATAACATTAAAGCATGGGTGATGCATTTATTTATCATAGTGATGAAAGCAAAAGAAAACAATTTGCACACATGCAGAAAAATAAAAACAGAAAAATTGCTACGCACACACAAGCTTGCACACATGCTGAAAATAAATGAAAAGAAATAGAAAATCCAAACCACACGTGCGAGCATTTTTTTCATGGTCATGCCGTCGATCAATCTCCTTGATTGGCTCTTGCGTTGTATCCTTGGTCATAATACTGCTGAAATGCTCCTCCATTAAATTGTTTCGGTGGCGCCAGACCTAGAAGTCTCATTTGATATGCAATTCCCGCAGTTCCATCTTCTAGTTTGGTTGTATGCCTCTGGATGGCGTCTATATCTTCCATGTTTCTTCTCGCATAGGCACCCATGATTCTCATTCCTTGTTCCGGTTGAGGGAGGTCAAAATATTTTGCCCCAAATGACGGGTTGGGCATCTCTCCTTGGTATGACGAGGGTGGGCAGCCGTAGTTGCTAAATGGTGGGGGTGCCACCTCAGTGTGCCCCCATGCTTGCTCTTGGCTTCCTTCCCATTGACTCGTCCATCCTTGCGGGTATCCCTGTCCACTTGATGCACCTTGAAATTCATTCTTCCAATAAGCGGAACTTGGCGGTGGAAGGTTTACTTCCAAGTCTTCTTGTTGTGCCGATGCCGATGTTCCTTCAATTAACCTTACTCTTTTTGATTTATTCACCTTTTTTCCAATATTTTCAACTCGTCAATCAGTCCTCCCTCTTGCAAATAATTTCACCCTTTGATCGGGGAGGGAAATATCCATCTCAGAAATAGTGAATCCTTTCTTTTCATCCCCTCCGATATAATGGCCTTGCCTCAAATGTTCAATCCCAATATCTCTTCCCGGGACATAAATTTTTTGGATCACTCGTAACCTCGGATTCATGGCTCAGGCTATCATTGTGAGATAACACCCCGAACCAACTTCTCCCATACCGGATGATGCTTCACAAATCCACCATTCAACCATGATGTAGGTGGGATCAATTACCTGCTTCTTCACCAATGCATCATACATCCAATTTAATTCTTGGTCGGTGCCCTTCGATTCTCTCATCCTCCCGAGAATTCTCTTGCTCAACCAAGAGTGGAATATTTGGAGGGTCACATTACTTATATTTTTCCTTTGGCGGTTGACATCTTTTGCTATCTTTCTCCAAAATTCATCAAGCTCTCCATCTTCAACTTGCACCATTTCATATGCATTACTTTTGAATCCGAGCAAGCTTCCTATTTCTCCATAGGTGATTACTTTCTCTTCATTCTTTAGCCAGAATTTCAGACATGGAACTTCTTCATCATCCACCACTTCCGTTGATTTTTCTAATGTCATGAACATCTCAAGAGCCACTTCTTCTTGCATATCAACCGTGACACCATCGGAAAATAACTTCCAACCGATGTTCTCCAAGAGCTCATAGATGTCATGATGAAATCCCAGCTTCACCAATGCTTCATCATCAAAATCATAATTTGCTCGTAGTCTTCCCTTCATGAACTTGAGCCTTTCTTCTTCTTCCTTCGACAAGATAATAAACCCATATTCTGAATTCTTGGGCTTGTATGGTGGTGGTGCGGATGACCTTTTCGAATGTCGTGGAGGAGGTGGCATCCCTTCGGTGAATCTCATGGAGGAGCTTCTCGGGTCTCTCATCCCACCAAGGAGCAACATGTCGCTCCTCGGTGTGGGGTTATCTTCCTCCATGCTCCGCGGAGACTCGGAGACCGAGTGCCTCCGCGAAGAACTTGCCGATGCGTCGGATGTTGATGAACGCGTCCTTCTCCTCCCGGCGATGAACTTCATGAGGCCACTCATGGTGACTCCTTGCTGCACACACTCAAAAACAAACACACCGGGGGTTTCTTGCCGGCGGGAGAACAATATATCGAAGAGTGGAACAAACTAGGAATTGTGGTGAATTTTCTGAGATTTTTGGAGTAGATTTTGGTGGACGAATTTTTCAGGGCTCTAGCTGATGTTTCTGGGCGAAGAACTTGAAGAACATAAACAAGGAACTGAGTGAGGAGTATACCTGCCAAAGGGGAGCACCAGAGGGGTTAAATAGGGGCCAGGCCGGCCGGCCTAGGGCCTTGGGGCCGGCTGGCCTAGGGGATTCTTGGCTCCTCTCCACTTCAATTTTCTCTGGTGGCTTCCTGGTGCAATTATTCGCTTCTGTCCAGTACATCTTGCATGCTTTGCACCATCCAAATCATGTGAACCACTCCTTCTTTGCCTTTGATGTCCACTTGCAACATTATTTCTCCACTTTATGTCATTCACCTTGTCCCATGCTTCATCATGCATCACATGGTGCCATCTTTGCTGAAAATCACATGTCCTTCCATGCATGGTTGCTCCCTCCATTGAATTATTTGCATGTGGTGGTAGGTAGAGAGCACAACTCTTTCCCGTGAACTCACTTTGATCAATGGATGTTAATCAAGCACATAAACCCTTTCCAAATCATGCTTAGATGTTTAATCCTCCTCTAACTTCGAAATTTCAGAATTGACTCAAAGCATGCAATGAGTTTAAATGAATAATTAGAGGGGAATTGAAACATCTTTACATTTGTAAGTCGAAAAATATTTCCCGACTAGATTAATTTTGGTTGCACCGGAACCGTTCACTTTCATGAATTGATAGCGAACAATCTCAAATTCAACCGTGGGTCTTGGGTTTAGGTTCTAATTTTTGCCAAAATGAGAGAGAGAATTTTGAAAAAGAGAATAATTAAGGTTAGGAAAATTCTAGTCCTATGGTAATGAAACTGAAAATTTTCTCTATGTTTGTGCGAACCTACGCATCAAAAATTTAAGTGATATAAACATAGCGCGGCTCTATTCGTGTGTTTTATCTCAACTTGGTCCGGCCGTCATGGACAGGACAGTCGCCAAAAATAGGTATGAAATTTTGGATGTAGCTTTCTCAAGAAGAGGCAAATAAATCATAGGATGGCTCATGTCATAGGTTTAAAATAAGAAACATCATTGAAATAACCGAGCGAATAAAATCCAAATCGAATTGTTCGACCGAATGACCAATTGTTCAAAAGTGTATCATGTTCTTGCGTAGCAAAATTCTCGACTCACTTACCTAAACTTTTCGCGGGTTGTCCTCCCGGCAGCTTATTCATGACTCGACGGACGGGTTGCCTCCCGCAAAGCGCTTCGTTTATAGTCTATAGCTAGACTTTCTTCTTCTTCACTTCGGACCCACGCTCGATGATGGCGCTGCAGTCTTGGGTACCCACTTCTGCACAATCCTTGGTGCAGGTTTGTCTTCTACGTTAGTCTTCTTTTTGGTCTTCACAGGCGGGCTTTTAGCTTTCTTCTTGACGGGAGCAACGATCTTCTTTGTCGCGATGGACGCGACGACTTCTATCTCCTTCTTCGCTTCCTTTTTTTTCGGCTCCTCTTTCTTTGGCTTCTCCTTTGTGACACGGCGGTGAGGCAGAACATATTTGACATTGATCATGTTGCATACCTCGAGGCGTGGACGAAACTTGAATTCGCTTGTGGTGCCATTGATGTCGAACTTTATCTCCCCCTTGCCAACGTCGATGTTCGCCCTTGCGGTCTGGAGGAAAGGCCGCCCAAGTATGAGAGGCGCCTTTCTCCCTTCTCCCATATCGAGAATCACAAAGTCAACGGGGACTAAGTGTTCTCCAATCTTCACGGGCACGTCTTCGGCGATTCCCAAAGGATAGCGAACGGAATTGTCCGCTAACTCTAGGCACATGGCGGTGGGCTCCGGCTCCGGTAAGCGTAGCTTCTCGAACACATTCTTGGGCATGACGCTCACACTTGCACCGAGATCACAAAGTGCTCTTTCGAACTTAAGAGATCCAATGGAACACGGCATGGTAGGACATCCAGAGTCCCTCTTCTTTTCAGGAGCTTCATTAGCGATTGCCGCGCTACATTCCTCGGTTAGCTTGATAGTGCTTGGCGGTATCTCGCGCTTGTTTCCCATGATGTCTTTGAAGTAGCGAGAATACGTCAGAACTTGTAGAGCATCCAAGAGCGGGCATATTGATACTCAACCTGCATACCATGTCAACAAATCTGTTGAATTGCTCATCTTCATGTTTACCTTTGCGGTATCGTGGCCTTGGCGGTAGAATCTTGGTGTCTATATCATCTAGCTCAAACTCCGGCTCTTCGGTGACTATCTCTGGCATAGGAGTAGGTGCCTTCTCCTAGATGATGGTCTCCACTTCAACTCTTGGCTTAGGCTTCCTTGCTCCCGCCGCATGTTCGGGTTCTTCGGTCTCCTTTCCCGAGCGAGTTTGAATTGCCTTTGCCGTCTCTGGACTTTGAGGTTGCCCGGGCAATTTTCCTTCGTTGCTAGATAGGCGTCCGACCAGCTGGGCTATTTGCGTTTCAAGCATCTTCATCATGTTGAGTACTTGAAGGTTAGAGCTCCCGACCTCTGTCACCTTGCCATCAATGTTCTCCAAGATCTTGTCCATAGCCTTGAACTAGGTGATGGTGTCCTTGTTGATCTTGCCTTGCTCCTCCATGAACTCCTTCAATTGTATACGAAGAGGCACCGAGTTTTGAATGGAAGAGCTTGCATTAAATTGGGGTCTACCTTGCCCGTAGCGGAAGTTGGTTGGCGGAATCCATTCTCCCTTCTTCATGTAGTCGAGCATCTTGGCCTCCTCCGGGCAATTCTTTCGGACATGGCCGTACTCTCCACATTCTTCACATGTAGACCTTGCTTCGGCCGCCTTTAAATCAATAGCTTGCGCTTCTCTCTTTTCTACTTCCATCTTCTCGAACCTTCTCATGAGCGAGTTGATCTTCCCTTCTAGCACTTCTTCGCGTTCCACTTGTAATACACTCTTCGCGGCGCCCACAGCTTGGAGTGGTTGTAGGCGCCCCGATGATGCCCATGCATCAATGTCCGCCACCTTCTTGAATAGCTTGAAAACATGAGTAGGTGTGAGCTCAATGATAGAACCTCCGGCCGATGCGTCAATGATCCCCCTTGATGCAGTAGTGAGGCCTTGATAGAACTTCTGGACTACATCCTCCCTTGAGAACTTGTGATGAGGTATGGCACGGATGTAGTCATTGAAGCGCTCATAGGCTTCCACAATAGTCTCCGTCGGGGCTTGCGTGAATGTTGCAATCTTGTTGCGCAGAATCTGGGTCTTGCCCGGCGAGTAGAACTCCGTCATGAATTCTTTCATCAAGGACTCCCAATTTTGCACCGTGCGCGGTGGTAGAGAATGAAACCATTGCAGTGCTCTCCCAAGTAGAGAGAACGGAAAGAGCCTCGCTCTTATTTGATCTTGAGTCATCCCTTGCATGTCGAAGGTGCGGCATAGTTGGAGGAACGCTTGAAGATGTAGATTAGCGTCTTCTTTTCCAGTGAAGGGCGAGCTTTGCACCATCCTTATGATTGAAGTCTTGATCTCGAACGGAACTCCGATGTTGTCGAGATTTTGGATCGGCAAGTCCCGAATGTCCGGAGTGCATAGCTCTCCGATCGTACGCTCCGGCTCCGGTAGCGCCATCCCTTGGTGAAGTGGCGCCTCCTTTGGACTTGTTGGTGGAGTTGCTTGAGGTGAAGACGATGAATCGTCGGCTTCAACTTTTGGATCTACTAGTTCCGGCTTCCTTGATCGTGCTTCTCGCCTCCTTTGCCTGTAAATTTTTTTCTAGATCATCCACTAAATCTTCGGATTTGTTGGAAAGACTCCCGTCCATCTCCTGTTAGGGGTTAGTGAAAAAGAAAAATATATACGAGATCTAAAAGATGAATATACAAGATCTAAAACATAAAAGAAAAGAATAAATCAAAATAAAGAAAACTCTAGATTAGATTGATTTTCGTGGAATAGATCCGTTTTTTTAGTTTTTTAGTTAGCTCAGAAAAATAAGAGATCTAAAAAGGTCAAAAAGAAAAATCAAGAAATATTTACGAATGCAAGTAAGATTGGATCTTAAATCGATGGTTCCCCGGCAACGGCGCCAGAAAAGCTTGTTGACGCTCCTTAGCGCCCCCGATTTATATACCGCAAGCGCACGGTTTCGTGTAGCTTTTCTCTTAGAGTATTCCCCCAAGGTTTATCAATCCACAGAACCAAAGAGACAAGAAACAATCTACTAGCATAGAGATTCCTTTGTGTTGAGATGGTGAAAACTAATCTAATCTACTAAAAACGACAAACACCGAAGGTAGCAAGAGAAAGTTAGAGATAACCAATCTAGATCACCTAGATCATGCATATGTTGTAATTCCAGCTAGATGAAGTGAAGTAAGGTAGATGTGAATCTCAATGAAAAGCCTCTTTAAACCCAAAATCTCCAATCCGATCCCTCGATACTCCGCCTACTCTGTGGAGACGGCCTGTCACGACGCCCCCTTTTGAATGAAATACCCTGAAGCAAGTCGAACCCCCTTTGGTAGTTCCGTCATGAACCTCTAGCCACCATGACTACAAGATCATGCTAAACGATCTATCTCGATAATAGATCTAGGATGAAGCAAACACAAAGAAAAGAACGAAATCGAAAGAGAGAACATGGTCGCTAAACATTCAGAATCACAAATAACTTCACCATGAATGATTGTACATCACAAGATCACAACCGGGGCATTACCTTGATCTTGATGATCCTAGCTCCAGAACTCTGACGTGATCTTCCTTACAAGGTTCCCACATCGGCTAGGGCGAACCCTAGACAACTAGCATGACCCTCGGCTCTCCGAGAGGTGTCCCTCTATCTTCTCTGCTCCTTGACGTCGTCTCCCGAATTGATCTCTGCGTGAACCTTGGGGAGGGGTCTTTAAATAGCCTCAGGGAACCCTCGGTCAAAGGGGAGGTCGAACCGACCTAAAAAAGGGCTGGGCCGGCCGGCCTAATGAGCCTAGGCCAGCCGGCCTGGCACTTTCCTTCGCCGGCTCGTGTTCATCTTTCTCCCCAAGTCTCCTGGAATCTTCTAGAGTTTATGTCTTTCACGATTGCACCCCATTAGACGTCGTTATCTTCGAGATTTCTTCGAGGAGAAGGATAGGATGAAAAATCCTTCCTTAAATATCTCTTTGCTTTGCTTAGCCCCGAAGTATCTTGATCTTATCTTGTGGGCTTTGTCCTTTGGGCTTCGTTGGAGGGTGGATGTGCATGAACGGGCCTCTAATCATCATGGCCTTCGATCCTTTGTTCGGGCTTTGGCCTTCGTCTTTCTTGGTGTCATCGCGTGACCGTGGGCCTCGCCATTTCATGCTCTAAAATTGGTCAAAAACCTGCAAAAACGAAGTACCTCCAAAATATATGTGCAAACGTGAAAACAACCAATAATTGGGCCGAGGTTAGGATGGTTAGTGATTCTGATATTAAATTCATGTCATTATCAAAGTTAAACAGGGGATAAAATGGATACTTAAGGAGCGCCAACACAGATAGAGGGTCTTTCTGTGATCATAAGTAAGGAATGGACATAGGAAGCCGAGGCTAGCAGTAGCATCATCCAGATCTACTGCAATCCCAGAGTGCTCCTCTGCACTATTGGGGACACTGAACCACAAGAAACTTTTTACGACACGAAGGTCTGGGTGAACGTGATGTCCAAAACCTTGGCAGATCATGTTTTGTATGAGCTCCTGACTTTCTCGTGTAAGCACCTGAACTGGATCGACGGCCAGATCGTAGAAAGCAAAGGAATCCTTCATGCTATGTCCCTGAAGATGGGACGTAACAAGATTTTCCTAGACTTCCACATCTTCGATGTCTCGGAAGGTGAAGAGTTTGTCTTGATTGGTCAGCCAATAGAGCCCCTTGTCAACCCAAATGGAGACTGAGCAACTCTTGAGGTCAAGGTTGGCAAAGAAAAAGTCCCGGTCAGTCTAGTTTGTTCATGCAACACCATTGCTGAGGCTAGACCGGAGCAAGACCCATTGGAGGACACAATGAACATCAGCCGAGAAGAGCTAACTCAGCCCATTCTTGAGGAAGATGTCTCACACTTCACCCAGGAAACAGATCCGGCTGGCAAAAGTAAGCTCAACGGAGAGGAGATCCCGCAACCTCCTCTTCCTGAGCTGAAGCCGCTGCCCCCTGGCTTGAAGTATGCATTCCTCCACAACAACAGAGCCACGCCAGTTGTTATCAGCGATAAGCTCACAAAGAGTGAAACTCGACAGCTCATTGCAGTCTTAGAGAAATATCGGTCCGCCATCGGATATTCCCTCCAAGACTTGAAGGGGATCAGCCCCAATCTATGCACCCATCGCGTTCCAATGGAGCCGGAACATAAGCCGTCACGAGAACATCAATGGCGGCTTAACGATGCGATGAGGGAGGTAGTCAAGAAAGAGGTACTCAAGCTACTACACGCGGGCATCATATACCCCGTGCAAGACAGTGAGTGGGTCAGCCTAGTTCAAGTGGTCCCAAAAAAGGGAGGCATGATGGTAGTCCGAAATGAGAGGAACGAGCTCATACATCAGCGGACAGTGACCGGATGGAGAATGTGTATCGATTACCAGATGCTTAACAAGGCTACCCGGAAAGATCACTTTCCTCTCCCCTTCATCGACGAGATGCTTGAACGGTTGGCAAAGCATTCATACTTTTGCTACCATGATGGATACTCTAGTTATCATCAGATTCCTATCCACCCCGATGGAAAGTCCTAACCGAGTATAGTTGGAGTCCTACTACAACACAATCGGGTATTTTCCTTTGTACTGCAGCTAATTCTACGCCTATTCGGGTAGTTACAAGAGAGATAAGGTACATCCATAAGCTATCCCTTACTCTAGAACATTCTATGCCTATAAGCAGTCCCGCTACCCCGGGTCTGACAAGCCCCGAGCTCTTCTGTAACACCCTAATTTAAATTTCAGCTTTTATTAATAAATTTAATTGGCTTTATTTAAATTTCTAAGGTTTTATTGTGTTTAGTATGGCATATAATTCAATTTTGTTCCTCAAGTAATTAAAATTTTATCATAGCTTTAATTGTTGGTGTTGCATTCATGCTGGTGCATTAATTTATTTGTTTGAGTGCTAGTTGTGAATTCAAATTTGAATTTGAATTCACCTAGTTGTGTGCTAGTTTGAATTAGAAATAGAAAAGGAGAAATAGAAAGGAAAACCAAAACTCAAATTTGAATTAGATTCATAGTGGTGCGGCCTGTTTCCCCGCTCTCCGCTTGACCCGCTTCTACCGCCGCTCATCCCAGGCCGTCCCCCCTCCTTTCCCTCCCGCATGGCCCAGCGCGGCCCATCCCTCTCCCCGTCTCCCTTCCCTCGGCCGCGCCCCCGGACCCACCTGCCAGCCCCTCTCCGCGCGGAGCGCACGCCACACCGCACGCGCTCGCCTCACCCGCTGCCACGCCGGGCCCACGCATCAGCACCTTCCCCTTCCCTTCCTTTCCGGCTCCGCGCAACATCCGCCCGAGATCACCGGTGAGGTCGCCAGGATCCTTATCCCACTGCTCCACGCCGAGATCACGGCGTCCTCTTTAAACCATCCCGCAGCCCACCTTTCCCCTGCAACCTCCCCCGAAAACCCTAGCCGCCGAACCCAGCTTGCTCCACCGCATCCCTGCTCTACGCCACTGTGGTCGCCGTTCCGTTAACACTCCGCACCACTACGACCCACGCAAGAGCATCGCCGGAGTTCGGTGAAGCTCCTCGAGCCCTCTGCACCGGCCATAGAACCTTGCATCGCCGGAATCGTGCCCTCGCATCGCCGCCGGTGGGTCACTGCGCCGCCGCGATTCCTTGCCTCCGGTGGTTTCCCGACACCACTGACCCCTCCACCGGCCTCGCAGGAACACCACGCATCGATCCGCGCCGCCCAGACGCCCGGAGGCAACCTGCTCCGACCCTTCTCCGACCCTGTCCGAGCGCCGCCGCAGGATCTCGCCGCCGGCGTTGCTGCGCCATGTCTCCATGCCTTTTCTGAGCACGGTGAGCACCCTTCCGAACCCCTAATCCTTTTGAGCTAGCTTGTAAGCCTTGTAGCACGCCCTGGATCCTAGAACGCCGACGCGCCGCCATCTCCGACGAGCGTCACTCCCGGAGCCCCGAACCGCCTCCCTGTTGCCGCCAGTGCGTTACGCATGCTGTGTGGAGGCTCCCCAGCCAAACCGCATCCCGATTAGACCCCCGTAGCGCCCGCATCGCCAGCTCCGGCGAGCTCGCCACCGCAGAAACCACTGCTCCGGCGACAGCGCCGCCGCCCCGCGCCCCATCTCTCCTGAGCCGTCAGATCCCGCATGGATGCCCGCGATTAGAACCCGAGCTGAACAGATCTGGGCCACCAGATCGAGATCCAATGGCCTGGATCCAAGGATACCGTTTTGGCCTGGCTATCTTTCTAAAGAGCCCCTCCATTTTTCTGTTTTCAACCCGCGGTCCTACTCAGTGTTAAAGTATTTCCAACCAGGCCCAGAATCTTGCACGGACCCCCCTGATCTTTCCAGAAATAGTGCCCGCCATCCAATCCACGTGTTTTCACGCGTTAGCCCTTGGAGTTAAGCTTTAATTACGTTTTAGTCCTCGGTTTTGCCCAGAAACACCCTGGAACTCCAGTTTTCTTACAAATAAGCCCCTGGAAATTGTTTTTTGCCTAGATTTTGCGTTTTAGCTCCGTTTTAGGCGTTCTTTATGTCCACGCGATCGTTGTAACGTGTAGAATAATTTTAGACTAGTTTAGTGTGCTGTTTTTATGTATTGATGTACTGTTTATAAGCTTTTGTTAGTGTTTGCTTGTATGCTTATTGTGTGCCTTGCTTTTGGCCATGTGTTTGTGAGTAGACGTTGAGCTACCGGAGGAGCACCAGTACCAGTACCCAGAGCAGCCGTCTTCCGACCAGTTTGAGAAGCATCAGGAACAGTACGAGGAAGGCAAGTATAACATGAACAACACCTATCACTTTTAAATACATTTTCATACTGCATTTTAATATTGTATGCCTATAAGGACTTTTCTAGCCACTTTATATCCTTTATATATATCCTTTGGGTTGCATTTTGGTTAGTTGTGCTAGGTGCCGCGCTATAACACACTTGGTCCTTTTTAATTAATTTGATTAATGGTATATGCAACTTAATTCTGAGAGTGCACCGTTTGAGGGGCTCACGTCTCGTTATAAAATGGTTTTGTTAGAAATATGGTTTAGGGGCCCAGCACGGTGCTTACTGCTGGGTTGGCCACTCTCCATAAGGACCGGTTCATAGAGCGACAACCTGGGACAACAGCGCTACCACAAGACTGGAATGGGACGGTCTTGGCGTAATAATTAGGTCTTTTTGGTTTGGAGTAACTTACCTGCGGGGCAAGGGTGGTAAGCTTCTATGTCCCTCGTACTGAGTGGCCTCGTCTGTGGTATTCTTGACGCCCACTAGACCTACTCCATGGTCGCCGATCCAACCCTCACGGTTACTCCTTACCAACGAGATTCTTTGTAAAGGCTTCGTAGTGAGTTTGCTAGTCATCTCACCAAAGGAAGTGTGATGAACAACTAGCGTAGCTCACGACTTGTGGGTAAAGATGTGCAACCTCTGCAGAGTGTAAAACTGGTATACTAGCCGTGCTCACGGTCATGAGCGGCCCAGATCCTCCTTTTGATTAGTGGGGTTATCTTCCTTCGACGAGGCAGGTTTCCCCGGGTGGCTTGGTTCGGTTTGGTTCTCAGTAGTTCTTAATTAATTTTGATTAATTACTATGTAACTGGGTTTATGGTAATTCATCCACTTGTAGTAAATAGCTTTAATAAAATTTTGCCAAGATTAAAAGCTAATGCAGTTGAGTCAGCCAACCTTAGAGCCTCATAGTTTGTGTTATACTTGTTGAGTACAAGTTGTGTACTCACTCTTGCCTACTCTACCCTTTTTCCTCTTGGGGACACTCTACTGCTGCTCAGTTCCTGCCGACGCGAAGGAGTTCACTCAGCGCTACCAGGACTACGAGGACTTCGAGGCATTCGTCTCCCAGTCGACGTCCCTGTGGCGCCCTGCTCAGCTTCGGAGAGTTTTGATCGTATTTGTACTTCGCTTCCGCTGTATCAGACATTTTTGTCATTATTGTAATAAATAACATTCATACTCGCTTTATTATATCTTTTTACGTGATATGTGCTCTGATATACTGTTCATTCTGTTGTATATACGTGTGACTTGATCCTGGCACGTATATGATTGCTCGGTTTATGTCCTTTTATAAACCGGGTGTTACATCTTCGCAGCCGAGTCCTACAAGCGTCGAGTACTTGGCCGGGCGTCTTCGAGTTCTTCAAGTAGTTAGAACGTCCTTCTGGTTGCTTCTGGGCCTTCCTTCAGACACGTCGAGTAGTTCTCCAAGTACTTCTGGTTGCTCTGAGGTTGTGAGGTGCTCAAGCCCCGAAATCTTGATCATATATGGTGCGCGAAGTACTCACGCTCCATATGGAGTAGCCCCCGAGCATTAGGTTGAATCGCAGAATCAGGCTGAGGGTCACTTCAGTCTTTTTCCTTCATTATTTTCCAAAAACTTTGAAAAAAAATCTCTGATGCACATATCCCGCAGCCCCCGAGTCTTAAATCAAAAGCCCATATTTTGCGGGTAGCCCCCGAGCAAAGATTTGGAATTAAGGATCTAAGATGTGGCATCAGATTTTATTCTTAAGAATATCTACAGGTTCAATCAGATCCAATATTCGAAAAGACCTCTTTTTCGGGTAGAATCCCATAAAAATTATTCGATTGGATATGCCACACTGATTGCACCCGAAATATTCTCAGAAATAAAACATGGGATGTATATCTCTTTACTGTACGCTCACATGGGATTGTACTGTATGGAGAATCTGCATTATTGCATTCGTGAGTGCTGCCACTGTAGCATCCCTTGTGGCTATAAAAGGTGGGTGAGAGGCCTTTGCTAGAAGCACCAGCATTCTGAAGCTATGGCTTGCATTTGGTGTTCTTGTTCTCGCCCTCCTGAAATTTGTGTAGTCCTTTCCAACAAAAGATGCTAGAAAAGAACTTGCAAGTGACAAGAGAAGTCCCTGCTACCTCATCCTGCAACTCCAATGCTCTCATCGGATCCATGCTGAACATCATGTCCTTGCATATTCCAATGAGGCAGGTTCTCTGTGGCTGGTTGCAGCTTGTTGTGTCACACCCTTGGGGTTCCGAGGTTGTGGGTGCCCAAGAATTGACATCTCTGGTGAGGAGAGTTAATCTTATCACAATGTATTCAGGGAGAAGGAGAAATTCCTTTGCAAGATGCTACAAGAGATCTTGCGAGGCAATTACAGTAATTTACCTCCAAACTCTTGAAACTTTTATCCCAGAATACGAGTATCATTATTCCCTTGCTTGGAATAACAAGTTTGTACTTTGTCATGGCCTCGAGCCGATCTAGCTGCAGCAGGCTTTGCTCAGGAAGCCAAGAAGTGTGCGTGCAGACCCGAGTTGTTGTAAAGTTAGTTAGGAAAAAATACTCGAGTTGTAATATCGAGTAGTTGTACTGTGTCGAGTACTTTCCCTTTATTCTGGAATGTAATCCCAGTAGAAGGAAGTGAAATCGAGTAGTTGTCAAGGGATGTGAGTGTTTTCTTTTTCCAGAATATAATCTTAGAAAAAAGAAATATCTCAGAAAATCTCATTTTTCTGTAATTGGTAACTGACTGTTAGCCCTCTGGGTATTTAACGTATTGCCACCGCCACTATAAAATAGAACGGTAACTAGGTTTTTACCCCACCGTCCGCCATTCTCCCTTTTACTATTTAGATACGTTCTTGCTTTTTGCCTTAGGCTTCCAGATCTAAAACTCCTTGTTCTCCTTCACTTCCTGAATCCATTAGGGCTTTAGCCATTGTATGCGCGTGAAGCGCCCTGTTAATTTCCGGATGTCTCCCAAGAAGTCGAGCAAAGGCAAGGGCGTAGCTGTGGAGCCAACCCGAGAGGAGCAATGGGTGTCATGTAAGTGTTCTGAATTTGACCTAGAAACCCTAGTTTCTGCTGGTCTTTTGCCGGAGAAATCCATCATCCAATGGCGTCCTACCTTGGGTGAAGATCGTCCGTATGAAAATACGGGCGAAATTGTAGCTTTTGCTCCTTATTTTGAGCGGGGATTGGGGCTCCCTTGTTCGGTTTTCTTCTCTGGGCTCCTGCGTTACTATAGGATCCAGCTTCACCACTTGACCCCCAATTCCTTTGTTCATATTTCTATCTTTGTGCATTTGTGCAAAGCTTTTCTAGGCATCGAGGCCCATTTTGAGCTCTTTCGATTTCTTTTCCATCTTAAGCCGCAGCTAGATTCCTACAATTTAGATGTAGTAGGAGGTGCAGGTCTCTAGCTTAGACAGGGGAAGGATAAAGTGTACATCCCCTATAAGCTTAGTAACAAAGTAATCGACTGGAAGCCTAAGTGGTTATACATAGAAAACCAGTCAGAGACCCTACCAGCGATTACTTCAGGCCCTCCAATTCAATGGCCTGAATGGAACAAGAAACCAGTCGATAACAGTCAAGTCCCTGAGCTTCTTTCAAGAATTGCCAAGCTTGGGTAAAAGAATTTGACTGGAGAGGCTGTTGTTTTCGACTGGATGAAAAGAAGAATTCAGCCGTTGCAGGCTCGGGAAACGTTCAGTTTCCAGTATCAGGGAACAACTGATTTATCACGGTTCTCAGAGGAAGAGATCTCTAGTGAAGAAGTGTTTGGTCGGGTTCAGCGACTGCTAAGAAATGTGAAGAAAGTACCTGTTGTCCCTGATGCTTTCTCAGCTGCATATCCTCCAAAGCAAGTATGAACAAAAGTAGTCGAAATATTCTAGTCGATTACTTTGTCTTAGCAACATTCTGAAAGAATTTTCTTTCTTTGTAGGAAGTTGTGGAATTTTTTAAGAGCAATCCTCCGTTGCCAGGCACTTAATCGCCCTTTTTCTTTCTCCAAGCGCTCTTATACTGTCAACCAAATCCCAGAATATTCTCATGAAATCTTACATAAGAAGTACTAATATCTGTCCTTGGTTGTGCAGATGAAGAGGCGGCTGGGGAGAAGAGTGATGGGGAGCACAGCCCCAGTCCAAGCGCGGATACCCAAGTGGGACACCTGAAGGGTATGCGTTCGACGGTGAGGAAGCGTAGTAGCTCCTCACAAGCTACGAGCAACAGGTAAATAGCTTATTGGTTGCAATCGAGTACTTTGCCAAATTTGTCGATTTGCTTGTTTTGATTTGAAACTTTTGCTTTTCAAGTCCGGCCGCTAAAATGTCACGCACTATAGCATCTGGGGATGATGCTGTGGTGGGATAGACTATCCCTTCCACCATAGTGGACCCATCAAAGGGGACTGGGACTACTCGACCGGCGATTAGTTTCAATGTACATGATCCCGGAAATATGGGTGGCAAGGCCGTCATCGTGAGGCCGCCCCCAAAGTTTGGCGTGAGGAAGCTTTCCTTGAAGAAGGCATCCACGTAAGTTCTTTGAACTTGTTTTGTAGATTTGACTATATGTCGAGTGCATTTTAACTGATTTATCTTTGCAGTGATGCACTTCTGGAGGCAAGAGGGGAAATTGAAGACGATTCAGCCCCTAAATCTTCAGTGGAGAAGCCCCCGAGCACTCCAGAGATTGATGCTCACGAGGCGGAGGAGATGGCGAATGCTATGCTTCTGAATTCTCCACTCCCTGTTGCTGAGAGGAGCGATGAAAGGCTCCCGGAGGGTGATGGAAGCGAGAAGCTTACAAAAGAGGGAGGCGGCGAGAAGCTTCCTGAGGAGACTCCTACAGGTAAACTTATAGTGCCTTGTACTGATAAAGTACTTCCCTTTTCTTTTAGTTTGGTTTTGTAATCCAAGTTTTTCTCTAGATTCTCAAAATACAGGGAATACTGTGGGAAGAGTCGAGGATGTGCCGCAAAAGGCAGTCTCCGTGGTGCAGGAGACTACTTCCCAAGTCTCATCGGGAAGTGCCGAGCCACAGGAGAAGTTGAAACATGCTTTCAAGCTGTTGGGAGTAAGTAGTCGAATAATTTCAAGTACTTGTTTTCTTAGATCGAGTAATGTATACTGATCCTTTTATTTTATACTTTTTGGCAGGAGGTGTTAGAGCAGGGGAGTAGCCAGCCCCCGGACCATTCAGAGCTAAATGCTCTGAGAGAGCAGGTGAAGAAGATCTCATCCGAGAAGGCTGCCCTTCATGAGAAGGTCAAGAAACTCTCCAAGGCCAAAAAAGGTTAGTCTTTAGCATATATGATGCAATCGACTGGATTGTTTTGCCTGGTGTTTATAAACTTTTCTTTTAATCGAGTACACAGCTTGTTCAAAATCATTAAAGATTGAGAAAAGCTTGGTACTGGATTTAAAGATTCTTATGTACCAAAACGCAGATGAGATCGAGAAGCTCAAGAAGATCAAGGTGGATTCTAATCAGGAGATGGCGACAGCTCTCGAACAACTCAAGGACCTGTCAGAATCTCGGGACTTGATGCAGCAGGAGCTCGAAGAGCTAAGAGATGTGAAGGATACTGCTCAAGACGTGGCAGGACTTGTGGAGATCCCAGAGGGGAATGAAGACAAAATGCTCACGTTGGCGGGGAGGCTTCGTAAAGTACCCAAAAGCTTTGAAAGGTATGTCTCCAAAACCACCTGACAGTACGTGGGACATGTACTTGGGTTGGAAAAGTCCTACTAGCCACGTACTCCACTTGATCTGCTTGGGCAGGGTGCGAAGGCTGATTGCAATGATGAACAATTCAATCAGTATCTGGAAGAAACCTCCGCTGTCGATGTTTACCACCAAGCCTGCTCAGGGATACCCTTAGCAGTAGGGTTTGTAGGTAGGGATCGACGGCTCTGGAACTCGAAGGTGCAAGGAACACAAAGATTTAGACAGGTTCGGGCCACGAGTTGCGTAATACCCTACGTCCTGTGTGGTGGATTGTATTACCTTAGGTGTAGATGTCTTTCGAGGGGGTCCCTGCCCGCCCTTATATATCCGGGGGACAGGGTTACATGGAAAGTCCTAGCTGAGTACAGTTGGAGTCCTTCTATAACACAATTGGGTAGTTTCCTTGTACTGCAGTTGGAGTTCTTCGTAGCCGAGTCCTGCAGGCGTCGAGTACTTGGCTGGGCGTCTTCGAGTCCTTCAAGTAGTCAGAACATCCTTCTGGTTGCTTCTGACTCTTCCTTCAGATACGTCGAGTAGTCCTTCAAGTACTTCCATTTGCTTCGAGGCTGTGAGGTGCTCATGCCCCGAAATCTCGATCATATATGGTGCGCGAAGTACTCGCGCTCCATATGGAGTAGCCTCCGAGCCTTAGGTTGAATCGTAGAATCAGGCTGAGGGTCACTTTAGTCTTTTTCTTCTTCTTTATTTTTCAAAAAAATTGAAAAATAAATCTCTGATACATATATTCCGCAGCCCCCGAGTCTTGAATTTAAATCCCTCCATTTAGATTTAAGAATCAATGTAAACTCATGGCAACAACTGAAAACTTCCCTGAGAAGGAGAGAAACCGTTGGCATCCCAAATATTCACAAAATTGCCCCTGAAGACCGTATAAAGCCGGTTGAAAACTTCCAAGGGTTTCACCTCTTGAACTCCTGGCCGCCGTCAAACTTAGATTTCACATTTGCCTCTTCTCAGTCAAAATCCAAAAGCCCCTCTCGTAGCCCCTGAGCCAAAACTCGTGACTTTGAGATGGCTCCCAAGAAGAACAAATCCAAAGTTGAGGAAGGAACTGTCGCCAATATGTCTACAGGTTGGCGTAAAAGCAAGATGTCTGAATCACTGGTCTGAGAGTTGGAGAATATGGATCTCCTCCAAGTGTAGCGGAAATGGCCTCTCATGCCATATTTCAATATAATGTTTTGGCGATTGATGACACACACAACACTTGGACTAATATATGTGTTAAGATGATCATCATCAGGCTTATAGGTCCAAGGGATGAAAACATACAAAACCCCGAAGAAATCAGGTCGAAAGGACTAAGAAAGAGGTAATTTGCTCTCACCAGTTAAACCGACATGAAGCAAATTACACACACCGGTGCAATGGGCTCAGTAGAGACCAAGTCAACAGAGTGCACCGGATGAACTGACGATGGGAAAAGATGTATCATCGGTGCAACTGATCCAGAAGCTAAGGCTAGGGTTCAGCACTAGTTAGACCGGCGATGCTCAAATTGAGCGTCGGTGCAGTTGTCTAGAGACTCCATTTTTCGGGGGTTTCTGAGCTTGCACTCACCGGTTAAATCGACGATGATTTCAAGAGCGTCGGTACAATTGATCAAGTAGCCGTTGGAGCAGTAACGGCTAGTAGCTGGGAAAAAGCATTCACCGGTTGAACCGGTGATGACAAAACTGGAGCATCGGATCAACCGGCATTCAGGAATTCTGTCAGCCTTTCCCAATGGCTCTTTTGGGGTGTGTGGGCTATATATACCCCCCAAGGCCGGTTGCCGCATATGGTTGCATGCCAAAAAGGTTGAAGGAAGTGTTGCCCAAGCAAATCATCATCTCCAACCATCCTAGCAAAGCTTCATATCAAGCTTGTGAGAAGCTTTGAGAGAGTGCTTTGTGCACTTGTATAGGCTTAGTTCTTGAGAGAGCTAGCTTAAGAGAAGTCTTGCCGAGGCAAGCAAAGCATTCCTGTCGATGACCCTCCGACTTGGTGTGGAGCGGTGCCGACACTTTGTACGGGGGAAGAGGACACCCCCTCCTTGGTGGAGAAGCTCCGTAGTGGATTTCGGCCGGGTGACTGAGAGAGACGGTGGCGGTGCACGAGACTCGATGTCTTGTGGGTACTTGCCTTTGCTTGCCGGTGCGCCTTGGTGGCCTAGTGCAAGACGGTGATCAGAAGAGCCTCGGTGTCCCGTGGACGTAGGCGTTTGAGCCGAACCACATTACATGACCATGTCTACTCGGGAGTTTGCATCCCTCTTTCCCTTACCTCTTTACTTACCATATTATATTTCCGCATTTACTCTATCTTGCGTGCCTTCACTTTTCTAGTTAGTTTGATTAGGATTGGCTATAGGTTGCAAGTCTTTTGGGGTAAGTAGAGAGTAGTATAGATAAACCTTAGTCATAACTAGCATATGTAGGACGTGTTAGGTTTATCTTATGCAAGTAGTTTGAGCCCTAGGTTAGAAAGCGAATTAGTGACCCTATTCACCCCCTCCCCTCTAGGGTCGGACACCCCGGTGATCCTTACACCAAGAGCAGGGCGTAAGCCAATGGCGCACTGGTGAAGAAGAAGATTACCCTATGGAAGGTACTCTTGAGACCGTTATGTTTTGCGATTTTGTAGAACGTGGTCTCACTCTTTTTGTGTCAGAATTTTTCTATAGACTTCTTCAGTTTTGGGGAATTCAGTTACACCATCTCACTCCCCAATCCATCTTGCATCTTTCAATTTTCACTCATTTCTGTGAGGTATTCCTTTGACTTCTTCCCCATTTCCATCTTTTCCAACATTTTCTTCTTCCTTGTTCCAATCCCTAATACTGGCAATCCCGCCGTCGTCAGGGGATGTGAATTGGTACTCTGCCCTAAGAACCAAGATGAGTACTTGGCTTATGATCCGTCAGGTCAAGGAGCCGAATGGAAGAAATTCTGGTTCCATGTTGGGAACTTCGAATCCCCACTTCCAGAAAGGACTGCTAGTGCCCCCCAAGTCCAGGAGAGCTGGTCGAGTAGAGGATCTGCTGGCAAGCAAGTTGAAGCCATTCTTCATGTGATTGCCATTATTAAGAAAAAGGGAGTAACTAGAGATCATGTGGTCTTCTCGTTTATCAGTCGCCGGACGCAGCCTCTCCAGCTGCGAAAGCATCCTGCCTTTAGATATGAAGGTACACAGGATCCCACTAGGATGTCCTCAGAACCATTGGCGCAGTCTGAAGTGATAAAGAGATGCTGCAAGATACTCGATAACTTCGACAAGTCTTTGATGCTTCCAACACTCTTCTCAGCACAAAATCCTCCTGAGAATGCCTGGGTTCGTGCTTTGGATACCATGTCGAGTACTTGTAGTTAAGCATTTTTTATCTTCTGACTAAGTATTGGCTTCTTTCTGCAGAAGAATTATAAATCCTGGTATTGTTTGACTCTGCCTTCTACAAATGCTGATTCTAACGACAGCAAGAAATGGAAGGTAGCTCCCGGATCAATATTGCAGAGGAAATTTCCTCGTCTCGATGCCGGCCAGTAAGTATATAACATTTTGTTGATTGTATCCCGTTTGCCTCAGCTTTCTTATTCAGAATCTTGCTTGGCTAGGGTCCAACATCTTTCAGCGCATGAAAAAGATCAGCTCCAAGACTTCCGGAACTGGGTGTCGAGTGGTTTGGAAGAAACTAGTCGATCAGCCCCCGATTCTCCTGTAATTGGGTTGATCGAGAACCCGGCTACCAGTTTCTCGAGTGCAGACACAGTTGAGAAACCAAGCGAGCCAAGCCCTAAAACATTTGATACTCCTACGGCTGCTGAAGGAGCTTCCAAAGTTGATGGATCTGGGAGTAGTGGAGCAGAAGGGTCAAAAGTTCCTTCCGTTCGACTGGTATCATTCCAGTTTATGCCTCAGTCAGCCCAAGAAGAGCTGGGAAAGGAACTATTTGATGATCCGCTATTGTCTCTAGACAACATAAAGAAACTTGGAGATTGTATGCAGTGGAGCTTTAAATTCACCAAGGTGAGTCTTCTGCCACTATTTGTCTTTGTCGAGTAGTTGTTGATATCTGACCATATTCGCTTTGTATGTCTCAGGATGTAGCCAATCGATCTTTCTTAAAGTCTCATGCTCTGTATAAGACTGTGGACAACAGAAAGGTCTTGGAGGATCGGAGAGCCATGATTGCCAAACGTCTGGATGAGTCCCTGGCGCCTCGTAATAAGCTCTATGAAGCAAATCAACAGCATCATCTGGAGATTTATAATATGAAGCTTCAGATCAAAAATCTTGAAGAAGAAAAATCAAGGCTGCAGGAAGAAAATTCCAAGCTTCAACAACAAGTGCAGACTGCCCAAGCTTGTAAGTACTCGTTCTTTTTTCCTTGATTTTGCTTGGTCAATAATAATTACTAAAAAATCTTTCCATCAGGTTCTCCAGAAGACCATACTCGACTGGTTGCAGTAGCTCAAGCTTTTGTGGATGTGATCAATGAAGGAGGGTCGTCAAATAGCAAATCCTTGGTCGAGCGCTTGGAAGAAGCTCCCCAGAAGATTTTTGATGTCTTGACGGCTACTTCCAAGAATTATCTAACCCACATGATAGGAGTTGTCAAGTCGTACTTGCCTCAGTTTAATCTGGCTCCGATAGTTAAAGGAATAGCTCCCAATTGCTCTGATGAGAAATTCCGAGAATATTGTAAGGAATCAGAAGTGATTGCGAAGGAAACTCTGAAGAACATGGCAGAGTAGACTGCTTGTAACAACTCTTATCATCTTCAGTGAGCTCTTGTTGTTGTTCATAGCTTGTATCCTGTTGGTGTGTCTTCAGAAGCACAATCTGATACCGTAGGATAAGTATGAACTAGATGATCAATCAAGTAGAATACCCGAATGGGGTAATCCTTAAAGTTAATCAGTTAGGATGAATCCCGTCGGACTATCCAAATAGAAAAACTTGTAAAGATATCAGTAAACTACTCGATCAAGCGATTAGTGTGTCCTTACCAAAGACTGGAGTAATCCGTAAGACAAAACTGTTAGGTACGAACCCTGTCGGGTTGTCCAAGACATAAATGTCATAGGGATATCCGAGACTTACTCGAGCGAGGCAAGTAAGGTGTCCATTAACCAAGGACTAGAATAATCTTTAAGGCAAAACTGTTAGGTACGAACCACGTCAGGTTGTCCAAGACGTAAATGCAAGAAAGATATCCAAAACTTACTCGAGCGAGGCGAGTAAGGTGTCTAACTTGTAGACTAGAGTAACTACTAAGATTGACCTGTTAGGGCGAACCCCATCGGATTGCCCAAGATGGACAAAATGTAGTAGTGTCCATAACGTACTCGAGTGAGCGAGTAGTTTTGCATTGACAGTAATGCTGGAGTTCCTCATAGTTGACCTGTTAAGATGAACTCCGTCGAGTTATCCAAGATGGACAACAAGTAAGGTATCCATTCACCTTCTCGAGCTAGGCGAGTAGGTTGTGCCCTTTAAGGGAAAGGTTGCAGCTTGTGTAGTTGTTCTGAAGGAAAACTGTATAAGCTTATCCTAAACTGGTGATGCTGTCAGATTGCCTTTAATGTAGTCGATATGCCAATAAGGATCCTCACTATATTAAAGAAATCCACTAACACCACTAGTTGCTTGGATCAGGGATAAAACTTGCGCAAGTGCTCGATGTTCCAGGAATTCGGTACCTCATTGCCATCTGCATCAGTGATTCTGTATGAACCCGGTCTTGTAACCTTAGTTAAGATGAAGGGACCTTCCCATCTGGAATTTTACTTGTGCAATCCTGTCTCATCCTAAATCCGGTGAAGTACTAGATCTCCAATATTGAAAGATCTTTGCTGGACATTGCGATCGTGATAGCGTCTGACTCCTTGAAGATATCTAGCCGATTGAGTTAAGGCGTTGACTCTGGCCTCTTTGACTGAGTCTAACTCAAGTTGTCGAGCTTCATCTGCTTCTCCTTCTTGATAGGCTTCTACTCTTGGAGATTTTCACATGATATCAGTGGGTAGTATAACCTCTGACCCATAGGTAAGGAAGAAAGGAGATTGTCCAGTTGCTTTGCTGGGCTGGGTTCGCAGCCCCCAGACTACGTGAGGTAGTTCTTGAATCCACTTGCTGCCTTTCTTGGTGTTGGCATCATAGAGTCTTTTCTTCAAGCCGTCGAGTGCTAAGCCATTGATGCGCTCAACTTGACCGTTTGCTCGAGGGTGAGCCATGGAAGCATATTTGACCTTGATGCTGGAATTGTCGTAGAAATCCCAAAAAGATTGTGACGTGAAGTTGGAGCCAAGATCTGTAATAATGGTGTGAGGAAAACCAAACCGATGGATAATGTCGGAGATGAAGTCCAATGTTCTATCTGATGAGATCTTGACAATGGGCTTATACTCGATCCACTTGGTGAACTTGTCGACTGCTACCAGCACATGATTGAATCCTCCTGGAGTGACGGTTAATGGTCCGATCATGTCCAAACTCCAACAGGCGAACGGCCATGATGGAGGGATTGTTATCAAGTTGTGTGCTGGGGCGTGAGTCTTCTTGCCAAAGAATTGGCAACTAGGGCACAGTCGGACTAGGTCTTCTGCGTCCGAGACAGTGTTGGCCAGAAGAATCTGACCTATACGCCTTGCCGACAAGTGTCCTTGATGCAGCATGATTGCCGCAAACTCCTTCATGTATTTCTCGGAGGATGTCTTTGCCTTCTTCAAGGGTAACACACTTCATGAGGATGCCTGAAGCAGAGCGCTTGTATAGGTTATCGCCGACGAGGACGAAACCCTTGCTGCACCTGGTGATGCGGGCAGCTTCAGCGCTTTTAGGATCAACATGTGGTGGAAGCTTAAATTCCTTGATGAAATCAATAAATTGAGTTCGCCAATTTTCATCAATCATCAACACTTCTCTGACTGTGGCTGGGGCCTCCGAGTCAGTGGCTTGTTGGCTTTGTTCCTTGACTGATGGGTGGTGAGGTTCATGGACAAAAACTCCTGGTGGAACAACTACTCGAGTGGACCCAAGTTTGGAGAGGACATCAGCTCCCATGTTGTTGTTACGATCGACGTGGTGGATTTCCAATCCTGAGAACTTGTTTTCGAGCTTTTTGATTTCTGCAACGTATGCGTCCATTGTATCTTTGTTGACGTCCCATTCTTTATTGACTTGTTGAACGACGAGTAGAGAGTCGCCATAGACGAGTAGTCGCTTGATGCCGAGAGATACTGCTAGTCCGAGGCCGTGTAGCAATGCCTCGTATTCGGCTTTGTTGTTGGAGACCTTGAACAAGATTTGGAACACATACTTCAATTGTTCTCCCTTGGGGGAGATGAACAAAACTCCTGCGCTGCCTCCATCGATTTTGAGTGAGCCGTCGAAGTACATCACCCAATGCTCTAGAATGTTCTGAGGTGCTGGAATTTGGTTTTCCCGCCATTCAGCTAGGAAGTCGACTAGTGCTTGTGACTTGATTGTTGTTCTTGACTTGAAGTTGATTTCTAAAGCTCCCAGTTCAACTGCCCACTTTGAGATTCGTCCAGTGGCATCCCGATTGTGGAGTATATCCCCCAATGGGAAGTCAGTTATGATTGAGATCTTGTATTCATCGAGGTAATGCCGGAGCTTCCTGGAGGTGATTAGAATTCCATACAGAAGTTTCTGAATTGATGGATATCTAACTTTTGATTCAGAGAGTACTTCGCTGATGAAGTAGACTGGTCTCTGAACACCGTAAGCGTGGCCTTCCTTCGGGCGTTCGACTACTATCGCCGTGCTGAATACATGGGTAGTCGCAATGATGTAGAGGAGTAATTCCTCACCGGGTAGTGGAGCTGTTAGAATTGGCGATGACTGGAGATGATGCTTGAGATTCTCGAGTGTTTCCACGGCTTCTGTAGTCCACTCAAATTTATCTTGTCGCTTTAATAGTTTGAAGAAGGGTAACCCCCGTTCGCCAAGCCTGGACAAGAATCGATTCAAGGCTGCCATGCAGCTTGTAACCTTCTGGATGTCCTTGATGGTAGCTGGAGCGTCCATGGCCATGATAGCATTGATCTTCTCTGGATTAGCCTCAATTCCTCGGTTACTGACGATGAATCCGAGTAGTTTTCTAGAGAGTACACCAAAGACGCACTTGGTTGGGTTGAGCTTCCAGTGGAATTTTCGGAGGCTGTTGAAGGTCTCTTCCAGGTCAGTAATGAATTGATCCTGGGTCTTCGTTTTGACAATGACGTCGTCAACATAAGTTTCAACATTGCGATGTAGCTGATCGAAGAAGCACAGCTGTATCGCACGCTGGTAAGTAGCGCCAGCATTTTTCAACCCAAAGGACATGGTCTTGTAGGCATATGCCCCGTAAGAGGTGATGAAGGCCGTCTTGATTTGGTCTTCTTCTTTTAGGGCGATCTGATGATACCCTGAGTAGCAGTCGAGGAAGGATAACAAGACACATCCTGCTGTCGAGTCGATTACATGATCGATACGTGGTAGCCCAAATGGATCCTTCGGGCAATGCTTGTTTAGATCAGTGTAGTCGATGCACATTCTCCACTCGTTGTTGTTCTTCTTCTGGACGAGCACAGGGTTGGCCAACCAATTACGGTGGTA
Source organism: Panicum virgatum (assembly GCF_016808335.1). Lineage (NCBI taxonomy): Eukaryota > Viridiplantae > Streptophyta > Magnoliopsida > Poales > Poaceae > Panicum > Panicum virgatum. Next base: position 17,049,454 of record NC_053151.1, read on the forward strand.
GACTTCCTTGATGAACCCAGTTGTGAGTAGTTTTGCCAGCTCTTTCTTGATGGCTTCTCGCTTGTCCAGTGAGAACCGACGTAACCATTGCTTTTTTTATGTTGCTTTAGGGTTGACCTTCAAGGCATGCTTGATCAACTCCTTGGGCACCCCTGGCATATCCGCTGGTTTCCACACGAATACATCTCGGTTGGCCCTAAGGAAGTTGATGAGCTCGAGTTCCTATTTGTCACCCAGTCCTGCTCCGATGATGGTTGTTTTGGAGTCGTCTCCCTCTTGTAGCTGGATAGTCTTGGTGCCCACACCATTGGTTGGTTTAACCGATGATTGGCTTGGCCTCTTGGAAGGCATCGGCTCCTTGAGTGAGAATTCTTTAGCAGCGGCAAGTATTTCGCTGACAGAGCTGGGAACCCGGATAGTGGAAGCATGATCTATTGCTTCCTTGTCGCACTCGAAGGACTTGAGGAGGTCTCTCCGTAGTGAAAGGACTCCTTTGTTGCCTGGCATCTTGAGGAGCAGGTAGACATAGTGCGGCACTGCCATGAACCTGGCTAGTGCAGGTCTTTCCAAGATAGCATGATAAGAGGACTCGAAGTCGGCTACTTCGAATTTGATGTACTATGTCCGGAAGTTCTGTTCTGTACCAAATGTGACTGGGAGGGTAACCGAGCCAATTGGAGTAGAGAAATTTCTGGGGACGATGCCGTAGAACGGGGCCTTGCTTGGAGTAAGCAGACTCATATAGTTGAGGCCCATCTTTACCAATGTGCTTGCAAAGATTAGGTTGTGCCCACTTCCGCCGTCGATGAGTACTCGAGTAAGCTTGGAGCCCTGAACAACTGGATCGAGTACTAGCGGGAACTTTCCAGGTTCAGAGAAGCTGGTCCACTGATCCTCCCTAGAGAAGGTAATGGGGACCTCCCTATATTTGAGTGGCCTCTGAATTGCTGGTTCGACTGAGAGGATCTCTCTTAGTAGGAGCTTCTGAGCTCACTTGGAGATGGTAGAATCTCCTCCAAATATGACGTTGACGACGTTTTGCTGCTGTTGGAAACTGTCATGGTCTTTCTTGTCGTCTTCATCATCTTTGTCTTGTTCTTTCTTTGGAGCAGTTGCAGGTGCTGACTGGAAGGATTTGCGCAGGATCGTGCACTCCCACATCGAGTGGTTGCTCTTGGAGTGGATTGGACATCTTTTGTTGTGAAGTATCTTGTCGAACTGGTCCTGCGGTTTGTCGCCCTTCTTACCGCATGGTGTGCGATCCATAGTGCCGACAGTGTCGTCAGGCTTATGCTTACGCATAGGATCCCGCTGGTTGCTGGGCCCTTCACAATAGTTGTGGCGCTTCCCGTTGTTGTCGCTGTTGCGACGGGGAAAGCGACTGCGTTCTTGCTCCTCTTCATCTGCCCAGCGCTGCATCATGTCACGTAGGTCTACCATCGTTTTGGGCCGATTACGCCCAAAATCGCGGTATAGTGACTGGACGGTGATGCCGCTCTGGAAGTAGTCGATGATGTCGTCGTCGGCGATGTTGGGGATGGTGGCTCTTTTGTCAAAGAAGTGCTTGACGTAAGATCTGATCGACTCGCCTTTCTCCTTCTTGATCATGGACAGGGCGTGTCGAGTAGCAACACGGTGTAGCGACCCTTGGAAGTTGTCGATGAAGGCCTTCTTGAGGTCATCCCACGAGTGAATGGACTCGTGCGCCTAGCTTTCGAGCCACGTGAGGGGTGCGGGCTCCAGGGCCATCGGGAAGTAGAGGACATTGGTGTTGGTGTCTCCCCCTGCAACACTAACAGCGGGCGAATATAAACGTAACCATTGAGCAGGGTCTTACTTACCGTCGTACTTCTGGATGTTTGTCGGCTTGAAATCCTTTGGGTACTCGACGTTGTCGAAGACACTGCTGAGGGCGGGAAAATGATCGGAGTTGTCTGCAAGACACTGCTGATGATATCAACTTCTTCCCTGTTGTTCCCACGGTTGTTGTTGTTGCGATTTTGCTGAGGGCCAGGAGCTTGATTTGCTTGTGGTTGGCCACCTCTGGGGCGATGACTACTTGCAGCTTCCTGATCCTCTTGGTTTCTTCGGTTCTGCTGTTCCTGCTGCTGTTGATGCTAGTGGCCTTCAGGGGTACGGCTTGCTTGAGGTATTACTGTTGCAGTAGCCCTTGATCACGTACCGTGAAGCGAGGGCAGGGGGTTCTGTTTCTCGAGTTGTTCAACATCATTTTTGGTGAGATTTATGACTCGTTCCAACTCGGGATTCTGGGGCATCGTCATGAGTCTTAGGGTTGCTTCTATCATTGCGACGATCCGTGTTCTGAAGGTGGGATCCGCAGTATTGTTGAATTCGTTGTTGAGGTTGCATGGCGGGAGATGAGCATGTTCGGCCGCACGAGTCCTGCGCACTTCTTTGTGTTGATTCCTTTCCCTGCGGGCTATACGAGTAGCTTCATCTTCATTAGCTGGAGCGTCTTGGGTCAGGTTGTCTGCTGAGATCTGATCCAAGGCTTTGTTTGGATCTTGGTGGCTTGGAGCACCTCCGGGCTGGATGATTACCGAAACCAAACGCTCGTGAGAGAAGCTTTCCAGGTCTGATTCGTAATCAGCTAGGACAGTTCCACCAGAGCCAATTTCCCTCTCAGTTTCGAGGGGAGTGCCGTGTTGAAACGGGAGATCATCAGTGCTGGCGACTTCTCGTAGGTTGTCGAGTAGTTCTGCGAGGGTATGACCTCGGCAAGACTTGAGTTGCATCTTAGCCAGCGCATTGGTGATAAAATCCAGGATGTCTTGAGGTGACTCGACTGGATCTGGGTAAACGTCAAAAACGGGTGCCTCCCGGCTAGCGGTGGCTGATTGGTTTTCGACGTGAAGTAGGCGATCTAGGCTATTTTCATAGGAGGATCTAATCATCTGTTTGTAAACAGACGATGAATTGTGCAAACCAAAGATGGGTTGCGCAATAAGAGTCCCAATCCGAGTGGATTTCGGTTTGAGATCAACCTGAGTCCGAGTAGAACGCGAGTTGTTTTTGAGTTTCGACTCGATCTCCTTGGCAAGGTCGGGAAGCAACATGACACCACGATCATGAGATCTGGCAAGTTTGTTGGAGTCTTCCGATGCGGAGCTCTTCGGCGTGGGAGAGTTGGTTAAGTGGCTATCGAAGCCGCCTGAACCATTGGCGACGCAGACCCACAAACCGAAGATGAAGGTGGCGCCTCTGGGAGGCGTCATGGTGCTGAAAGCGAAAGTGGCCATCAAACTCGCCGATGAACTCGCCGAGTCCCCTACCTGGCGCGCCAGCTATCGGTGTTTACCACCAAGCCTGCTCAGGGATACCCTTAGCAGTAGGGTTTGTAGGTAGGGATCGACGGCTCTGGAACTTGATGGTGCAAGGAATACAAAGATTTAGACAGGTTCGGGCCGCGAGTTGCGTAATACCCTATGTCCTGTGTGGTGGTTTGTATTGCCTTAGGTGTAGATGTGTTTCGAGGGGGTCCCTGCCCGCCCTTATATATCCGGGGGGACAGGGTTACATGGAAAGTCCTAGCTGAATACAGTTGGAGTCCTTCTACAATACGATCGGGTAGCTTCCTTGTACTGCAGCTAGTTCTACACCTATTCGGGTAGTTACAAAAGAGGGAAGGTACATCCATGAGCTATCCCTTACTCTAGAACATTCTATGTCTATAAGCAGTCTCGCTGCCCCGGGTCTGACATCCGCCGTTGCAGACAAGATAGTGGAGACCTTGAACAAGTCTGAATCTCCTTGAATTGTTTGGCGTACGAGCCACAAGTACTCTGTACAAATGATTAAATTTGCGTAATGTCGAGTACTTGTTTTATGGAAGGATTGTGTGATCCTTTGATATGTCGAGTAATTATACTCGAAAGGCATGAGTTCTCGCAGCATCGCGCCTACTCAATCTTAATGGTGGATACAAAGAGTTTTATCCATAGGTTCCTTAAGAGGAAGAGTATTCTCGAGTAGAGTCGAGTGACATGGAATACAAGGACCACGGGCAGGGGATGTGGTACTTGTGATTCCCTATCTGTGTAGTGACAAAAATGTTAAGGTCGCGGTGTGTGGCACATTTCATTAAGCTTTTAAAAGTACTAGCCACATGCTGAGAAATATGGTAATGGGTAAGCTTAAGTAACAGATTGGACCAGCGAGTGGGACGACTTGCACTCTCTTTGTAGAAGTAGGTTTTATTTTTGTCCAGACGTACGAGTGCAGAGTGGTCGGACCTGTAGTCGGGGAGGGTGCCTCGGATCCATGGACCGGAAAGAAAGGGGAAACATCGCGTGGGTGGCGTAGTTCCCCATGCGTGTGTGTTAGGTTCCCCTGGCCAGGTTAAGAAACTCAATTCAGAATCGTCCCCCTCTCACGGCTTGAGACTGCTTAACAATTTTTGTCACACAGAGTAACAAGTGGAATATGTTGATGATTAATCCTGTTGTATGAGTTAAATGCTTTATCTACCATGCATGTTTAGAAGAAGGATGCTTACTTAGAATGGTTAATCAAACTAGAATCTAAAAGCTAAAATTTGAATATAAGGACCTACTCTTTGTTGCTTTTCAGCAAAATAAACCAGAGCCTTTCTAGAGCCTTTGCATGTCTAGTTAACAGACTATATCCGATGACGGGTAAGCCTTGCTGAGTATTAGTATACTCAGCCTTGCTTGTGGCACTATTTTTCAGGTACTAACTTTAAGGATATGATAGCTGGTTTGACTTGGCCTTGTACACTGCCTCCGGGTTGGTCAGTTGAGTGGGACGGTCCCTCAGCGCGTGCTGATACCCCTCCTGCAGAGTGATGTCACATACGGGCTTCATTGTGGCATCTTATGTTTATCGCTGCAATAATTAACTCTGATGAACTGTAGTAGTTAAGACTTCTGTAGTACTTTACTTTGTTGCACTGGTTTGTAATAAGGGTGTGTTTAGATGAAACACAAAAAAAATTTGTGACGGAATCTTGCTAATTTGAAGTACTAAATGAAGTCTATTTACAAAACTTTTTGCACAGATGGGTTGTAAATCGCGACACAAATCTAATGATGCTAATTAATCCATGAATAATCAATAATTAGCGGGTGGTTACTGTAGCATTACTGTTGCAAATCATGGATTATGTAGGCTCATTAGATTCGTCTCGCGATTTATAGCCCATCCATGCAAAAAGTTTTGTAAATAGACTTCATTTAGTACTCCATGCATGTGTCTAAACATTCGATGTGACGTTTTTTTTTTGCGTTTACGGGGTTTATGGGGTGGGAACTAAACAGGGCCTAAATTCAAATTCCGCTGCATATCTCTGAGTTGTCAGAAATGTTCTGTGTTGTACTCGCTAGGCTCACCTTCGTGTGAGTTGTTTGTCTGTATGATCCGTTTTTTGTGTGGCTGTAATCGGGACTTTACCCTAGGAACCATGGTTCGAGTGCCAGTGGATCAACGTTGCCTAGAAACAATAGTTATCGCACTCGGACCCACTTGAATTGGGTGGTTCCGCCACAATCTTAGCCTCGAATCGTTCAAGGAGGTTATGTGAACGGTTTCATAAGTGTGAGGAGTCTGGACGGACGGTTTCATTATCGAAAGAGGAAAAGCATATTCAACTGAAAGTTGAGGGGAGGTAAAAATAATTTTTTTCTAGCTTTTTCCTATACTATGATCATGCCTGTGTGTTGCTATGGTCAGAGAAAATTATAGTACAACACAAAAGTAAGTATCATGAAATATTAAATATTATGAAACCACATTGTATAAAAAGTAAGTATAAAGTTATACCACAAATAGTTCATCCAGTTTGTATCACAAAAGGAGATAATTATTATTAACCAAAAAAAAGTAGCGAGGAATCCATGACTAATGCATCTTATTTTATATCTTTCCCTGTGATGAGTCTAAGATAGTGTTTGACATCAGCAGGAAGTAGTTTTCAGTATGCATTTGCCTCATGTGCCAGCATATCAACTAAGAAGTTCCGTCGCATTGCTCTTCGATCCTGTCCAAAAGTCATTTTTATACTTAGGATGTGTTGGTGAAAAAGTTTGGGTTTTGGTACTGTAACATATTTTGTTGTTACTTGACAAATAATATCTAATTATGGACTAATTAGGCTTAAAAGATTCAGCTCGTGCTAATCAGTTAGACTGTATAATTAGTTATTTTTTTCAACTACATTTAATGCTCCATGCATGTGTCCGAAGATTCGATTTGACTGTTACTGTGCAAAAAATTTTAGGAACTAAATAAGGCCTTGAACATAAAGATCGAAAACAATTTAAAACTTTTTTTAACTAAACAGGATCCGCTGTGCCCCTCACACTAAACCCGCATGTCAGGATGGAGGGAGAAGGAAAGGTGTAGACCCATAGAAACAATGTGTTAGGGTGTATTTCTGCCAAAAATCCTTAATTTTTGTCACCGCTGATTTGGTTTACCCGCCGTCCATCACCCGCGCCTTCGATATCTTATCTCGCGGGTCTAACCCAACCGCAACACCTACGGCTTCTACGTCTTCAGCATGGCCTTGGCCGCCGACATCTCGCAGGCGGCAGCGGCGGCCTCCGGGAGTCCTGGTGTCTCCTGCTGCGCACTATACCGCAACCTAATATTACTCGCCCAAAACCGAGCACCCCCCAATCTCCTGCCTTTCCCTCCCATCCACTGATCCACGCCGCCGCCCAGAATCCCCCGCCCATCTAGGTCACCACGAGTCCCTAGCCCGTCCAGGCGTCACGCAGGCCGCCGCTCGGCGCCAGCGGTCGACGGCGGCTCGGCGCCAGCGCGCGGCTACGCCTCCGCGATGCTCCGGCGTAAGGTCAGGCAGCGGCCTGCGGCGGCTCGGCAGCGGCGTGAGGCTCCGCCTCTACGAGACGCGGGCGGAAAAGCAGGCAGCGGCCGGTAGCGGCTCGGCGTTGTGCGCGGCTCTGCCTCCGTGAAGCGCGGGCAGAAGGGCAGTTAGTTTTTTATTCGATTTGTACTGCCTGCATCAGAAACATCAGAAAGGTTTTTGTTTTGTGATAATAATCAAAAGAAGCATCTTCATTTGCGGTGTATGTAGAACACAAGAGATCATGTCAAATTTTTAGGATTGTCTGTTGTGGGAGCTTGTGGTCTGAAAGCTGATTATGTGTGCAATTTGTCTTTAGTATAGGTCTAAATTAGTATGGACTGCAAGCTTATGTGGCCATGAAAAACACTAATATGTAACTGTCGGTGGAATTTCTGGAAGCATTAATCTCTTTTTTGGCCATCGCCACCACCTTAAGTTTAACTTGTCCAATGATTTAGGACATCAATGTTGGATGCAATCGACACCATAAGCCTAAGGGATCTTAATCAGCTTGACTGGCAGGGCGTGGTGAAAGGCTAAGGCAAGATCAGAGCAAGGTAACTACAGCAGCTTGTACATGTATTTTATCTAAATTTCTTTACAATTCAAATGAATTGTCATTAGAAGTAAATGAGGCCTTTGATCTCATTCTAATTATCCAATATCCAACTGCAATTTTAGTTAAAATGGCAGAATATGAAGTGCTTGTGCGACAACCGACAATCATGTATAGATTGCTACTGTTAATCTAAATTCAGAATATGAAGTGCTTGTGCAACACTTGCTTTCTGCTTGTGCTCTGGTGATAGCTTAGACACATCAGGAGTTTTAAATCTGCAGCACTATGAAGTTATAACGTCTTTTTTTCAGATCGATGGCTCGTGTATCTATAAGCACTTCCACTCCCGTATAAACATTTATTTCTTAGTGTCAATTAGATGCATTAAGCACTGGATTTCAGCATTAACATTAAACATTCTGAAATGTAATTAGTTAACCTGTATGCAGTCCACAATTTATTGGCAACAATCTACTTCAAAAATTTATTTTGAATGCATGCAAGGAATGATGAGTATACTTCAGTTTTAGTTAACTTGGGGTGCCTGTTAAAGTTTTTTAATTAATGGATGATGATTCCAAATGCTCTGATGTGGATGTTATGAATTCTAAAAACAAATGGATGGGTAAGCTTGCTTTTTCTATCTATTGTGATCTCTTAAGTTAGGAAAATAAATCATTTTCTAGTTTTAAGTCTACAATTTAATCATGTTTATTGGTATGGAGACATCATCTTATGCCATCATGTCTGTATGTGAGCATTGTTAGTTGGATTTTTGATGGCTTAGTGATATTTTACAATCAATAGAAAGGATATCTTTTTCAAAAATAATCCATGATTAGGACCAGGGGAGAGCAGTTCCCTTGCATGTTATTGGCCATTAGATTGCACAGGCTGATGGAACTACAGTTGTGGCGCCAACATCTTGGCATGTACTGAATATAATATGCTCCATGACCTGGTGGGATGTGCAAATCTGATCTAGAAGGAACACACTCAGGACAAGCTAAATGGAGTCTACTAGATGAGGGAACATACAAGATCGATATTAATGCAACTTCCCCTCCGAAGGAGGTGACTGGTGTTAAGGTTTTCTGGCGATAGATACTCTAGTTCTGACATGGTTCTAAACGGAGCCCTGGAGTTTATATATGAGTTTGTACCTGGTGGCATGCCTAGATAGGTGGTTGTTTAATGGGAGTGATCTTTCCTTTCAAAAAATTGTTTAATGGAAGTGATCTTGTATGGAAAATCTGAGTATCTGTGATCGATTTCATGGATTTCTATACCGTAAAATGCTTCATTTAAAATGCAAGAGAAAAGGTGAACAAGTCACCATGCAAATGTGAACAACAGAACAACTTAACATATATATGATCACTTTCATGGTCATGGATTTCTATGCCGGAAAATGCTTTATTCTATATTCTAGAGTAAAAGTGTATAACAAAACTATTGACGAGGACTTCTCTAAATGAGCCATATTCATAGTGATATTTTTCTTTTTAAGTTTATACTATGTTTCAGAATTAACAGGTGTGCTGTTGTTGTTTGTCCCAATGTTTAAAGTTCCTCCTTTTCTTTTACATGATAGAATCTACATTAGACGGACAAGTATAATCCAAAGTTATTAAGGATCTTTTCAAAACACGTGCGTGTCGCACGTGCACCTTACTAGTATACTTAAACATTAAATATTTGCTCATATAGTCAGTAATTAAATTAAACCTAAAATAAATACAACATATGGCTTTTAATTATAGGTACATACTAATCGTACAGATAGACGGGGCCTAGTTATTAATTGCCGCTTGAAAAATTCAGATTTTCAATGATAATAATAACATTGAGGATGCGTAAAGTGAGGAAGAAAAACTTACACAGAAATGTAGATCCATAAAATGTTTGGGAATATTATTACTGCGGTATATCAATTTTCTAAACTCCGACATGCAAGAAAGCGAAACGCTATGTTGAAGCATTGTGGAGACATGCTTCGATCTTCTGTTAATAGGTTTTCGAGGTGCTTTACAGATAAGGTAATGTCGTAATGAGCAAGCATATTATTATTAAAGAACCATATATATAACTTTGCTTACCTCAAAATGTTGTCATCATCAATTGCCCTCTGTCTAGAACCTCAATCACTTAGCTCGCCCCATATTCTCGAAAGGATTGCTGCTGCCAAAGAACTCAGCAAAGACATCTTCAGCGTTGCGAGGATTGAAACGTTGGTTGGCAGACCCATTCAGCGTTGCGTTGATGGATGAGGAATGACCACCATCTGCAGAGGCCTTCAGACCCTCCTCGCCATATTGGTCATATATCGCTCTCTTTTGGGGATCACTCAAAACCTGAAAGCAATCAACATTGGACATAAAAAACTGTCTTAAGCTGAGAGCTTCGTTTCTCAGGTTTATCTGTCAGCTCTTTTTGCCAGATTTTTTTTGTCACACCTGAAGGGGCAGAAATGACCAGGCATATGCAGATAGCCACAATGTACAACTCAACACAGGAACACAGACATTATCGAACATTCCGCCGAGATGCACAATCAAGATGCAACGCACAATGCACACAACTGACACAAATCTCTGGCGACATTTCCAATTCCCTAGCACAACAAAATCATGATCCCCCAATCTCCCATTGGAATGCACTTTCTTTGTAGCAAGTACAAATTCAAGGATAAACAAAACAAGATGTCATCTACTAAACTTTCCATCGCAATAGCATCGAAAGCTACGTGCGTGCTGCAATTTCATCCAGATGTAAAGTAAAGTAAAAAAAGACGGTGTGCAATTCGATACCTCGTAGGCCTCGGAGATCTTCTTGAATTTAGCCTCGGCCTCCTTGGCATTTCATGTTCGGGTGCCACTTCATGGCCAGCCGCGCGTTACGACTTCTTGAGGCCCTTCGTCGGGTTCCGGTTCACCTTGAGCACATTGTAGTAATCCGTCCACATCTCCCACGCTCATGCCAAGAGCAACAGCAAGAAGAAGAACCGCAACAGCACTGCCACCTCCTCCCGACTCAATCAAATCCTTCCTGGATCCACGCCAAGCGCCGCCACCTCCCTCACGCCGATCCCACCAGCAATCCAATCAAAATTCCACCAAGAACAGCGTGGGATCACAAACGGAGCGCCCAAAAAAATTGCGAGTTGGGGACAAGCAAGGGAACAAAGCTGCCTCCTTTGACCCTGCTTTCCCACCACTCCCAGGCAGGATCAGAGGAAGACCTCACCTGATGAGGACATCCCAAGTGATGAACAAGATAGCCCACATGATGGACAAGATAACGATGTCTACAAGGGACCGTTGACTCGAGCAATAGCACAACTACTACAAGATGAGGTGAATCTAGTACTTAATGAATGTCAACATGTCTCTACTAAGAATTATTTACTGCCTAATGGAAGTGTATTTCTTGTCCTTAGGTTCCAAGAGGAGGCCATGGGAAATCTGTCCCTATGATGGCACCAGATTTTGCAACAGAAGTTCAAGGCAAGAACTGTACCAATTTCGAAGTTTTCACCATGATTATCCTATACCGTTGGAAGCGTCTTGAAGTCTACTTTCATATGCAACAACCCGCACATCCATTGAAGCTGTTTGCAGAGAGTTATGCCTATTTTGTGAAGACTGTTCCAGAGCCACGTAGTTCAGACTGGTCCGATCTGACTTCCAACTTCACGGTGAATTCTGTATCATTCTATTAGGTTATACCCCATGTATTATACATGGATGGAAAGCTTATCAAGTCTACTTTCATATGCAAGAAATGGCACATCGATTGAAGTTGTATGGAGGGAGTTATGCCCATTTTCGTGAAGACTGTTCGGGAACAATGTAGTTCGGACTGGTCCGATCTGAGCGAGGTAGTTCGGACTGGTCCGATCTGACCAGCCCGTGAGATGTTTCTAAGGCCTCCGGCCCAGCTAGGAGGGATGTTCCTAGTATAAATATCACTTGTGCACCTGGTGGAAACCCTAACCACGAATTGAACTCAGAAAAATAGAGAAGTCAAGTGCTCTTGTCTTTAGGGTTGTGCAATAGCTGCCCCCTTGAGGATTGGGAGTTTTCTCTACCATTTGTTCTTGTGTTTCCTTGTGATTTGCAAGAGCATTACCACTACCTTGCGTGGTTCAGGTTAGACATCGACCAAATCGTGTGGTTGGTCGAAATCATTTGTCACAGGTGGCTGTTCGAGCAGCTGTTGGTGCCATCGATTTGTCAGATTGCACGGGTCAAGTTATCCCCAGATCCTACATGGGAAGATCGGGCAAGTCCCCGCATCATCTTGGTATTCAGAGCTACGGTTTACTCGGTAGGATCTTTACTCCCCAAGTTTCCCTTTGGTTTACTATCCTGGACTCGAAAATACCAAAAATTTCCACTACCAAAACGTGATCTGAAATTTCAGTGAGTTTTGTTAAGTTCTAGTCCAATAGATCGAGTTTGGTTGCTGATCCTTTGTGTTTCCCCTCGTTTTCAGCCTCTGATTTGTTTTCCCCACTTGTTCCCCATCAAGATCTGTATTTTCCCCTTCGTTCTTGTGTTCTTGTTCAGATCTATTTCCATCCTAAAGTTATTTTGCGCGCAGATCTGAAGTTTGAGAAGGGCACACGAAAATCAGCTTAACTTTTGCATCTCAAGTCTGATTTGAGTGTTCTTGAGCTGTTGGAAAGCTTATTTGAAATCCTATAAGAACAGCACATGCTTGCTTTCTAAATATTAGAGCTGATCCATGCTTTATCCACGAAAAATTTCAGCAGTGAACCAAATCCATCCTTTGTTGAAACTTTGAACCTATTGAGACTAGCTGTAGGTTGTTTCTCGTGGGCTTTGCACTCTGCTCTTTCTGAAATTTATCTCAATAGCAAGTGCTAATTTGTTTATAATTTGGTGGCTGATCTTTGTAGCAAAAGAAGAAAAAAAAAGAAAAAAAGAAAAAAAGAAAAAAAAAAGAGAGATTAAGCACTGAGATCACCACAATGATTGGATTTGCTTGATAATGTTCAGTTTACATATATCTATCATTAGTGCAAATCTTGTAGCCCTGTTGATCTTGTAAGCAATTAGCTAGCATCTCTCCATAACTTTTGCAGCACTGAGCTTTCTCTTCAATCAAAACTTCAGTTTAGCTCTTTTTCTTGGCTGCAATAAGTTTTCCCATCCTTGTGTGTGAGTTGCTAAACACGTTCTACAATTCCTCTGTTTTCAGTTCAGCAACTAGACATCTTTCTTGATTGGATTCTTACTTAACTTTACAACATCTTGAAGTTTCATATTACACCACCACATACATAACCTTCCAAGCTCCACAAATAAGCCTATGTTTAGGATGCACTGTGACTTTGATTTCGCTTGATCTATCACTTTTGTCGTGCCTACTACCACCAAAGTGAGTGCAGCTCGCAATTCAGCAAGGACACATAAGAACTTCGGTGGTGAGAGAAGGTGAGATTGAGTGTTTCCACAAAGCCACATAACTTGAATTTGTTTCTTTTCTCGTGCTAACCATAGCAGGTGAAGATAGAGAGCATCCACCAAGCTATGTCACACATGAGGAACTGCAGAAGCTAGTGCAAGGCTTCAATGACCAACTTAATGAGAACATGGTTGCAGCCCAAAAAAATATGGTTGCTGAAGTTGTGAAGGCATTGAGGGCACAAGGTGCTGTAGGCTCTCCTGAAGAAGAGCTAGATGAGACCGACGAAGAGTATGCAGCTCGGTTGCAGCAGGAAGAGCAAGGAAGAAAGAATGTCCTTGGGCGAGGGCGTGGAGGAGGAAGAGGTGGTGATGCGTTTGGTCGAGGAAGAGGCCGTAGGCAAGGTAATGGTGCTGCAGATGAAATGATAGATCCAAATACTTTCAGATTACATCGCAATGAAAATTTTTAACGCCATCGCAATGTCAACAATAATCAGCCCAATGAAGAGAAGTTTGGAAAGTTGAAATTCAGCATGCCTAAATTTGAAGGTACATCTGACCATGATGCATATCTCACATGGGAGTTAAAGGTTGAGAAGATATTCCGTGTGCATAATTATTTAGAGGAAAAGAAGGTGCATATGGCTGCACTTGACTTTGATGGATATGCTCTGATTTGGTGGGAACAAATTTAGAATCAAAGAGAGGAGAATGGTGAATTTCCTGTGGCAACTTGGGCTGAAATGAAAAGGGAAATGAGAGCACGTTTTGTTCCGAAACATTATAAACGTGACCACTTTGACAAGCTGCAGAATTTGAAGCAAGGAACTAAATCTGTGGAAGAATACTACAAGGAAATGGAGCAAGCCATGATTAGAGCTCGTGTGCATGAGGATGAAGAGCAATCCATGGCACGCTTTCTCTCCGGTCTAAACAAGCCAATCAAACATGTTGTGGAATTTCAGACCTACAACAATATAGTGGAGCTAGTGCACATTGCACAAAAGGCTGAGCGGCAATTGCATGATGATGCTAAACCAACCAAGCATTCGGCTTTCAGCCCAAGAGCATCATCAAGTGCTCCAAAAACAGCAAAGTTCGATTTGGGACGAGGTATGTTTGCATCCGGTTCCAACTCCAAAGCTAATGATCGTTCCAGTGCTGCTGAAAAATCTGATACTTCAACACATGTGGAGAAATCTGCAAGGCCAACATCATCAAAGGCTAATGCTCCAGCAAGTTCCACCTCTAGAAGTAGTGGAATTCAGTGTTTCAAGTGCTTGGGAAGGGGCCATGTCATCAAGGATTGTCCTAACAATTGAGTCATTATTATTACTGAGGATGGGGGATATGATTCAGCTAGTGAAGGAGAGTGTGAACTTCTTGCTGAAAATGATGATATTGATGCCACACATGAAGTTGAAGATGCTGACTACAAGACTTATCCTTTTGAGGCTGGTCACACCATTGTAGTCACCAAGGCATTGAGTGTTCAGCTCAAAGATGAGAAGTAAGCATAGAGATTCAACTTGTTTCACACCCAAGCAAAGGCAAATGGCAAATTGATCAAGTTGATTATTGATGGTGGTAACTGCCACAACCTAGCTAGCAAAGAAATGTGTGAGAAATTGGGACTGACCTTGATAAAACACCCTCACCCATATCATGTGCAATGGCTCAGTGATTGTGGAGAAGTCAAGGTGTAGCATATGGTGAGAGTAACATTCAGCATACATGATTACACCGACACTGTTGATTGTGATGTTGTGCCCATGACGGTTTGCCACTTGCTCTAGGGAAGGCCGTGGCAATTTGATAGGCGTGTTGTACATGATGGGTATGAAAACACACATGCCTTCAAGTGGCAAGGGAAAAGGGGTCAAATTACTGCCAATGACACCAGCTCAAATCATGGCAGCTGACATGCAAAAGAAATTGAGTGAGAGAGAGAGAGAAAAGAAAAACACTAGTGTTGTCCAAAAATTGGTGAGTGAGCGCCACAAGCCAAACATGAGTGGAAAGAGAGAGCATGAGAGGAAAAGGGTTGTCATGATAGCCACCAAATCTGAAATGAGAGAAATGAGGGAGAACCCAAACATGACACACTTTGTGCTGTTGTACAAAGATGCAATTCTTACCACTAACGACATGACTTCTCTTCCTAGTGTTGTTTCCAATGTGTTGCAGGATTTCATTGATGTTTTTCCGGAGGAAGTACCAGCTGGCCTACCTCCACTTCGTGGGATTGAACATCAAATATTCTAGGAGCTTCACTTCCAAACCGTCCACCGTACCGCACCAATCCGGAAGAAACAAAGGAAATTCAGTGACAAGTGCAAGAACTACTCGACAAAGGGTATGTGCGTGAAAGCCTCAGTCCTTGTGCTGTCCCTGTTATTCTTGTTCCAAAGAAAGATGGTACTTGGAGAATGTGTGTTGTTTGTAGAGCTATTAACAACATCACTATCCGATATCGTCATCCCATCCCTAGGCTTGATGACATGCTTGATGAACTTAGTGGTGCTGTTATTTTCTCTAAAATTGACCTACGTAGCGGATACCATCAGATTAGAATGAAGGAAGGAGATGAATGGAAAACAGCATTTAAAACAAAATTTGGTTTGTCTGAGTGGTTAGTAATGCCTTTTGGTTTAACTAATGCACCCAGCACATTCATGCGCTTGATGAATCATGTTTTGAGAACTTTCATAGGAAAATTTGTGGTGGTTTATTTTGATGACATTTTGATATACAGCCGCACCATGGAAGAACATGTGGAACATATAAAAATGGTTTTGGAGGTGCTTAGAACTGAGAAATTATATGCTAACCTAGAAAAGTGCACCTTTGGCACCGACAAGGTTGTGTTCTTGGGCTTTGTTGTTTCAGTGCAGGGAGTTGAGGTGGATGAATCCAAGGTTGAAGCTATCAAGAATTGGCCTACTCCTGTCAATGTGAGCCAAGTGAGAAGCTTTCATGGTCTTGCCGGCTTCTACCGACGCTTTGTGAAGAATTTCAGCACCATTGCAGCCCCATTGAATGAGCTAATCAAGAAGGGTGTTGAATTTGTGTGGGGTAAGTCACAAGAAGTTGCTTTTCAAGAGCTAAAGACTTGTTTAACTTCAGCCTCATTGCTTGCTTTGCTAGATTTTAATAAATCTTTTGAGATTGAATGTGATGCTAGTGGGATAGTCATAGGAGGTGTTTTGATGCAAGAAGGAAAACCCATAGCATACTTTAGTGAGAAACTTGGTGGTGCTCAACTGAATTATCCTGTTTATGACAAAGAACTATATGCTCTAGTTCGTGTGCTTGAAACGTGGCAACATTATCTTTGGCCTAAAGAATTCATCATTCATTCTGTTCATGAAGCTTTGAAATATCTGAAAGGCCAAGCAAAACTGAACCGTAGGCATGCCAAAGAGTGTTTTGCTAAATCAATTGGAAGTCAAGGTCCCAGGACTAGACAACATAAAGGAATTATATGCTGCTGACCTTGTTTTTGCAGAACTATATTTGAAATGTCAAGAAGGAAAAGGATGGGACAAGTACCATTTGCATGATAGGTTCTTGTTCCGAACTAACAAATTGTGTATTCTAGATTCGTCCATTCGTTTGCTCTTATTGCAGGAATCACATATGGGTGGATTGATGGGCCACTTTGGGATTGACAAGACTTGCTGCTGAGTGATCACTTCTATTGGCCTAAGATGAGGCGTGATGTGGAGAGGTTCATGCAGCGATGTACCACCTGCCACAAAGCTAAATCAAAACTGAACCCTCACGGTTTGTACACTCCACTCCCTACCCCAAGTGCACCATGGGAAGATATAAGTATGGATTTTGTTTTGGGGTTACCAAGAACTAAGAAGGGCAAGGATTCAGTTTTTGTTGTTGTGGATAGGTTCTCTAAAATGGCACATTTTATTTCTTGCCACAAGAGTGACGATGCGTCGCATTTAGCTGACTTGTTTTTCAGGGAAATTGTGAGACTCCATGGCGTACCAAGGACCATTGTTTCATATCATGATGTGAAGTTCATGAGTTATTTTTGGAAAACTTTGTGGGCCAAGCTTGGGACAAAGTTGTTATTTTCAACAACTTGTCACCCACAAACTGATGGACAGACGGAGGTGGTGAACCGCACACTTTCCATGCTGCTGCGGGCAATGATCAAGAAGAATCTGAAGGTGTGGGAAGATTGCTTGCCACATGTTGAGTTTGCATACAATCGAGCCGTCCACTCTACCACACAAATGTGCCCATTTGAGGTGGTGTACGGTTTGAAACCGATCACACCACTTGATTTGCTGCCACTTCCACTCCAAGAGTGCACAAATATGGAGGCTTCTAAGAGAGTTGAGTATGTGAAGAGCATCCACATGAAGACCAAGCAAGAGATTGAGAAGAAATCCAAGCACTATGCTGCCAAGGCAAACAAGAACCGTAAAAGGGTGACCTTTCAACCTTTCAACCTTGTTTGGGTGCATCTTCGGAAGGATAGATTTCCAGAAAAACAAAAATTGAGCTACAAGATTGCAAAGTCCTTGCAAAGTTAAATGACAATGCCTACAAGATTAAGCTTCCAGGAGATGATTATGCAATGAGCAACACATTCAACGTTAATGATTTATCTCCATTCTTTGGAGAAGAATCAGAGTCGAGGTTGACTCTTTTTGAAGAAGGGGAGGATGATGAGGACATCCCAAGTGATGAACAAGATAGCCCACATGATGGACAAGATAATGATGTCTACAAGGGACCGTTGACTCGAGCAAGAGCACAACTACTACAAGATGAGGTGAATCTAGTACTTAATGAATGTGAACATGCCTCTACTAAGAATTATTTACTGCCTAATAGAAGTGCATTTCTTGTCCTTAGGCTCCAAGAGGAGGCCATGGGAAATCTGTCCCTGTGATGGCACCAGATTTTGCAACAGAAGTTCAAGGCAAGAATTGTACCAATTTCGAAGGTTTCACCATGAGTATCCTATACCGTTGGAAGCGTCTTGAAGTCTACTTTCATATGCAACAATCCGCACATCCATTGAAGCTGTTTGCAGAGAGTTATACCTGTTTTGGTGAAGACTGTTCCAGAGCCACGTAGTTCAGACTGGTCCGATCTGACTTCCAAATTCACGGTGAAATCTGTATCATTATATTAGGTTCTACCCCATGTATTATACATGGATGGAAATCTTATCAAGTCTACTTTCGTATACAACAAACGGCACATCGATTGAAGTTGTATGGAGGGAGTTATGCCTATTTTCGTGAAGACTGTTCGGGAACAATGTAGTCCGGACTGGTCCGATTTGAGCGAGGTAGTTCGGACTGGTCCGATCTGACCAGCCCGTGAGATGTTCCAACTCATGTATTTTTGGATTGGGCCTGTTTCTAAGGCCTCCGGCCTAGCTAGGAGGGATGTTCCTGTAGGTAAACGGGTAGGCTACGCTAGCATCACTACCGCATATACCCAAGATGCTTGTGAGTAGAAGATCATAGATCGTTACCACTAGACGCGCAGTGCAGCAGAAGAAGTCGCGCATCGATGTAGAGGAAGTAGTCAATCACATCCCACGAACCGAGCTCCTCGTACTTGATCCCAGTAGCCGATCAGCGCAGCAGTCGCAGTAGCGCCTCCACGGAGTCCACACGTACGGGGATGAAACGCCGGGCGTCGGTGTGCTAGCACCGCACGCACGGCATGGGCGGCGGCCGAGAGAGAGAGGGAGGGGCGGCGGCTAGGAGGTGGCGCGGCTCACAGCGGTGTCGCCCCCCTAGTCCCTCCCTCGTATATATAGGGCATACTAATGGGCTTCTATCTCATAGGCCCATTAGTAACCCTAATCCCTCTTGGATCAATATCCTCTTGGGCCTTTAAACGGTATTGTGATGATGGGCTCTTGGGCATATCACCAACAATCTCCCACTTGCACTAGAGACTATCATACAGGCAAGCTTTCCAACATTCCAAATCCCTTAAGTGTGCGACCCGTTAGGTTCATGTGTAGGTGGTCGTGATCGGAAATCATTTCCGAATCACAAGTCAATAGCGGCAACTAGCAGGGCATAGTGACTCACAAATACACATAAAGATCATATCGGCCGAACCTTAGATATACTCATACACCGATCCCTTTGCCACACAATACCAGTCAAGCTCAAAGCGAGATGCGTGCCACCTTTGTGATAGCTCGACCATTCTCTCGATCTAATAGTGGATTCTATTCATAACTAACCTTTAGTCATCATGATTAACTCTTTAATCACTTTGGCATGGCCATGCACTTTCAAATCCAACTATCTCGAGGGGTCCAGAGATATCTCTCCCGTTATCTAGGAGGGGCAAATTCCATCTTGATCCGCTCACATCCCATTCCATGTTTCATGACACACCTGTAAGCTACTTTTGGAACTACCCAGTCACGGAGTAGCGTTTAGCAACCCCAAGATGCACCACTACACACAGTGAGAAACAATGGCGATCTCAGGTCTAAGGATCCAATAGGTATAACACTCAAGAACAACTGATGGCACATACAAAATAACAATCCCAACATTGTCTTGGAGTGGGTCAATCCAACACCATGTTCACCAACATGTGTCCACATCATTAATCCGATATCTCCATATGCATGATCCGTGAAACATGATCATCAATTAATGCATGTGCTAGTCTTAACGTCGTTGTTGTCCCACACAACGACATAAACTAGGGATAATTTAGAATCATTTCATTGTCAACAAAGAGTTTCACGAACAAGTCACATACTTGATAATCAATGTAAAAAATAATCATCCATGGAACAAATAACAATTATTTATCATTACATAAACATACTCATGACACAAAAATCTCCCACGCACACTAGAATTACTGATGTAAGTATCTAATACCCATAGATCTCATGTGCGCCTCATGCTTTGGTTGTGGGAGAGGCTTCGTCAACGGATCAGCAACGTTTGAATCCGTGTGCACCTTGCAAACCTTCACATCACCTCTCTCAACAAAGTTATGGATGAAGTGATACTTCCGCAGTATATGTCTGAACTTTTTAGTTGTTCTAGGCTCCTTTGCTAGTGCAACGGCACCACTATTATCACAATAGAGGTCCACTGGACTAGACGCACTAGGAACAATACCCAAGTCAGAAACAAACTTTCTGATCCAAACAGCTTCTTTTGCAGCTTCGGAAGCTGCAATATACTCGGCCTCTGTCGTCGAATCAGCCACCGTATCTTGCTTGGAACATTTCTAGCTCACTGCCCCACCATTGAGGCAGAAAACAAAACCGGATTGCAATTTGGAGTCATCTTTGTCTGTTTGAAAACTAGCATCGGTGTAACCCTTTACAAGGAGCTCATCTTTGCCTCCAAATATTAGGAACATATCCTTAGTTCTTCTCAAGTACTTAAGGATACTCTTTACAATTGTCCAGTGAGCTTCACCGAAATCTGACTGATACCTGCTCGTAACACTTAGAGCAAAGGAAACATCTGGGTGCGTGCAAAGCATAGCATACATGATCGACCCTATGGCTGAAGCATAAGGAATCGTACTCATCCTCTTTTGCTCATCAGGTGTCGTAGCACACTGACTCTTGCTTAGAGTAATGCCATGTGACATTGGCAAGAAACATTTCTTGGAATCTTGCATATTGAACCGATTCAATATCTTGTCAATGTATGTGTCTTGGCTTAATCCAATTAGCCTTTTTGATCTATCTCTATAGATCCTAATACCCAGAATATAATTAGACCTTCGTGGGGCTGGTGCCTCAACTACGGGTTGTGCAACATCTTGCACATCCCGTGGATGTTCAGTGGTTGCTGAAACAGTTTCGGGTGTTTCCTGAATTTCTTCAAGTTGCACCTTGCTCCCACTAAATACTTTTGAGAGAAACTCCTTTTCTAAGAAAACACCATTGCGAGCGACAAACACTTTGCCTTCCGCCTTATTGTAAAAATAATATCCTTTGGTTTCCCTAGGATACCCCACAAAGAAGCATTTGTCTGACTTTGGAGTGAGCTTATCTGACATCAAACGTTTGACATAAGCCTCACATCCCCAAACTTTGAGAAAGGATAATCTGGGACGCTTCCCAGTCCATATCTCATATGGTGTCTTCTCAACAGACTTACTTGAAACCCTATTCAGTGTGAACGCAGCAGTTTCAAGAGCATAACCCCAAAATGACAATGGAAGATCAGCTTGGCTCATCATGGACCTAACCATGTCCAACAAGGTTCGGTTCCTCCGTTCGGATACCCCATTCCATTGAGGCGTTCCGGGCGGAGTTAGCTGCGGAATAATTCCACATTGCTTCAAATGATCACCAAATTCAAGGCTCAAATATTCTCCTCCACGATCAGATCGCAGAAATTTAATTGTCTTGCCTAATTGATTTTGTACTTCATTCTGAAATTCTTTGAACTTTTCAAATGATTCAGACTTGTGCCTCATTAAGTAGATATAGCCATATCTACTAAAGTCATCAGTGAAAGTAATGAAGTACTGAAAACCACCTCTGGCTATTGAGCTCATTGGTCCACATACATCGGTATGTACAAGTCCCAACAAGTCACTCGCCCTCTCACTATGACCAATGAAAGGCGCTTTGGTCATCTTTCCAAGCAAACAAGACTCACATGTGTCAAATGATTCAAAATCAAATGAGCTTAACAATCCATCTTTATGGAGTTGTTCAATGCGCTTCTCATTTATATGACCTAAGCGATAATGCCAAATAAAAGTGGGATTCAAATCATTTGGTCTAAGCCTCTTAGTATTAATGTTACAGACAGATTTATCCTCAAGATCAAGAACATATAATCCATTCACCAATGGACAATGAGCATAAAAAATACCATTGCAAAAAATAGAACAACATTTGTTCTCTATTACAATATTAAAATCATCAACTTCTTCCAAACATGAAGAAGAAATAATGTTCTTGCTCAAAGCAGGAATGCAATAACAATTATTTAATTCCAAAACTAATCCGGAGGGTAGAGACAAGTGGTAGGTGCCGACCGCCAACACCGCAACCTTTGCGTCATTGCCGACACGAACGTCCAACTCGCGTCTTGCAAATCTTCTAGTCTCACTTAGACCCTGCAACGATTTGCAAGTGTGAATCATCGATCCAGTATCAAATACCCATGATTCACTGGAAGATAATGCAATATTAATTTCTATAACATTTATACCTGAAGTGGAAGTCTCACTTCCCTTCTTCTTCTTCTTTTCTTCCAAGTACTTCTTGCAGTTCCTAGACCAATGTCCCTTTTCATGACAGTGGAAGCATTCATCCTCAGAAGTAGGGCCAGATTTGGCCTTAGGTGCTGGCTTTAGCTTAGAGCCCGAGGACTCACCACTGGAACTCTTTTCCTTGCCTTTACCTTTGGGATTAGGAGGCGTCCAACCCTTCCTCTTTTTGTTCCCCTTCTGAATCATCATCACATGATTGGGATTCTTCTTAATACTCTCCTCTGCTGTCTTTAGCATCCCATGCAACTCACTCAATGTTTTATCCAAGCCATTCATCTGAAAGTTCACGATAAAAGGCTCATAGCTCGCCGGGAGCGACTGGAGAATAACATCAGTAGCCAAGTCTTGGTGAAGTTCAGAACCAAGTCTGTCCAAAGTCTCAATGTAACCAATCATTTTGATCACATGAGGACTGACTGGGCTACCTTCTGGCAGCTTGCACGCAAACAAGGACTTTGAGATATTGAACCTCTCAGTCCTGGCTTGGTTCTGAAACATCCCACGCAGCCCCTCGATCATGGTGTGAGCATCCACATGCTCATACTGCTTCTGCAGATCAGGGGACATGGTGGCGAGCATCAGACAGCTGACATCAAGTGAGTCATTGCAGTGCTTCTCATAAGCTCTGCGATCAGCAGCAGTTGCATTGTCAGGGAGATCATCAGGATATGGCTGCTCAAGAACATACTCCTTTTTCTCTTGCCTGAGAACAATTCTCAGATTGTGGTACCAATCAATAAAGTTTGTTCCATTCAACTTTTCTTTCTCAAGAACAGAATGCAAATTGAAAGCGGAATTGTTACTGGCAGACATGATCTACAACATTAAAGTAAAGCAAGATTTCAACACTAAGTTTATGTAAAGACTTTCATTAACTGATTTAACAAAAGACAACCTACTATATCAAAGTCATCTTCCCTCTAATGACATATAGTGGTTCAAGATCCATGATCACTAAAATCCTAGTGAGCTTTAGCATCACGGCTAGAAAAGTAGTGATACAGGTAAGCAACAAATTGCTAATCACATCTCTATGCGACTCTTGTTTGTTGGGTGGCATCCAAAACCCCGGCCCCAACCCTATGCCTTAAAGCCCAAAACTGTTTTGACAGCTTTGCTGAGTAAACCAATACTATGCTTGTGAATGTCCGACATCCACCCTATACAAAAGTGATGGCGGAGGGTACTCTACTTTGGTAAACCTACCACACAACGATCAAAATTTATAGGTGCAGCTATTGGTAAAAGGCATCAAAAACTCAACCTTTTCTGAGGGAAGCTATTCTATCATGATTAAAGCATCCACCATATGTAAAAGCATGAAAGAATAGTATGACAGGAAAATAAACATCACAGGCATATAATCATATTATATTATAAATAGTATGGCCTCTTGCATCACAATGGGCTCCATCGCCATGGCTCCAAGGTGACCTCCATTGCCATCTGTCCTGTCTTGTGGTGATCATCATCGCCATCATGATTGAAGCCTCCATGAAAAGATACTAAGCTACTACATCTAATAGCTAGTGAAATAATTACATGAGGATTCAAACATCACAAGTCGACACGCAGGTCGTTATACAATAATGGTGCAACCTCAACCCGGTTGTGTTAATTTGCGACATGCAGGCCGCACAAATCATCACATACATCATCACATGACATTGAGGCCATACCATTCACATCACACCCTGCAAAAATAAGTTAGGCGTATGACGTGTTCTACCAAAGTAGCGCTTAGAAAGCCGCTATAGCGAGAAAGCAACGGCGGTCAATCACATTGACCGTGCAAACTTTGCACTTGAGAAGGCTGCATCTACACATGACCTCGATCTGTTGGTTCAATCTGCTGACTATGCACACAGTTAGTCCCTGATGGTGATTCCAGCCGGTAGGGACATGTCGTATGCATAACAGAGAAAGAACATGAACTAATCTTTTGTCATATGCCGCGCAATCAACTCGCTCCAGTTTTAACCTCTTATGACCAATTGATCTAATCAAACCGTGCAAAAGTAATAGATCCAATCTACTACAACAACATATCACCTATATGCTAATGATCCAGACCAAAAACTATGCAAGATGGCTCTGGTACCACTGTAGGTAAACGGGTAGGCTACGCTAGCATCACTACCGCATATACCGAAGATGCTTGCGAGTAGAAGATCATAGATCGTTACCACTAGACGCGCAGCACAGCGGAAAAAGTCGCGCGTCGATGTAGAGGAAGTAGTCGATCACGTCCCACGAATCGAGCTTCTCGTACTTGATCCCAGCAGCCGATCAGCGCAGCAGTCGCAACAGCACCTCCACGCAGTCCACACGTACGGGGATGAAATGCCGGGCGTCGGTGTGCTAGCACCGCACGCACGGCATGGGCGGCGGCCGAGAGAGAGAGGGAGGGGCGGCGGCTTGGAGGTGGCGCGGCTCACAGGGGTGTCGCCCCCCTAGCCCCTTCCTCGTATATATAGGGCGTACTAATGAGCTTCTATCTCATAGGCCCATTAGTAACCATAATCCCTCTTGGATCAATATCCTCTTGGGCCTTTAAACCGTATTGTGATGATGGGCTCTTGGGCATATCACCAACAGTTCCTAGTATAAATATCACTTGTGCACCTGGTGGAAACCCTAACCACGAATTAAACTCAGAAAAATAGATAAGCCAAGTGCTCTTGTCCTTAGGGTTGTGCCATAGCTGCCCCCTTGAGGATTATGAGTTTTCTCTACCATTTGTTCTTGTGTTTCCTTGTGATTTGCAAGTGCATTGCCTCTACCTTGCCTTGCTCCCACTCCCAGCCGCACCACAACCACCGCCGGCAGCAACCAACTCAGCGCGGCCGCGTCGCACCAAGACGCCACCTTTCGCCGCGCTTTGGCTCCAATCCGGGGCGATCAGAATCAAACCAAGAAACAGATTGACCACGGCGCGCACAAAGGCAGCAACTTGGCATAAAGAAGCGGAGATGGACGGGGGAAGTAGATCTTGGGAGGCGGAAGGGACAGACGACAAGGAGAAGGAACAGAGGCGACACGGCTATTATTGGCCAAAATTCAGCTTCCGCTTACAGAGGAGACAGGGAGAAGGAACAGAGGAGATGCGGCGTCAGGATGGGAAGGGTGGACGCCGCGGCGGCAGCGATGCGGCATGGGGCTGGGAAGGGAGGATCCGCGATCTCGGGAAGCTTGCTTCTGCCGTCCGCACCTCTGGTCCGTGATCTGCGGCAAGAGGCGGAGCACGGTGTGGGCCGCGATGACCGGCGGCGGCGATGCGGCGTCGAGATGGGAAGGGCGGATCTGCGATCTCGGAATGCCTGCTGCCGCAGTCCGCACCTCAAGTCCATGATCTGCGGCGAGAGGCGGAGCCGCGACGGCCGCGGAGTCCGACCACCAGGGAAGTTCGAGGTCGACGGAGACCGAGGTAGGGGGCTCACCACGGCGACGGGAACGACGATGTCGCCCAGGCGTAGATGAGGATCACGCGGCAGGCGACGGTGAAAAAGGGCAGGTGAGAGTGAGACCCAATCATGGCCGGGAGGCGCGCGATGGCCAATCCGACGGGGAGCTGTACTAATTTTGATCGGATGGAGGAGGTTGATTGGAGGCTGAACAGACTGCCGATCGCACGTCCCGTGCATACGACGGATGCCGACGTCCCACTTAGAGCATCTCCAAGAGTGCCCAAAATACACTCCTAAAAATTAGTTTAGGGATATATGAGAAAAAAAGATAGCTCCAACAGTGCCCAAAACTGGTTGCTATTTATTCGCTTTGCCCAATCCTGGTGGCAACCGAGGTCAAATTCCCACCGCTGTCTCGCGCTCCCAATATCATATCTCCATCTATTTTTTTCCTTTCTGTAGCCTATCAGCATCTCAGCCCTCTCCGCTCTCACACCAAGCTGACGCCCCATCTCGCCGGCGGCCATCCCCGTCAGGCATCGCTCCCGGACAGCCTGCTAGAGACCCAAGGTACATGGCTCATGCGCAAGCATCACAGGAGCCAGGAGAGAAAATTTGTTTCCCCAAATGCATCTAGCTCTTGTGCAAGTCTGGCACCAAGGACCCGATAGAGATGTAGCTCGAGGAGTCAGGGTAACTCAGTCGGAAAGAAGAACGCCGAGATGCACTGGAGTAGGCAGGGATGGTTGGTATGGTGGATCCATGTTGTATGATAAGTCGGCAATAAAAGTTTTGGGATCAAATTTTTGGGAACTGTTGGCTTGGGTGGTTTTTTTACCTCCCAATAGTTTTTGGCGTAGTCCCAAAATCAGTTTTTTTGGACTCTAACTTTTGGATACTCAGATGCTCTTACGGGTTTTTAGAGACAGAGACAGAGATAGAGATAGAGATAGAGATAAGCACTCCGACCGGTTGGCAATTTTAAGGGTTAATTGGAATGGTACTATTACATTTTTTCAAAGTTAGAAATATAGCATTGCAATTCTTCATATTGGAGATATACTACTAAAATATATCTTTCTCCACTTTGGGGCCACACCCAGCGTATACGACCTTTGTACTTTCTCGTATGAGCCTATTTGCCTCTATAAATCAATCTCCCTCCATCTCCCGTACGTCGCTCCAGTTAACCTAGCCGCCGCACGGTACCCACGCACCCCACTACCGCCGCCGCCGCCGGGCGCACTACCGAGCGCCCCCGCGCACCTGCAGAGACTGCCTGCCGCGCCCTGCAGAGCCTCATGGGCACCCCATACGGGATACGGCAGGTGCAACCAGCCGATCGGTCTTACAAAGCCAGGTGAAACGGTAGAGATTACACTCCATCACGAAGACTTCTACACGCAGGAAGAGTTCGTGGATGGAATACGGAAGATACCAGGGACAACCGGACAAGAAAGCCGTTCTCAGAATAAACATAACAGGCAGCAGCTCAACCGAAACCAAGACGCACACCATCAACGCCCAACATCGCTGTCCACCATCAGCGGCGCCTTCGGCAATAATGAACCCGCCGGCTGACGCCGTGCCACCGAACAACATCCTGGCCAGTGAGGGGCACTCGAAGCGTTCCTCCAATAAGAGCTAGTCCAAGCACCGGGAACAGCAGCAATAGCAGGATTACCCAAAGTTTGGCAGCTCGGAGGTGCACGACCTGTGCCGTATCCCGTATGCGGGGGCGCTCGGTAGTGGGGTGCATCTGTACCATGCGGCAGGTAGGTTAACTGGAGCGACATACGGGAGATGGAGGGAGATTGATCTACAGAGGCAAATAGGTCCATACGTGAAAGTACAAAGGTCGTATACGCTACGTGTGGCCCAAAGTGGAGAAAGATGTATTCTAATAGCATATCTTCAATATGACGAATTGCAATGGTATATTTTCAACTTTGACAAATTATAATGGTACTATTCCAATTAACCCCAATTTTAAGAGCATCTCCAACAGTTTGGCAAAAGGAGTTGGCATCCTTGATTTTTGGCGAAAACATTTAAAACACCTCTCTAACAAATTGGCAAACGACTTGGTAAAATATGAGAACTTGACAAAAAACCGCGCATATATGGCAACTTGGGAAAGGGCTTGGCAAATCATCTCCCTACTTGCATGCTGCGTACTGATCACGAAAATAAAGTCTTCTTCCTGTTTGCATGGTGCCTATTGCTTTTTTTTTATTTTACCAAGTCCGAAATAGCAAATTATTAGAGATCGAACTGTTTTTTACTTGGCAAATAGTTTTAAGAATTGGCAAATCATAAAATTTACTCAGTAAAATATGGCAAACTTCGCCCAGTAGAATATGGCAGATTTTTTGAGATGCTGTAAGGACCCGTCTCCCCGTGCGCATATTGGTCATGGTGTTTTCGTATGGCCCATTAGCAGTTTACGATCCAGTTTCAGCCCACGAGCCCAGTCCGATCACTCCCCCATCGAGCGGGCAGCAGACCGGATCCCGTCTGGTAGTATTGGAGCAAAGACCACTCCACCCTCCGGTGACAAGGGACCCGGCCGACCGGCCCCTCCGCCGGCAAGCTGCCGCGCTGGGTCCCCGGCGTCGACGCGCTCGAGCAGCAACCGAGCTACGAGGTACTCACTCGCCTCCCTCCCTTCCTGTCCTGCCCCGTTCTGTTGCTCGTTGGTTAGCAAACCCTATCTAGCGTGTCCGCTTCCGCATCTGGTGTTGACGGTACTCTTGCCGC
Source organism: Panicum virgatum (assembly GCF_016808335.1). Classification (NCBI taxonomy): domain Eukaryota; kingdom Viridiplantae; phylum Streptophyta; class Magnoliopsida; order Poales; family Poaceae; genus Panicum; species Panicum virgatum. The sequence goes on from NC_053151.1 coordinate 17,077,741, forward strand.
CGTCTTATGGGATCTGTATGGGCTAGAGATGATTAGCGGCCGCCTTTACTAGTTTGGAAGCCGTTGTAGCTTTGCATCGCGCTAACACTGACGGATTGCTACTTTTTTGGACCTTTCTTTTATTTGGTGCTGCGACTGACCTGTGAAACACGAATTCATGTTTCTGCAATTTACATACTACTCGCATTTGTCATATGTATTACTCCTCTCCTTGCGCTTCTGATTGCTTCAATCCCCCGCCGCGAGCCATCCCTGCAGGAAAAGCATCACAAATCCTGAATTGCAACTCTACTTAGTGCCATACCCCAAGGGAAAGGGGATTGATTTCATCTGGTCCACTGTGCATTGCTGGCGTCTGAGCGAGATGGGTGGCTGATGAGTGGTGAGGTTGTGGGGGAGGTGGAGGGCCTGGGCCGCCTGGCTGGCTGTGCCACACTGGTAGGCACCAATCACCACCTGTTGAGATGAGACTCTCTATGTGCTGTTAGGATGTGATAAGATGGAAGATTAGGTTCCGCACAGCATGTCTGTAGTGATTTCGTGTTTGTGCGTGCCTCTTGAGGTAGGAATCATTCAGTAGGTCTAGTTCAAGATGAAGTAGCTTGCAGGCTTTGAATTCCATTCGCTTGGCTAGGTCAATTATCATGGTTGATGCAGCCTGCAGGGACATGTGTTAAGCTTGATTATGGAGAAAATATGCAATTTTAGTCCAATATAGCCTCCTTTATGGATTTATTTCTAGCTTTGCACATAGTGGAGCTGCTTTTGTTTGTTATATTGGCTATGAACTATTTATTCTCACCTGTTGTTGTTTATGAAAGATGAATCCGAAACTATGCTAAGAAAATAACCTTGCAGGTCTGTGGGCTGTGGCCATAGAAATGGAATCTTATATGGCAGTTATAGTAGAGAAGGTAAGAAAAATGCATGACCTTAATCATTTTGCTGTTGACTAGTATGAAATTTAGTAGTTATCTGAGATGCCTGCAATGAGACGTGCAAATTTTCCATGTTTCTGTTTGCATTATTCCAAATATATGTATTGAATTGTTCTGCTTAATTCATTGAGACACCCCCCCCTCTCCATGTTTCATTGGAAATATTCTACATAAGAAAGTAAAGGCTACATCATTTTAATAAAGAATCCACAGAATGAAAATGATGAAATTCGCAAAAAAAACTTGACACTTTGACATATGCAAGAAACAAGCATAATTGAGAAAAATTTAGAAGAAAGATATGAAATAATAGTTACTTCTGAACATGCGGCTGGAAAATTTGGAAATCATTCCCCTAATGAAAGCTTTCAGATACGGTTGAATGAATACTCTTAAGCACATAATTTACCACTATGAAATTTGATCAAAAAACAATGTACATTAAAGTCCTGTGACACTGTTTTCAACAGGCACCTCCGTTGCAGTTGAGTGGTGCTGGTACGAGTATGCTATCTGAAATACAGACTGCTGATGGTGATGAAGCTTTTATTCAGGTAAACAAAATGCAAAAAATTTATTGCATGTTCTAAATCGTTGAAGATTAGTTCTCATTGGGCTGAAATTACAGGAACTTGAGCAAGAGAATGGGAACCATATCCTCAATGATGAACCAGATGATGACCTCAATGAATGCCAGGAAGACACAGCTGAAGCAGAAGTTGATTGTGATGAAGACTACTTTTTCCCAAGTCCAGATGAAGTGGAACAGGCTAGGCCTCCAGAGGTTGGCATGGTATTTGCTACGCTAGAAGATGCTCATCGTTTTGTCAATGTCTATGGGCAAGTTACTGGTTTTGTGGTTTTCAAAGGAAGAAACTACAAGCACAAGAAAATAACATTGCAGTGCAATAAAAGCAAGAAGGCAAAAGAGAATGAAATACGGCAAAGGAAAAGAAAAAGAAATGCCATTGAGAGAACTGGCTGCTCCATGAGTCTGACAGTGAAACTAGTTGCGGGAAAATGGGAGATTACGGCAGTTCAAAATGAACATAACCATCCACTTTCAAATTCACCTTCGTTGACAAGATTTTTTCTCAGCCACAAGTACATGTCCGATGAAGAGAGAAACTTCTCTAGAATATTGCAAGAAACCAAAATTAAACCAGCAAAGATAATGCAAATTTTCAGGAAACTGAGGGGCAAATTCAAGAATATACCTGTCAGCAAAATGACTGTCAGCAATTTGGAACAGTTTGACAGGCTAATGAAGACAGAAAATACAGATATAGAAAGCACACTGGAACATGTTAGAAGATTGCAAAAGGAGCAACCTGGGTTCTACTACGCTATAAGAACTGATGGAGATAACACTGTAAGAAGTATCTTTTGGACAGATGCGCAAGCTAGACTTGATTATGCATTATATGGGGATTTCATTTCTTTTGATACGTCTTATAGCACTATTGAATATGACATGCTGTTTGCACTGTTAATTGGAAACAATGGTCACGGCAAGACAACTGTATTTGGTTGGGCCTTACTTGAAGATGGGAGGGCAGAGACATTCTCTTGGTTATTCAGGACATTCTTGGATGTAATGGATGGCAAGAAACCAAATACAATATTGACACATCAGGATTCAGATATAACGAAATCAATTGCAGAGGTATTCCATACATCTTTTCACAGATTCGACATGTGGCATGTGATGAGGAAAGCTACAGATGAATTGGGAAGTTTTATGGCTCACAGAGTTGGAATGGAAACTGAGGTAACACACCTAGTTACTAATTCTCTAGCTACTGATGAATTTGAGAATGGTTGGCAAGCAATGCTTCAGAAATATGACGCAACATCAAATGCACACTTGGATCTCATGTATCAGACAAGACTAATGTGGGTGCCAGTTTACTTCAAACATGTGTTTAGTCCATTTACACGATCCAATGGATGTAGCATGAGCAAAAATTCAATCTTCAAAGACTATGTCCAACAAAATGATACCATAGAAACTTTCATCAGCCAATATGACATCTTCCAGGAGGAGGCTGTTAGCATTGAAGATGGCGACAGGTTTGAGTCAACCCTTAAAATGCCAACATACAGTACAAGGCACCCAATCGAAAGGCATGCTGCAGAAATATACACAATGGGGATGTTCTTGAGATTTCAGAAGGAGCTACTTGATGCATCAGCTTTCAATGCTTTTGAAAAAGAAAAGAATGTCATGTATACAGTGAAGAAAGCACTGGACTATGAGGATGCTGAATTTCTTAGAGACTCCTTTGCTGTTGAAGTTGACTTGAAAACCAACATGTTTAATTGCATATGTTCGAAGTTTGAGCGAGATGGGATAGTTTGTTGCCATGTTCTGAGACTTTTCACACAGTTCTGCATCAACAAGATACCTGAACACTACATTAAACCAAGGTGGACCAGGAAGTTCAGAGAGCAGGAATTGCAGAAGTACTGCTCAGAAAAGATAGGATCAGCTGTTTCGCAAAGCACCCTGAGATATGCTATGATAATGAACAGGATGGCAGATAGTTGTGCTACTGTAAGCAAGGATCCTGATCGAAGTAAAATATTCTTGGAGGAGCATGAAAGAATTTTGCAGAAGCTGACAGATAGAGAATAGGAGGCTTCATGAGATAAATTAAAGTGCAACTACACAAGAAGACAATATTGTGTTTCTGCGAATTAATTTTCTGTAAAGTTGGGTTGTTCATGGAATAAGACAGTTTTATCTTCCTTAGGTGGTCATAAGTAGTTTTCTCTAGTCCCAATCTGTCTTAGCTCATTGTAAATTGTCAACGTGACCTTTTCCCCTAGGCAAGGAGACATGTCAATCTAGTACAGCTCTCTTTCCCATCCTTTGTGTGCGTGGCTGCCTTTCGTTGAAATTTACACCATCTAATCCTACTCCATGACATTTTGCTATGGCTTCCTAGCTTACTAGATCGGATTCCCTGAGGACATGAAGTGGAAGAGTCTGATATTCAGGTTAATCCATGGGTTTAATCTGCCTGATGCTTATTTTTGTTGGGTACTTATCTTCGCTACAGATATAATGTGCATGTCTAATAGATTTTTTATGAATAAATTTTTTATAACTAGAATATTGGCAAACAAGTGTTTGTGGCACTTGAACTCTACTAGATTCGCGTCTCACAACTCGAGAAAACCACGCATAATGAAAAAGTCCTATCATCTGCGCCATGTTTTGCATAAAAGCCCTTTTCCCTTTATATTAATCTATACCTCAATCCTCTGTTTTATAGGAACCTGACTCATTAGTGATCATTAAAAGTCTGTAATTACGTATTTCAAAAACTAGTAAAGTGTACGTGCGCATCCACGTGTTTCAAAAAAATAAACCTTGGATGGATCACACTTGTCATTCGCTTAATATAGCTGGTAAAGGCAGATCTAAAGTAACAAATGGGGCGGGGGAGGCGCCGGGAAGCCCGGCCACGTCGCCGGAAAATCCTGGGGCGCTGAGATGCTTATCGGACAGCTCGCGTTGTCCTGCAGGACACGCAGGCGCCTGCTTACGCTTTGCACTACTGCTGACGCGTGCAACGCCTTCGGAGCACCGCGTGGTGTCACTGTATCACCTGCCTCGCGGACAGTCCGCTCTGGGGCGGCGGACGGTCCGCCCAGGCGACGCCCAGATACTTATCTGGATGGATGTGGGACCCGCCTGTCATTCCTCCTTCTCCTCACTTCGATCAGTGACGAGCGGAGCTCGTCCATTCACCCCGTTGTCGCCCTCCTTCTGTCGATCTCCCTCCTCCGGCCACCACACCTCGAATCCTTGTGCGAGCATCGTCCCCAGCACCTTCTCCACCTTCCCCAACTCCCAGCCCGGCTTCTCCCGGTCGGAATCGCCCCAAACGCCGCCGGTCACCATTGGAGCCCGCTTGAAGCTTGCTCCACCGTCGATCCGCTTCTCCGGTCATCCTCAGCCCGAACCGACCGCGGGAATGGATTCGTGGTGAATTCCTTGTGCTCCCCTGCCTTTTTCCCCTTCCGTTGTGCGCTGTCGGCGCCGGTGAACGGCCGCCGCCGCCGCCGCGCTTGCTGCCGCCTGTTGTGCGGTGTCCAGGGATATGAGTCGCGGACGGTCCGCCTAGGTGGGCGCGACAGTCCGCCGGTCAGGTTAGAAGTTGTCCAGAGACGATGTTGTCTCTGGTGGTTTCGCAAATTATACTGCGGACGGTCCGCTATTGGAGAGCGGACAATTCGCCGTAGGGATCGAAGTTTGTCCAGAGGCGAAATTTTCTGGTTGGGTTCGCAGGGGTGAACTGCGGACGGTCCGCCAAGGAGGGTCGGGCGGTCCGTAGTAGAGTTTAAGATCTTCCCAGAGGCATCGTTGTCTCTGGAGGTTTGGCGTGGGTGTATTGCGGACTGTCCGCTAAGGGTGAGCGGACATTCCTCCAGCCAGTATAGAAATTGTCCAGTGAGGTAGTTGGGTCTGGTGGGTCTGCAGAGTTGAGAAAGGATCGCCAAATTAAGCCGTTAAGCTAATGGGCCCGATGTGTTCAAATGACAACCATTACGCTTAGTTAGAGTTTTAATTTGGCGGTTCTGTCACAGCTGGTATCAGAGCCGAAACACACCGAGAGTGGTACAGGCATGACTAATTTCAAGTTTATCTGAAAATATAAAAATGAATTTTGAGCGTAGGGCGAGCATGCATCTCATTTTGTAGTGTTTTTGGATTTTTCCGTAGGAGTTGATGGGGGTGTGAGTCTATGATCTTAAGGACCTTTGTAGATAAGATGATGTTCGGATCGAAAGATTTTGTAGGGGAGGTGTGAAAGGTTGCGAAAGTGTCGTCGGCCGGACCGGAGACACTGTCGGGTAGTTTAAAACGTGTTCAGCGGACAGTCCGGTCAGGACCCGCGGATGGTCCGCCGGCCGTTGAGGAAAAACAAACAGAACCATTTCAAACTGAGTTGGGTTGACATTTTGTAAAACGGACGGTCCGCAGAAGCTCAACGGACGGTCCGGTTAGCTGGATTTTTGTAAAGCGGACGGTCCGCCCTTGTATCGCGGACGGTCCGCCATACATTTTTCCGCTGGACCAGGGCAGCCTGGTCAGACCGACGGGTTGAGCCGATCGAACCGCCTGGCCCCGCCTGCAAGCATTACACTGAATTGTTTTTAAAGCTATACAATCTGCAATGTGTCATGTGAAAGATTAGTTACTATCAGGATTGTTTTAATTAACCCAGATGATGGAACTAATCTTGTCATGATTAAATGCAGAATGGCAGCACCCCTGAACCCTCCTGATTTGGCCCAGGCCATTGCGGCCATGCTCACCGGACGCGACGAGCAGACGACACTCCTCCGGGAGATTATTGAGCAAGGCAGAGCGCAGCGGCATGAGCATCACCACCAGCTAGCTGTCCCTGGGTATGAGCAGTTTCTGAACACCCAGCCACCGCTCTTCCATAAGGCGGATGAGCCACTGGAAGCAGATAGCTGGCTCCGGACCATCGAGTCTAAGTTCACCCTGCACCCGTACAATGATGGGGACAAGGCAGGATTTGCAGCCCAGCAGCTCAGGGGTCCCGCACACACTTGGTGGGACAATCACATGGCCATGTTCCCCGAGGACACTCGGTTCACCTGGGCCCAGTTTAAGGAAGCATTCAGGGCGCATCACGTTCCAGCGGGAGTTATCAGGAGAAAGCTCACGGAGTTCTTGGCCCTAAAGCAGGGCAACAATAGTGTGATGCAATATGCCCAGAATTTCAACACACTATCACAGTACGCTGGGTACCACGTGGACACGGATGAAAAGAAGCAGGCATGTTTCAGGTAGGGGCTTTGCAGTAAGCTCCAAGATCGCCTGGCGATGTTCAAGTTCAATACTTTCAGCGAGCTAGTCAATGGGGCTATCGTGCAGGAGGATGCCCATCTAGCCCATAAAGCAGAAAATAAGAGAAAGGCACCGGCAGCGGGATCCACTAGTAGCAACCCACAGAGGTTCCGCCTCGTGCAGTCTGGGCCACAGCGAGCCCCCTTCCAGCACCAGTCTGTGTACAGGCCACCACAGCAGCAGTGGGGATATCGGCCACCTCAGCCACCACAGCTGCAGGGGGTAGTCAGGCCTCCTATTCCTCAGTAGAGCGAGCAAAAGGTCTGGGTGCAGCAGCCGGGGGTACGCCCCAATTTGTTTCCATGTTACAACTGTGGGCAGCCGGGGGACTTTGCATGGAATTGCCCGATGCCACCAAAGCAGGGCCAGCAGTCCGGTCAGCAGAGTCAGAAGCAAAATGTGGTTCATTTCAAGCGGGGGCAAGTGCACTACACCACCCTCGAGGGTATTCCTGAGGGAGCTCTAGTGATGGCGGGTACGTTTTCCGTAAACGATCATCCCGTCACCATATTGTTTGACTCTGGGGCATCTCATACGTTCATTAGCAAGGAGTGCGCCATTAGGCTGGGATTGAAAATAGAAAACATGCCAAATCCATACAATATTCATTCGCCCGGGGGTCAATTAATTACCAACCAAATTGTCAGGCGAGTGCCTCTCCAGTTACAAGTCAAAAGATTTATAGCACATCTTATAGTACTCCCAACTCAAAGAGTGGATATTATACTTGGCATGAACTGGATGAAGGAACAAGGAGTTCTTTTAGACACTAATGCACATTCTGTGCACATAAAACCATCTGACCAGGGGTCTATGACCTTACCTTTAAGGAACCTTGAGTCAACCACTTCCACTGTGAATCACACTGAGGGCAAGGCTTTGGCTGACATACCAGTGGTGTGTGAGTACCCGGACGTTTTTTTCGGAGGATTTACCCGGGATGCCACCAGATCGTAACGTCGAATTTGCCATTGAATTGCAACTGGGAACGGCACCGATCTCCAGAAGACCTTATCGTATGCCACCAAATGAACTAGCCGAGTTAATGAAGCAGCTGTAGGAATTACTTGATAAGGGGTACATCCGTCCTAGCACTTCGCCTTGGGGCTGTCCTGCACTCTTTGTTAAAAAGAAAGATCAAAGCCTCAGGTTGTGTGTGTACTATAGACTTTTGAATGCCTTCACAATCAAGAATAAATACCCACATCCCCGGATTGACATTCTATTTGATCAGCTATTCGGGGCCAAGATATTTTCAAAAATTGACCTCCGCTCTGGTTATTATCAGATAAAGATTAGAGCTGAGGATATTCCCAAGACGGCCTTCTCCACCAGATACGGGCTTTTTGAATATCTAGTCATGTCTTTCGGGCTAACAAATGCCCCTGTTCATTTCATGTATCTCATGAACTCAGTGTTTATGCCTGAGCTTGATAAGTTTGTCGTGGTTTTCATCGACGACATTCTTATATTTTCTAAGAATGAAGAAGAGCATGCAGAGCATCTCCGCATTGTGCTTCAGCGCCTGCGGGAACACAAGCTGTATGCCAAATTCAGCAAATGTGATTTTTGGCTCAAGGAAGTCCAGTTCTTGGGCCACATCATCTCATACAAAGGGATTTCTGTTGATCCTAGCAAGATTCAGGATGTCCTGAATTGGCAGGCTCCTACCTCTGTTCCCGAGATTCGAAGTTTTCTTGGGCTAGCAGGATATTATCGCCGGTTTGTGCCGGACTTCTCCAAAATTACTAGGACCATGACAGAATTGCTTAAGAAAGGGGTGAATTTTGTTTGGGATAACTAGTGTGATCAGGCTTTCCAGACTTTGTGAAAGCTTTTAACGTCGGCCCCTGTTCTGGCTCAGCCAGATATCACTCGACCCTTCGATGTTTATTGTGATGCATCTGGTATGAGTCATGGCCGCATTCTCATTTCTGCCTTTGGCTTAGCCAAGTATTACTCTGGCCTTGATGTTTGTGTGTAATGCGTTAGGTACGGGCCTCGGCTGCGTCCTTATGCAAGATCAGCGGGTGATTGCTTATGCTTCCAGAGCACTTAGGCGACACGAAGAGAATTATGCCATTCATGATTTGGAATTAGCAGCAGTGGTACATGCACTAAAGATCTAGTGCCATTATCTTCTGGGTAATCTTGTGCATATATACTCCGACCACAAGAGTCTCAAGTATATCTTTACTCAGAAGGAGCTGAACTTGCGCCAGAGACGGTGGTTGGAATTGATTAAGGATTATGATCTGGAAATTCATTATCACCAGGGTAAGGCCAATGTTGTGGCAGATGCATTGAGCAGAAAGGCAAGTTGTAACTGCATCTCAGCAACACCTATGCATGCAACTCTATGCCAAGAGATGGAGAAGTTGAATCTGGCTATAGTAGCTAAGGGTACACTTACCAATATTACCCTCACTCCAACACTGTGGGATCAAATTATTGCTGCTCAGAGAAATAATATTGGCATGGAAAAGATTAGGCAAAGGCTCAGGGAAAGTGACCCTCGTGTGGCATGTTTTCAGCTTGATGGCGAGGGTGTGTTATGGTTTAAGAACCGGCTGGTAGTACCTAAGGATTTAGAACTTCGGAAGCAGATTTTTTGATGAGGCTCATCTCTCTAGGTACTCAATTCACCCGGGCGGTAATAAAATGTACCAAGATCTGAAATAGCGATTTTGGTGGACAAGGTTGAAGCGGGAAATCGCGAAATATGTGTCCGAGTGTGACACCTGACGGAGGGTTAAGGCGAGCCACTTGAGACCAGCCGGCCCTTTGCAGCCCCTGAGTATTCCCTCCTGGAAGTAGGAGGACATCAGTACGGATTTCATTGTCGGCTTACCCAAAACCTCCAAGGGGTATGATTCGATATGGGTTATTGTGGATCGTCTCACCAAGACCGCACATTTTCTGCCGGTAAAGACCACACATATAGCAAACCAATATGCCCAGTTATATCTGGATTGTATTGTGAGTCTGCATGGAATTCCAAAGAAAATTATTTCAGACCGGGGTGTATTGACGCTCCTTAGCGCCCCCGATTTATATACCGCAAGCGCACGGTTTCGTGTAGCTTTTCCCTTAGAGTATTCCCCCAAGGTTTATCAATCCACGGAACCAAAGAGACAAGAAACAATCTACTAGCATAGAGATTCCTTTGTGTGAGATGGTGAAAACGAATCTAATCTACTAAAAACACGACAAACACCGAAGGTAGCAAGAGAAAGTTAGAGATAACCAATCTAGATCACCTAGATCATGCATATGTCGTAGTTCTAGCTAGATGAAGTGAAGTAAGGTAGATGCGAATCTCAATGAAAAGCATCTTTAAACTCAAAATCTCCAATCCGATCCCTCGATACCTCACCTACTTAGTGGCAACGGCCTGTCACGACGTCACCCCTTTTGACAAGAGTACCCTGAAGCAAGTCGAACCCCCTTTGGTAGTTCTGCCATGAACCTCTAGCCACCATGACTACAAGATCATGCTAAGCGATCTATCTTGATAATAGATCTAGGATGAAGCGAACCGAAAGAAAAGAACGAAATCGAAAGAGAGAACATGGTCGCTAAACATTCAGAATCACAAATAACTTCACCATGAATGATAGTGCATCACAAGATCACAACCGGGGCCCTACCTTGATGTTGATGATCCTAGCTCTAGAACTCCGACGTGGTCTTCCTTGCAAGGTTCCCACGTCGGCTAGGGCAAACCCTAGACAACTAGCACGACCCTCGGCTCTCCGAGAGGTGTCCCTCTATCTTCTCTGCTCCTTGGCGTCGTCTCCCGAATTGATCTCTGCGTGAACCTTGGGGAGGGGACTTTAAATAGCCTTAGGGAACCCTCGGTCAAAGGGAAGGTCGAACCGACCTAAAAAAGGGCTGGGCCGGCCATCCCAATGAGCCTTGGCCGGCCGGCCTGGCACTTTCCTTCGCCGGCTCGTGTTCATCTTTCTCCCCAAGTCTCCTGGAATCTTCTAGAGTTTATGTCTTTCACGATTGCACCCCTTTAGACATCGTTATCTTCGAGATTTCTTCGAGAAGGATAGGATGGAAAATCCTTCCTTAAATATCTCTTTGCTTTGCTTAGCCCTGAAGTATCTTGATCTTATCTTGTGGGCTTTGTCTTTTGGGCTTCATTGGAGGGTGGATATGCATGAATGGGCCTCTAATCATCATGGCCTTCGATCCTTTGGTCGGGCTTTGGCCTTCGTCATTCTTCGTGTCATCGCGTGATCGTGGGCCTCGCCATTTCATGCTCCAAAATTGGTCAAAAACCTGCAAAAACGAAGTACCTCCAAAATATATGTGCAAACGTGAAAACGACCAATAATTGGGCCGAGGTTTGGATGGTTAGTGATTTTGATATTAAATTTATGCCATTATCAAAGTTAAACAATGGATAAAATGGATACTTAAGGAGCGCCAACATTCCCCCCATGCTTAAACCTTGCTCGTCCTCGAGTAAGTCTTTGATAAAAATCAGCGCTGCCTTTCAGTGTCCAATCCCTGCACTTGATCATACACGAGAAAACACAATGCTCCCAAAATATTTTGCAATTAATAGTTCAAGTTATAACCAGCTTTTTTCAATGTGGAAGGTAGATACAAGTTGAATGCTTCCCCACAATTATTAAGCACATGCTCTCAAAATTAAACAAGTCTCAGAATTAAGAAAGTAAGTTCCATAAGTAATGCTAAACCAAGATCAATAATTCAAACCTCATTGCAATTTGCTCATGGAAACTCTCAGCTCATCTTGTCTCTCAATCTTGCTAGAACTACCTCCTTTCTTCATCTTGTCTCTCAATCTTGCTAGAACTACCTCCTTTCTTTCTCTCATATGTATGTGTGAGGCTTTATTTGGAGCTCTAGAAAGGTTAGTCCTAACAAAAGATGTTATAATCAAGATATTATCAAAACAAGAAATACTTCTTATGGATTTACCGAGACTCGTCAAAAAGACCATTGGAAAATAATTTCTTTGTGGAGAGGGAGAGAATGGAACACACACTTTAGATGGTGGACATGTGCAAATGGCAACGGTTGATCCCAAGGCACAACTGAAGTCCTTGTTATCGGATTGCACATGGTTGGAATAATTGAGTATAGAATAATCTTCAAAGTACCTGGAGTTTAATGAAGCTAAAGGAACCGAGGAGCTTTTCATCATCATTCATTTTTTTTCTTTTCTCTTTTCCTCTTTTTTTTTTCTTTCTTTCTTTTTGCTCCTTAGAACCATTGGCAACACAATGCACTTACTCCACCTCCCCCCATGCTTGAACGTTTGCTTGTCCTCAAGCAATGAAGTGATGATAATTTGATGGAGTGAGTGCACAAAACCTTTATCAATTCTCTGGACTCAACTTTGGAATTCAATGGAGCATCTCCTCGTGAAAGATTGAAGCCAACAGAGGAGGAAAAAGCCTCCACTTCTTCGGATTTTTCTTCTGCGAACTCTTTGATGCTTCCCAAGCTTATGTTTTGCTGAATTTTGCTCTTGATTCCACTGTTTTGCCATCGAAATAAATATATACTCAATATATAGGTTGTGGTCAAGGAGGGGTTTCACAAAAAGATGTTTTTGGTTAAGGGTGGATATCCAGTGAGGTTTGCGATGTTCCCGGTATAGAAACTCACAATGCATGGATAGAATGGCTAGCAAAAGAGAGGTACGCAAAAATACGAAATGGTCAGCTTCTTAGTCTCGTACCAAAGAAGATAAATCCTGAATTAATTCACTTGAAAATAATTCTTGCTCTATGGTTTGTTATGATATATCATTTAGGCTTGTTGAAGGGTAGAGCAATTGCAAAAGGTATCATTGACAAGGTTAGCTCAGAATTAAATCCAAAATAAATTTTCCTTGACAAGCTTAAGTAAGAGAGAAAGAATAAAAGATATGGGTCTTAATTTATCATAACCTCCACAATTGAATTAGCCGGCATTTAATTAATTTTTAGATCATGTTAGAGAGAGCATTAGTTTAATCATGCATAAACCAAGCACAAGAAAGTAGACAAAGCGGCAACGATCATCATATTTTATCATGGCACAAACTTTCTATCATCATTACTAACCATAACATTAAAGCGTAGGTGATGCATTTATTTATCATGGTGACGAAGACAAAAGAAAGCAAATTGCACACATGCTGAAATAAATAAAACAGAAAATTGCTACGCGTACACAAGCTTGCACACATGCTGAAAATAAATGAAAAGAAATAGAAAAATCCAAACCACACGTGCGAGCATTTTATTCATGGTCATGCCGTCGATCAATCTTCTTGATTGGCTCTTGCGTTGTATCCTTGATCATAATACTGCTGAAATGCTCCTCCATTAAATTGCTCCGGTGGCGCCAGGCCTAGAAGTCCCTTTTGATATGCAATTCCTGCAGTTCCATCTTCTAGTTGTGTTGTATGCCTCCGGATGGCGTCTATATCTTCCATGTTTCTTCTCGCATAGGCACCCATGATTCTCATTCCTTGTTCCGGTTGAGGGAGGTCAAAATATTGTGCCCCAAATGACGGGTCGGGCATCTCTCCTTGGTATGACGAGGGTGGGTAGCCGTAGTTGCTAAATGGTGGGGGTGCCGCCGCAGCGTGCCCCCATGCTTGTTCTTGGCTTCCTTCCAATTGACTCGTCCATCCTTGCGGGTATCCCTGTCCACTTGATGCACCTTGAAATTCATTCCTCCAATAAGCGGAACTTGGTGGTGGAAGGTTTACTTCCAAGTCTTCTTGTTGTGCCGATGCCGATGTCCCTTCAATTAACCTTCCTCTTTTTGATTTCTTCACATTTTTTCCAATATTTTCAACTCGCCAATCGGTCCTCCCTTTTGCAAATAATTTCAGCCTTTGATCGGGGAGGGAAATATCCATCTCAAAAATAGTAAATCCCTTCTTTTCATCCCCCCCCGATATAATGGCCTTGCCTCAAATGATCAATCCCAATATCTCTTTCCGGGACATAAAATTTTTGGATCACTCGTAACCTCGGATTCATGGCTCGGGCTATCATTGTGAGATAACATCCCAAACCAACTTCTCCCGTGCCGGATGATGCTTCACAAAGCCACCTTTCAACCATGATGTTGGTGGGATCAATTACTTGCTTCTTCACCAATGCAGCATACATCCAATTTAATTCTCGGTCAGTGACCTTCGATTCTCTCATCCTCCCGAGAATTCTCTTGCTCAACCAAGAGTGGAATATTTGGAGGGTCACATTACTTATATTTTTCCTTTGGCCGTTGACATCTTTTGCTATCTTTCTCCAAAATTCATCAAGCTCTCCATCTTCAACTTGCACCATTTCATATGCATTAATTTTGAATCCGAGCAAGCTTCCTATTTCTCCATAGGTGATTACTTTCTCTTCATTCTTGAACCTAAATTTCAGACATGGAACTTCTTTATCATCCACCACTTCCGTTGATTTTTCTAATGTCATGAACATCTCAAGAGCCACTTCTTCTTGTATATCAACCATGACACCATCGGAAAATAACTTCCAACCGATGTTCTCCAATAGCTCATAGATGTCATGATGAAATCCCAGCTTCACCAATGCTTCATCATCAAAATCATAATTTGCTCGTAGTCTTCCCTTCATGAACTTGAGCCTTTTTTCTTCTTCCTTCGACAAGATAATAAACCCATATTCTAAATTCTTGAGCTTGTATGGTGGTGGTTGCGGATGACCTTGTCGAACGCCGTGGAGGAGGTGGCATCCCTTCGATGAATCTCATGGAGGAGCTTCTCGGGTCTCTCATCCCACCAACGAGCAGCATGTCGCTCCTCGGTGCGGGGTTGTCTTCCTCCATGCTCCTTGGAGACTTGGAGACCGAGTGCCTCCGCGAAGAACTTGCCGATGCGTCGGATGTTGATGAACGCGTCCTTCTCCTCCCGGCGATGAACTTTATGAGGCCACTCATGGTGACTCCTTGCTGCACACACTCAAAAACAAACACACCGGGGGTTTCTTGCCGGCGGGAGAACAATATATCGAAGAGTGAAACAAACTAGGAATTGTGGTGAATTTTCTGAGATTTTTGGAGTAGATTTTGGTGGACGAATTTTTTAGGGCTCTAACTGATGTTTCTGGGCGAAGAACTTGAAGAACATAAGCAAGAAAATGAGTGAGGAGTATACCTGCCAAAGGGGAGCACCAGAGGGATTAAATAGGGGCCAAGCCGGCCGGCTTAGGGCCTTGGGGCCGACCGGCCTAGGGTGTTTTTGCCTCTTCTCCACTTCAATTTTCTGTGGTGGCTTCCTGGTGCAATTATTTGCTTCTGTCCAGTACATCTTGCATGCTTTGCACCGTCCAAATCCCATGAACCACTCCATCTTTGCCTTTGATGTCCACTTGCAACATTATTTCTCCACTTTGTGTCATTCACCTTGTCCCATGCTTAATCATTCATCACATAGTGCCATCTTTGCTGAAAATCACATGTCCTTCCCATGCATGGCTGCTCCCTCCTTTGAATTATTTACATGTGTGGTAGGTAGAGAGCACAACTCTTTCCTGTGAACTCACTTTGATCAATGGGTGTTAATCAAGCACATAAACCCTCTCCAAATCATGCTTAGATGTTTAATCCTCCTCTAACTTCGAAATTTCAGAATTGACTCAAAGCATGCAATGAGTTTAAATGAATAATTAGGGGGGGGGGGGGTTGAAACATCTTTACATTTGTAAGTCGAAAAAAAATATTTCCCGACTACATTAATTTTGGTTGTACCGGAACTGTTTACTTTCATGAATTGATAGCGAACAATCTCGAATTCAACCGTGGGTCTTGGGTTTAGGTTCTAATTTTTGCCAAAATGAGGGAGAGAATTTTGAAAAAGAGAATAATTAAAGTTAGAAAAATTCTAATCCTATGGTGATGAAAACTGAAAATTCTCTCTATGTTTGTGCGAACCTACGCGTCAAGAATTTAAGTAATATAAACATAGCGCAGCTCTACTCGTGTGTTTTATCTCAACTTGGTCCGGCCGTCATGGACAGGACGGTCGCCAAAAATAGGTATGGAATTTTGTATGTGGCTTTCTCAAGAAGAGGCAAATAAATCATAGGATGGCTCATGTCATTGGTTTAAAATAAGAGATAACATCGGAATGACCGAGCGAATAAAATCCAAATCGAATTGTTTGACCGAACTACCAATTGTTCAAAAGTATATCATGTTCTTGCGTAGCAAAATTCTCGACTCACTTACCTAAACCTTTCACGGGTTGTCCTCCCGACAGCTTATTCTTGACTCGACGAACGGGTTGAAATCCCGGCAGCTTTATTCTTGACTCGACGAACGGGTTGCCTCCCGCAAAGCGCTTCGTTTATAGTCTATAGCTAGACTTTCTTCTTCTTCACTTCGGACCAACGCTTAGTGATGGCGCTGCAGTCTTGGGTACCCACTTCCGCACAATCCTTGGTGTTCTATGTTAGTCGTCTTTTTGGTCTTCACAGGCGGGCTTTTAGCTTTTTTCTTGACGGGTGCAACGATCTTCTTTGTCGCGATGGACGCGACGACTTCTATCTCCTTCTTTGCTTCCTTCTTGTTCGGCCCCTCTTCTTTCTTTGGCTTCTCCTCTGTGACACGGCGGTGAGGCGGAACATATTTGACATTGATCATGTTGCATACCTCGAGGCGTGGACGAAACTTGAATTCGCTTGTGGTGCCATTGATGTCGAACTTTATCTCCCCCTTGCCAACGTCGATGTTCGCCCTTGCGGTCTTGAGGAAAGGCCTCCCAAGTATGAGAGGCGCCTTGCTCCCTTCTCCCATATCGAGAATCACAAAGTCAACGGGGACTAAGTGTTCTCCAATCTTCACGGGCACGTCTTCGGCGATTCCCAAAGGATAACGAACGGAATTGTCCGCTAACTCTAGGCACATGGCGGTGGGCTCCGGCTCCAGTAAGTGTAGCTTCTCGAACACGTTCTTTGGCATGACGCTCACACTTGCACCGAGATCACAAAGTGCTCTTTCGAACATAAGAGATCCAATGGAACACGGGATGGTAGTACATCCGGGGTCCCTCTTCTTTTCAGGAGCTTCATTAGCGATTGCCGCACAACATTCCTCGGTTAGCTTGACAGTGCTTGGCGGTATCTCGTGCTTGTTTCCCATGATGTCTTTGAAGTAGCGAGAATACATCGGAACTTGTAGAGCGTCCAAGAGCGGCATATTAATGCTCAACCTGAGTACCATGTCAACAAATTTGTTGAACTGCTCATCTTCATGTTTACCTTTGTGGTATCGTGATCTTGGCGGTAGAATCTTGGTGTCTATATCATCTAGCTTAAACTCCGGCTCTTCGGTGACTATCTCTGGCATAGGAGTAGATGCCTTCTCCTTGATGATGGTCTCCACTTCAACTCTTGGCTTAGGCTTCCTTGCTCCTGCTGCATGTTCGGGTTCTTCGGTCTCCTTTCCCGAGCGAGTTTGAATTGCCTTAGCCGTCTCCGGACTTTGAGGTTGCCCGGGCAATTTTCCTTCGTTGCTAGATAAGCGTCCGGCGAACTGGGCTACTTATGTTTCTAGCATCTTCATCATGTTGAGTACTTGAAGGTTAGAGCTCCCGACCTCCGTCACCTTGCCATCAATGTTCTCCAAGATCTTGTCCATAGCCTTGAACTTGGTGACGGTGTCCTTGTTGATCTTGCCTTGCTCCTCCATGAACTCCTTCAATTGTATATGAGGAGGCACCGAGTTTTGAATGGAAGAGCTTGCATTAAATTGGGGTCTACCTTGCCCGTAGCGGAAGTTGGTCGGCGGAATCCATTCTCCCTTCTTCATGTAGTCAAGCATCTTGGCTTCCTCTGGGCAATTCTTTTGCACATGGCCGTACTCTCCGCATTCTTCACATGTAGACCTCACTTCGGGCGCCTTTAAATCAATAGCTTGGGCTTCTCTCTTTTCCACTTCCATCTTCTCCAACCTTCTCATGAGCGAGTCGATCTTCCCTTCTAGCACTTCTTCACGTTCCACTTGTAATACACTCTTCGCGGCGCCCACGGCTTGGAGTGGTTGTAGGCGCCCCGATGATGCCCATGCGTCATTGTCCGCCACCTTCTTGAATAGCTTGAAAACTTGAGTAGGCATGAGCTCAATGATAGATCCTCCAGCCGATGCGTCAATGATCCCCCTTGATGTAGTAGTGAGGCCTTGATAGAACTTCTGGACTACATCCTCCCTTGAGAACTTGTGATGAGGTACGGCGCGGATGTAGTCGTTGAAGCGCTCATAGGCTTCTGCAATAGTCTCCGTCGGGGCTTGCGCGAATGTTGCAATCTTGTTGCGCAGAATCTGGGTCTTGCCCGGCGAGTAGAACTCCGTCATGAATTCTTTCATCAAGGACTCCCAATTTTGCACCGTGTGCAGTGGTAGAGAATGAAACCATTGCAGCGCTCTCCCAAGTAGAGAGAACGGAAAGAGCCTCCCTCTTATTTGATCTTGAGTCATCCCTTGCATGTCGAAGGTGCGGCATAGTTGGAGGAATGCTTGAAAATGTAGATTAGCGTCTTCTTTTCCAGTGAAGGGCGAGCTTTGCACCATCCTTATGATTGAAGTCTTGATTTCGAACGGAACTCCGATGTTGTCGAGATTTTGGATCGGCAAGTCCCGAACGTCCGGAGTGCACAGCTCTCCGATCGTACGCTCCGGTTCCGGTAGCGCCATCCCTTGGTGAAGTGGCGCCTCCTTTGGACTTGGTGGTGGAGTTGCTTGGGGTGAAGACGATGAATCGTCGGCTTCAACTTTTGGATCTACTAGTTCCAGCTTCTTTGATCATGGTTCTCATCTCCTTTGCCTGTAAATTTTTCTGGATCATCCACAAAATTTTCGGGTTTGTTGGAGAGGCTCCCGTCCATCTCCTGTTAGGGGTTAGTGAAAAAGAAAAAATATATACGAGATCTAAAAGATGAATATACAGGATATAAAACATAAAAGAAAAATAAAGCAAAATCTAGATTAGATTGATTTTCGTGGAATAGATCCGTTTTTTTATAGTTAGCTCAGAAAAATAAGAGATCTAACAAAAAGGTCAAAAAGAAAAATCAAGAAATATTTATGAATGCAAGTAAGATTGGATATTAAATCGATGGTTCCCCGGCAACGGCGCCAGAAAAGCTTGTTGACGCTCCTTAGCGCCCCCAATTTATATACCGCAAGCGCACGGTTTCGTGTAGCTTTTCCCTTAGAGTATTCCCCCAAGGTTTATCAATCCACATAACTAAAGAGACAAGAAACAATCTACTAGCATAGAGATTCCTTTGTGTGAGATGGTGAAAACGAATCTAATCTACTAAAAACACGACAAACACCGAAGGTAGCAAGAGAAAGTTAGAGAACCAATCTAGATCACCTAGATCATGCATATGCTGTAATTCCAGCTAGATGAAGTGAAGTAAGGTAGATGCGAATCTCAATGAAAAGCATCTTTAAACTCAAAATCTCCAATCCGAGCCCTCGATACCCCACCTACTTAGTGGCAACAGCCTGTCACGACGCCACCCCTTTCGACAAGAGTACCCTGAAGCAAGTCGAACCCCCTTTGGTAGTTCCGCCATGAACCTCTAGCCACCATGACTACAAGATCATGCTAAGCGATCTATCTCGATAATAGATCTAGGATGAAGCGAACCCAAAGAAAAGAACGAAATCGAAAGAGAGAACATGGTCGCTAAACATTCGGAATCACAAATAACTTCACCATGAATGATAGTACATCACAAGATCACAACCGGGGCCCTACCTTGATCTTGATGATCCTAGCTCCAGAACTCCGACGTGGTCTTCCTTGCAAGGTTCCCACGTCGGCTAGGGAAAACCCTAGACAACTAGCACGACCCTCGGCTCTCCGAGTGGTGTCCCTCTATCTTCTCTGCTCCTTGGCGTCGTCTCCCGAATTGATCTCTGCGTGAACCTTGGGGAGGGGTCTTTAAATAGCCTCAGGGAACCCTCGGTCAAAGAGGAGGCCGAACCGACCTAAAAAAGGGCTGGGCCGGCTGGCCCAATGAGCCTAGGCCGGCCGGCCTGGCACTTTCATTCGCCGGCTCGTGTTCATCTTTCTCCCCAAGTCTCCTGGAATCTTCTAGAGTTTATGTCTTTCACGATTGCACCCCTTTAGACGTCGTTATCTTCGAGATTTCTTCAAGGAGAAGGATAGGATGGAAAATCCTTCCTTAAATACCTCTTTGCTTTGCTTAGCCCCGAAGTATCTTGATCTTATCTTGTGGGCTTTGTCTTTTGGGCTTCATTGGAGGGTGGATATGCATGAACAGGCCTCTAATCATCATGGCCTTCGATTCTTTGTTCGGGCTTTGGCCTTCGTCATTCTTCGTGTCATCGCGTGA
The DNA here is from genome assembly GCF_016808335.1 of Panicum virgatum. Taxonomy (NCBI): domain Eukaryota; kingdom Viridiplantae; phylum Streptophyta; class Magnoliopsida; order Poales; family Poaceae; genus Panicum; species Panicum virgatum. Next base: position 17,097,954 of record NC_053151.1, read on the forward strand.
TCGTGGGCCTCGCCATTTCATACTCCAAAATTGGTAAAAAACATGCAAAAATGAAGTACCTCCAAAATATATGTGCAAACGTGAAAACGACCAATAATTGGGCCGAGGTTAGGATGGTTAGTGATTTTGATATTAAATTTATGCCATTATCAAAGTTAAACAGGGAATAAAATGGATACTTAAGGAGCACCAACAGGGTGCTCAGTTCATTGCCCGGTTCTGGGAGCATTTTCACGCCGCCCTCGGCACTCAGCTCCTCCGCAGTTCAGCTTATTGTCCCCAGATTGACGGCCAGACATAAAGGATAAATCAAATATTGGAGGACATGCTTAGAGCATGTGTGCTCACCTATAATCAAAAATGGGATGAGTGCTTGCCATTGGCTGAGTTTGCTTATAACAATAGTTATCAAGAAAGCATCAAGATGGCTCCATTTGAGGCCTTATATGGATGGAAATGCAGAACGCCATTGAATTGGTCAGAAGCTGGGGAGAGAACTTTCTTTGGTCCTGATATAGTAAATGAAGCAGAAGAGCAGGTTCGGGTTATTCAGGAAAATTTGAAGATTGCCCAATCCCGACAAAAGAGTTACGCGAACAAGAAACATCAATCTATCCTGTTTCAAGTGGGGGATCATGTCTATCTGCGGGTATCTCCAATGAAAGGGGTTCAACGATTCGGTGCGAAGGGAATGCTTGCACCTCGCTATGTTGGGCCTTTTCTTATTAGTGAGCAGTGTGGACCAGTGGCATACCGCCTAGAGCTTCCTGCTCACTTATCCGGGGTTCATAATATTTTTGATGTCTCTCAGCTCCGGAAATGCCTCCGTGTTCCAGAAAAGGTGATTGACATAGAAAAATTACAACTGGAGCCCGATCTTGTCTATCCGGAGTATCCAATTAAAATTGTTGATCACAAGACAAGGGTCACTCGGAATCAAACCAGTGATTTCTATAAACTGCAATGGAGCAATCACTCCGAGCGGGAAGCTACTTGGGAGACGGAGGAATTTGTTCGGACAAAATGTCAGGAATTGCTACAAGTCTATCGAGGTACACACCAATTTCTAACTCTCCCTTTAACCATTCATTAAATCTCGGGACGAGATTTCTTTTAGGGGGTAGGATTGTAACACCTGCCTCACGGACAGTCGCTCTGGGACGGCGAACGGTCTGCCCAGGCGACGCCCAGGTATTTATCTGGATGGATGTGGGACCTGCCTGTCATTCCTCCTCCTTCTCCAAACTTCGACCAGTGACGAGCAGAGCTCGTCCGCTCGCCTCGTGGTCGCCCTTCTTCCATCGATCTCCCTCCTCCGGCCACCACACCTTGATTCCTTGTGCGAGCATCGTCCCCAGCATCTCCTCCACCTTCCCCAACCCCCAGCCCATCTTCTCCCGGTCGAAATCGCCCCAACTGCCGCCGGTCACCATTGGAGCCCGCTTGAAGCTTGCTCCACCGTCAATCCGCTTCTCCGGTCATCCTCCACCCGAACCAACTGCGGGAATGGATTCGTGGTGGGTTCCTTGTGCTTCTGGCCTTTTTCCCCTTCCGTTGTGCGCCGCCGATGCCGGTGAACGGCTGCCGCCGCCGCGCTTGCTGCCGCCTGTTGTGCGGTGTCCAGGGATATGAGTCACGGACGGTCCTCCTAGGTGGGCACGGACATTCTGCCGGTCAGGTTAGAAGTTGTCCAGAGATGATGTTGTCTCTGGTGGTTTCGCAAATTGTACAGCGGGCGGTGCGCTATTGGAGAGCGGACAGTCCGCCGTAGGGATCGAAGTTTGTCCAGAGATGAAATTTTCTGGTGGGGTTCGCAGGGGTGAACTACGGACGGTCCGCCAAGGAGGGCCGGACGGTCCGCCAAGGAGGGCCGGACGGTCCGCAGTAGAGTTTAAGATCTTCCCAGAGGCGTCATTGTCTCTGGAGGTTTGGCGTGGGTGTATTCCGGACAGTCCGCTAAGGGTGAGCGGACAGTCCTCCAACCAGTATAGAAATTGTCTAGTGAGGTAGTTGGGTCTGGTGGGTCTACAGAGTTGAACTGCGGACGGTCCGCCACTTGGGTGCGGACAGTCTGCAAGGCATTTCAGTTTGATGTGTAGTAGTTGCATCATTGAGCTGCACTTAATTGTTCCATACGCATTTGTGTAGCATCCGCCGTTGAGGACGCCGTGTTTGAGGTGATTGCGGCACCGTAGGAGCAGCCAGATCAAGCACAGGAGGAGAGGCGTGAGAACCCAGCCCAAGGCCCGTCTGATCCTAGTTCTGAGCAACAGCCACAAGGCAAGCCCCGGTGCACATCCTATTATGTTGAATTGTGACACCTATATACGTAACTATTACTTGTGCATTAGGTTTAGGAATTGTTTGGAACCCTAGTTGCATGATCCCTAGGATTCCCGGAGTTATACTAGTGTGTATAGGACGAATAGAAGTACTATGCTTAATGGGTTTCCGGTAGAAGACGAGTGATCCCTTGCACTCGCAAGATATAGTATGTTTAGAAGACGAGTAATTTCCAGTTACTCGTGAGAGATGAGATATAATTATATTCCAGTACATGAGATGTTGAATTCGATATGGAATAATTGGAGAATTGAGACTGGACGGGGGAAAGATGAGGATGTTTAGGTATGGTAGCAGGACAGGGTTCCTGGTTGTCTTAGCCCCGTCTGTGTCGATTAAGGACCGGTCGTTGTGACAGTGCTGATCGGGGATTGAATTGTACTAACCGCATGCCGGGAGTAGGAGGTAGTCGAAACCGGTAAGTCTAGTACTACCTTGCTTCGAAAGTACAGGACTCCATCTCACCTCCGGGGTAGTTGAGTAGTCGCAGGGAGTTGGGGATGCATGTATTACTTTTGGTGGTCTCATGTTGAGCTCGGCTCACCATATGATGGTGGGGCGGTCCTGTAGTTCGAGGCGGGGAGGGGAAGGGTTGGTGCGTGTGGTCCGATGGGGCTTATACTTGCCGTGTTGGTTAGGTCAACCTTGCAAGGTTAAATCGGATCGATTCGCCGTGTCTGGCGGTTATGAGGGCCTTGATCTCTTTGTCGCCTCGTAGAAATGAATTAGAAATGTTAGTGACAAATGATGGAACCACTTTGAATCACTACTGTAATGCTCCAACATGATTGTTGTAGATAGGCCAACATTAGATGAGAGTCTTTCTATATAGAACATGTGGCTAAAACATTGAAAGTAAGGATCCAACTATAGATGCTTTTCTGCAAAACAACTCACTTGCCAGAAAGCCGTGCATGTCTAGATAGGGGCTATGTATACCTATGGTCAGGTAAGCCTTGCTGAGTATTAGTATACTCAGGATTTGTTGCCACAATTATTTCAGAACACCCGGATGTCAACTTATGTCCCTGCTGCGTTAAGTTCATCCGTCATGATGCAAAGGGATGGGAGGTTGTGGAGCCCGACGCCTAGTTAGGGGACTTCTCGTTGAACACTTGTGGTAGATGTAGGCCTTTTACATCTGGTAGAACTCTAGATTTGGTAATGTAAAGTTTGTGAATTATGTAGGTATTTCAACTTGGTTTGAAAAACTTATGGCAGAATCTCGTGTATAATGTTGTAATTTCAAATATGTGTCGTGCTTGTACCATCTGCGCCCACCTTCGTATGAGACTATCGGTGTTGTTTCGATCGGGATGTGGGTTCCGATATGTTCAAATGACGGTCATTACGTTTAATTAGAGTTTTAATTTGGCGGTTGTCACAGTCACCCTGCTGCGGTGGTGCTGGTGCAAGCTGTTTCCCTGCGGCAGCTGCTTGCGTGTATATGCTGTGCGTTTCCTTTTCCTGCTACTGCTCCTCCAAGAAAGAACGGAACTTCCCTAGAGTTTTAAACCTGTTTTTTCTCCCAGATTTTAGTTCCCCTCGGATTCCTTTCCGCTGCCCGAGATTTTTTCCATCTTTGCTTGTCTCAATCGCCAATCGTTAGGGGGGCATGTTCTTTTACTTTTTCTTATTATTTTGCAACTGGTGCCTTCCGGATCCAGAGCTAGAGAGAGTTGCTACTCAGGTGCATGTGCTGCTATGTCCTGCCTGCTTGATGTGCTGTACGTAAGTTTTAATTTGCACGTTGCCTGTTTTGTTTTCTTTCCGTGTATTTACAGATGGTATTCTTTGTGTTGTGATGTAGTAATTTGAGTAGCCTTTGCTTTTTGCAACCAAGAGCATCTCCAAGAGTACCTAATATATTTGCTCCCAATAATACTAAATACAAACAGACTCAAATCGGAACCCGCTGAATGGAAGCACAGATGCTAGGTATACATGCATACAACTTTGTTAACATCCTTTTTTAAATGCATTCCAACACAAGTATTGCCTCCAATGTCTTTACTAACAAACAGTACATCACACAAAACAAGGTTAACTTTCATATGTACATGTATAGATACTGCACAGATTGAGGGGCGACATCAAATTAAGACCTGCGCCGCGTACATTAACATCATCTTACTAAAGAACACACAAACTTTAAAGTAGTACTTACAGTTTCAAAGCCCAGTATAATATATGCAGACTAATGACTATTTCCTTGTCATGACTTTACACTATGATGTAATATAACTTCGTACCATAATTTTATTTTACTTTCTATCGTAACAACTTTTCAAGCACTGCTCTTTGCCGCGCGCGCCCATGCGCGCGCAATACACTAGTAACTATACAAGCCTATCAGATAACTGACAAAACCAATACAGTGAGGTCAAAACAAATTGAGTAAATACACAATAACCCAAGACTGTTGTGGTCTCATTTTAGGTGCATACAGTAAAGGTAAGAAAATCTGTTGGGCTCACAATGAGCTTGTTGGATACTTGTACATAAGCAACGTAAAATTTTCCATACTTCAATTGCTCAGAAGTTTTCTACGTTCTAATGACAAGAGAAATAGTTTTGCCAAGTCATGATGATTTCTCCATACTCTTGTAGGGCCTCCAAATGTGAACACCTAAAAAGAACACTCACATTATGTGTTACAATGATTCAAAACTTCAGCGGTTAGGAAATAATATCAATACCAATATACCTCTGATGTTTTAGAGATAAAAAAGATGGGGAAATTCAGTAATTGATCATATCAGCATTGTTTCTTTATCAAAGTATTTGAAACATGTATTCATAACTTTCCCATTGTTCATTTATAAAATTACTATTTGTTACCAGACAGCTAGGAGCACTACTACAGAACAGGCGATTTGTCCCGGTCCGGGACAAAAAGAACCCTTTTGTCCCGGTTGGTAACACCAATAGGGACAAAAGGGGCTGCCAGCGCCATGTGCCTGGCGCACCCTTTTGTCCCGGTTGGTGTTACCAACCGGGACAAAAGGTCCATTTTTTTCCTATTTCTCATTTCTCAATTCTTTTTCTATTTCAATTATACTTTTGCATTTCAATTAAACTTATGTAATTGAATTCAGTGTGTAAGATCTCCACTAATATATACATATATATAGTTACTTATATAATATTTGTCCTAGATAGTTTCCATATATAAACATATATATATACACATATATATTATTGGAGGGCTTAAATATATAATACATACATACTCATAAATAGAAATATAATACATACACAAACATATATATTTACATAGGTATATAAATTCTTAATTATATATATATATGCGTATATTATCATATTTGCTGCGGTTGTTAATGTGAGATTGTCCATCATAGTAGAATTCGCCTTTTGGATCGAGGACTTGCTCAACAATAAATCCGGACAATTGTTCTTGAATCGCCATAATATTTTCCTCCGGTATGAGTTTATCGCGCATCTCCTCGACCTATGGAAAAGGGGGATAATTAATTTTGACTAATTAAAATACGAGTTCAAATATTAACAAGTTTTTTACTTACTTCCTAATCCCAATCTGCCAAGGCCCTTGGAGGACCTACTAGACTGTGGATGTTCTCGCATACATAGTATGTGCATAAATTAGTGCCTTGTTTCTGCCCCATACACTTTAAGAGAGAAGAAATTATCAGGTATTTACATGAATATATAATAAAACTAATGAAACGTGCAACTAATCATCCAAGTGCGTACCGCAAAATCTGTCTTGATCTTCAATTTCTTGTCCAATCTGCCTGGATGATTTTTAGCGACTTGTTTCCAAACCCTGTGCATGATTAGAACAATTATAGTCAAGTAACAAAGTGATTCAAATTATCGGTCATCGACGGAATAGTGGTAGAATTACTTTTTCATCATGTTAAGAAGATCATTGTATTGTTCTGGAGGTCTCCTTAATGAGTCCATAATCACCATCATGCTAATGTCGACAAGTATGACTATTAGGACCCAGTGTTGACTGCAAGATTATACAGAATAGTTCAGGTTTAAACAATTTGATGATACAGAATAGAAAGAGTTAGACGGAAGGAATCACTCACGCAAAGTTGTAAGGAAATAATATCATTTGTTGTTGTGATGAACGCTTATGTACTTGAATAAGTTTTGGAATATCTCATCGGAATTGTCACGTAGAAGCCTCCAATTACAAGTAATTGGGTCGATGAAGCCGAGGTGAGAGTATCCCTTTCTCCTGCAAGTTTGTATATCCATTCTACATGATACCGAATAAACCAAGGGATCAGTATGTTGAGATCATGCAAAACAATACGTAAGGAGAGTAAAATACTTATAGAACCCACAAGCCGACCATAGAGATGTCGAGGTCCTCCTGATGGAATAGTTGGTAAACTTCTTCTCAGTTTATCCATATAATGGCCTCCCCCCATAAGAAATCATCATCTTTAATATTTGCGCCCTGCATGAAGATGCAATCGGCCATCACACACTTGTAGTACTGGTGCAGCTTATACATTTGCGTTGGAAGTACGGACACTACTTCCGGAGGTATAAGAGATTTGCCCAGCTCATACGTCCATTTGACGACCACATCGGTCTTTGGAATATCTTCTCCCCCTGCAATCTGAGCCACCGTCAGATTTGCTTCTTTCAAAAATGTAACAAAGTCTTGTTGTAGCGTCGTCTGTCCCACTACGAGAGGCTCTATTGATTGTTTCTTTTGGGCTCCGAGCTGTGGAACGTCGGACGATGACAACTTTGATTGTCTCTTCTTTTTCTCAGTAGTTTTGATAATTGTGCGGTCGTAGTCAGAAGGGGGATCTCTCGGAATGAATTTTCTCTTATTTACTTCGCACATTCCCTTAAAACATTTCAAATCTCCCGGATTTATCACTTTCTCAGGCTCCAACTTCGGCTTGAAGTGCTCTTTAACTCTTTCTTGAGTTATCCGATCGCATTCTTCAAGGCCCATGTCCCAGGGTTTAATAGGATCCTCCTTGGTTTTTTTCTTCTTTTCCTTCTTCTTTGGAGGCTCCTTAGCCGATGCAGCTACCTTCTTTGCCGGCGGCTGTTTCTATTTCTTTGCCGGCGGTGGAGGGGGTGACCAAAGAGGTGACAGTGACGTTTGAGTGTTCATCGGCGCATGAGATGATGGTGATGGAGAATGTGCCGGTGAACCTTGCCGGGACAGTGCTGCCCTTGGGGAGTTTTGCGGAGATGCCGGCCTTGGAGAAGCATGCTGAGAGGCCGGTATTGGTGTTTGATCATCCGACTTTATGACAATGTAGTGCTTATCCCATAGGATGTAGCCATGAATGGCTTCTGCTAGTGTCCTCTCCCCATCGCCACCAGGAATATCAAGCTCGAGCATCTCCCAACCCTAGCACACCTGCTCCATGCCAACTCTTGTGTATCCTGCTAGAATTTGCTGCCCGTGGTACACGTCGCCTAGTTGGGTTGGCATGGCGGTACCGTACACAACAGTGAACATTAAGTTTTTAATGGCAGTCTGCAAGTCACAAGGTGTCCGCTGGGTGATCTCATCCACTAGAATTTACTGCGGGGCCGTCGCTTCAACTTTGGCCTGGATTCCCATTGGCTTGACGGCGACGTCTATGGAAGCGCAGCTTCTTTTCCGCTTAGACAGATGATCAGCTGCGACATTAGGCTCTGGAGGCACCGGTTGCGCTTGCTGTTGCTGGCTCATTGCTATGGCCACTTGGTGTTGAACCTCTTCCTACAGTCTTTGATCATGTGACATGAGCCGTTCCTCTAGCCTTCGCAAGTGCTCCCGCTCATCATTCTTTCTTCTTTGCCGGCTTCTATATGATTCAATGTAATCCCTGAACCCATACTTCCATGGAACCACGCCTTTGCCTCTTGTGCGGCCTGGATGTTTTGGATTCCCAAGGGCGTAAGTCAACTCGTCCCTCTCTCTATCCGGCTGGAATGTTCCCTCGGCCGCTGCTTGTATGGCCTCCTGTAGTCTCTGGGCTGCTAGCTGGATTTCTGGCCCATAGATGCAAGCCCCAGTCAATGGGTCCAAGCTTCCCCCGTGACCATAAAACCAGGTCCTTGACCTTTCAGTCCAGTTCATGGTAGCAGGTTGGATGCCTTTGTCAAGCAGATCTTGCTCCATCTTCTCCCATTTGGGTATTGCAAGCTTGTAGCCTCCTTGTCCTAGAGTGTGATGGTACACTTTCTTCGAGGCATTATCTTTGGCCTTCTGCACCTTCTGAAACCCAAGCTCTGAAGACTTGTATTGCACAAATACATCCCAGTGACCCCTGAACTTTTCGAGCTCGCCGGTAAACACGGGCGTGGTCCCGGTCTTGATATATTTCTTCGTCAATATTTTCTTGAATGATTGCAGCTATTCGGCCATCTTGCTCAGGGTCCAGCGCTTGCATATCTCTTCTGATTCAGCTGGAACCGTGAAGTTCTTCTTAAGCTCCCGCCAACACCATTCTTTTTCTCTCTCGGGTACCGCATCCCGTTCCTCGCTTGGACTGGAAGCTTCCCATAACCTGAATCTGATCGGGATGTAGTCCCTAACAATACATCCAGATTGTCTTATGAATTTTTTGGCAGCATCTTCTAGAGCGATCGGTTCATCATCTGGACCAACTTCTGTTATTATGTACCGCCCTTCCAGTTTCTTTGTCGGGCCTCGCTTCATCTTTTTCTGCTGCGACGATGATCCAGACGGCTATACAAAAACATTCATATACTTATATAGTATTCATATAGATTCAGATGAAAATATGATGTTCAATACAAGTAAATATAGTTGTGATATGAACATTAGCACTTTGTTCACCAGCATCGTCATCTTGCTCTGCAGCAGCGTCATCTTGAATGGATGGTGCCTCAATTCCATCACCGGACATATTCAAATATATGTCGGTATTGCTGCCATCATCAGCTTGTTTAGGGGCATCTCCTTGTGCACCACTACCTTCGGCAATCATATTCAACAGGAACTGTTCATCTTTCTGTTTGTTGTCGCGGGTCCATCGTAACTAAAAAATGAATACAAATAAAACTCTTAAGAAAATTCTCTAAAAAAATTCACATATTTGTGTTAGCGCGAGTTTGCGAGCTCGAGAAGTAATATAAATGACACATTTGAATTAAGAATGAAGAATACATGTAATTAAAGTATTTGAATGACATAATTAAATAATAAAAACATGATAAATTAAAGTCTTTGAATAGATATAGTCACAGAATAGATATAAATCAATTCTACTTTACATAATAGATATAGTCACAAGGATTCCAAAAAGTCCTTATTTGCCCCGGTCGAGTAGAAGACTACATTTGGATCGGACTTCGTTTAGCTGGACGTTTCTTTGGATCGTCGTACGATTAGATGGACTAGGATTGGATCGGACAACAACGTTTACATGGACGAGGATTGGATCGAACGACTACGTTTACATGGAAGAGGATTGGATCGGCGTACAAGTAGATGGACAAGGATCGGCGTACGAGAAGATGGACGAGGATCGGACGATTACGTTTACATGGAATAGAATCAAATCGGCGTACGTTTAGCTGGACGAGGATTGGATCGGCGTACATACAGACATACACATATACATATACACATATACATACACATTAATATATTTACAAATTAAATATAATTTCACTATAAATTAACTCATTAAAAAAATTAACACCTAATTTACATCAAATTAAATATCATAATTTACAATTTATGAAATTCACACAAAAAAATTAACACATTAAACAAATTAAATTTACTAAAATTCATTTTCAACTAATTTCATACTACATTAAAATAAATACCCTAATTTACCATTTACAAATTAACACATTAAACAAATTAAATATACTCAAATTTGTAAATTAACACCTAATTTACATCAAACTATGGTTTTAATTTGCACAAAATTCACTAAAATTTGATCATAAATCACTAAGATTTGAGCATAAATTCACAAAAATTTTAGGGTTTGGGGGCCGGGGCGGCGGCGGCCCACGGTCGGCGCGTGCTCACGTACGGCAGCGAGGTCGCGGTGGCGGAGCTCGGGGCGACGCACGTGCGAGGCGGAGGTCGAGGACAACGATGGCGCAAGCGGAGCGGCGGTGGACGACGGCGCGCGAGCGGGGAGGAGGACGACATCGATGGCGCTTGGGGTGGGGGCTCGGGGACGGCAGAGATCGGGGACTACATCGCGGTGGGGTGGCGCTCGGGGACGGCTGACCTCGAGACCGACGGGTCGGTGGGGCGGCGAAGCTCAAGGCGGCGCTCGGGGACGGCGGAGCTTGGGGCGGCACTCTGGGATGGCGGAGCTCGGGACTGACGGCGCGTCCTCAGGTGGCGGGGGACGGCGGCGCTCAGGGACAACGACGGCGGCGAGCAGGAGGCGGTGGGAGCAGGGGACGACGGCGGCGCGGCGCAGATCAAGAACTGACCAAGTGTTAGAGGAAGGCAGAGGAAGATGGGAGATATATTGGGGGCGGGGGGGGGGGGGTCTTTTGTCTCGGGTGGAGCCACAACCCAGGACAAAAGGGGTTTCTAGGCGGGTCGGGAAAATTCCCAGCCCGCGGCCCACCTTTAGTCCCGGGTGGATCTACCAAATCTTTTGTTTGTTTTTGGTTCTTTTTACTTCTCTTTTAAAATAGGCTTTCATTTGTTAATACCCTGCAAAAAAATTATGGTTCCAAAAATTATAGAACAACATTTCTTATCTCTATATAGACTTGATACACGCAACAAAAATGTTTAATTTTCATTCAAGTGATTGGGTCAACGAAATATCTAATTTTTTTGAAATCATATTTTTTATTTTGACCATGCAAAAATATATTAGGTGAATAAATTTTTCCAAACTTTTTCTTTTCGACAGAAAGTGGGTTCTATCACGATATTAATGTTTAAAAAGTGAGTTTAACATAAAACTAAGCAATTTCATGACATTAATGTGTAGTGTGTGAGTTTGTGAGACAGTGCGTGTGTTAGTGAGATTGTGTGTTAGTGAGAGAGTATAGTGTGTTAATGTGAATTTAATTTCATGAAATCAATAAAATTAGTTGAGTAATCCATATTATTGTATAAAAATTATACTTGAGTCTGATAATTAAGTGAAAACTATAAAAAATAATATATATATATATAACACATAAAGGATAATGGTACAGTACATATATAATAAAAGTATTCGAATTGTCATTACTTTTGTATACAATAATAGGAAATGATTCAAGTACATGAATGATTAGCGGTAACAGACTTTCTCTTGACAAATGTCCCTTGATTATGATCACGGCGCAAGTATGGAGCATCATCATTGGCTAGCAGGATACATGGATCAGCATTTACTTCGAAAGGTGGAATGGCAATAAAGTTATTATATTCTTCTGACAAGTCTGTCTTGTCCTCCACTCCAACGATGTTTCTCTTCCCTGATAGAACTATGTGTCGCTTAGGCTCATCTTTTTGCTTGTTTATCCCCTTCTTTGGCTTGCTGGACATGTCTTTAATGTAGAAAACCTAAGCGACATCCTAGGCTAGGACAAACGGCTCGTCTCTATACCCAAGATTGTTGAGATCAACTATTGTCATCCCATACTCACCTTTTGTTACCCCTCCTCTAGATAGCTTAACCCATTGGCAAGGAAATAGAGGCACCTTGAAATTGGGACCATTATCCAGCTCCCATATCTCTTCAATGTAGCCGTAATATGTGTCCTTTTTTCGATTATTGTCCGTGGCATCCATACGGACACCGCTGTTTTGATTGGTACTCTTTTTATCTTGGGCTGTCGTATAAAATGTGTTACCATTTATCTCGTACCCTTGGTATGTTAAGATATTCCAAGATGGTCCCCTAGTCAATAAGAACAGTTGTTCACTTATATCCAAGTTATGCATTAGATGCTTCCGCAACCAGCTGCCGAAAGTGTTCATGTGCTCATGTGTAATCCATGCCTCAGACTTTTCCGGGAATTCGGAGAGCAGAATCTTCTTGTGTTCCTCGATATACGGGTCAACCAAGGATGATTGTTGAAGAACGGCATAATGCGCTTTCTTAAATGAGAAATCATCTGTGCAGACATGAGATTTCTTTTCTAATGTACCCTTTCCATTTAGTCTCCCCTCATATCTTGATTCAGGGACCCCAATCGGTTTAAGGTCATCAATAAAGTCAACACAAAAGTCAATGACCTCCTTAATTCCATAGGCACTGGCAATGCTTCCTTCTAGATGAGCTCGATTATGAACACATTTCTTGAGTACCCCCATGAACCTTTCTAATGGGAACATGTTATGTAGAAATACTGGTCCGAGGATATCTCTTTCACAAGGTGCACTAGAGGATGTGTCATGATGTTGAAGAAAGATGGTGGAAATATCAGCTCAAAGCCAACAAGGCATTGCACCAAATCGTTTTGCAGCTTTATCAAATTGTCCGGGTCAATTACCTTCTGAGAAACTGCATTGAGGAAGGCACATAGCTTCACGATGGTTAACCGGATGTTATCAGGCAGAATCCCCCGCAGGACAACCAGAAGAAGTTCGGTCATAATCACATGGCAGTCATGGGACTTGAGATTTGTAAATTTCTTCTCTGCCAAATTTAGGATTCCTTTTATATTGGATGAGTATCTAGATGGAACCTTTATACTGCTCAAGCAGTCAAACATGCTTTCCTTCTCTTCCGTGCTAAGAGTATAGCTGGCAGGACTTAAGTATTCTCGTCCATTATCTTGCTGTTGTGGATGTAAGGCATCTCATTCTTCCATACGTTGCAATTCTTGACGTGTTTCTAGTGTATCTTTTGTCTTTCCATAAACTCCCAAGAATGCTATCAGATTGACACAAAGATTCTTCATGAGGTGCATCACATCAATTGCATGACGAACATCTAAGACTTCCCAATATGGTAGCTCCCAAAATATAGATTTCTTCTTCCACATGGGCGCCATTCCGTTTTCGTTCGTAACAGGTTGGCTACCAGGACCCTTCCCAAAAATAACTTCTAGATCTTTTACCATGTCGAATACGTCTTTACCACTACGGTGCATCGGTTTTGTTCGGTGGTCCGCTTGGCCTTTGAAATGCTTGCCCTTCTTTTGTACTGAATGCCTGATGGGAAGAAACTGACGATGACCCATATATACAACCTTCTTACAGTGAGTCAACTATATATTATCGGTATCATCTAAACAGTGTGTGTGCATGCTTTATATCCCTTGTTCGAATGTCCTGACAAGTTACTAAGAGTAGGCCAGTCATTGATTGTTACGAACAGCAATGCTCGTAGGTTGAAGTTTTCCTGTTTGTATTCACCCCACATCCATACACCTTCATCGCCCCAGAGCAATAAGAGTTCTTCGACCAATGGTCTTAGGTACACATCAATGTCATTTCCTGGCTGCTTTGGGCCCGGGATAAGCACTGGCATCATGATGAACTTCCGTTTCATGCAGAGCCATGGTGGAAGATTGTACATACAAAGAGTCACAGACCAAGTGCTATGACCACTGCTCATCTCACCAAAAGGATTCATGACATCCGTACTCAAACCGAACCTTATGTTTCTCGCATCCAATTCAAATTCAGGGTACGTTCTATCTATTTTTCTCCACTGTGACCCATCAGCGGGGTGTCTCAACATTGAGTCTTGCTTGCATTCCTGTTTGTGCCATCGCATCAACTTAGCATTATCTTTATTTCTAAACAGACGCTTCAAATGTGGTATTATAGGCGAATACCACATGACCTTTGTAGGAACTCTCTTGCGGGGACGCTCCCCCTCGACATCACCAGGATCATTTTTTCTGATCTTGTAATGCAATGCACTGCATTTGGGACATGCATCCAAATTCTCGTACTCGCCTCGGTAGAGGATGCAGTCGTTGGGGCATGCATGTATCTTTTGCACTTCCAATCCAAGAGGGCAAACAAGTTGTTTGGCTTCATACGTTGTGGTAGGCAATTCGTTGTCCTTAGGAAGTATTTTTTAACAAGTTTCAGTAATTCACCAAATCCCTTGTCGGACACACCATTTGTCTCCTTCCATTGCAGCAACTCCAAGGTGCCAAGCTTCTTCAATCCATTTTCACAATCTGGGTACAACAACTTACGGTGGTCCTCTAACATCTTCTGGAACTTCAACCTCTCTATTTCACTCTCACAGTTTGCCCACACATTGTGCAGTGCCTACCTCAGATCGTCGTTGGGATCATCTTCTGCTACATCTACTTCGGGCTCTTCCATGGGAATATTTTCATCGAATGCACCGAATCCAGCATTCTCGGGAAAGTGGTCATCAAAATCTTCTTCTTCATTGTCTTCCATGGTAACCCCCTATTCTTCGTGCTTCGTCCAACAAACATACTTCTCCATGAAACCATTTGCGAAAATGTGGCTGTGTAGGATTCTTGAAGAGGAGTAATCCTTGTTATTGTTGCAATGAACACACGGGCAACACATAAAACCATTCTTCTTGTTTGCTGTTGGCGCTCCTTAAGTACCCATTTTATCCCTTGTTTATCCTTGATAATGGCATGAATTTAATATCAAAATCACTAACCGTCCTAACCACGGCCTAATTATTGGTCATTTTCACATTTGCACATATATTTTGGAGGAACTTCGTTTTTGCAGGTTTTTGGCCTATTTTGGAACATGAAATGACGAGGCCCGTGATCGAGCGCTAACACGAAGAAAGATGAAGGCCAAAGCCCAAAGGAAGGACCAAAGCCCATGTTGCTTCGAAGCCCATTCATGCACATCCATCCTCCAAGAGAGCCCAAAGGACCAAGCCCACGAAGATGAAATCAAGATACTTCGGGATTAAGCAAAGCAAATGAAGATTTAAGGAAGGATTCCCTATCCTATCCTTTCCTCGAAGACATCTTCAAGATAACGACGTCCAAAGGGGTGCAATCGTGAAGGACATAAACTCTAGAATATGCGAGGAGTCTACACGCAAAAGATGAGACCAAGGCGGGCCCGAAAGAGGGTAGGCCTTCCGGCCTAGGCCCATGAGCCGGCCGGCCTAGCCCGTTTCCGAGGCGGTTCAGCCTCCCCTTCGACCGGTGGCTTCCTCGGCTCATAAATAGCTCGCACCTTATTCAACTCGCGGCATCCATCCACCCAGAACTCGACGAAAACCTAGAGCCAAGAACGGAGGGAGACGATGGCCGCCGCAAGTCTTTGAAGTTGTCTAGGAGATGGCTTAGGCCGACCCTAGCTGCCATGGCCTCCCTGCGTGGTTGTGTCATGGTGGAGTTCATGAGCTAGTTGGAGTCGTCGATGGTATGTACTCGGTGGTGACGATCCAAACGAATCTATTATGTGAATAATGTCTTCATGTCATCCGATCTATTTAGCGATCAAGTATCTCCTAGGTTGATGCTTGGGAGTACCTCTTTTGTTGATTTCGTTCTTTCTTTGGTGCACTTGTTCTTAGATCTATTCTTAAGATAGGTCACTTAGGGTGTTCTTGTAGCTGTGGTGGCTAAGGGTTCATGCCGGACATACCAAAGGGGTTCGACACATCTTCATGCTCTGAAACTACTCTACCGATAGGGAGTGCCGTGACAGGGCGTAGCCTGTGTAAGATTTGGGATTTCGAGGGTCAATTTAGAGGTCGCGATTTAAAGAAGCTTTGGATGAGATGCATGTTGTGCTTACTCGTTTAGCTAGAACTACAACTAGAATGCGTGTGATAGGCTTAGTCATACCTTCGGTCATGCTTTATCCTTACCGATGTTCATGGATGCGATTAACCTCTACACAACACTCATATCTATCAAAGGTTTACTCTATATGTGCAATTCATGCTTCATGTTAGGATAGATCCGTTAGATGAGATGGAAAACCTTAGGTAGTTCTTTGTCGATCCACGGATTGATAAACCTTGGGGGACTACTCTAAGGGAAAAGCTACCACGATCCGTGCGCTTGCGGTACATAAATTGGGGCGCTAAGGAGCGTCAACTTTTGCCTCAGCCACAGACAAAAAATAATGCAGGCCTTCAATGAATTCGTTCGAACGTCGGTCAGCATTGTACATCCATTGCCGGTCCATCTGCATTTTAAAGAAATCGATTTGAATTCTTTACATGTATTGAATAAATAAAATATATCAAACCTAAATTAAACTAAATGTAACATAACATGAATAATTAAAAGATCTGCAATATCCATCATACATCATGATTAATTAAAAGGAGTACTTAATCCATTACAGAACTTAACAAAGGAGTACTCAACATGCAACTTAAAAATTCGCACAACAACACATAGGTTTTCAACCGTCCTTGCGCGGGAAAGCAGAATACTCTCACGGATTTCTTGCTGGCGCAGAAGAAGATGGCGGAGCTGAAACCTCCGAGTTCTGTGGTGACGAACCGTAATGCCGCAACAAATTATCAAGATCAAACGGAGGTTCCTCGCCCCTTGCCACACATTCTCTATATTCTTTTTCCAAATAACGGAGCACTGCCCTATGAAAAGCGCTAGGTTTCTTGCACCGTCGACCTACTGGAGTTGTGCCCTTCTCTCCAGAAGGACAATGATCACCCCCACCACCGCCACTCCCTCCAGATGCTGAAGCCATATTTTACTGGAAAACACTTTTATTTTTCACAAAATTATAAATTCTTACAATTACAATGCAAATATTATTTACTATTACAATTACAATGATCAGATTAATTACTCTTGCAAATAACAATGAAAACATATAAAAAGACGAAATCTCTAATTAATTGAAAGAAATCTCAATAACTCCTAATTATTTTGACACCCTTCAGTTTCAAGAGAATACTCTTTTCAATATCTAGAAACCCTCTAGAAGAAAAAAAACTTTATTTCAGAAAATGTATATGTCGGTAACCTCGACTCTGCGGTGATGACACTGCCTTTCGGAGGGACACGGTGCTGTACAAGTACGTCACCAATAGGCCAGTCACAACACCAACATTTACGGTTGATAGGAACACAGTACTTGGCACAGGCAGCATGCTCGTTGATATGCTCTCAGTGCAACAACAGCCACGCTGACTGTAACAAATGCTGTGTTCGTATTAACCGCAAGTGCTGGTGTTGCGACCAGCCCATTGGTGACGTCCTTATAACGCATCGTGTATCCCTGAAATGTAGTGCCACCACCGTTGAATGGAGATTAACGACGTATACTTGTTTCGAAATAAAGATTTTTAAGCTTCTAGATGGTTTCAGTGTGAGCATGAACGAATACATCACTAGAGTGTCAAAATAATCCATTCATAATACAAAATATTCTAATATACTCATTTCATTAATTCATTCATTAATACAAAAATCAACTATCCACAATATGGTCATATATACAAGTAAATCACATGAAGTGTCTACACTCATTCTAAAAATTTCTACTATCCACATACTCATCTAAATCTAAAAGAAAATCACACATAGATATGCAATCTAAATGTCCAAGAAACGAGCTACACATTTTCTCTATTTCTAAAGCATGCAATGAGCTACACAAGCCAAGGAAGAAGAGAAAAACAAGCCCCAAACCTTTTAGAGCCAATGGATGGACGAGGGAATCAAAGATCTTCACAAATGTGGTGAAGAAATGAGCAAGAACTCCCCTCTCCCGAGCCAAGAACAGCAAGAACAAGTGAGCTGAATGGCTCGGGCGGGGGGAGAGGGAAGGAGATAAGGGGGCCAAGGATTTTTGTCCCGGTTGGTGAGAGGGGCTTTTTATCCCGGTCGGTGGCTCCAACCGGGACAAAAGGCTGCGCGGACCTTTTGTCCTGGTTGGAGCCACCAACCGTGATAAAAGACCCCCCTTTTGTCCTGGTTGGTGCCTCCAACCAGGACATAAGGCCCCTGTCCCCCCCTGCTGGCCCGGCTAGCTGTTGGACCCGGGACAAAAGCCACCTATTGTCCCGGGCCCAAAGGAAGCCGGGACAAATGGCCTGGAACAAAGGCCTGTTCTGTAGTAGTGGAGGCCTCTAGTATATAAATCCATCAACATGCATGCCATTGTTCCCTACAAACAAAATGAGCCAACTGATGAGGACATCCCTGCCATACGTAACCCGGTGCATCGGTTACGCCGGATGCATCACTTACGCCATCGGTTACACCAAAGTTTACACCAAGTCCATCTACAATTATGCTTGAAGAGGTTACACCAAGACAAGACTTGGATACACCCACACAAGCATACTGTTAGAGTATATTAGGCAACTCTAGATGATATGGTTAGTTTAGGATTGATTGTAATCCCAAGATAACCTTTCTTATCTCTAGGAGAGGCTACTTGCCCTCCAAGCCATGTACTCCTATATAATCAGCCCAAGGAGCTCAACCAATATATCCCACGCATTATACGCATCCTACTTTTCTACATGGTATCACGAGTCTGGGTTCTAATGTAGGGTTCAGGCTTTCGCTGCCCCGCCCCGCCCCTGGGGAGATCGATCCCGATCTCCGCCGGGGGCAGTGCCCTCGTAGGATGCGCGGCGGATCCCTCTGATCCACTGCGCCATTGTGGTCTACAAGCAGCAGAGGGCATTACCTGTTCCCATCGCCGATTGGATCCATGGCTGCGCCGCATGTTATCCTCGACGGGCACTGCATCACCATGGTCCCGTCGCCGGGCCTGCCCTGCCTTCGCGTCGTCGCTCCTCCAGCTCCGCATCAAGATCCGCCGGCCCTTCCGCACAACATCTAGGCACCCCCCACCCACCAACGCCGCCGCACCGCTGCCCTGAGCGTGAGTGCGCGGCTGTGGAGGAAGTCGTGGGGGTGCCAGGCCATTGCGCTGTCAGGGCCATCGGGCCACCGCACCGCCGATCGACGACGCCGCAGGGCCGCGTTCCATCACCGGCTCTCTCCTTCACACCGTCGAGCATGCATCCACTTCGTCCTCAGTGCCGCTTTCGCCGTCGCCTTGCACACGAGGATGCGGCTGTGGGGGCAGTCTGGGGGTCGCTGGCCCGCTGCGAAGCTGGGGCAGAGGCTGCTCGGGATGCACCTCGCCTGCTGTCCCCCCTCCCCCCCTCTGCTATGCCTCTCTCTCCCTCTATCATTTTAACCGACGGTGGGACAGATGAGGATAAGGTGGGGGCAATCCAGCTAGGTGCACCCGAGATTGTATCTGGAGGTCTGCCCTATTGCTGCTATATTTTCTTTTTCGTTCCGATCATAGATCGGATTGTGTCGCCCTGCCATTCGTCGCCGCTTCATCGTCGACACTCCCGAGGATGAGGTTGTTGTTGCACCCTTCCAGGCTGCAGCGACGATGCTCATGATCAAGCCATTACTGCCGGTGTCGCTGCCTTCCAGTGGTGGCTGATCTAGCACTGACTCGTGGCCCCTCAGCGCCACCGGTCGACCACTCGACGCCCCAGGTTGACAACTCGGTGCTTTTGTTCGGCCCCTCGGTGACTCAGCACCACCTGCAGTACTCGGCGCCCCCCAACGCTGCCTGTCGGTGACTCAGTGCCACCTGCAGCTACCCGACGCCTCCGACCACCGGTCAGCGACTCAGCGCCACTTGCGGTCACTCGGCTCTCCAGTCATTCACTCGGCGTCTTCATTTGACTACTCGACACTACCCGGGCTGCCGCGCCCTCCTCCACGGCTTCGACCACGTCCACCTAGACTTCGGCACTAAGGGGCTACCATCTGCTTGACAAGCCTCTTCGGCTCCCATTCCAGTCACAACATCTGCTGCGCATCGGCGGTTGCGACTACGGGCGGTGTTATTTGTTCGACTTATTCTCCAATCTCATCTTTTGCGCGCTCCCGTTGTGACTGCGGGGGGATGTTAGAGTATATTAGGCAACTCTGGATATGATTAGTTTAGGATTGATTGTAATCCTGGGATAACCTTCCTTATCTCTAGGAGAGGCTACTTGCCCTCCAAGCCATGTACTCCTATATAATCAGCCCAAGGGGCTCAAGCAATATATCCCACACATTATATGCATCCTACTTTTCTACACATACAAAGGACTAGATACGTGCAGTCGTGCAAAGTTACTCCAACATGAGGTGCATGCTTTCCTATCTTAGTTACATACTAATATTTATGAGAGTTATATACTACCTATGTCGTGTACTCTCATGTTACTCAAGTTTACACATGAGGCTACAACGCTGGATTACATCGAGGGCGATGAGGGTTATGCCAAGAAAACCAAGGCTGCTGCCCCGAGAAGAAAGACTGACATGCCAAGACCCAGAGTTATGCTGCAAGTGTTTCAACTTCCTAGGCAAAACTATACCATTGCAGGAAGAGACTGCGCAAGGACAAATGATCACTTTCGTGAATACTGCGCAAAAGGCCTCGAGGTGCGTGGGATTAAAGGCCATCTAGGAACTGCCTCACCAGTTGGCCTTTTACCTTCCCAACGTGAAGAGTTCAGTTCATACTTATCTTAGAGACTTGTTAGTAGTATAAATATCCCTATGTACTGCTGCAAAAGACAATCTTTGATCATATGGATGAACACATAACATGTTTTGCAGCCGAGCTGTTGAGTGCCTTGTGCACCCCCTGTTCTTCCTTTTTCTTCTTGTATCGCTACTTCGTACTCTGTGATATCCATTTTAGAGATCGAGTCGAAGTCCTCGTGGTTTCAGTGCCTCTCTCCCCGATGTTTGGTCGCATCCAACCTTGCCAAGGTCTAAAGCTATTTATCCCACTATTCGCAGTTATTTATCTGGTGATTGTGAATCTACTGTTACTTTGTGTTTGTTGCATTCATCTTGTTGGTAGTCACCATATGTGTTCTTTGCCGTACTCTTATTTAATCTTTTTATCTGCACCCCTCATACATTAATGTGTGTTTGCTAAAAAAAAGCTAAGAAAAAAGAGGTAAAAAAAGAGAAGAGAAGCAAAGTGAAAGGGCAATATTGCAGAAAAAAGAGGTAAAAAAAAGAGAAGAGAAGCAAAGTGAAAGGGCAATATTGTAGATTGTGTAAGTCCAAGATTCATATCTGTAACTTCAAGTTTAAGGTGTGTTGGCGGTCGATATCGATGGTTTTCACTGCCAACACTTCGCCTAATTTCATGAAATATAGGTCATAATCATGCCATAATTATCAAATCTAATGAGTTCCACAAGTTTCGGTGCATATTTGATTGCAGGAACAACATATTCAAAATTCAACTAAAACGGACAATTTCAAGGCCCGAGCCCGGCCGACCGGTATATTAACTATGGAATTTCGGCATGAAACTTTACCAGAGTGATCCTGAGGACAAATCTAAGACAGCCCAATAGGGATCAACTTAGAATTCACAAGTTAAGACCGGAAGGCTTGGGTCGCTAAACACAAAGGGAACACAGGCCAACAATTAGAGAAACACAACGTGTCAAGCCCAGAACCGCCTTCAGGGACAACATCCAACTGTTGAGGATCATGACGGTGCAACGGAGGGTCGAGAGGCGCCAGGGTTAGGCCACCCTGCCTCAAATAACAGATTTTGGACCGAGTACCAGAACAACCGACCTCCAGAGACAATCAGGATCATCCCACAGGAAGGCGGTGCCAGGTGGCAACATCCCTAGGCCAGTCGGCCTAGGCCTAGGCCAGTCGGCCTAGGGGAGGCCACCCACCACCCCCACCCCTATCAGCTTTTGATCATCAGCCTTTGTGTGGAAGTGAAGCCACTGACCTACTTCGCGTACAAGTGAAGCATGGGAGCATAACCGACCTTGAAGCACTATAAATAGACCCCCACTCCTCACTTGAAAGATACACCACTTGGAACAAGTAGTGTCTCAAGTTTAGTTCACTTCCTAGTTTAGAATAAGGAGAGTGTGAGGTGAGAGCTTTGGCCGAAGCCGAGCTAAAGGGGCGGAGTTGAGTTCTTCAACCTTACCCCACTTTTGTAGCCACCTCAGGGGAATATATCTTTTCGAGTAAGTTCCTCATTTATCTTTAGAGTCTCGTTAGTTTTACTTTTTACTTAAGTTACTTGTTCAGTTACTTTTTTTGATCTGCGGGATCCCTTGCGTAATTAGCAAGTTCTACTTATTTGAGGTTACTTTCTGCCTTTGTACACGGTAGGAGTAAGTAGCTCAATTGTTGTAGGCATGGTGCCTAGGCTTGGTTAGCTATCTCAGGTTGTGTTCCACCCCACGGTACTGCAGTGGGAGGCGGCAAGTGGTGACAGCCTTGTCCGTCCCTCATAGTCTACCACGTTCAGGTGTTTTCATAGCAGTAGTTGTTGACTGCCATTGGACTCCCTTCTCACCCCAGTCTGCGTCCTTCTTTGAGACCGCCGAAGCAGATCAAGTTAGAATTGTGGCAGGATAGCTTAGTATTAGGTAATCTATCTGGAATTAAGCCCTCTACCCTCCTCATCCTCCTTGGCGAGTCTGGCTGAATCGTTATACACCACTAGTCGAAGGTTATTGTTCCTTGGATTCGATATCCCTGTATACTCCTTGGTGAAAGCTATAATAGGTCTTTGTGTGCTTGTGGAGTAATTTGTATTAGGCTGGTGCACTGGACGGCAACATTTACATCCTTGATCGAACGGTTACGCCACTTTGTTATAGTACAATAGCCTCTATTAAACAACCGCATATAGATCCACAAAATTCCATAAACCATGTATCTTGATTCGTAATCTGTTCGACCGCTTAATCAGAGCTTGGTTCGGCCACATCAAGCACACTCACCATCCTTGAGTACAAGAAAGAACTCGGGTAAGCATGATGTGAAATTGTGTGATGTTGGTGGGAGGTACTCTTCGGAGCGAAGGTGTACCACAACAATATAGGACGGACTAGACGCTAATCCAAAGGCCACTGACTAGCCTCCAGAAACAAGTACTGAAGCAATAACTCTCGTATTAATATCCCATCACAAACAGTTACAAGGGGTATTTGTAGGAGCGGCGACTCGCCTGACCCATCAGAAATTACCCTTTATTACCCTTCTCCAATAGCTATATGCTGCAGATATCCTAGGGGTACACGGTAATTTCACATCTTGGGCTCATCGCCCTTATCTCCTGACCTACATCTTTGGTACGCACCCCCCCGTAAAGGCCCCACATTGCCCTTGTTGCCAGCTCTTCAGCAGCGGCCTCGCTGTGCGGGTCAGCTCCGCTTGTGCCCTTGCCTTCGCTGCCCTTTGGCGCCTCTTCACTGTCCTTCACCACCAAAGGCCTCTGGTGGGTAGGCCTTTGGCGATCTTGCTCTTCGGTGTGGGCCTGAAGGTGGTGTCCCGCAATATGTAATTCCATAAATTTTTCCTATTCCACTTGCTACCAATCTAACATGGCAAGATCTGATTCGAGTGTTCATGGTGGGAACCATGGAGATGAAGAGGCCCCTGTTGCACGCGCTGAGTTATGCCAAAGGGCAAGCGCGCTCTTTGAGGTTTTGGCAAAGTCACTCTTTGAGGTCCATGACATCAACAAGAAGATAATCACGGAGAAGGATATGGTGATAAAAATTCTGGTTTTGGTAATGGATTTTATGACCGTTTCGGCAATGGTTGTCGTGATGGACAGGTGCTGATATTGATCAACAAGGTGGTGGATGGCGTGCTGATTTCCATGATCAGTGTGGAGGAGGATGCGGACGTGATCGTCATCTGCATTTCGATGATGAAGATGATGCTCGTGATTACTATGATGAGGGCTTTGATGATAATGAAAATTCTTTTGCACACCATGGGCATTTTGGACAGCCACATGAACACCATCGTGCTGCTGGTTGACGGATATAATCATCGTGGTCATTCCAATAGAGATGATCCGGATGGCATTGCTCGTGTGAAGTTGAGTCTCCCAAAATTTTCAGGACGTGAAGATGCTGAAGCATATCTTGAGTGGGAGAAGAAATGTGATTAGATTTTTCGAGTGCATAATCTCTCCGATAAGAGGTGTCTCAACCTTGCTTCTGCTGAATTATCAGGTTACGCTCTCACTTGTTGGAATCAAATGCAAGAGAGTCAGTTTGTGGTGGGACGTGATCATATCAACACCTGGGCTGAGATGAAGAGAGTGATGAGAATATGCTTTGTGCCATCAAGCTATCAGCGTGACCTTCGCAATAGGTTAGAAACATTGACACAAGAATCGACATTGCTGATGATTATTTCAAGGAAATAGAATTACTTGGTGAGATCTGGAATTAGAGAAGATAAAGAATCAAAGATGGCAAGATTTTTGAATGGCCTCAATGAAAAAAAATTCAGGTTTTGTTGAGATGTTTCCATATCATAGTTTGCAAGACCTTGTTGACCAAGCTATGCACACCGAGAGGAAAATTTGGCAAGAGGGACGTTGAAGGCCTTATGGGAGAGCATCACAAATAGAAACTGCAAGTGCACAGATATCATCAGAGCTTTCACCCAAGAGTATTCCAGGGTATCGTATCCACATGGAATGTAAGTATAATATAGAAGGATTTGATTTGTCCAAGGACACCACACTGCCGAAGAGATAAGGGGTAGAGAGGAATTCTAAGGCTCAGAGCCAAAGGTAAGATAGAGTTAACTAATTGTTTACTTCGAGCTATCAGGATCGCCTAGAGAAAACTAGAAGCTCTGATAATAAGGCTACTATCGTATTCCTGAACGTGGATGATTACGATGGCACAAAACAGGGTTGTCACCACCTGCAGGCTACCTACAAAACGCGGGGTGATGCAACAATCAACAGGTAGAGTCCAGTCTAGACACCACGTCTACACTGTCTTCTACTAACTCTAGAGTCGTACAAGATTATCCATCTTTACCATGAGTCCTACTCTAGGGGCATCCACTAAACTTGTGAACTATTGATCCCATAAACAACTAGGGAACTAGCACTACTTAACTAAGAAGCTAAAGCACAAACAAGATCACGAATACTTACTATGATTGATAAGCATCCGTCGAGGTACAAGGTGGGGATGAACACCGAGGGTCGACAACCTCGACACCTCCCAGACTCCCCTCACTCTCTTCCTAATTTCCTAGCACTACACCTCTAATATGACGCCCCAACTCCAAAAGTGAGAGGTGAGTTGATGTGAAGTGTGTCTTCATTTGGGCCCCCCTCTACTATTTATAAGAGGGGTACATAGGTTACTCGGCTGAGGGATGGAGCCTGTAGCACCCTGAACCGCCTTTGGCATCAAATGACAAGACACCATGTGGAAGATGGAGGTTGATGGCACCTAAAGTCAGTCAGCGGACCTACATGATCGGCTGACCTAAAAAGGTGGCCACCGACCTCCCCTTTGGTCTAGAGGCTGCCTGGTGGGCCCCAAGTTCAGTACCAACATGCATGCCACGTCTCCTCATGTTTTAGGCTGCCATGTGAGTCCATGAATCATCATACTTGCGCCTGATTGGTCTAGAAGAGATTGTCTCAGACTAATGATGTGTCACTTGCTCATGGGTGCGTTCTCTTCTCATGTGAGGATGTCAAGTGGGCCCTTTGATCCTTGTGCTTGCTTGTGATTGGTTAGAAATTAATGCCTTGGATCATACATGCTAGTGTTGACCGCCATTATTTCACGTTCTGACCGTCAACTTCTCTGGAATAAATTGAGTTCTTGCACCATGTTCCATACATATTTTGTTTAATTCTAATAAGTTCCTTAAGTTTTGGATGAGTTGTGCCTGCAGGAATTCACTGTCCAAAGATGGTCGAAATCAGAGAAGATTTAGGTCGCCCGGCATATTCCGTGCCGGCCGGCCTGACACCTCCACATACATGGGTGAAATATTTTTACAGGAGCAACGTGACATGTTCATAATGCTCCAAAGCGAGGAGAACATCTCAGATTCAATCAGTGGACCTGGAAGGCACAAGGATCAAGCAGAAGACCCACAAGCCAGTGCCCAGATCATCAAATGCGAAAACCACCCACTTCAGAGGCATTGTGGAGTGTTGATCTGCAATGTCGGCGAAATGGAGGGCCAAGGTGCTCCGGAGGCAGGCTGTCTTGCCTACTTTGATCTGCAACAGCAAGGTATGAATTTTAATAACAATTTTCAGCCTACTTTAAAAGACCTAGTTTATGGCCAAAAGCTGATTAATGACAACATTAGTAAGAAATTTCTTGCTAATGACAAGATCTTAGAATCTTTGGCCGGACAACTAGAGGGCCTGAACTCTATTATTAAGAACCAGTTGAGCTTCAACAAAATGATAGAAACTCAAGTAGCTCAACTAGCTTCATCTTGTCCTAACAATAACTCGGGAAAACTGCCTGGGCAATTGGAAGTTTCTCCTAAGGAAAGTGTTAGTGTGGTAACTACATGGATAGGTAAGTCCACGCAGGAGCCACCATATCCCAAAGATGTAGGATCTCAGCGAAAAGCCGTACCCGCCAGCAATACCTCTACTGGAGACAAAGATCAGGAGGGGGCCGAAGAATCCAACACAGCTGCTGCCCAGGAGGATACCGTGGAACCCCCTAGAACTTCATGGGAGTTTTATGACACTACTGCCTTACCATTTTCGGAATAGATAAGGAAGCCGGTGGCCGACGAACAATTCGGTAAGTTTGTCAAGGTAATAAAGAAGTTGTATGTCAATATACCACTTCTTAACGCTATGCAGGTCCCGACCTATGCCAAGTATATCAAGGATATTCTTGGGAACAAGAGAAATCTGCCCACCACCGAGGTCATGCAACTCACAGAGAAGTGTAGTGCAGCTATACTCAATTCTCTCTTAGAGAAGAAGAAGGATCGAGGATGCCCCACAATCACATGTTCAATCGGGAGTCAACACTTTTCGCACGCTCTTTGCAATCTAGGAGCAAGCTTCAGTGTCATGCCTAAGGTAGTTTACGATAAACTAAATTATCATGCGCTTGCCCCTACTGCTATGTGCTTGCAGCTAGCGGACCAATTGGTCCGTTACCCCACGGGAATTGCGGAGAACGTTCCGGTAAAAATTTGGAACTTCTTCATTCTCATTGATTTTGTCGTCCTCGACATACAAGTTGACGCCAAGACCCCTCTCATTTTGGGAAGGCCGTGCTTGAGTACAACAAATGCACACATTGATGTGGGAGCTGGAGAAATCAAACTCAACATCAATGGGCAAACGGAGAAGTTCGCCTTACGACCGAAGGTCGAACAATGTTCCCAGGTCAGAACTTTCAACCGGAAGAAACCCGAGAAAGAGCAGGAGAAGACATCAACCCCCACATTCGATATCCTTGCCGAGCTCTTAGAACGACTAAGAATCGACAAGGAGATCAGGGTGCACAACTACAGGAACACAAGACGAACAATCCTTCGTAGAGAGTTTGAGGAATTGGAGGCGAAAGCGATAAAAAAAACCACCACCAAGAAGGATGGTGGAGAAAAGTGTCTTTGTCAGGAGTTCCATCAGGCAACGACAACAAAACCCAAGGTATGGAGAGTCCCGCTCCGGACTTAAAACCCGAGCTCTCACCATGAGAACCATGGTACGTACCCATTCTTGCATTTGCATACAGGATAGTTTCAAATTCTTGCATTGTTTACCTTTCACAGCATGGCATGTTTTAATTTTGAACCAAACTTACATTCAAATTTAATTTTGAATCATTCAAGTTTGCATAAAAAATATTCAGCCAAAGTGTAGGCCGGCTGGCCCCACCTAGGCCGGCCGGCCCCACCTTCTCTTCTTTGGTCAGGGGGCAGCATGGAATGAGGAACTTGGAGTGCATGCGGAGCAAAGGAAAAGGAGGGAAAGCAGAATGAATGGCATAGGATCGAGTGGCTCTCATAACGGCCGACCGGCCTGCCCCTTCCACTCACGTCCCGTCTTCGCCCACTAATGCATGATCACCAGCAAGTCTAAAGGGAGTAGACCGACGCCGTGGCGCGCTCGCCGCTGTGCTCAGGCGGGCCGGCCTACCCCCTGCACCTAGCTATAAAAGCCAACGAAGGTGAGTTCATTCCTTGCACCTTCAGCTCGAGTACGCAGAAAACTCCCCAGTACTCGAGTTCTCTCTTCTCTCTTCTGAGTGTTCTTGCTTAACGAAGCTCTTTTGAGTAAATTAAGTGAAGTACTCAAGTGGTAGCTCCTCTAAAATATAGTAGTTGCGCTGGAATTAGCTCAGCACTAATCAAATAAAATTAGTAGTAACTCTCTCCACTAAAACAAAAACCACAAAAAATTTCCATTGAATAAATCAAGGCTCTGAACGAAGAACGTTTTGTGGTGGATTGCACCCCACAAAAATGATTAACCGCTGACCTCTCCTGGTATTTTCCCTGCATATTCTCCACACTAATCTTTTACAGGAGTCATGTCAGTCTGGGGGACAATCCGAAACAAGGTGAAGAAGCTTGGCTCGTCGTCCCGATCCCGGAGTTCGCGAGTGTCATTAGCCTCTTGGGATGACATGTCGGTGGACTCAGTCCGCCGACCGTCACGATCCCAGGAAGAAGAGGAGGAAGCCCCTGCCTCTCCAGCAGTCCTGAGGCCCCACCTCAAAATAAGAGTTCTGACTATGGTCGACCAGATCGTAGTCCGGACCGATTACAAGCGGGATGCCCTCGAGCTGCTGAAGAGGCAATCATACAGCCACGCCAAGCGGTTCGATACAGAATTCCTCATGATGATGGGACTCCGCCAGGACATGATCTGCGCATTCACGGCTGCGGGATGGTCGCGCTTCGCCAACATTACCGAACCAGGTTCACACCTTCTTACCATGGAATTTCTAACAATGCTGCATGTTGAAACCGTTGGAAAGGAAACTAAAATCCACTTTCGCTTTTTCAACAAGTTCTTTGAAATGCCAATCAAATACTTTAGTAATGCACTGGGCTTTAGTAAGAAATGCACCTTAGAGGCTACTGCATTAACAGAAGAACATGATTATGACCGTAGTGCTTTGTGGAATGAAATCTCAGTTAAACTTGTAAGTAGTAAGAACATCATTGTTTCTATCCATAATCCAACTCTGAGAGTCCTAGCCAAGTACCTTGCTCTGGTAGTATTTTCTCGAGCAGACCTCAGGCTGTGTAGCTCTTCGGAGCTCATGTACCTATTCGCTATGGCAAAGAAGATTCGCTACTCACCCGTCATGGGCATGGTCGCACACTGGTAGAAACTGATCATGTGCAAATCTCCCATCGACATAACCTCACTAGTCACCCGCATTGCGCGGTATGTTGGTGTCATGGAGAATGCACAAGTAACATATCTGCCCGCAACGGATGAATACCGAACTTTCATCATTCTAGACCACTTTGTTCACGCGCACATGATGTGTAAAGCTCCCGAGAACTCGGTGTCTATGTGCTATTCAGGATATGAGAAGGAGTCCGAGCTTCCATGCCCAAAATTATCGCTCTACTCTGTGAAATGCTTGACCCTCCAGATGGAGAAGAAGGAACCTGCACGCCACATCACAGTTGGCCCCATAACACGTGGTAGAACTCGGCATGACACACAGTTGGCCGAGGGTGGCATGTCACGGCAGGCAGGAGTTTCCCGTCAGGTAGGCACATCCTGCCAAGCAGGAACTTCCCGCTAGCCAAGAGCTTCACGACAAGCCCATACTTCCTAGGAAGCCGGGCCATCACATAGAGTACCCTCACCAAATGCCTCAGCTCAGCCTCACCCAGACACAGCACAGATGAGCTTCGAGGAGGCCTACGGGTATTACACCCAGGGTGGCCAGACCTTGTACCAGGCTGAGGGTAGCATGGGGTACGGACAAGACTAGAGATTTTACTGCCCCTCAGGCATGGGAACCTCCCACGGTCCATAGGTCAGCCCGTCAGCGTCAGCCCGCTTTGAGTACGACTACCCGCTCACGCGGGGGCTGTCGAATCTCACTGCTCGGGTGGGGCCTTGGAGTTACGTCAGGAAGAGTGTTGGCACTCCTTAGCCTAACAAATTACTCCGTAAGCGCACAGAGACCGATTGTAGCTTTCACCAGGGAGTATACCTAGGATATCGAATCCAAGGAATGGTAAAGCTTCGACCAAACTTAGAGATCTTCAACAGGACACAACCAGCGAGAAGAAGATAACAGAAAGAGGGCCTCACTCTAGATAACCTACTACTCCGACTAGTTAATGAGCTAACAATTGACTCGATCTGCTTCAGCGGCTGGAAGAGGCAGGACTTCAGAAAGGGATGAGAGGGGAGTCCAATGGCAACTTGCACTACTGCTATGAAAACACCCGAATGTGGTGGACTACAAAGGACGGATAGGGTTGTCACCACCTACCGACTACCACAACGATTCCGTGGGGTTGAACACAACCTAAGGTAACTACCGAGCCTGGGCACCACGCCCACAGCTCTCGAGCTACTTGCTCCTACCGTGTATTTAGACAGAAAGCAACCTCAAATAAGCAGAACTTGCTACTTACGCAGACTCAGGATCCCGCAGATCAAAGTAAGTACTTAACAAGTAACTAAGACAGAAAGTAAAGCTAGCAAGAAACTGAAGTTGAGACAAGGAACTTACTCAAGTATATTCCTCCAAGGTGGATACAAAAGTGGAGTAAGACCGAGAGAACTCGAGTCCGCTCCTTTCAGCTCGGCTTTCACCAGAGCACTCACCTCACTCTCTTCCTACTCAACACAAGAGTGTATCAAGAGACTCTCTTCTCTTTGGATTGGTGTGTGTTACAAGAGGGGTATGGTGCTCTATTTATACTACTCTAAGGTCGGTACAGGACTGAGCATCAGTTGCACGCAGGTAAGTTCGTTGAGCTTGTCTTCCACGCCAAGGGAGAGCAGCAGAGGCTGCCAAGTGGGGCCGGCCGGCCTCCCCTAGGCCGGCCGGCCTGGGAATGTGGCCACGTGGCCACCGCCTTTGCGTGGATGCTCTGGATCTTCTCTCGTAGTCGGTGGAGGTTGCGTAGCTCCAACGGTGACAGTTAGAGGCCGGCCGGCCTCTCCTAGGCCGGCCGGCTTGGCTCTGGCTCGGCTCAGGCTCCTGTTGCACTGACACGTTGATCTCTAGGCCCATGTTGCTCCTCAAGTTGAATTGGGTCCTGAGTTGTCCGGTTGTCATGGGATTTGGGCTCAACTCCACTTGGTTCAAGCCTTTCGGCCTTATCTTGTGAAATTTTCCAAACCCACATTGGTGTGACTTGATCTTGGGCTCAAGTCACCCTCCACGAAGTTGCATGATGAGGTGCTACAGGGGTAGGCCGGCCGGCCTGGGGTTCACCCCATTTTGGCTCAATTTTGCAGATGTTGCTCTTGGGTTCAAGTAGTCACCAAAACTTGTGGAACTTGTTAATGTTAGTGAAAATCATAACAATGTAGTCCCAAAAGTATGAAATCCGAAGGAATGTTGGCGGTAAAAATCATCAAAATCGACCGTCAACGCACCCCCACACCTAGACTTTGCTCGTCCCGAGCAAAAGAAGTCGACAAAGAACCTGAGGATCAAGTAAAGTCCAGGGTTCACAAACTTAGGTATGCATAAGAATTATTTCAGAGCATTCCGTTCATACCTCGGATTCCGGGTGGCTAACACCTTAATGTTCACCTATTGATCCCCAGAATAAATCGATGAAGATTATGACTAGCTCCTGTTTCATAGTACTTGGAAGATTTTTATTTTTAAATAAATCCAAGGCATACTCTTTTTGCTCAAGTCACTCATTCACTCAGTTTTGTTCACAACTTCACTAATCCTCCCAAAATTTGCTTTGAAAATGAGTTTGTGGAGCTCAGTGAAGGATGTTGCATATCCTTAACATTTATATTGCAAGATCAAACCTAGTGTCTCCTAGCAATCTAGATGCTCATCTTATGGGTCAAGTGCAAGTGAGAAATGAAGATAGAATCCCATGGTGGTTTTGTGTTTAGCACTATACACCTCCCCTTCTTCTTCTTCTTCTTTTTTTGACAAGGCATGAATGTTATTCATCCTTTTCTTTCTTTTCAGGGGGGGTGTAGCACTATTTTGCAACCACATTTCATGGACCCAGGTTGATGGATGTGTACATGAATGATCCCAAGAAGATGAATCAGTCTGAATTCCTTTTAGAGGCACTAAACTTGAGCAAGCTCACAATGCATAGGATAGCTATGTGTTCGGATTTCATAAGTATGGCTTTGAAATGGGTATCGGTAGAGTTGAGCATACGAGTTTTGCCTAGTTCTGTATTTTCAAAATGAAAACTTCCAAGACCTTGAGTCAAGAACTAGCACAACTTCATGTCATTATATCATGGAAAGCAATAAGCAAGCAATCAAGTGATCCTAGATTTGAGTTCTGTAGGCAATTCGGTACTTGCATAAGAAATAAAATTCAGCAAACCATGGTTGTGAAAAGATTTCAACTCTTCCTAGGCATTTCATTCAAATATTTTATTCGATTTTAGTTGGCATGATTTTGAATGAAATTGCATGAAACCAGGAAGGAACATGGAGTAGAAGTAGCAAACCGTGAGCACGCGAAGGGGGCCAGGGACTGGCCGGTAGGTGGGGCCGGCCGGCCTGGGCCTGTGGCAATTCTCAGTGGACCTTTTTCCACAGGTTCAGGCTCAGTTTGTTCTACCCCAGTGAGGGTGTTTTGGTGATTTTTCCGAAGATCTCAGGCCGGCCGGCCTGATTTGAGCCGCCCGGCTTGCTTTTCTTCTGGAATTCGCTCGAATTTCTCTGTGTTCTTCTATTCATCCTTCTCATTCGGTTTTGCTACGCAGTAGTCAAACGTGAGAGCAGGGGTGTGGTTGGCACACACATGTACACCAACCACATAAACTCTAAAGAGGAATGAACTTGAAATTTGATTTTATTCAAATAGAAATGGGGGTGTTGTTGATTACAATTTAAAGAAATAAAAGAAATGAAGGAAATAAAAGCACCCAAACTAAACTAAAATTATTCTAGAGCTAACTCCTACTTGGGATCCGGGGATCTATAGAGATCCTCGTTCCCGGTCGCCTTCTCAAGACATTTGATCTTGGAACAAACTGCCTTGCCAAGTGTGTCCACCCTATCCCCCAACTCCATCCTGTCGATCTCCATCTCGGCTATGCGCTCATCCATGTTGTTGAGGCGTAGTCAGAGAGCAGCAAGCTGCTCACGGAGTGAAGTGACATCATTGGGCTCCTCCTCCTCCTCGTCATCGTCGTCGGAGTCAGTGCAGGCGTGGACCTCTATCGGTCCATGGATCGGTGGTGGCCGGATATGGCGATGCACCGAACTCAGTGGAAGATCCGTGCCGGTACAATCCAACGGAGGGGTGAGCACCTTCCCCCTGTCGACCTTTGCCCCGGACATGCGATGGTGTGGAGGACTAGGGCTTGCGGGAGAGTACTCTGGGGAATACATGGATAGATCTTGCTGTACTATCTGTAGTGCAGCGACTTGCGCGACATGTGCCCCTCCCGACGACGTTCCTGTGCGCTTCGTCACAACCTTCCTAGGGGAAAGAACCCATGTGGTAGGTTGCGTCGGGCTGTGCGTGCGGGAGCGCACAAGGGCCCTTGACGGCGAGCCCTAGACCGAACTCTCCACCGAGCCGGGCGACATGCGGAACCGGGGTGAGGCCGGCCGGCCTTGGGCTGGCGCCCCTGGCCAGCCGGCGGCAATGGCGAGAAAGAGGCGATTTCCACCGGTTTCAGGATCCTGACACTGCTCGACGACGCAATGGTTTGGTTGGACTTGGAGGGTGCCTTATGAGTGGGTGTGTCCATGGCTTCGGATTTGTGAGTCTTAGGGGAGGATTGTGAGGCCATGGTGGTGATCTCGGAGAAAGGCATGAGTCTCGGAATGAGATCTGATGGAAAGCTATGAACTGAGGAAGAGAGGGGAGCCTTTCGTTTTAAATCACCTCATCAGGCTCTGAACACCCAGGATCAGAAAGTTTGAACTGCGGTGATCGTTGCACGAAAAGATGAGGCCGAACGGCCCCGGAGCCAGGCCGGCCGGCCTAGGGTGGGCCGGCCGGCCCCACCTTGTCAGGTGTGGGCCCTGGGCTTCTGGAGGCTCCTCTTGATCCCTTCCTTTCTCAGGTATTTTGGTGGTTTGGTCCAAAAATGGAAAGAAGGAAATTGAATGAAAGATCTAGCATATGACAGGGCACGTTTTAGGTATGGCGACGATCGTAGATGATTATTCTATCTCGGTAAGCTCGTAGACATCTACTTCTTCGAGCTCGGGAATTTCAGGCTCGAGGAATATTTTCAATCTTTGGCCATTGGCCTTGAAAACATTCCCGTCATTGTCCTGGAGGGTTATAGCGCCGTTGTTGGCGCTCCTTAAGTACCCATTTTACTATATGATTAGGAGTTGTTTTGGTAAATTCTTCGGGATGATTCATGTACTAACCCGCCACTTGGCACCCGAACTTGACCGTTTTCGATTTTGTCCTGGATTTTGGAGCATGTTGCATTTTGACAGGAAATTGGACATTTTCGGAGATGTTTTGACGCATGGTTACAACTGGGCTAAGATGAGGAATAAGAGGAAAATTCAACACGCGAAAGATGGGACCGAAAGGGGCCAGAAAGGGCCCAGGCCGGCCGGCCGGCCTAGCCCATTTCGGAGCCCAATCGGTCTTGGTTTTCTTCAGCACGAAGTATGCGTCAACCCTAATCTATGTTTTACCAAAACCACCGACCATATCTACCTATAAATACCCCGAAGCTGCCGTCAAAGAGGGCATCGCGGAGGGATCGCAGCATCGTGGAGATCGCAAAGAGATTGCAGAGAGAAGAGCATCCAGAGATACATTCGAGTTGGACACAAGAGAAAGGCGACACCGGAGGCCTCATCGTCCCTCGGCGCCGCTGCAAGTTGGAGGACAGCAAGGGATCCATCCCTTGCCGGAGATTTTGTCACCATGATCGACTACGCTTCGCTTAGCTTCATGGGGTAAAGTCCTCGTTTGTTCATGGGGTTGTAAGGAGATCTTGAGTTGTAATTGCCGAATCCTTTATGAGATTGATCTATCACGATTCTTGTTGATGATGCTTTGATGCTTAATGGTTCACGACTTGGCTTTGGGTTTGCTTTGCTCTTGCATGGTTTACTTAGATTACATCAACAATCGTGTTCTTGTTGATTCGTTACTGATTATCCTCGTGTAGTGACAGTATGCGGGAGGGAAAGGTTTTGATCTTGGAACACACCTTTGGTAGATTAGATCCGTTCTTCGTTGCTTGGCGATTACATCTCTAGTGATCCTAGACCCTATGGACAAATGCTCTTCATATCTTGTGCACACATCTATCATTGCTCACTAGTCTAGATTAGATTAGATTGGTTAGATTAGATCTATTTCACACTCAAACACTCAATATAGATCTTTTACCAACATCATGAGTGCTTAGTTAAGCATAGTAATACACTTGTTCCGTCGATTGATAAACCTTGGGGGAATACTCTACGGGAAAAGCTACACGATCCGTGCGCTTGCGGTACGTAAATTGACGCTTTAAGAAGCGTCAACAGCCGTGGTCAGCGGCGTTCACTACTAAGAAGGGTCCTTCCCACTTACTTCTAAGTTTACCCTGACCAAACAGACGAACACGGGAGTTGAGAAGGAGTACCTTATCTCCCACTTTGAACTGTTTGATCTTGATACGCTTATCATGCCATCTTTTTGTTCGCTCTTTGTAAAGTTTAGAGCTGTGGTAGGCCTTCTCCCTCCATTCATCCAATTCAGCCAGTTGAATTTGTCGCTTGATTCCAGCTGATTGGAGGTCCGTATTCCACCTCTTTATAGTCCAATGGGACTTATACTCGAGTTCAATCGGAAAATGGCAAGTATTGCCATAGACTAGTTGATACGGTGTCATACCATTCGGTGTTTTATAAGCCGTTCTATAAGCCCAAAGTGCCTCGGGTAGTTTGCTCTTCCAACCCTTCCCCATGGCATTGACCGTCTTTTGCAAGATGTTCTTGATTTGCTTATTGGACGTCTCTGCCTGACCACTTGTTTGGGGATGGTATGGTGTTGCAACCCGGTGGTCTAATCCTAGCTCGCTGACGCACTTCCTGAAGGTTCTGTCGATGAAGTGTGAGCCTCCATCGCTGATCACGACTCTTGGAACTCCAAAGCGAGGAAATATGATTTCCTGGAACATCTTCTTGGAGCTCCTTGAGTCTGGCACAACACAAGGAAGTGCTTCAACCCATTTGGACACGTAGTCCACTGCCACCAAGATGTATTCGCATTGTTCCAACATCGGGAAAGGACCCATGAAGTCGACTCCCCAAACGTCGAAGATATCCACTTGAAGATTGATCTTCAGTGGCATTGCGTCGCGGGAATTGATATTCCCATGTTTTTTGCATCTTGGGCAACGCCGCACGAATTTTTTCGCGTCTCCATACATGTTCGGCCAAAAGAATCCACTTTACCAAACTTTTGCATGGGTTCGGAAGGCTCTGTAATGTCCTCCATAGGGTGAGGAGCGACAATGCTCTAAAATCTTGCAGGTCTCACATAGCGGGATACAACGGCGGAGTAAACCATCAGCGCAGACTTTGAACAGGTATGGGTCATCCCATAGATTGAATCTACTGAGGTGTATCAGTTTCTTCTTGTCTTCTCCTGGAGGTATATATCCAGTCACCATGAAATTCACTAGGTTTGCGTAGCATGGACTAGATGAGGTGACCTTCAGGAGAGTATCATCTCTCAGGTAATCATTGATTGGGAGATCCGATCCTTGTATTTGCATCCTTGAGAGATGGTCTACCACACAATTATCTGCTCCTTTCTTTTCTCTTATTTCCAGATCAAATTCTTGAAGGAGCAGAATCCAACGGATAAGTCATGGCTTGGCATCCTTCTTGGTTAGAAGGTACTTCAGTGCTGCGTGGTCCGTATACACAATCACCTTTGCACCAACCAAGTAGGATCTGAACTTGTCCATGGCGAATACTACTTTCAGGAGTTCCTTTTCCGTTGTGGCATAGTTGAGTTGGGGTCCGATCAATGTCTTACTTGCGTAGGATATAGCATAATGTTGCTTATCTCTACATTGACCAAGCACTGCGCCTACGGCGTAGTCACTTTGCATCGCACATGATCTCGAAAGGAAGTTTCCAATCGGGAGGCTGAATGATGGGTGCGGATACGAGTGCCTTCTTGAGGGTATAGAAGGCCATGAGACATTCCTCATCAAAGTTGAATGGGGCGTCCTTTGCCAACAGGTTGGTCAAGGGTCTGGCTATACGGGAGAAGTCCTTACTGAACCTCCTGTAGAAACCAGCATGACCCGAGAAACTTCTGACTCCCTTGACATTAGTCGGGGTTGGCAATTGTTCGATAACATCAATTTTCGCCTGATCCACTTCTATCCCTCACTCGGACACTCTATGTCCGAGAACAATTCCCTATCTGACCATAAAGTGACACTTTTCCCAGTTGAGAACTAGGTGTGTCTTGGCACCTCTTGAGAACCTTTTCCAAATTCTCAAGGCATTGAGCGAAGTCTTTGCCATAGACGGAAAAGTCATCCATGAACACTTCCATGATGTGCTCAATTAGGTCCAAGAAGATTGCCATCATGCACCTTTGGAATGATGCTGGTGCATTGCAAAGACCGAAGGACATTCGTCGATAGGCGAACGTACCATAGGGGCAGGTGAAGAAAGTCTTGCTCTGATCATCGGGATGGATAGGATTCTGATGATCACCAGAGTATCCATCGAGGTAGCAAAAGTATGAGTGCTTTGCCAACCGTTCAAGCATCTCATCGATGAAGGGAAAAGGGAAGTGATCTTTCCGGGTAGCCTTGTTAAGCATCCGGTAATCGATACACATTTTCCATCCAGTCACTGTCCGTTGAGGTATGAGCTCGTTCCTCTCATTACGGACTACCGTCATGCCTCCCTTCTTTGGGACCACTTGAACTGGGTTAACCCACTCACTATCTCGCACGGGGTATATGATGCCCGCGTGCAGTAGCTTAAGTACCTCTTTCTTGACTACCTTCCTCATCGCATCGTTAAGCCGCCATTGATGTTCTCGTGACGTCTTATGTTCTGGCTCCATTGGAATGCGATGGGTGCATAGGTTGGGGCTGATCCCATTCAAGTCTTGGAGAGAATATCCGGTGACGGACCGATACTTCTCTAAGACTGCAACGAGCCGCCGAGTTTCACTCTCTATCATCTTGTCGCTGATCACAACTAGTGTGGCTCTGTTGTCGTGGAGGAATGCATACTTCAAACCAGGGGGGCAATGACTTTAGCTCAGGTAGAGGAGGTTGTAGAATCTCCTCTCCGTCGAGCTTACTTTTGCCGGCCAGGTCTGTTTCTTGGGTTAAGTGTGAGACATCTTCCTCAAGAATGGGCTGAGTTAGCTCTTCTTGGCTGATGTTCACTGCATCCTCCAATGGGTCTTGCTCCGGTCTAGCCTTAGCAATGGTGTTGCATGAGCAAACTAGACTGACCGGGACTTTCTCTTTGCCAACCTTGACCTCGAGCGTTGTTCGGTCTCCATTTGGGTTGACGAGGGGCTCTATTGGCTGACAAATCAAGATAAACTCTTCACCTTCCGGGACATCGAAGATGTGGAAGTCCAGGAAAAACTTGTTACGTCCCATCTTCAGGGACATAGCATGGAGAATTCCGTTACTTTCCACGATCTAGCTGTGGATCCACTTCATGTGCTTACGCGAGAAGGTCAGGGGCTCAGATGAAATGTGATTTGCCAAAGTTTTGGACATCACATTCACCCCGACCTTTGGGTCGTAAAAAGTTTATTGTGGTCCAGTCTCCCCAATAGTGCAGAGGAGCACTCTAGGATTACAGTAGATCTGTATGATGCTACTGCTGGCCTCGGCTTCCTCTGTCCATTCCTTACTTATAATCGCAGAAAGACCCTCTATCTGCAATGAAACTTTGGGAATGAATGCCTCAGATCTTGAGCAAATACACTTATGTTCCTTTGGCATGCTTGCAGCATTGCCGAGTTCCAAGTACTCTTTCTCTGTGAAGAGATCGGGTACGAACATAGGCATGTCTTCGATAAATGGCTCATGATCTGGGGACTTTGGTGGTTCGGTTATTTCCTCTATGTATGGTGGAGGTGGAGAGGATGTGGCTAAGAGGAATTGAAGCTGTTGTGTCTCGCTGGACTGCTCTATTGGCTCTAGTAGATCGTCATAGATACTGGTGTAATCAGTGCTATTCAGAACCTTCTCTAGGAGAGTTCTGACTTCGGCTACTGTCCTGTACATGACAGATCCCTCGGAAGCCACATTCATGAAATGTGCACTTTCCGGTTTAAGGCCATAGAAGAAGTGTTGCATAAGCATTTCCTCCGGCATCTGATGTGGTGGCCCGGAGTCTACTAAATGCATGAATCTAGCCCAGGCTACTCCAAGTGATTCATTGCCTTGCTCGAATGATATCAGTTGTTTCCGATGGGCAATCACTATGGAGATAGGATAGAAGAACATGCAAAATTCATCCTTCAGCTGTATCCAATCTCCTCCAACTCTCCTTACCGTCCGGTTGTACCAAAACTTGGCTTCCCCTGTCAGAGAGAATGGGAATAGCTTCCATCATAAGGTGTTTTGGGACATACCAGGTATAATCAAAAGAGAGCAATTCTCTTCGAAGATTTGCAAGTGAGCATAAGGACACTCATCCTTCTTACCAAAGAAGGACTGTGCGCGAACAATGGCTGCGAGACTAGGATGGATCTCGTAACCATAGGATAGAATGGGTGGAAAGATGGTGGCGGTTCCAAATACACGCGAGATGGAACTACCGGATAACTATGAGAGAACTCCATGTGGATGGATGGAAAGTCGTACGGCTGATTAGCTCTAAGCCTAGTGTAGCTACCATTCCCCGGCAACGGCTCCAGAAAGCTTGTTGGCACTCCTTAGCCTAACGAATTACTCCGCAAGTGCACAGAGACCGATTGTAGATTTCACCAGGGAGTATACCTGGGATATCGAATCCAAGGAACGGTAAAGCTTCAACAAAACTTAGAGATCTTCAACCGGACACAACCAGCGAGAAGAAGATAATGGGAAGAGGGTCTAACTCCAGATAACCTACTACTCTGACTAGTTAATGAGCTAACTACTGACTCGATCTGCTTCGGCGGCTGGAAGAGGAAGGACTTCAGAAAGGGATGAGAGGGGAGTCCAACGGCAACCTGCACTATTGCTATGAAAACACCCGAACGTGGTGGACTACAAATGACGGATAGGGCTGTCACCACCTACCGACTACCACAATGGTTCTGTGGGGTAGAACACAACCTAAGGTAACTACCAAGCCTGGGCACCATGCCCACAGCTCTCGAGCCACTTTCTCCTACCGTGTACTTAGATAGAAAGCAACCTCAAATAAGCAGAACTTGCTACTTACACAACTCAGGATCCCACAGATCAAAGTAAGTACTTAACAAGTAACTAAGACAGAAAGTAAAGCTAGTGAGAAACTGAAGTTGAGACAAGGAACTTACTCAAGTATATTCCTCCGAGGTGGATACAAAAGTGGAGTAAGACCGAGAGAACTCAAGTCCGCTCCTTTTAGCTCGGCTTTCACCAGAGCACTCACCTAACTCTCTTCCTACTCAACACAAGAGTGTATCAAGAGACTCTCTTCTCATTGGATTGGTGTGTGTTACAAGAGGGGTATGGTGCTCTATTTATACTACTCTAAGATCGGTACTAGACTGAACGTCAGTTGCACGCAGGTAAGTTCGTTGAGCTTGTCTTCCACGCCAAGGGAGAGCAGCAGAGGCTGCCAGGTGGGGCCGGCCGGCCGCCCCTAGGCCGGTCGGCCTGGGGATGTGGCCATATGGCCACCGCCTTTGCGTGGATGCTCTGGATCTTCTCTCGAAGTAGGTGGAGGTTGCGTAGCTCCAACGGTGATAGTTAGAGGCCGGCCGGCCTCTCCTAGGCCGGCCGGCCTGGCTCTGGCTCGGCTCAGGCTCCTGTTGCACTGACACATTGATCTCTAGGACCATGTTGCTCCTCAAGTTGAATTGGGTCCTGAGTTGTCCGGTTGTCACAGGATTTGGGCTCAACTTCACTTGGTTCAAGCCTTTCGGCCTTATCTTGTGAAATTTGCCAAACCCACATTGGTGTGACTTGATCTTGGGCTTAAGTCACCCTCCAGGAAGTTGCATGACGAGGTGCTACAGGGGTAGGCCGGCCAGCCCGGCCCGGGCCGGCTTGCGGTTCACCCCATTTTGGCTCAATTTTGCAGATGTTGCTCCTGGGTTCAAGTAGTCACCAAAACTTGTGAAACTTGTTAATGTTAGTGAAAATCATAACAATATAGTCCCAAAAGTATGAAATACGTAGGAATGTTGGCGGTAAAAATCATTGAAATCGACCGCCAACATAGAGATAGGACACAACCTCGATCACAAAACCAGCCTCACACAACAGAATTGGGGGATGCTATCCTCTATGTCCTACGACTGGCACCATGGTACCTACTACGCCCCACCACATCCAGACCAGCAGTCCTGAGCTTCGTTGAAGCTTGGGGGAGAGATTTTCAGTGCCCAGGTAAGTCGTCATACCCGCTCGTTCAGCTTAGCCATGAGTAGTAATAGTAGTTATTTTAGTAGAAAAAAGAAAGAGAGAGAGAGAGAGAGTTGCCATGTTTAGAATAAATTAGTCTCATATGTGTGGAAATCCGTGCAAGCTCTTATCCTAGAAATGTTGAATAGTTTCTCTATTTGAGCTTTACATGTGCCCCGTTTACAACTTTTTACTCATCTAGTACTAGAGCTAGTTGGCACAAAATAGACACATTCTAAATCTGTTTGCGTGGGAGCATTAACATGATTTCTAAGTCTAAGTTGTTGTGGGATTCTAGATGGCCTACATTGGAATTAAAAATGTATGCCTTAGTAAGGGAAATTCTCATAATAAACTAAAACATGGTAAGAGGTTTTCCTGTTGGTTTACATCCAGAGCTATAATGTTATATCTTACATAAGCTACCATAGGCTATCTTGATTTTCTTTGAGCCTTGTCGAATGGTGAGTTCTCTTGAGGAAAGGTACTTTCCATCTGTCGGTCTTTCTCCTTCGCATACCCATTTCCTTGCTAGCCTCAAAATGTCTGGTACGACAATCACCTACTCCTGTTATTGCCATCCACTTTCGCTAGACAATTCCACCACAACTCTAGCCCAAAATCTCCACTATGTGCTATTCATTCCAAAAAGGATCAAAATTTCTTCATAAATTCCCTCTAAAAAATATTCGTATCAGGAAGGACATGGAGTAATCTTCTTTAAAAAATGAATGATAAAAAGAAGTACCCATGATCCTTAGCAAAAGGAGTTCAAAAGAGGAGTTCAAATAAAATGACCCAAAAACATTTCCAAAATTGTGAGTCCATTTCTCCCTCTCCCCTGGACATTTTGATTCCATAAGATCAGAATTTGATCATGTACCTACCTCTCGCGAACCACTATTCGGCTCAGCAATACAGGTAATCAAGGTATGCCACACTCTTCCTACCCAAAACTCCAGATATCAGCCTTAGAATAGGAAGAAGTTGGTCAAGTTTCGACCATGGGGAGGATCATACACCTTGAGCGATTGAGAGCACCTTCAGGTAACCTTAACCATATCTATGCATAGTGGCAAAACATTCCGAGAATGAACCTAAATAGGAACAAAGGAAAATATTCCGGTGAAGGTTCTTCAGTCCTCCAACCGCTCAAGACAAGGGATGAAATGTGAAATAAGCCCCATCAACCAGAGCAAATAGGTATGAGCTAACTTACTCGATGTACATCCTAATAGAGTAATATACTGTGCGCAGGGTACCTGCAGAGGGCAAATATTGATACAACTCCTGATCCACCAAACCTCAGTGTTAAGCTTTGCTTGAGGACGTGCAAAAGTTTAAGCTTGGGGGGTGTTGATGGCCATTATTTCACGTTCTGACCGTCAACTTCTCGGGAATAAATTGAGTTCTTGCACCATGTTCCACACATATTTTGTTTAATTCTAATAAGTTCCACAAGTTTTGGATGAGTTGTGCCTGCAGGAATTCACTGTCCAAAGATGGTCGAAATCAGAGAAGATTCAGGCCGCCTGGCATATTCTGTGCCGGTCGTGTCGGTGTTTACCGCCAAGCCTGCTCAGGGATACCCTTAGCAGTAAGGTTTGTAGGTAGGGATCAACTGCTCTGGAACTCGATGGTGCAAGAAACACAAAGATTTAGACATGTTCGGGCTGCGAGTTCCGTAATATCCTATGTCCTGTGTGGTGGTTTGTATTGTCTTAGATGTTGGTGTTTCGAGGGGGTCCCTGCCCACCCTTATATATCCGGGGGGACAGGGTTACATGGAAAGTCCTAGCCGAGTACAGTTGGAGTCCTACTACAACACAATCGGGTAGTTTCCTTTGTACTGCAGCTAGTTCTACGCCTATTCGGGTAGTTAGAAGGGAGGTAAGGTACATCCATGAGCTACCCCTTACTCTAGAACATTCTAAGCCTATAAGCAGTCCCACTGCCCCGGGTCTGACAAGCCCCGAGCTCTTCGTAGCCAATTCCTGCAGGCGTCGATTACTTGGTAGGGCATCTTCAAGTACTTCAGGTAGTCCGAACATCCTTCTGCTTGCTTCTGGGCCTTCCTTCGGGTACGTCGCTTAGTTCTCCAGGTACTTGTGGTTGCTTCGAGGCTATAAGGTGCTCAAGCCCCGAAATTTTGATCATATATATGATGCACGAAGTACTCACGCTCCATATGGAGTAGCCCCCGAGCCTTAGGTTGAATCGCAGAATCAGGCTGAGGGTCACTTCAGTCTTTTTCCTTCTTTATTTTCCAAAAATTTAAAAAATAAATCTCTGATGCACATATCCCGCAGCCCCCGAGCCTTAAATCAAAATCCCGTATCTTGTGGGTAGCCCCCGAGCAAAGATTTGGAATTAAGGATCTAAGACGTGGCATCAGATTTTATTCCGAAGAATATCTGCAGGTTTTATCAGATCTGATATCCGAAAAGACCCCTTTTTCGGGAAGAATCCCAGAAAAATGATACGATTGGATATGCCACACTGATTGCACCCATAATATCCTCAAAAATAAAACCCGGGATGTTTATCTCTTTACTGGACGCTCATATGAAACTTTATTGTATGGATAATCATCATTATTATATCCGTGAGTGCTACTACTGTAGCATCACGGGTTGTCCTCTAGCATGGCCCCATGTGTCTATAAAAGGTGGATGAGAGGCGTGTTACCAGAAGCACCACTAGACTGAAGCCATGACTCGTGCTTGGTGTTCCTGCCCTCGCCCTCCTAAGATTTGCATAGTGTTTTCTAGCAAAAGATGCTAGAAGAGAACTTGCGAGTTATAAGAGAAGTCCCTGCTGCCAAACCCTGCAAACCCGCTTCTCTGCGGATCCATTTTGGACATCATGTCCTGGCATATTCCAATGAGGCAGGGTTTCAGGGGACGAGTGCCATCTAGTTGTGTCATACTCTTGGGATTGCCTGTTTCTGGGTGCCCAAAAACTTGCATCTCTGGTGGGGAGACTTAATCTCGTCACAACGTATTC
This sequence comes from Panicum virgatum, assembly GCF_016808335.1. Classification (NCBI taxonomy): domain Eukaryota; kingdom Viridiplantae; phylum Streptophyta; class Magnoliopsida; order Poales; family Poaceae; genus Panicum; species Panicum virgatum. The sequence goes on from NC_053151.1 coordinate 17,142,753, forward strand.
AGGGAGAAGGAGAAATTTCTATGCATGATGCTACAAGAGATCTTGCGAGGTGATTACTATAATCTGCCTCCTTACTCTTGAATCTTTTCTCCTAGAATACGAATATCATTATTCACTTAATGGGAATAAGAAGATTGTACTTTGTCACGGCCTCGGGCCGATCTAGCTATAGTAGGTCTCCACCAGAAGCTCAAGGAGATCCAGGAGGTGTGCATGCAGGTCCGAGTCATTGCAAAGCTAGTTAGGAAAAAGTACTCGAGTTGTAATATCGATTAGTTGTACTGTGTCGAGTACTTTTCCTTTGTTCTGGAATGCAATCCCAGGAGAAGGAAGATAAGTCGAGTAGTTGTCAAGGGATGTGAGTGTTTTCTTTTTCCGGAATATAATCTCAGAAAAAAGAAATGTCTCAGAAAATCCCATTTTTTCCGCAATTGGTAACTGACTGTTACCCTTCTGGGTATTTTACCATTTTGCCACTGCTATTATTATAAAATAGTATGGTAAACTAGGTTTTGACCCCACCGTCCTCCATTCTCCCTTTCTTACTATTTAGATCTGTTCTTGCTCCTTGCCTCAAGCTTCTAGATCTAAAACTCCTTGCTGTCCCTTGCTCCTAAATCCATTAGGGTTTAGCCATTGTATGCCCGTGAAGCGCCCTTTGAATATCCGGATGGCTCCCAAGAAGTCGAGCAAGGGCAAGGGTGTTACTGCAGAGCCAACCCGTGAGGAGGGATGGGTGCCAGGTAAGTGTTCCGACTCTGACCTGGAAATCCTAGTTTCAAATGGTCTTTTGCCAGAGAAATCCATCATCCAATGGCGTCCTGCCTTGGATGAAAATCGTTCGTATGAAAATACGGGTGAAATCGTAGCTTTTGCCCCTTATTTTGAACGAGGATTGGGGCTCCCTTGTTCGGCTTTCTTCTCTGGGCTCATGCATTATTACAGGATCCAGCTTCACCACTTGTCCCCAAATTCCACTCGAGCCCCATTTTGAGCTCTTCCGATTTCTTTTCCATTTTAAGCCGCAGCCAGATTCATATGATCTAGATGTAGTAGGAGGTGCGGGTCTTGAGCTTAGACAGGGGAAGGACAAAGTACATATCCCCTATAAGCTTAGTAGCAAAGTAATCGACTGGAAACCCAAATGGTTTTACATAGTGAACCAGTGGGAGAGCGTGCCAGCAATTACTCCAGGCCCTCCAATTCAATGGCTTGAATGGAATAAGAAACCAGTCGAAAATAGTCAAACCCCTGAGCTTCTTGCAAGAATTGCCGAACTTAGACAAAAGAATTTGACTGGAGAGGCTATTGTGTTCGACTGGATGAAAAGAAGAATCCAGCCATTGCAAGCTCGAGAAACGTTCGGCCTTCAGTATCAGGGAACAACTGATTCATCAAGGTTCCCAGAGGAAGAGATCTCGAATGAAGAATTATTTTTTCTAATTCAGCGACTGCTTAAGAATGCGAAAGATGTACCTATTGTCCCTGATACTTTCTCGGCTGCAAATCCTCCAAAATAGGTATGAACAAAAGTAGTCGAAATATATTCATCGAGTACTTTGTATTAGCAATAGTCTAATAGCATTTGCTTCTCTGTAGGAGGACGTTGAACTTTTTAAGAGCAGTCCTCTGTTGTCAGGAACTTAATCGTCCTTTTTATCTTTTTCCCTAGCGCTCTTTCATTGCCAACTGTAGCGAAAATGGCCTCTCATGCCATATTTCAATATAATGTTTTGGCGATTGATGACACACGCAACACTTGAACTAATGTGTTTGCTTAGATGATATACTCAGGCTTTTAGGTTCAAGTGATGACAAAGAGAAGAGAGGCGAAGCTAGGCCCGAAGGGCCGCCCCTACGGGTCGAGGGGGAGCCGCCCCTCGCGGGTCTCAGGGCAGCGCCCTGAAACCTAAAAGAAATCAAGTCACCGGTTGAACCGACGCCAAGCAAATTACACACGTCGGTGCATTGACTTGAGCACGTCTGGGAGTTTTAGTATCACCGGTTAAACCGACGTTAAGGCAAAATGTACTCATCGGTGCAATGACAGAGATGGCCTGCGGGCTAGGGTTTGGCACCGGATGAACCGACGATAGCAAGTTTGAATACGTCGGTGCAATGGCAGAAGCAGACCAAGAAAAATGCATACATCGGATGAACCGATGATGCACCGGTTAATGGCATCGGTGCAGTTGTCCAGAGAGTTTATTTTTCAAGGATCAGAGGACAGTTGCACTCACCGGTTAAACCGACGCTAATATTACATACATCGGTCGATTGCGTCGGTTGATTGCCCGTACACGTAACGGCTAGTTTTCAGTGGGCAGTTTAGTATCACCGGTTAAACCGACGATGGCAATTTGGGGAGCATCGGATTAACCGGTGTTAAGCACAATTCTGGCAGCTTTTCTCCAACGGCTATATTTGCTTGTGCTGCCTATATATACCCCCAAGGCCGGGTCATTTGAGAGGGCTGGAGTTCAAAGAAGTATACTAGAGCTAAAGATCATCTCCAACCACCATAGAGCTTCATTGTACATCATATAGGCTTAAGCACACTTGTTAGAGTGCTTAGTGCTTGATTAGGGATTAGTTCTTGCGAGAGCTCCCTTGAGAGAAGTCTTGCTGCGGCAAGCAAACACTTGTACTCGTCGTGTGACCCTCCGACTTGGTGTGGAGTGGCAACGACACTTTGTGCGGGGAAGGAGGCCCCTACTTGGTGTTAAAGCTCCAAGATAGTGAAGACGGTGCCGTGGTGACGCTTCGAGATAGATGGTGGCGGTGACCTCGTCTTTGTGACTTGGTGTCACTTAGCCTTTGCTTGTCGGGAGCCTTGGAGGCGTGGCAAGACGGTGATCAAGCGAAGAGACTCGGTATCACACTTGTTCTTTGTGAGCAAGTGGCCGTGGACGTAGGGAGGGACTTTGGTGTCCTAACCGAACCACGTTAAATCGTGTGTCTTGGTGTCTTCACGGGAGTTTGCATATCCTCTCCCTTACCGCTTTACTTACCGCATTACGTTTCCGCATTTACTCTTTCTTGCTTACCTTTACTTTCCTAGTTAGTTTGATTAGGATTGACTATAGGTTGCAAGTCTTTTGGGGTAAGTAGAGGGTAGCATAGATAAACCTTAGTCATAACTAGCATGTGTAGGACGTGTTAGGTTTATCTTATGCAATTAGATTGAGCCCTAGGATAGAAAAGCGATTAGCGACCCTATTCACCCCCTCCCCCTCTAGGGTCGGACACCCCGGTGATCCTTACACCAACCAAATCCAAGAATCTTTTCATGGAAATTTACATGGATAGTACTAATATCTAATCTTGGTTGTGCAGATGACGAGGCGGCTAGAGAGAAAATGGATGGGGAGCACAGCCCCACTCCAAGCACGGATACCCAAGCGGGACACCAGAAGGGTACACGATCGATGGTGAGGAAGCGTAGTAGCTCCTCGCAGGCTACCAGCAACAGGTAGCTAGCTAGCTGATTGCAACCGAGTACTTCTGTTTTGGATTTGCTTTCTTTGATTTGGATTTCCACTTTTCAAGTCCTGTGGCAAAAATGCCGCGGACTACAGCATCTCGGGATGATGTGGTGGTGGGACAAACCGTCCCTTCCACTACAGTGGACCCATCAAAGGGGACTGGGACTACACGGGTGGCGAGTAGTTCCAATACAAATGATGCCGGAAATATGGGTGGCAGGGCCGTGATCACTAGGCCGCCCCCTAAGTTCGGCATGCGGAAGCTTGCCTTAACAAGGGCATATACGTAAGTTTCTTGAACTTGTAAAATATGGTTGGCAGGGCCGTGACCACTCGGGGAGGGTGTAAAGGCTGATTGCCCTTATGACCAATTTGGTCAATATCTAAGAGAGACCTCCTCCATGGCGGATAAGATAGTGGAGACTTTGAACAAGTCTGGATCTCCTTGAGTTGCTTGTAAAACTGTTTGGCGTGTGAGCCTCAAGTACTGTATGTACAAATGTTTAAATTTGTGTATTTGTCGAGTACTTGTTTATATGTGCAAGGATTGTGCGATCCTTTGACTTGTACAATCTTGTGATCTATTGAGTAGTAATACTTAGAAAGTATCATCTACAGAACCTCATGGGTTCAGGCGGCATCGCGCCTACTCCATTTTGGAGGTAGACACAAAGTGTTGTATCCATAGGTGCCTTAAGAGGCGGAGTATTCTCGAGTAAAGTCGAGTAGCATGGTTCTTATTCAGAACTCTAGTGCTGACCGATTAGGATTGAATCTCGTAAGATTATCCAAGTGGGAAAAGCACTTTTTCAGAAAGATAGTTAGGCCAAAGCCTGATGCAATTTTCCTTTTGAGGGAAATATTTGGGTTAGAGCGGTGCTCATATGAGTTTGGTTGTCCAAGCAAACGAGGGACTCTCGACAATTACTCGAAGTACCGAGACAAATAGAACACCTTATGAACTTTATGGCCCGAGCATACGGAAGAACTCCGAACAAGTACTCAGGGAAGCAAGTCCTTAGTGTAACACCCTCGGTGGTTCAAGCAAGCGGGAGACTTACATCGAGTACTTGGAGAACCTGGAGCTTATTTTTCGTTATGCTCCTTGAATTTTTGAGTAATTTTCTAAGTTGGCCGGTTAGGATAGACCTTGACTGGTCACCCAAGTGGGAAAAACTTTTAAGAAAATATCCTCAAACTACTCGAGCCAGCGAGTTGGGTGTCCTAAACAAGGACTGGATTGATTTCTAAAATAGACCTGTTAGGATGAACTCCGTCGAGTTAACCAAGACGAAAATATATTAGAAATATCCTAAACTTACTCGAGCAAGACAAGTAAGGTGTCCTACCCAAGGACTGAAGTAATTTCTAAGATAGATCTGTTAGAATGAACCCCGTCAGGTTACCCAAGATGAAACCATCTTAAAAATATCCAAAACCTACTCGAGCCAGCGAGTAGGGTGTGGTAACTAAGGACTGGAGTAATTCCTAAGACAAATCTATTAGGATGAACCCCGTCGGGTTACCCAAGATGAAACCATCTTAAGAATATCCAAAACCTACTCGAGCTAGTGAGTAAGGTGTCCTAACTAAGGACTAGAGTAACTCCTAAGATAGATCTGTTAGGATGAACCCAGTCGGGTTACCCAAGATGAAACCATCTTAAGAATATCCAAAACCTACTCGAGCCAGCGAGTAGGGTGTCCTAACCAAGGACTGGAGTAATTCCTAGGATAGATCTGTTTGGATGAACCCCGTCGGGTTACCCAAGACGAAACCATCGTAAGAATATCCAAAATCTACTCGAGCCAACGAGTACGGTGTCCTAACCAAGGACTGGAGTAATTCCTAGGATAGATCTGTTAGGATGAACTCCGTCGGGTTACCCAAGACGAAACCATCGTAAGAATATCCAAAACCAACTCGACCCAGCGAGTAGGTTGTCCTAACCAAGGACTGGAGTAATTTATAAGATAGATCTGTTAGGATGAACCCCGTCGGGTTATCCAAGATGAAACCATCTTAAGAGTACTTGAAGTAAACCATTTGATCAAAGAACTGCTCGATTATTGCTCTATGTTGAGCAAAGATTTTTTGGAGTAGTATTATTCGTGGGGTATAGGTCAGATGAGCAAGAGCGAGGTAGTCGATTTATAAGGAAATCAACTTTTATGAAAGACTTGTCGTGATTACATCGATTGTAAAATGACAGACTTTGACTCGTAAGACCTACCCCTTACCCATAGTCTTGAGCAATGGTTTACATAACTGAGTAAAAATATTCAGGGGGAATACTAATCGAGATAGTAGTCGACTAGATTTTGGGTAAAGTCTCCTTTACCAATGGTGCCCCAAGTGCCTTGCGGAGTAAGTTGCACTCGAAGATCGTATAAGAGCTCTTTGGGTGCATGAAGCACTTGTGTAGGAGCGTTTTGTTGATTTTGTCTCCACTGAGAGATGTTTCTCCATAGTGTTTGGGTGCGAGGCTTATTCTGAGGGAGGGTACTTGCTGGCTTGCGCTTCATGAAGGATGCGGAGGCGTGTGCTGGGATGCGGTAGTTGGAAGAGAGGTTGTAAGCCTCTATTTTCTCGCGCTCCTTTCTCCTTGAGATGATGACGTTGCATGCATCAGGACCAATGTTGATCACATTATGGAGATCGCTGTTGGAGTAGTCGTAGTTGTCGCCTTGTTGATCTTGCTGGCGGTTGGCGACGCGCTGGCGCCTGAACGCCCTTTTCTGGTTAAGCAGGCGACGACGTTCATAGAGATCCTCCGCTGCGGGCTGCTCTTCCGATTGAACGGTCACTGTGACTGCTGGAGGAGGTGCAGGCGGGTCTTGCTTGATAGCAGCTTGGGCTTCTGTGACTGCAGGAGGAGTAGTTTCCATGTTGTTGAAAAGGTACTCATCATAGTCATCAGAATTGTAGTCATCGAGGTTAAGACGCTCTGTCGAATCATCCTTTGGTTCATGGACTTCAGAGATGTGAACCATGAGGATTTCGTGACAGAGATCCTGAATTTCTTGGTCTTGATTGCTTGCTAACGGGTCTAGCGGGGTGCTCTGCAAGAAGGGAAGATCTATTGTCTCCTTCCAGCGCACTTTCCATAATTGCGGTGCTGCATATATGACCAAGTTTGGGAGGGAGTCCTGATCGGACTTGGAATTCTTAGCCGAGTTGGATTCGACTTCCTTGATGTATTGTATATCCAGTTCATCCTCCGGGTCATAAGAGTACTCGAAGTCGGAATCGGTTAGGCCACCAATTTTGGAGTATGTGTGCTTTGGGTGAGTGAGGAGCGGGATGCCCATCTATATGCAGAAGGCGTTCTCATTCATCCAGTGTAGCCACGATTGCGTAGGAGTTAATTCTTCTGGCTCCTTAATCCAGGGTTTGTCAAATATTGACTTGCTAGATTGTTCAGGAGCTTTGGATTTTCCCTTTTTGAGCTTGACAAATTCCCAGAGCGCATCTGCATCCTGGGGTGGATGAACCATAGCATCCATGAACAAGTCGATGTTGTCTGACCAGTCTTCGAGGTCATCGAATGGTTCGAAGTTGTCGAGACTATTCATGAACTAATCGAAATCCTGATCGAATAGGGAATCAGAGATGTCAGTTGGTTCAAGAGTCCAATCGCGAGCAGATTTCGGTGAAGGGTTCTGAGGTTTTCGGGAAGGAGACAGTCCCATCCGAGCAAGCCGGGGGTTTGTCTTTCCAAATTTCCCATAGATTCCTCCTTCCGAATTCTGCTTCGTGTTTTGCAGAGTGCTTTCGGCCATCTTGATGCAGTTGATGAGTTTAGACTCTACTCGATTGATCCCTGAGAGTGTGTCGCCCAACCGTTCCTGTGATGAGTTCAATACTTCTGGGCTCTGCTGTGTATTAGACGAGCCAAGAGCGGATTCTGCAAGTTTGATGCATCCCACTGTTGATCGTGAGACCTGTTCTACTCCATCGAGTAGTTCTGAGTTGACGATCTTAGGGTGTTTGATTGACTTGAGATAAGTCACGTATTTTCTGAGGGTTTCGGAAAAGTGAAGATTTTCGAAATCAGAGTTTGTATCGAACTCGGCTGACTCATGGGTTCGAGTTGGAGTTGACACATTTTCTGTGGTATCCGAACTGAGCTCGAGTGGAGCTCATTTTCTGTCGAGTTCTATAATCTCGCAGATTTCGGCAGGTTGGTTCATGGTTTTCAGCTAAGGCGAATTGGCCGTGACGAGGTGACTAGAGAAGCCTCCCGATCCGTCAGCCATGTAAGCCCAGGAACCGAAAACGAGAGTTGTACCCTCAGGAACGTTGTTGGCATCGCTTGATTCGGCCATCAAATTCACCGATGAACTCGCCGAAGCCCCTACCTGGCGCGCCAGCTATCGGTGTTTACCGCCAAGCCTACTCAGGGATACCCTTAGCAGTAAGGTTTGTAGGTAGGGATCGACTGCCCTGGAACTCGATGGTGCATGGAACACAAAGATTTAGACAGGTTCGGGCCGCGAGTTGAGTAATACCCTACGTCCTGAGTGGTGGTTTGTATTGCCTTAGGTGTTGATGTTTTGAGAGGGTCCCTGCTCACCCTTATATATCCGAGGGGACAAAGTTACATGGAAAGTCCTAGCCGAGTATAGTTGGAGTCCTACTACAACACAATCGGATAGTTCCCTTTGTACTGCAGCTAGTTCTACGCCTGTTCAGGTAGTTACAAGGGAGGTAAGGTACATCCATGAGCTATCCCATACTCTAGAACATTCTAAGTCTATAAGCAGTCCCGCTGCCCCGGGTCTGACAGGCCGGCCTGACACCTCCACATACATGGGGGCAATATTTTTACAGGAACAACGTGACACGTTCATAATGCTCCAGAGCAAGGCGGACATCTCAGATTCAGTCGGTGGACCCAGAAGGCACAAGGATCAAGTAGAAGACACACAAGCCAGTGCCTAGATCGTCAAATGGGGAAACCACCCACCTCAGAGGCATTGTGGAGCATTGATCTACAACGTCGGCGAAATGGAGGGCCTAGGGGCTCCGGAGGCAGACCACCCGACCTCCCCCAGGCCGCCCGGCCTAGGTGTCCACGCGTCAGAGTTAAGCAACCGTCAAACCGACATCCAGGAGCAATCAGGGACGTCCAGAAGAAGGCGGTGGCCAGATGGCCACACTCCTAGGCCGGCCGGCCTAGGATGGGCCGCCTAGCCCCACTTTGCAGCCTCTCGGCTCCAGGCTTCGCATGGAAGTTAAGCACCGCCTCTACAGTTGCGTACACCCGGCGCTACCTGAATTACCGTCCATCAACTGCCCTTAGAAGGCTATGAAAAGGACCCTCTCCATCACTTGTAAACACACACTCAAAGGAGCACTTCTCTCTTCTCAAGTCTAGAGTAGGTTAGTAGTTGGGAGTTAGAGTCGAGTCGAGCTTGTCTTGGGGATCCGGAGTCGTCATCGGAGCTCGGTATAAGCTCTTATATCTTTTCCTTTGACTATTTTAATATAAGTAATCTTCTTTATTTACTTGAGTCAGCTTTACTTTCCGCAAGTTATTTATCTTCTTAAGTACTAGTACTTGTCTGCGGAAGTAGTTTACCTCTAGTCCAATTTAAGTTATCTTTCTTGCCTGTCGGAGCTTGTCTTACAGGTTTTCTCGCCCGTACAAGTGCAACTCAAGTTAGTTCACTTGGTTGAGGGGGATTTCTCTTGAAGGCCTCAAGAGAAATCCTGGTATCGAGAGCAGACGTGGTGTCTGACTCAGTACTAGCTAGGAAGTGTGTTCCACCCCACGGCACCGCAGTGGTAGGTGGAAGTGGTGACAGCCTTGTCCGTCCCTCGTAGTCCACCACTTTCGGGTGTTTTCATAGCAGTAGTTGCCGAAGGATGTAGGACTCCCTTCTCATCCCTCTCTGAGTCCTTCTCTTAGGCCGCCGACGTAAGCTCCTGGTGTTGGCATCAAGACAGAAGCTTAGATTAGTTCTAGTGAGGCTAGCTCAGTAGTTTAGAAGTATTTCAGGAGTCCTTTCCGGCTCGTTGTCCTCCCAGCTGCTACCTCTCTAAGGTATAGAATCTCATGTGTGTCAAACGGTCATAGACTGGCCATTTATCCTTACCCGTTATCTGGCTTATCCCTACTGAATTAGTCGGTTGATAGATTCAGTAAAGGTTGCCACTACGATTTACGATACACTTTACCATAGTGCTTCCCTAAGGATTTCACGATACCCCGGAATACTCCGTGGTGAAGTGCTACACCGGTGATTCTGTGTGCTTGCATAATACCTATTCAGATTGAGCATAAGAGACACCAACAGCTAGTTTATTGTATTTTTTGCCCAAATTCACCTACGCACATTTTCAGACTAGCATCTGTGGAATTCATCAATAAATCATCCTATGCTAACATTTATTCCCTTCGATGCTCATATTTTGCACGATATTTGATGGTCAAAATGGTCCAGAATAGGCTGTCAATAGGGAGTTGATCCCTTTTAGCTCCATGGCATCGGCAACAGCTCGGTACCTCTATTGTTGGGGGAAGATCACAAGGAGTTGTTTCTAGGACTTCTCCATCTTTTGGTTCTGCAAAGAAATGGTTTCTACTGCCTCTTCCCTTGAAATTCAGAAAGAAAAATAATGATCTGCTACAAGTACAACAGCCCCCTCTGTTGCAACAGCTACTGCTGCTTCTTCATATAGCTGAGGCATTATTTGTCACAAGTACCAAGGACGAGGATATGTTGCTGCTCAGTGTCCTAGTCGAAGGACCATGATTGTAAATGAGCAAGGTGAATGAGAATCTAAAAGTGAACCGGAGGAAGAAGCTCCAAGATATGATGAAGAAATTGAGCATGATGAAGGTGAGCAAATTCAACACAATAAAGGAGACAATAATTGTTTCATTTCTCGATGAGTGCTTAGTATTACTGCTGTGAAAGAAGAGAATAATCAATGGCACAATCTATTTCAAACCTGAGGCATGATCAAGGATAAGTTGTGCATCATCATTATTGATAATGGTAGCTACAATAATATTGCAAGTCAAGAATTGGTTGCGAGAATGGGACTAAAACAATGGCATCATCTGTCTCCATACAAGATCCAATGGTTAAATGAGTGTGGTATGCTGTGTGTGAGCAACATTGTAACCGGTCCTTTCTCTATTGGAAGATACAATGATCATGTTGAGTGTGACGTAGGTGCCCATGCAAGCATGCCAATTGCTTTTGGGAAGGCCATGGTTGTATGAACGAGATGTTTAGATTTGTATTCATGATAACAAGGTTGTTCTCGTGTACAAAAGAGAGTGAATTACTTTGCTTTCTTTATCCCCCGAGGAAATTTTGAAGGATGATATGAAAAGAAAACAGTGAGAAAGTGAGAACCATTTGCGAGTGACCCGCATAAATAGTGAGGGAGTGTTTCCAAATCCAAATAAAACTCCATAGCTGCAGAGAACTGAGCCAAAGGGAAAAGAGGGTTTAGTGATGATGGCTAGGAAAGACAATTTAAAAGAGTTGAGTGAACCTAATGACATGTTCTATGTACTCCTGTACAAGGACAATTTTCTTGTCACTAATGACTTGCCCTCTACTTTGTCTAGTGTTGTTTTTGATGTGTTACAAGAATAAGAAGATGTGTTTCCCGAGGAAATACCACCAGAGCTACCACCAAGGAGAGGGATTGAACACTAAATCGACCTTGTTCCTGGTGCTCCACTTCGTAACCAAGCACCATACCGCACCAACCTAGAGGAAATAAAAGAAATTCAGTTCCAAGTGAAAGAGCTCATCAACAAAGGTTATGTGAAGGAAAACCTCTTACCTTGTGTTTTTCCTGTTTTTTTTGTGCCAAGTGAAAGAGCTCATCAACAAAGGTTATACGCATTCTGGCATCCGTGGTTCCGCTCCTACTCCTTGTCGTGCGCCCGTTCTTGTGCCTGACTGGGATGGGCCGGCCCCTCCGGCGGTCCGGCCTCCGCGGATCTGCTCCTACCCTCTGCCGCGCGACTCTGCTGCGCGACTGCCACCGCCTACGGTTCAGTGCTGTGGGATTGGAATTGGGGAATCGAGACATCGGGAGGGAGAGCAGCCAAGCAGGGGCGTTCTAGTGCTTTGGGTGGGTGAGTGCCTGAGTGGGGTGGGCTGGGCTGGGGATTGTGGGCCGTTCGGTGGGGAGACAGCGGGTAAAGTTATGGGCTGCTTTATAGTTTCGAGCCCGTTTATACTATTAGCCTCTTTATTTTTCATTTTTATACATATATTTAAGAAATACCTACATAAACAAAAAATATTATCAACAATAATGGGTATTCGACCGAATACCTTTAATACATAGTGGGCCTGTCCCTGATCGGTTAACGTCTGCGAAAGAAAAGAGGAAAATTGATTGGTGTATCACAAGTATTTGATTGGCGTTAACCAAGATTTTCCCCGAACTACAGCTTCTGCTATAGGGGGATAGCCCCCTATAGTTACTTAGGGTAGGTTAGAGCAACTCCAGTAGGGCTGCTAAATTTGGGTGAGCAAATGCCCATTTAGAAGCCCACTTCTAAATTTTACTGACCCAAATATGGGCCTCCACTCCAGCACGCCACTCACCTTTCCCACTAACCCACCTTTCCCACACGCCACCCACCTTTCCCACCCACCCACATTCCTGTCATTCCCTCAGCACACCACCCACCTTTCCCACTCACCCATGGCCTACCCCGCGCCGCCGGCGCCCGCTCGTCGTCCGGTCGCGAGTCTGCCGCTTCCGTGCCGTCTGGCGCACGGTCCTCTCTGGCCGGAGCATCCTGGCCACCCACACGGCCCGCCGGGGCCGGCTCCTCCACACTACCGGCCCATACCGTAGCTGCCCGCGCTCGTGGCATGTCGACCTCGCCGGCACCGTCACGAGGCGGATGCGGACGCTCGAGGCGGAGGGCAGCACCAAGGAGCTCCTTACGTGCGGCGACCTGGCCAGCCTCGTCGGAGCGGACGACGGCATAGCCCGGGTGCTCTACCCGGCCACCGGCGCTGTAACTGTGCTTCCACATGGTCTCTCGGAGGAGAACAAGGCAGGGGAGGGTAGGGCCGCCGCGAGAGCTAACACGTCATCGCGTACGCGTTCGGCTGCGTCTCCAAGACCGAGAAGTACAAACTGCTCCACCTCATCCGGCGACGACTCGTCGCTCTCGGACTCGCTCTGCGGCCTGTCCATCTCCATCGACGACTCCAACGACCTCAAGGCCGGGACTGGGGAGTGCTCAGCAGCGGCCATCATGGACGCGCTCTGCCAGTGCCGCGCGGAGGACCGCCAGGCCGGCACCGCCGGGGCGGCCGCCGACTTCGCAATGGACCAGCGGCAGGGCCTTCTCGTCCTCGCCGCCGACTGCTATGGCACCGACGGCCAGCCGGACGCCAAGCGCCTGAGGAGAGCCGTCGACACGGCGCTGGTCACGGACGCCGCCACCGGCGGGCGGCTCGGGTGCGTGCTGTCAACCAGCATGACCATCGCCAAGGCTGCGTGTGCTGTCGGGGCCTGCGGCGCGGACCCGGTCGCCTTCGACGCACTCGTCTACAGCAGTGGTGCGGAGCTCTATGGTCCTCGGGCGGCGGGGAGGCCGGGTGGTGGTGGGCCTCTGGCGGCACGAAGGCGGATGGGAGGACACGCACCGCGGCCGGCAAGAAGCAGGCGCCTGCGGTGGATCCGGGGAGAAGGCGGATTGGAGGCGGGCAAGCCGGCATCGGTGGCTAGGGAGGCCGGTGGCGTGGCGTCGGCGGGGGTGGGGCGGCGGCGGCGGTGGGGCGGGGGACTTAATCCATCATACAACATGATTAATTAAAAGGAGTACTTAATCCATTACTGAACTTAACAAAGGAGTACTCAACATGCAACTTAAAAATTCACACAACAACACATAGGTTTTCAACCGTCCTTGCGTGGGAAAGCAGAATGCTCTGACGGATTTCTTGCTGGCGCAGAAGAAGATGGCGGAGCTGAAACCTCCGAGTTCGGTGGTGACGAACCGTAATGCCGCAACAAATCATCAAGATCAAACGGAGGTTCCTTGCCCCTTGCCACACATTCTCTATATTCTTTTTCCAAATAACGGAGCACTGCCCTATGAAAAGCGCTAGGTTTCTTGCACCGTCGACCTACTGGAGTTGTGCCCTTCTCTCCAGAAGGACAACGATCACCCCCACCACCGCCACTCCCTCCAGATGCTGAAGCCATATTTTACTGGAAAACACTTTTATTTTTCACAAAATTATAAATTCTTACAATTACAATGCAAATATTATTTACTATTACAATTACAATGATCAGATTAATTACTCTTGCAAATAACAATGAAAACATATAAAAAGATGAAATCTCTAATTAATTGAAAGACATCTCAATGACTCCTAATTATTTTGACACCCTTCAGTTTCAAGAGAACACTCTTTTCAATATCTAGAAATCCTCTAGAAGAAAAAAAAACTTTATTTCAGAAAATGTATATGTCGGTAACCTCGACTCTGCGGTGATGACACTGCCTTTAGGAGGGACACGGAGCTGTACAAGTACGTCACCAATAGGCCAGTCACAACACCAACATTTACGGTTGATAGGAACACAGTACTTGGCACAGGCAGCATGCTCGTTGATATGCTCTCAGTGCAACAACGGCCACGCTGACTGTGCCAAATGCTGTGTTCGTATTAACCGCAAGTGCTGGTGTTGCGACCAACCAATTGGTGACGTCCTTATAACGCATCGTGTATCCCTGAAATGTAGTGCCACCACCGTTGAATGGAGATTAACGACGTATACTTGTTTCGAAATAAAGATTTTTAAGCTTCTAGATGGTTTCAGTGTGAGCATGAACGAATACATCACTAGAGTGTCAAAATAATCCATTCATAATACAAAAATTCTAATATACTCATTTCATTAATTCATTCATTAATACAAAAATCAACTATCCACAATATGGTCATATATAAAAGTAAATCACATGAAGTGTCTACACTCATTCTAAAAATTTCTACTATCCACATACTCATCTAAATCTAAAAGAAAATCACGCATACATATGAAATCTAAATGTCCAAGAAATTAGCTACACATTTTCTCTATTTCTAAAGCATGCAATGAGCTACACAAGCCAAGGAAGAAGAGAAAAACAAGCCCCAAACCTTTAGCGCCGATGGATGGACGGGGGAATCAAAGATCTTCACAAATGTGGTGAAGAAATGAGCAAGAACTCCCCTCTCCCGAGCCAAGAACAGCAAGAACAAGTGAGCTGAATGGCTCTGGCGAGGGGAGAGGGAAGGAGATAAGGGGGCCAAGGATTTTTGTCCCGGTTGGTGAGAGGGGCCTTTTATCCCGGTTGGTGGCATCAACCGGGACAAAAGGCTGCGCGGACCTTTTGTCCCGTTTGGAGCCACCAACCGTGATAAAATACCCCCCTTTTGTCCTGGTTGGTGCCTGCAACCAGGACATAAGGCCCCTGTCCCCTCCCCCCCCCCCCCCCCGCTGGCCCGGCTAGCCGTTGTACCCTGGACAAAAGCCACCTATTGTCCCGGGCCCAAAGGAAGCCGGGACAAATGGCCTGGAACAAAGGCCTGTTCTGTAGTAGTGGAGGCCTCTAGTATATAAATCCATCAACATGCATGCCATTGTTCCCTACAAACAAAATGAGCCAATTGATGAGGACATCCCTGCCATACGTAACCCGGTGCATCGGTTACGCCGGCTGCATCACTTACGCCATCGGTTACACCAAAGTTTACACCAAGTCCATCTACAATTATGCTTGAAGAGGTTACACCAAGCCAAGACTTGGATACACCCAAACAATCCAGCTAGGTGCACCCGAGATTGTATCTGGAGGTCTGCCCTATTGCTGCTATATTTTCTTTTTCGTTCCGATCATAGATCGGATTGTGTCGCCCTGCCATTCGTCGCCGCTTCATCGTCGACACTCCCGAGGATGAGGTTGTTGTTGCACCCTTCCAGGCTACAGCGACGATGCTCATGATCAAGCCATTACTGCCGGTGTCGCCGCCTTCCAGTGGTGGCTGATCTAGCACTAACTCGCGGCCCCTCAGCTCCACCGGTCGACCACTCGACGCCCTAGGTTGACAACTCGGTGCTTTTGTTCGGCCCCTCGGTGACTCAGCACCACCTGCAGTACTCGGCGCCCCCCAACGCTGTCTGTCGGTGACTCAGTGCCACCTGCAGCTACCCGACGCCTCCGACCACTGGTCGGCGACTCAGTGCCACTTGCGGTCACTCGGCTCATTTGACTACTCGGCACTACCCGGGCTGCCGCGCCCTCCTCCACGGCTTCGACCACATCCACCTAGACTTCGGCACTAAGGGGGTACCATCTGCTTGACAAGCCTCTTCAGCTCCCATTCCAGTCACAACATCTGCTGCGCATCGGCGGTTGCGATTATGGGCGGTGTCATTTGTTTGACTTATTCTCCAATCTCATCTTTTGCGCGCTCCCGTTGTGACTTCGGGGGGATGTTAGAGTATATTAGGCAACTCTGGATATGGTTAGTTTAGGATTGATTGTAATCCCGGGATAACCTTCCTTATCTCTAAGAGAGGCTACTTGCCCTCCAAGCCATGTACTCGTATATAATCAGCCCAAGGGGCTCAAGCAATATATCCCACACATTATATGCATCCTACTTTTCTACACATACAAAGGACTAGATAAGTGCAGTCGTGCAAAGTTACTCCAACATGAGGTGCATGCTTTCCTATCTTAGTTACATACTAATATTTATGAGAGTTATATACTACCTATGTCGTGTACTCTCATGTTACTCAAGTTTACACATGAGGCTACAACGCTGGATTACATCGAGGGCGATGAGGGTTATGCCAAGAAAACCAAGGCTGCTGCCCCGAGAAGAAAGACTGACGTGCCAAGACCCAGAGTTATGCTGCAAGTGTTTCAACTTCCTAGGCAAAACTATACCATTGCAGGAAGAGACTGGGCAAGGACAAATGATCACTTTCGTGAATGCTGCGCAAAAGGCCTCGAGGTGCGTGGGGTTAAAGGCCATCTAGGAACTGTCTCACCAGTTGGCCTTTCACCTTCCCAACGTGAAGAGTTCAATTCATACTTATCTTAGAGACTTGTTAGTAGTATAAATATCCCTATGTACTGCTGCAAAAGACAATCTTTGATCATATGTATGAACACATAACATGTTTTGCAGCTGAGCTGCTGAGTGCCTTGTGCACCCCCTGTTCTTCCTTGTTCTTCTTGTATCGCTACTTCGTACTCTGTGATATCCATTTTAGAGATCGAGTCGAAGTCCTCGTGGTTTCAGTGCCTCTCTCCCCGATGTTTGGTCGCATCCAACCTTGCCAAGGTCTAAAGCTATTTATCCCACTATTCGCAGTTATTTATCTAGTGATTGTGAATCTACTGTTGTGAAGATCAGGCCACTCCCAGGAGGTTTCCACTGGTATCTTACTTTTGGTGATCTCCCCCCTATTATGTGATATCAGAGCTATTGTTATCATTGTAGGTTTTGTTATGACCCATGATCTATCTATTCATTTACCATCTGTTCTTTTTCCATCCATATATTTGTTTTATTATATCCTACATCCCACTAAAACCCACAAAAAATCATATAGCCATTTCGTGGTACTGTTACTTTGTGTTTGTTGCATTCATCTTGTTGCTAGTCACCATCTGTGTTCTTTGCCGTACTCTTATTTAATCTTTTTATCTGCACCCCTCATACATTAATGTGTGTTTGCTAAAAAAATCTAAGAAAAAAAGAGGTAAAAAAAGAGAAGAGAAGCAAAGTGAAAGGGCAATATTGCAGAAAAAAGAGGTAAAAAAAAGAGAAGAGAAGCAAAGTGAAAGGGCAATATTGTAGATTGTGTAACTCCAAGATACATATCTGTAACTTCAAGTTTGAGGTGTGTTGGCGGTCGATATCGATGGTTTTCGCTGCCAACGCTTCACCTAATTTCATGAAATATAGGTCATAATCATGCCATAATTATCAAATCTAATGAGTTCCACAAGTTTCGGTGCATATTTGATTGCAGGAACAACATATTCAAAATTCAACCAAAACGGACAATTTCAAGGCCCGAGCCCGGCTGACCGTTATATTAACTATGGAATTTCGGCATGAAACTTTACCAGAGTGATCCTGAGGACAAATCTAAGACAGCCCAATAGGGATCAACTTAGAATTCACAAGTTAAGACCGGAAGGATTGGGTCGCTAAACACAAAGGGAACACGGGCCCACAATTAGAGAAACACAATGTGTCAAGCCCAGAACCGCCTTCAGGGACAACATCCAACCATTGAGGATCATGACGGTGCAACGGAGGGTCGAGAGGCGCAAGGGTTAGGCCACCCTGCCTCAAATAACAGATTTTGGACCGAGTACCAGAACAACCGACCTCCAGAGACAATCAGGATCATCCCACAGGAAGGCGGTGCCAGGTGGCAACATCCCTAGGCCAGTCGGCCTAGGGGAGGCCACCCGCCACCCCCACCCCTATTAGCTTTTGATCATCAGCTTTTGTGTGGAAGTGAAGCCACTGACCTACTTCGCGTACAAGTGAAGCATGGGAGCATAACCGACCTTGAAGCACTATAAATAGACCCCCACTCCTCACTTGAAAGATACACCACTTGGAACAAGTAGTGTCTCAAGTTTAGTTCACTTCCTAGTTTAGAATAAGGAGAGTGTGAGGTGAGAGCTTTGGCCGAAGTCGAGCTAAAGGGGCGGAGTTGAGTTCTTCGACCTTACCCCACTTTTGTAGCCACCTCAGGGGAATATATCTTTTGAGTAAGTTCCTCATTTATCTTTAGAGTCTCATTAGTTTTACTTTTTACTTAAGTTACTTGTTCTGTTACTTTTTTTGATATGCGGGATCCCTTGCGTAATTAGCAAGTTCTACTTATCTGAGGTTACTTTCTGCCTTTGTACACGGTAGGAGTAAGTAGCTCAATTGTTGTAGGCATGGTGCCTAGGCTTGGTTAGCTATCTCAGGTTGTGTTCCACCCCACGGTACCGCAGTGGTAGGCGGCAAGTGGTGACAGCCTTGTCCGTCCTTCATAGTCTACCACGTTCAGGTGTTTTCATAGCAGTAGTTGTTGACTGCTGTTGGACTCCCTTCTCACCCCAGTCTGCGTCCTTCTTTGAGACCGCCGAAGCAGATCAAGTTAGAATTGTGGCAGGATAGCTTAGTATTAGGTAATCTATCTGGAATTAAGCCCTCTACCCTCCTCATCCTCCTTGGCGAGTCTGGCTGAATCGTTATACACCACTAGTCGAAGCTTATTGTTCCTTGGATTCGATATCCCTGTATACTCCTTGGTGAAAGCTATAATAGGTCTTTGTGCACTTGTGGAGTAATTTGTATTAGGCTGGTGCACTGGACGACAACATTTACATCCTTGATCGAACGGTTACGCCACTTTTTTATAGTACAATAGCCTCTATTAAACAACCGCATATAGATCCACAAAAGTCCATAAACCAGGTATCTTGATTCGTAATCTGTTCAACCGCTTAATCAAAGCTTGGTTCTGCCACATCAAGCACACTCACCATCCTTGAGTACAAGAAAGAACTCGGGTAAGCATGATGTGAAATTGTGTGATGTTGGTGGGAGGTACTCTTCGGAGCGAAGGTGTACCACAACAATATAGGACGGACTAGACGCTAATCCAAAGGCCACTGACTAGCCTCCAGAAACAAGTACTGAAGCAATAACTCTCGTATTAATATCCCATCACAAACAGTTACAAGGGGTATTTATAGGAGCGGCGACTCGCCTGACCCATCCGAAATTACCCTTTATTACCCTTCTCCAACAGCTATATGCTGCAGATATCCTAGGGGTACACGGTAATTTCACATCTTGGGCTCATCACCCTTATCTCCTGTCCTACATCTTTGGTACGCACCCCCCCCCCCCCGTAAAGGCCCCACATTGCCGTTGTTGCCACCTCTTCAGCAGCGGCATCGCTGTGCGGGTCGGCTCCGCTTGTGCCCTTGCCTTCGCTGCCCTTTGGCGCCTCTTTGCTGTCCTTCACCACCAAAGGCCTCTGGTGGGCAGGCCTTTGGCGATCTTGCTCTTCGGTGTGGGCCTGAAGGTGGCGTCCCGCAATATGTAATTCCATAAATTTTTCCTATTCCACTTTTCTTGCTACCAATCTAACATGGCAGGATCTGATTCGAGTGTTCATGGTGGGAACCATGGAGATGAAGAGGCCCCTGTTGCACGTGCTGAGTTATGCCAAAGGGCAAGCTCGCTCTTTGAGGTTTTGGCAAACTCACTCTTTGAGGTCCACGACATCAACAAGAAGATAATCACCGAGAAGAATATGGTGATAAAAATTCTGGTTTTGGTAATGGATTTTATGACCGTTTCGGCAATGGTTGTCGTGATGGACATGTGCTGATATTGATCAACAAGGTGGTGGATGGCGTGCTGATTTCCATGATCAGTGTGGAGGAGGATGCGGACGTGATCGTCATCTGCATTTCGATGATGAAGATGATGCTCGTGATTACTATGACGAGGGCATTGATGATAATGAAAATTCTTTTGCACACCATGGGCATTTTGGACAGCCACATGAACACCATCGTGCTGCTGTTTGACGGATATAATCATCGTGGTCATTCCAATAGAGATGATCCGGATGGCATTGCTCGTGTGAAGTTGAGTCTCCCAAAATTTTCAGGACGTGAAGAAGCTGAAGCATATCTTGAGTGGGAAAAGAAATGTGATTAGATTTTTCGAGTGCATAATCTCTCCGATAAGAGGTGTCTCAACCTTGCTTCTGCTGAATTATCAGGTTACGCTCTCACTTGTTGGAATCAAATGCAAGAGAGTCAGTTTGTGGTGGGACGTGATCATATCAACACATGGGCTGAGATGAAGAGAGTGATGAGAATATGCTTTGTGCCATCAAGCTATCAGCGTGACCTTCGCAATAGGTTAGAAACATTGACACAAGAATCGACATTGCTGATGATTATTTCAAGGAAATAGAATTACTTGGTGAGATCTGGAATTAGAGAAGATAAAGAATCAAAGATGGCAAGATTTTTGAATGGCCTCAATGAAAAAAATTCAGGTTTTGTTGAGATGTTTCCATATCATAGTTTGCAAGACCTTGTTGACCAAGCTATGCACACCGAGAGGAAAATTTGGCAAGAGGGATGTTGAAGGCCTTATGGGAGAGCATCACAAATAGAAACTGCAAGTGCACAGATATCATCAGAGCTTTCACCCAAGAGTATTCCAGGGTATCGTATCCACATGGAATGTAAGTATAATATATAAGGATTTGATTTGTCCAAGGACACCACACTGCCGAAGAGATAAGGGGTAGAGAGGAATTCTAAGGCTCAGAGCCAAAGGTAATATAGAGTTAACTAATTGTTTACTTCGAGCTATCAGGATCGCCTAGATAAAACCAGAAGCTCTGATAATAAGGCTACTATCGTATTCCTGAACGTGGATGATTACGATGGCACAAAACAGGGTTGTCACCACCTACAGGCTACCTACAAAACGCGGGGTGATACAACAATCAACAGGTAGAGTCCAGTCTAGACACCACGTCTACACTGTCTTCTACTGACTCTAGAGTCGTACAAGATTATCCATCTTTACCAGGAGTCCTACTCTAGGGGCATCCACTAAACTTGTGAACTATTGATCCCACAAACAACTAGGGAACTAGCACTACTTAACTAAGAAGCTAAAGCACAAACAAGATCATGAATACTTACTATGATTGATAAGCATCCGTCGAGGTACAAGGTGGGGATGAACACCGAGGGTCGACAACCTCGACACCTCCCAGACTCCCCTCACTCTCTTCCTAATTTCCTAGCACTACACCTCTAATATGACGCCCCAACTCCAAAAGTGAGAGGTGAGTTGATGTGAAGTGTGTCTTCATTTGGGCCCCCCTCTACTATTTATAAGAGGGATACATAGGTTACTTGGCTGAGGGATTGAGCCTGTAGCACCCTGAACCGCCTTTGGCATCAAATGACAAGACACCACGTGGAAGATGGAGGTTGATGGTACCTAAAGTTAGTCAGCGGACCTACATGATCGGCTGACCTAAAAAGGTGGCCACCGACCTCCCCTTTGGTCTAGAGGCTGCCTGGTGGGTCCCAAGTTCAGTACCAACATGCATGCCACGTCTCCTCATGTTTTAGGCTGCCATGTGAGTCCATGAATCATCATACTTGCGCCTGATTGGTCTAGAAGAGATTGTCTCAGACTAATGACGTGTCATTTGCTCATGGGTGCGTTCTCTTCTCATGTGAGGATGTCAAGTGGGCCCTTTGATCCTTGTGCTTGCTTGTGATTGGTTAGAAATTAATGCCTTGGATCATACATGCTAGTGTTGACCGCCATTATTTCACATTCTGACCGTCAACTTCTCTGGAATAAATTGAGTTCTTGCACCATGTTCCATACATATTTTGTTTAATTCTAATAAGTTCCATAAGTTTTGGATGAGTTGTGCCTGCAGGAATTCACTGTCCAAAGATGGTCGAAATCAGAGAAGATTTAGGCCGCCCGACATATTCCGTGCCGGCCGGCCTGACACCTCCACATACATGGGTGCAATATTTTTACAGGAGCACCGTGACATGTTCATAATGCTCCAAAGCGAGGAGAACATCTCAGATTCAGTCGGTGGACCCGGAAGGCACAAGGATCAAGCAGAAGACCCACAAGCCAGTGCCCAGATCATCAAATGCGAAAACCACCCACTTCAGAGGCATTGTGGAGTGTTGATCTGCAATGTCGGCGAAATGGAGGGCCAAGGTGCTCTGGAGGCAGGCCGTCTTGCCTACTTTGATCTGCAACAGCAAGGTATGAATTTTAATAACAATTTTCAGCCTACTTTAAAAGACCTAGTTTATGGCCAAAAGCTGATTAATGACAACATTAGTAAGAAATTTCTTGCTAATGACAAGATCTTAGAATCTTTGGCCGGACAACTAGAGGGCCTGAACTCTGTTATTAAGAACCAGTTGAGCTTCAACAAAATGATAGAAACTCAAGTAGCTCAACTAGCCTCATCTTGTCCTAACAATAACTCGGGAAAACTGCCTGGGCAACTGGAAGTTTCTCCTAAGGAAAGTGTTAGTGTGGTAACTACACGGATAGGTAAGTCCACGCAGGAGCCACCGTATCCCAAAGATGTAGGATCTCAGCGAAAAGTTGTACCCGCCAGCAATACCTCTACTGGAGACAAAGATCAGGAGGAGGCCGAAGAATCCAACACAGCTGCTGCCCAGGAGGATACTGTGGAACCCCCTAGAACTTCATGGGAGTTTCATGATACTACTGCCTTACCATTTTCGGAACGGATAAGGAAGCCGGTGGCCGACGAACAATTCGGTAAGTTTGTCGAGGTAATAAAGAAGTTGTATGTCAATATACCACTTCTTAACGCTATGCAGGTCCCGACCTATGCCAAGTATATCAAGGATATTCTTGGGAACAAGAGAAATCCGCCCACCACCGAGGTCGTGCAACTCACAGAGGAGTGTAGTGCAGCTATACTCAATTCTCTCTTGGAGAAGAAGAAGGATCGAGGATGCCCCACAATCACATGTTCAATCGGGAGTCAACACTTTTCGCACGCTCTTTGAAATCTAGGAGCAAGCTTCAGTGTCATGCCTAAGGTAGTTTACGATAAACTAAATTATCATGCGCTTGCCCCTACTGCTATGTGCTTGCAGCTAGCGGACCAATCGGTCCGTTACCCCACGGGAATTGCGGAGAATATTCCGGTAAAAATTTGGAACTTCTTCATTCTCGTTGATTTTGTCGTCCTCGACATACAAGTTGACGCCAAGACCCCTCTCATTTTGGGAAGGCCGTGCTTGAGTACAACAAATGCACACATTGATGTGGGAGCTGGAGAAATCAAACTCAACATCAATGGGCAAACGGAGAAGTTTGCCTTACGACCGAAGGTCGAACAATGTTCCCAGGTCAGAACTTTCAACCGGAAGAAACCCGAGAAAGAGCAGGAGAAGACATCAACCCCCACATTCGATATCCTTGCCGAGCTCTTAGAATGACTAAGAATCGACAAGGAGATCAGGGTGCACAACTACAGGAACGCAAGACGAACAATCCTTCGTAGAGAGTTTGAGGAATTGGAGGCGAAAGCGATAAAAAAAACCACCACCAAGAAGGATGGTGGAGAAAAGTGTCTTTGTCAGGAGTTCCATCAGGCGACGACAACAAAACCCAAGGTATGGAGAGTCCCGCTCTGGACATAAAACCCGAGCTCTCACCATGAGAACCATGGTACGTACCCATTCTTGCATTTGCATACAGGATAGTTTCAAATTCTTGCATTGTTTACCTTTCACAGCATGGCATGTTTTAATTTTGAACCAAACTTACATTCAAATTTAATTTTGCATCATTCAAGTTTGCATAAAAAAAATTCGGCTAAAGTGTAGGCCGGCTGGCCCACCTAGGCCGGCTGGCCCCACCTTCTCTTCTTTGGTCAGGGGGTAGTATGGAATGAGGAACTTGGAGTGCATGCGAAGCAAAGGAAAAGGAGGGAAAGCAGAATGAATGGCGCAGGATCGAGTGGCTCTCATCACGGCCGACCGGCCTGCCCCTTCCACTCACGTCCCGTCTTCGCCCACTAATGCACGATCACCAGCAAGTCTAGAGGGAGTAGACCGATGCCGTGGCGTGCTCGCCGCCGTGCTCAGGCAGGCCGGCCTACCCCCTGCACCCAGCTATAAAAGCCAACGAAGGTGAGTTCATTCCTTGCACCTTCAGCTCGAGTACGCAGAAA
Organism: Panicum virgatum; assembly: GCF_016808335.1. NCBI lineage: Eukaryota > Viridiplantae > Streptophyta > Magnoliopsida > Poales > Poaceae > Panicum > Panicum virgatum. The sequence continues at coordinate 17,167,070 of NC_053151.1, forward strand.
ACTCCCCAGTACTCGAGTTCTCTCTTCTCTCTTCTGAGTGTTCTTGCTTAACGAAGCTCTTTTGAGTTAATTAAGTGAAGTACTCAAGTGGTAGCGCCTCTAAAATATAGTAGTTGTGCTGGAATTAGCTCAGCACTAATCAAATAAAATTAGTAGTAACTCTCTCCACTAAAACAAAAACCACAAAAATTTTGCATTGAATAAATCAAGGCTCTGAACGAAGAACGTTTTGTGGTGGATTGCTCCCCACAAAAATGATTAACCGCTGACCTCTCCTGGTATTTTCCCTGCATATTCTCTACACTAATCTTTTACAGGAGTCATGTCGGTCTGGGGGACAATCCGAAACAAGGTGAAGAAGCTTGGCTCATCGTCCCGATCCCGGAGTTCGCGAGCGTCATCAGCCTCTTGGGATGACATGTCGGTGGACTCAGTCTGCCGACCGTCACGATCCCAGGAAGAAGAGGAGGAAGCCCCTACCTCTCCAGCAGTCTTAAGGCCCCACCTCAAAATAAGAGTTCTGACTACGGTCGACCAGATCGTAGTCCGGACCGATTACAAGCGGGATGCCCTCAAGCTGCTGAAGAGGCAATCATACAGCCACGCCAAGCGGTTCGATACAGAATTCCTCATGATGATGGGACTCCGCCAGGACATGAACTGTGCATTCACGGCTGCGGGATGGTCGCGCTTCGCCAACATCACCGAACCAGGTTCGCACCTTCTTACCATGGAATTTCTAATAACGCTGCATGTTGAAACCGTTGGAAAGGAAACTAAAATCCACTTTCGCTTTTTCAACAAGTTCTTTGAAATGCCAATCAAATACTTTAGTAATGCACTGGGCTTTAGTAAGAAATGCACCTTAGAGGCTACTGCATTAACAGAAGAACATGATTATGACCGTAGTGCTTGGTGGAATGAAATCTCAGTTGAACTTGTAAGTAGTAAGAACATCATTGTTTCTATCCATAATCCAACTCTGAGAGTCCTAGCGAAGTACCTTGCTCTGGTAGTATTTTCCCGAGCAGACCTCAGGCTGTGTAGCTCTTCGGAGCTCATGTACCTATTCGCTATGGCAAAGAAGATTCGCTACTCACCCGTCATGGGCATGGTCGCACACTGGTAGAAACTGATCACGTGCAAATCTCCCATCGACATAACCTCACTGGTCACCCGCATTGCGCGGTATGTCGGTGTCATGGAGAATGCACAAGTAACATATCTGTCCACAACGGATGAATACCGAACTTTCATTGGTCTGGACCACTTTGTTCACGCGCACATGATGTGTAAAGCTCCCGGGAACTCGGTGTCTATGTGCTATTCAGGGTATGAGAGGGAGTTCGAGCTTCCATGCCCAAAACTCTCGCTCTACTCCGTGAAATGCTTGACCCTCCAGATGGAGAAGAAGGAACCCGCATGCCACAGCACAGCTGGCCCCATAACACGTGGTAGAACTCGGCATGACGCACAGTTGGCCGAGGGTGGCATGTCACGGCAGGCAGGAGTTTCCCGTCAGGTAGGCACATCCCACCAAGCAGGAACTTCCCGCTAGCCAAGAGCTTCACGGCAAGCCCATACTTCCTAGGAAGCCGGGCCATCACACAGTGTACCCTCACCAGATGCCTCAGCTCAGCCTCACTCAGACACAGCACAGATGAGCTTCGAGGAGGCCTATGGGTATTACACCCAGGGTGGCCAGACCTCGTACCAGGCTGAGGGTAGCATGGGGTACTGACACGACTAGAGATTTTACTACCCCTCTGGCATGGGAACCTCCTATGGTCCACAGGTCAGCCCATCAGCGTCAGCCCGCTTTGAGTACGACTACCCGCTCACGCGGGGGGCTGTCGAATCTCACTGCTCGGGTGGGTGCCTTGGAGTTACGTCAGGAAGAGTGTTGGCACTCCTTAGCCTAACGAATTACTCCGTAAGCGCACAGAGACTGATTGTATCTTTCACCAGGGAGTATACCTGGGATATCGAATCCAAGGAATGGTAAAGCTTCGACCAAACTTAGAGATCTTCAACAGGACACAACCAGCGAGAAGAAGATAACGGAAAGAGGGCCTAACTCCAGATAACCTACTACTCCGACTAGTTAATGAGCTAACTACTGACTCGATCTGCTTCAGTGGCTGGAAGAGGAAGGACTTCAGAAAGGGATGAGAGGGGAGTCCAATGGCAACCTGCACTACTGCTATGAAAACACCCGAACGTGGTGGACTACAAAGGACGGATAGGGTTGTCACCACCTACCGACTACCACAACGATTCTGTGGGGTGGAACACAACCTAAGGTAACTACCAAGCCTAGGAACCACGCCCACAGCTCTCGAGCTACTTGCTCCTACCGTGTATTTAGACAGAAAGCAACCTCAAATAAGCAGAACTTGCTACTTACGTAGACTCAGGATCCCACAGATCAAAGTAAGTACTTAACAAGTAACTAAGACAGAAAGTAAAGCTAGCAAGAAACTGAAGTTGAGACAAGGAACTTACTCAAGTATATTCCTCCAAGGTGGATACAAAAGTGGAGTAAGACTGAGAGAACTCGAGTCCGCTCCTTTCAGCTCGGCTTTCACCAGAGCACTCACCTCACTCTCTTCCTACTCAACACAAGAGTGTATCAAGAGACTCTCTTCTCTTTGGATTGGTGTGTGTTACAAGAAGGGTATGGTGCTCTATTTATACTACTCTAAGGTCGGTACAGGACTGAGCATCAGTTGCACGCAAGTAAGTTCGTTAAGCTTGTCTTCCATGCCAAGGGAGAGCAGCAGAGGCTGCCTAGTGGGGCCGGCCGGCCTGGGGATGTGGCCATGTGGCCACCGCCTTTGCGTGGATGCTTTGGATCTTCTCTCGGAGTTGGTGGAGGTTGCGTAGCTCCAACGGTGACAGTTAGAGGACGGCCGGCCTCTCCTAGGCCGGCCGGCTTGGCTCAGGCTCGGCTCAGGCTCCTGTTGCACTGACACGTTGATCTCTAGGCCCATGTTGCTCCTCAAGTTGAATTGGGTCCTGAGTTGTCCGGTTGTCATGGGATTTGGGCTCAACTCCACTTGGTTCAAGCCTTTCAGCCTTATCTTGGTTGCATGATGAGGTGCTACAGGGGTAGGCCGGCCGGCCTCGGGTTCACCCCATTTTGGCTCAATTTTGCAGATGTTGCTCTTGGGTTCAAGTAGTCACCAAAACTTGTGGAACTTGTTAATGTTAGTGAAAATCATAACAATGTAGTCCCAAAAGTATGAAATGCAAAGGAATGTTGGCGGTAAAAATCATCAAAATCGACCGTCAACGCACCCCCACACCTAGACTTTGCTCGTCCCGAGCAAAAGAAGTCGACAAAGAACCAGAGGATCAAGCAAAGTCCAGGGTTCACAAACTTAAGTATGCATAAGAATTATTTCAAAGCTTTCCTTTCATACCTCGGATTCCGGGTGGCTAACACCTTAATGTTCACCTATTGATCCCCAGAATAAATCGATGAAGATTATGACTAGCTCCTATTTCATAGTACTTGGAAGATTTTTTTTTAAATAAATCCAAGGCATCCTCTTTTTGCTCAAGTCACTCATTCACTCAGTTTTGTTCACAACTTCACTAATCCTCCCAAAATTTGCTTTGAAAATGAGTATGTGGAGCTCAGTGAAGGATGTTCCATATCCTTAACATTTATATTGCAAGATCAAACCTAGTGTCTCCTAGCAATCTAGATGCTCATCTTATGGGTCAAGTGCAAGTGAGAAATGAAGATAGAATCCCATGGTGGTTTTGTGTTTAGCACTATACACCTCCCCTTCTTCTTCTTCTTCTTTTTTTGACAAGGCATGAATGTTATTCATCCTTTTCTTTCTTTTCAGGGGGTGTAGCACTATTTTGCAACCACATTTCATGGACCCAGGTTGATGGATGTGTACATGAATGATCCCAAGAAGATGAATCAGTCTAAATTCCTTTTAGAGGCACTAAACTTGAACAAGCTCACAATGCATAGGATACCTATGTGTTCGGATTTCATAAGTATGGCTCTGAAATGGGTATTGGTAGAGTTGAGCATACAAGTTTTGCCCAGTTCTGTATTTTCAAAATGAAAACTTCCAAGACCTTGAGTCAAGAACTAGCACAACTTCATGTCATTATATCATGGAAAGCAATAAGCAAGCAATCAAGTGATCCTAGATTTGAGTTCTGTAGGCAATTCGGTACTTGCATAAGAAATAAAACTCAGCAAACCATGGTTATGAAAAGATTTCCACTCTTCCTAGGCATTTCATTCAAATATTTTATTTGATTTTAGTTGGCATGATTTTGAATGAAATTGCATGAAACCAGGAAGGAACATGGAGTAGTAGTAGCAAACCGTGAGCACGTGAAGGAGGCCGGGGACTGGCCGACGGGTGGGGCCGGCCGGCCTGGGCCTGTGGCCATTCTCAGTGGACCTTTTTCCACAGGTTCAGGCTCGGTTTGTTCTACCCCAGTGAGGGTGTTTTGGTGATTTTTCTGAAGATCTCAGGCCGGCCGGCCTGATTTGAGCCGCCCGGCTTGCTTTTCTTCCGGAATTCGCTCGAATTTCTCTGTGTTCTTCTGTTCATCCTTCTCATTCGGTTTTGCTACGCAGTAGTCAAACGTGAGAGCAGGGGTGTGGTTGGCACACACATGTAAATCAACCACATAAACTCTAAAGAGGAATGAACTTGAAATTTTATTTTATTCAAATAGAAATGGGGTGCTGTTGATTACAATTTAAAGAAATAAAAGAAATGAAGGAAATAAAAGCACCCAAACTAAACTAAAATTATTCTAGAGCTAACTCCTACTTGGGATCCGGGGATCTGTAGAGATCCTCGTTCCCGGTCGCCTTCTCAAGATGTTTGATCTTGGAACAAACTGCCTTGCAAAGGGTGTCCACCCTATCCCCCAAGTCCATCCTGTCGATCTCCATCTCGGCTATGCGCTCATCCATGTTGTTGAGGCGTAGTCGGAGAGCAGCAAGCTGCTCACGGAGTGAAGTGACATCGTTGGGCTCCTCCTCCTCCTCCTCATCGTCGTCGTCGGAGTCAGTGCAGGCGTGGACCTCTATCGGTCTACGGATCGGTGGTGGCCGGATATGGCGACGCACCGAACTCGGTGGAAGATCCGTGCCGGTACAATCCAACGGAGGGGTAAGCACCTTCCCCCTGCCGACCTTTGCCCCAGACATGCCATGGCGTGGAGGACTAGGGCTTGCGGGAGAGTACTCTGGGGAATACGTGGATAGATCTTGCTGCACTATCTGTAGTGCAGCGACCTGCGCGACATGTGCCCCTCCCGACGACGTGCCCGTGCGCTTCGTCACAACCTTCCTAGGGGAAAGAACCCATGTGGTAGGTCGCGTCGGGCTGCACGTGCGGGAGCGCACAAGGGCCCTTGACGCCGAGCCCTAGACCGAACTCTCCACCAAGCCGGGCGACAGGCGGAACCGGGGTGAGGCCGGCCAGCCGGCGGCAATGGCGAGAAAGCGGCGATTTCCACTGGTTCCAGAATCCTGACGCTGCTCGACGACGCAATGGTTTGGTTGGACTTGGAGGGTGCCTTATGAGTGGGTGTGTCCATGGCTTTGGATTTGGGAGTCTTAGGGGAGGATTGTGAGGCCATGGTGGTGATATCGGAGAAAGGCATGAGTCTCGGAATGAGATCTGATGGAAAGCTGTGAACTGAGGAAGAGAGGGGAGCCTTTCATTTTAAATCACCTCATCAGGCTCTGAACACCCAGGATCAGAAAGTTTGAACTGCGGTGATCGTTGCACGAAAAGATGAGGCCAAACGGCCCCGGAGCCAGGCCGGCCGGCCTAGGGTGGGCCTCGGGCTTCTGGAGGCTCCTCTTGATCCCTTCCTTTCTCAGGTATTTTGGTGGTTTGGTCCAAAAATGGAAAGAAGGAAATCGAATGAAAGATCTAGCATACGACAGGGCACGTTTTAGGTATGGCGACGATCATAGATGATTATTCTATCTCGGTAAGCTCGTAGACATCTACTTCTTCGAGCTCGGGAATTTCAGGCTCGAGGAATATTTTCAAACTCTGGCCATTGGCCTTGAAAACATTCCTGTCATCGTCCTGGAGGGTTATAGCGCTGTTGTTGGCGCTCCTTAAGTACCCATTTTACTATATGATTAGGAGTTGTTTTGGTAAATTCTTTGGGATGATTCATGTACTAACCCGCCACTTTGCACCCGAACTTGACCATTTTCGATTTTGTCCTGGATTTTGGAGCATGTTGCATTTTGACAGGAAATTGGACATTTTCGGAGATGTTTTGATGCATGGTAACAACTGGGCTAAGATGAGGAATAAGAGGAAGATTCAACACGCGAAAGATGGGACCGAAAGGGGCCAGAAAGGGCCCAGGCCGGCCGGCCTGGAGTCCTTGGGCCGGCCGGCCTAGCCCATTTCGGAGCCCAATCGGTCTCGGTTTTCTTCAGCACGAAGTATGCGTCAACCCTAATCTATGTTTTACCAAAACCACCGACCATATCTACCTATAAATACCCCGAAGCCGCCGTCAAAGAGGGCATCGCGGAGGGATCGCAGCATCGTGGAGATCGCAAAGAGATCGCAGAGAAGAGCATCCAGAGATACATTCGAGTTAGATACAAGAGAAAGGCGACACCGGAGGCCTCATCGTCCCTCGGCGCCGCTGCAAGTTGGAGGACAGCAAGGGATCCATCCCTTGCCGGAGATTTCGTCACCATGATCGACTACGCTTCGCTTAGCTTCATGGGGTAAAGTCCTCGTTTGTTCATGGGGTTGTAAGGAGATCTTGAGTTGTAATTGCCAAATCCTTTATGAGATTGATCTATCACGATTCTTGTTGATGATGCTTTGATGCTTAATGGTTCGCTACTTGGCTTTGGGTTTGCTTTGCTCTTGCATGGTTTACTTAGATTACATCAACTATCATGTTCTTGTTGATTCGTTACCGATTATCCTCGTGTAGTGACAATATGCGGGAGGGAAAGGTTTTGATCTTGGAACACACCTTTGGTAGATTAGATCCGTTCTTTGTTGCTTGGCGATTACATCTCTAGTGATCCTAGACCCTATGGACAAATGCTCTTCATATCTTGTGCACACATCTATCATTGCTCACTAGTCTAGATTAGATTAGATTGGTTAGATTAGATCTATTTCACACTCAAACACTCAATATAGATCTTTTACCAACATCATTAGTGCTTAGTTAAGCATAGTAATACACTTGTTCCGTGGATTGATAAACCTTGGGGGAATACTCTAAGGGAAAAGCTACACGATCAGTGTGCTTGCGGTACGTAAATTGGCGCTTTAAGAAGCGTGAACAAGCTTTTCTAGCGCCGTTGCCGGGGAACAAGCGATTTTGCTACGTTTGCTTTGTATTAATTTTGTTGGTTACTAACACCTAACCTTTTTCTCTAGAAAATTTTTGTTTTTGTTTTTGTTTCGATTGTCTAGATGGACCATCTCATTCAACATGTGGAGGAAGGAGAAAAATCACTAAGGGATTATGCAAGCCCGCGATCGGAGGACTTCAACATGCAAAAATCAGATTCGGTGTTGCGAGCCACCGAGTACGAGATCAAGCCCCAAATCATCAAGATGGCGGCGGCAAACCCCTTTAGAGGAGATGAGACGGATAACCCATATAGACATATCAAGTGGTTCACAATGCTATGCAACACGGTACAACAAGACGGAGTTCCGCTAGCTTGGTTTAGATGGAATCTTTTCCCATACTCACTTGCGAAGATGGTTTGCACTTGCATCCTTCGAGGTAAAAGGAAATTGGGATGACTTGATGAGGAAATTTTGTGAGCGGTTCTTTCCGTTAATCAAGGTTCAACATATTCGGAAGCAAGTGATCAACTTCGTGCAAGGAGAAGAAGAAGGGATAGATCAAGCATGGGATAGATTCAATGGATTGATTGAACAAGGACCGAGGCTCGGATTTTCCGGTGAAGTACTCTTGCATACCTTTTACGTTTCCCTAACCCCCGAGTGCATGCAATTTGTTCAAATGTGTGCGGGAGGAGATATCATGGAGAAAACACTCACGGAAGCCGCCCAACTCCTACAAAAAATCAGCAAGGGTGCGGCCATGCGAAAAGATTGGGAAAAACGATGTTCGGCAAGCTCCGAGGAAGAATCTCAAGTGCGGGTGCTTGCTGGAATTTTTAGAAAAGAGGCTTCGGAAGTGAAGGAAGAACAACCAAAGCATGGGAAAGTCATAGAGACAAACCACGATGAAGAAGCATCAATCCGGAGTGCAACGAAAGACGACCCGGAAAAGAAAGGAAGAACATGGGCACCGCCAAATCGCTAAGGGAATTCGAGAAAATGGATTGGATACCAATTGACTTCGGAAGATTGTTCGACAAAGCAAGACCGCATCCAAATCAGCGAGGAATGGCGAAGGTGATAGCGGAAGACTTCCCGCCGGATAATCACACGGGATATACATTTGGCAAGGAATCGGCTGGTGATATTGACTTGGACGAAGTGCTGGAGGTCAAAAAGATCATGGGAGTGAAATTGAAATTATCACCCTACGTGCACATAGCACAAGTATATGCGATTGGAAGCGATCAAGGCGAAGGTAATCCATCACCCACACCTCGTGTTGATTGCATGATAGACGGAACAAAATGTTGCAATGTTTTATGTGACGTTGGCGCCCATGTTAGTGTGATGAGTTCCAAGGTTTATGTTGAGCTTTTTAACGAAACATCAAACCTAGATGCCATAATCATTAAATTGATCATGGGAGATGGTAGATTAATCAAACCGCTAGGAGTGCTTAGAAATCTAAATGTTGCCATAGCGGGTAAAAAAAATCCTACCGACTTTTTTGTGATTAATGCTAGTGATGATGAGCATGAAGGCATAATCCTTGGAAAACCCTTTCTCAAATTAGTAAATGCTGTTCTAGATGTTGGAAAAGGGATTGTCACTTTTGATCTAGATGGAGAGAAGCGCACATTTGAATTTCATTCAAAACCGTCTTTTGCTTCACCTCTACCTCTTGATAACGAAGAGGTAGAGAGCATTCGTTCCATTGATTCTTTCAGGGATCCCCTCCAATGTGCTTTGGAGAATGGAGACGCTCAAGATGATCAAGACGGAGAACTAGTGGAAACAATGGAAGAGTTGAAGCCGCAACATGGGAATTTGGAGGAAGAAAAATTTGAAGACATTGGAGAGTTAGATCAAGAAGAGGATGGTGCGCCCGATGTTTCGATGAAGCCACTCCCCAAGGGATTGAAATATGAATTTTTGGGAGATGGCAAGACTTTTCCGGTGATTATTAGCGACGAATTGAGCCCGGAAGAGACGGAGAAGTTGCTGAATTTATTGAAGAAGCACAAAAAGGTGATCGGCTACTCGATTAACGACTTGAAAGGTATTAGCCCCGCTTTTTGCACACATCGTATACAACTCGAGGAGCAATACAAGCCGGTCGTAGAACATCAAAGAAGGTTGAGCCATGCTATGCGTGATGTGGTGAAGAAGGAGGTTATCAAATTGTTGAATGCCGGAATAATATACCCCGTGCCACATAGTGAATGGGTAAGCCCCGTGCATTGCGTTCCGAAGAAAGGAGGACTCACGGTTGTGAAAAATGAGAAGGAGCAATTGATACCGCAAAGAACCATCACGGGATGGAGGATGTGCATCGATTATAGAAAATTGAATAAGGCAACGAGGAAGGATCATTTTCCACTACCATTCATTGACGAGATGCTAGAAAGGTTGGCAAAGCATTCACACTTTTGTTACCTTGATGGATACTCAGGATTCTTCCAAATACCTATTCATCCGGATGATCAACATAAGACCACGTTTACTTGCCCGTATGGAACTTTTGCATATCGGAGGATGCCTTTTGGATTGTGCAATGCGCCCGCTTCTTTTCAAAGGTGCATGATGGCAATATTTTCAGATTTCATAGAAGAGATTATGGAGGTATTCATGGATGATTTCTCGGTGCATGGTACTAGCTTTGATAATTGCTTGGCAAATTTGGAGAAAATTCTTAAAAGATGTGGAGAGGTTGATCTTGTGCTTAATTGAGAGAAGTGTCATTTCATGGTGAAAGAAGGAATTGTCCTCGGTCATGTTATCTCCGAGAGAGGGATAGAGGTGGACAGAGCAAAAATAGAAACCGTGGAGAAGTTGCCACCACCTACGGACATCAAATCTTTGAGGAGCTTCCTCAGTCATGCCGGATTCTATAGGAGGTTTATAAAGGATTTTTCAAAAATCACCAAGCCATTGACACAACTTCTCCAAAAAGATGTGGAGTACATTTTCGATAGTGATTGTCTTCATGCATTTCAAACACTCAAGCAATCCCTCATAAGTGCTCCTATCATGCAACCTCCGGATTGGAATCTACCTTTTGAAATCATGTGTGATGCAAGCGACTACGCCGTAGGAGCTGTTCTTGGACAAAGGAAAGAGGGAAAGGTAAATGCTATCTACTACGCAAGCAAGAGTCTCAATGAAGCCCAATTTAATTATGCAACAACGGAGAAAGAATTGCTTGCCGTGGTATTCGCCTTCGAAAAATTCAGATCATACATAGTAAATTCAAAGGTGATAGTTTATACCGACCATGCAGCAGTCAAGTATCTCTTGTCCAAGAAAGATGCTAAACCACGCTTGATTCAATGGATCCTATTGCTACAAGAATTTGATGTGGAGATAAGGGACAAGAAAGGAGCAGAAAATGTTGTGGCCGACCACCTATCAAGGATGAACCATGGAGATGATGGAAAAGAACCGATCGGGGATCAAATGAGAGATGATCACCTATATAGAATTCTCGACAAAGATAGTTGGATGAATGAAATAATAAGGGCAATAAAAGGGATGTCCTTGGATCACTTGGACAAGAATGCAAGGAAAAGAGTGATCGCCGAAAGAAGAAAATACTATTGGGATCCACCATACTTATATAGATATGGAGAAGATGGAGTCCTAAGAAGATGCATACCGAGAGAGGAACGTGAAGAAGTTCTAAGAAAGTGTCACTCGTCGGGATATGGAAGACATTATGGGCACTTTAGAACTCAAGCTAAGGTATGGGCTAGTGGATTCTATTGGCCCGAGATGCATGAAGATGCGAAAAGGTTTGTTTCGACTTGTTCGGAATGCCAAAGGACGTGGAATATCTCGCAAAGGAATGCCATGCCATTGAACTACAATTTGCAAATAGATCTATTTGATGTCTGGGGAATCGATTTCATGGGACCATTTGTGAACTCACATGGGTTTGAGCATATATTGGTGATGGTGGATTATGTTTCTAAGTGGGTTGAAGCTATGCCGTGTCGGAAGGCATCAACAGAGGAGTCCACACACATGATTAAATCGGTAATCTTCCCTCGATATGGCATCCCGAGAATCTTGATAAGCGATGGAGGAACATACTTCATGGGCAAAGACTTTGGTAAATGCTTGAAGAAATTGGGAATTGAACATAGAGTGTCCACGGCTTATCACCCCCAAATAAATGGACAAGCAGAAACTTCGAACAAGCAATTGAAGGACATTTTAAAGAAGACCGTGGTAAAAGGAGGAAAAGATTGGTCGAAGAGACTAGATGATGCACTATGGGCATATTGTACGACACACAAAACCCCGATTGGTATGACTCCTTATCAATTTGTTTATGGAAAAACATGCCACTTGCCGGTTGAGCTAGAACATAAGGCGTATTGGGCGATGAAGGAGATGAACTTTGATGCGGAAGCCACTGGAATTAAAAGGAGAATCCAAATAAGCGAATTGGAGGAGTTAAGATTGAAAGCGTACAATAGTGCATCAATTTACAAAGAAAGGATGAAGAGGTGGTACGACAAACGATTACAAAACAAGGAATTCAAAGAAGGAGACAAGGTCCTACTCTACAATTCAAGATTCAAACTCTTTGGCAAAGGAAAATTACAAAGCAAATGGGATGGCCCATACGTCGTACACTCGGTTTCACCCACGGGAGCGGTGACAATCATGGATGCGAAAGGCGACCAATATGTGGTGAACGGACATCGACTAAAGATATTCTTGGAGCCCGACGTCGTGCCCCTTCATTACATCGACATATACACCATGGAGGAGGAACCGGAACATCAAGCCTAACGACGTTAAGCAAGGTAAGTTTGTAAATATTCTCTTTTAGATTTTATTTTCATAGTTTTATTTCTATTCTGGACGAACTTTGAGTAAAACATAGGCTTCTAATTTATTGGTGTGCACCTCGGAAAAAGTTGGAGTCCAGGGGGCTGAAAAACCCCCTGGGCCGGCCGGCCCAACACACCTAACCCGGCCGGCCTAAGCCTCCTCGTGTGCGAATCGGTCTCAATTTTTGGTAGGTACGAGATAAGGAAATTTCAAACCTGTGCCTTATAGATTTCGCATACCAAAACCGAAGAGATATTGGACTTCTCGTCCAAGTCTTTTCGGGACTTAAATAGAGGCGCGGGTTAGATCTATTCTCTCATACTTTTCAATCTACACCACCACCTCGTGTGAGACTTCGACAATGGCCGGTCCAGCGAGCGCAAGAGCTATGATTGCAGCATTGGAGATCGAGGAGAGGGGTTGGATGCCCGACACCCCCACGCCAAAGACGCCTAGACCCATCTCGGCAACCGGTGCGCAGCCCCTCCTTGTCGAAGCAATGCGATGTGAAGCGAAAGCCCCTCCGAAGAAATTCAATACTCAGGCAAGGATGAGCGTCGGAGGGAAGGGCCTTCAATGGTGCAACGAGAAGCTACCTCAAGCCCAAAGGGTGGTCGTCGTCATCAAAAGCGACGAAGACGAAAGCGAGAAGTGACAAGACAAAAAGACACCCGCGCCTAGGCGTTCCTTGCGCCTCCTCGGAGTTAAAATAAAGAACTACATCGAGCACACCCCGGAGCCGAAGGATTATGCGGGGGACAGCGATTGGGAGAGCATCATGAGCCCTGGTTCATGGGGCGCCACCGGTCGTGAATACAATGATGATTGGCCGGGGTGGCCCGAAGAGGAGAGAAGGGAGGAAGACGACCCCTCCGACGGTGACAGCAGCAAGAAGAAAAAGAAGGACGACGACGAACCCGAAGATGATAGCCCAACTGCGGCGGCCATCACTTCGGGTGCTGTATCAAGTGCTGCAATGAAATCGCAGACCTCCATGCCACCATTGATAGGTGCCACGATCAAATCGTGGCAATGGATCAAAGGATGGACGACATCGAGAGCTTGGTTGAGAGAGACTACAACTTCCTTGTCCGCAACATAAGGAAGTTATTCGGGATGATCGGAGATCTACAAAAGCAAGGAGGAGGGCACCCAAGATGCAATTGCCCGAGGTGCCGTTGAGAACACCGACGAGCGTCACACCCGTCTTTTATATCATTGCGACGAGGATGCCGCATAATCTAAGCATGGGGGGAAAAGGTGTGACGGCTCGTAGATCGATTTTGTTAGTCTTTGTTTACTCGAAAGTTCGTCATGTGTGTGTGCTTTATTTTTCGCATGTGTGAGAGTCATAGTCTAGCGTTGTGTGCTTTATTTTTCACATGTGTGAGAGTCAGTCTTAAATTAGTGTTGAGTTATGAAAACAAAATAAAAAGAGTCTTTGTTTTTTTGTTGGATTGTGCATTTTATTTATGCATTCAGTTTTACTTTATTTTCTTTAAAACAATTGTTCACGAGCGTTGTCATGAAAATTATTTCGTATTTGTGGAGCTTAGTAAATTATTCGTCCATGTTAATACCTACACTTGAGCTTTGATCTAGTACTTGGTTTTGATTACGCTTGCGAGTAAGGCATGATTTGGAGGACTTTAATTTCATAAAAATAATAAAACCCCTACAAGCATAAGGTTGATCAAGTTCTTGGCAAGTTGAGAGTAAAAATCCTATCATCCACAAGCTATATTCGTTCCACCATAAGTATTGGATGTACATTGAGTTGAGTTAGGATTTCTTTCTCTTGGGAGTTTAAATTTCGAGCAATGATCATGTCCGTATTTTTCATCTCTGAATTGCTAGCCATGTCAATATTCGGTAATGAGAATTCCTCATTGGAATAACTCATGAAATCTACCAGATTCCAAAACCCGAACATGAGATTATCTTGTTTATTATCCTCTTCCTTGACCACAACCCAATTGTGAGGATACGTTCTGTTTTTGCGCATGATTTATATAAAACATAATTTTGGGACGAAGAAAGGAAGGAGTACTGGAAAGACGGACCGAATCCGACCTGGGAAAGCCCCAGGCCGGCCGGCCTAGGCCTCTCTGGTCTCGGTTCGGGCTCTAAAAATTTAGGGAGACACTTTGGAGATTTGCCTATCTATGTTTTATAGAAAGTGTCCTATGAAAAGATTCGGAACAGAGAGAGAAAATTCGGGAGAGAAAAAAAAAGAAAGAGAAAAGAAAAAATGTATGAGAAGAGAAGAAAAATAATAAATGAAGGGATTCTATGGTTAGAGAAGAGCAAAGAGATATCACCTCGTTGTTTGAGAACAATATCCTCAATTCCAACCATGTGCAATCCAACAACGAGGACTATGCTTGTGCCTTGAAGTCAATCTTTTTGTATGCCTTTGCACATGTCCACCATTCTAAATCTTCTTACCCTTGAACCCTTTACATTATGGAGAAACTCTCATGATCATTGGCTCGGAAGGTAAGCAATCATTAGAAGGTTTTCTTAATTTGACAATATATGTATATACTTTGCTAAGCCTCACCTATAGCCCCACTTTATACTTGAGAGACTTTTGGGAGATGAGAGTTTGCAAATAATAATAGGATAGCCACTTATATCGAGAGACATGAAAGGACTTGTGCAATAATTTTTTGTCTAACCTTTGTTGCAGGGTATTTTGCTTCTAAAAACTAAAAAAAAGAGAAAAACCTCCAAGGATGGCAAGAAAAGCAAGTGTTGTCGATATTTGAGTTGCCGGCTAAAGGTAAGAGTTGTGGAGTAATATTGGATGAGTTTTTAAACGCCCATGATATGATTATCCTCGCTGCTCCTCTGACCTTTGTTTGAAGAAATATTGTTAGACTTGTTTGCATAAGTAAATTTTGCAGTTCGAGAACTCTTGAGCAACCCATGGAAGGATTTGATGATTTGATTTGCTCGAGGACGAGCAAAAGCTAAGCATGGGGGGAATGTTGGCGCTCCTTAAGTACCCATTTTACTATATGATTAGGAGTTGTTTTGGTAAATTCTTTGGGATGATTCATGTACTAACCCGCCACTTGGCACCCGAACTTGACCGTTTTCGATTTTGTCCTGGATTTTGGAGCATGTTGCATTTTGACAGGAAATTGGACATTTTCGGAGATGTTTTGACGCATGGTTACAACTGGGCTAAGATGAGAAATAAAAGGAAGATTCAACACGCGAAAGATGGGACCGAAAGGGGCCAGAAAGGGCCCAGGCCGGCCGGCCTAGCCCATTTCGGAGCCCAATCGGTCTCGGTTTTCTTCAGCACGAAGTATGCGTCAAACCTAATCTATGTTTTACCAAAACCACCGACCATATCTGCCTATAAATACCCCGAAGCCGCCGTCAAAGAGGGCATCGCGGAGGGATCGCAGCATCGTGGAGATCGCAAAGAGATCGCAGAGAGAAGAGCATCCAGAGATACATTCGAGTTAGACACAAGAGAAAGGCGACACCGGAGGCCTCATAGTCTCTCGGTGCCGCTGCAAGTTGGAGGACAGCAAGGGATCCATCCCTTGACGGAGATTTTGTCACCATGATCGACTACGCTTCGCTTAGCTTCATGGGGTAAAGTCCTTGTTTGTTCATGGGGTTGTAAGGAGATCTTGAGTTGTAATTGCCGAATCCTTTATGAGATTGATCTATCACGATTCTTTGTTGATGATGCTTTGATGCTTAATGGTTCGCGACTTGGCTTTGGGTTTGCTTTGCTCTTGCATGGTTTACTTAGATTACATCAACTATCGTGTTCTTGTTGATTCGTTACCGATTATCCTCGTGTAGTGACAGTATGCGGGAGGGAAAGCTTTTGATCTTGGAACACACCTTTGGTAGATTAGATCCGTTCTTCATTGCTTGGCGATTACATCTCTAGTGATCCTAGACCCTATGGACAAATGCTCTTCATATCTTGTGCACACATCTATCATTGATCACTAGTCTAGATTAGATTAGATTGGTTAGATTAGATCTATTTCACACTCAAACACTCAATATAGATCTTTTACCAACATCATTAGTGCTTAGTTAAGCATAGTAATACACTTGTTCCGTGGATTGATAAACCTTGGGGGAATACTCTAAGGGAAAAGCTACACGATCCGTGCGCTTGCGGTACGTAAATTGGCGCTTTAAGAAGCGTCAACCGCCGTGGTCAGCGGCATTCAGTACTAAGAAGGGTCCTTCCCACTTACTTCTATGTTGACCCTGACCAGACAGACGAACACAGGAGTTGAGAAGGAGTACCTTATCTCCCACTTTGAACTGTTTGATCTTGATACGCTTATCATGCCATCTTTTTGTTCGCTCTTTGTAAAGTTTAGAGCTGTGGTAGGCCTTCTCCCTCCATTCATCCAATTCAGCCAGTTAAATTTGTTGCTTGATTCCGGCTGATTGGAGGTCCGTATTCCACCTCTTTATAGTCCAATGGGACTTATACTCGAGTTCAACCGGAAAATGGCAAGTATTGCCATAGACTAGTTGATACGGTAGTTTGCTCTTCCAACCCTTCCCCATGGCATTGACCGTCTTTTGCAAGATGTTCTTGATTTGCTTATTGGACGTCTCTGCCTGACCACTTATTTGGGGATGGTATGGTGTTGCAACCCGGTGGTCTAATCCTAGCTCGCTGACGCACTTCCTGAAGGTTCTGTCGATGAAGTGTGAGCCTCCATCACTGATCACGACTCTTGGAACTCCAAAGCGAGGAAATATGATTTCCTGGAACATCTTCTTGGAGCTCCTTGAGTCTGGCACAACACAAGGAAGTGCTTCAACCCATTTAGACACGTAGTCCACTACCACCAAGATGTATTCGCATTGTTCCAACATCGGGAAAGGACCCATGAAGTCGACTCCCCAAACGTCGAAGATATCCAATTGAAGATTGATCTTCAGTGGCATTGCGTCGCGGGAATTGATATTCCCATGTTTTTGGCATCTTGGGCAACGCCGCATGAATTTTTTCGCGTCTCCATACATGTTCGGCCAAAAGAATCCACTTTGCCAAACTTTTGCATGGGTTCAGAAGGCTCTGTAATGTACTCCATAGGGTGAGGAGCGACAACGCTCTAAAATCTTGCGGGTCTCACATAGCGGGATACAACGGCAGAGTAAACCATCAGCGCAGACTTTGAACAGGTATTGGTCATCCCATAGATTGAATCTACCGAGGTGTATCAGTTTCTTCTTGTCTTCTCCTGGAGGTATATATCCAGTCACCATGAAATTCACTAGGTTTGCGTAGCATGGACTGGATGAGGTGACCTTCAGGAGAGTATCATCTCTCAGGTAATCATTGATCGGGAGATCCGATCCTTGTATTTGCATCCTTGAGAGATGGTCTACCACACAATTATCTGCTCCTTTCTTTTCTCTTATTTCCATATCAAATTCTTGAAGGAGAAGAATCCAACGGATAAGTCATGGCTTGGCATCCTTCTTGGTTGGAAGGTACTTCAGTGCTGCGTGGTCCGTATACACAATCACCTTTGCACCAACCAAGTAGGATCTGAACTTGTCCATGGCGAATACTACTTCCAGGAGTTCCTTTTCCGTTGTGGCGTAGTTGAGTTGGGGTCCGGTCAATGTCTTACTTGCGTAGGATATAGCATAATGTTGCTTATCTCTACATTGACCAAGCACTGCGCCTACTGCGTAGTCACTTGCATCGCACATGATCTCGAAAGGAAGTTTCCAATCGGGAGGCTGAATGATGGGTGCGGGTACGAGTGCCTTCTTGAGAGTATAGAAGGCCATGAGACATTCCTCATCAAAGTTGAATGGGGCATCCTTTGCCAACAGGTTGGTCAAGGGTCTGGCTATACGGGAGAAGTCCTTACAGAACCTCCTGTAGAAACCAGCATGACCCAAGAAACTTCTGACTCCATTGACATTAGTCAGGGTTGGCAATTGTTTGATAACATCAATTTTCGCCCGATCCACTTCTATCCCTCGCTCGGACACTCTATGTCCGGGAACAATTCCCTCTCTGACCATAAAGTGACACTTTTCCCAGTTGAGAACTAGGTGTGTCTCTTGGCACCTCTTGAGAACCTTTTCCAAATTCTCAAGGCATTGAGCGAAGTCTTTGCCATAGACGGAAAAGTCGTCCATGAACACTTCCATGATGTGCTCAATTAGGTCCAAGAAGATTGCCATCATGCACCTTTGGAATGATGCTGGTGCGTTGCAAAGACCGAAGGACATTCGTCGATAGGTGAACGTACCATAGGGGCAGGTGAAGGTAGTCTTGCTCTGATCATCGGGATGGATAGGATTCTGATGATCACCAGAGTATCCATCGAGGTAGCAAAAGTATGAGTGCTTTGCCAACCGTTCAAGCATCTCATCGATAAAGGGAAAAGGGAAGTGATCTTTCCGGGTAGCCTTGTTAAGCATCCGGTAATCGATACACATTTTACATCCAGTCACTATCCGTTGAGGTATGAGCTCGTTCCTCTCATTACGGACTACCGCCATGCCTCCCTTCTTTGGGACCACTTGAACTGGGCTAACCCACTCACTATCTCGCACGGGGTATATGATGCCCGCGTGCAGTAGCTTAAGTACCTCTTTCTTGACTACCTCCCTCATCGCATCGTTAAGCCGCCGTTGATGTTCTCGTGACGGCTTATGTTCTGGCTCCATTGGAATGCGATGGGTGCATCAGTTGGGGCTGATCCCATTCAAGTCTTGGAGAGAATATCCGATGACGGACCGATACTTCTCAAAGACTGCAACGAGCCACCGAGTTTCACTCTCTATCAGCTTGTCGCTGATCACAACTAGCGTGGCTCTGTTGTCATGGAGGAATGCATACTTCAAACCAGGGGGGCAATGACTTCAGCTCAAGTAGAGGAGGTTGCAGAATCTCCTCTCCATCGAGCTTACTTTTGCCGGCCAGGTCTGTTTCCTGGGTTAAGTGTGAGACATCTTCCTCAAGAATGGGCTGAGTTAGCTCTTCTTGGCTGATGTTCACTGCATCCTCCAATGGGTCTTGCTCCGGTCTAGCCTCAGCATTGGTGTTGCATGAGCAAACTAGACTGACCGGGACTTTCTCTTTGCCAACCTTGACCTCGAGCGTTGCTCGGTCTCCATTTGGGTTGACGAGGGGCTCTATTGGCTGACAAATCAAGATAAACTCTTCACCTTCCGGGACATCGAAGATGTGGAAGTCCAGGAAAACCTTGTTACGTCCCATCTTCAGGGACATAGCATGGAAAATTCCCTTACTTTCAACGATCTGGCTGTGGATCCACTTCAGGTGCTTACACGAGAAGATGTTGACGCTCCTTAGAGCCCTCAATTACATACCGCAAGCGCACGGATCGTGTGTAGCTTTTCCCTTAGAGTATTCCATCCAAGGTTTATCAATCCACGGATCGGCAATGAACGACCTAGGGTTTTTCATCTAATCTAACGGATCTATCCTAACATGAAGCATGAATTGCATATAAAGAGTAAACCTATATAAGATGTGAGTGATGTGTATAGGTTGATCTCATCCATGAACAAAGACACAACCAGAGCATAACCAAAGGGGTGACTAAGCCTATTATCTTCTAGTTGCAACTCCGGCCAAAGCGATAACCTAATCTAACTCGTACCATGATAAAGAGTCATCCTACTCAACATTACACATTCATCCGGCATTTTCCCTCCCGCATGCTGTCACCACACGAGAAAAAGAATGATGAATCACAATGATGAATCCACAAGAAAAAGACTAATCACCACGATTAGATCTATTCCTACTAAGAACATATGCTAGCTATCATATGAACGAGAAAGCATGCATCGAAGTGGATCAGAGTAGAGACAAGATTAGATTAACATCACCATTCAATGTACATATGCCTTGATGGCATGGCTCCGGAACTCCACCTTGGCACAACCACGCAGGGAGGCCATGGCGGCTAAGGGCAGCCTAAGACATCTCCTAGGCAACGTCGAGGACTTGCGGCGGCCGTCGTCTCCCTCCGGTCTTTGCCCTAGGTTTTCGTCGAGTTTTGGGTGGATGGATGCCCCGAGTTGAATAAGGTGGGAGCTATTTATAAGCCGAGGAAGCCACCGGTCGAAGGGGAGGCCGAACCGCCTCAAAAAAAGTCTGGGCCGGCCGGCCCCATGGGCCTAGGCCGGCCGGCCTACCCCTTTTCAGGCTCGCCTCGGTCTCATCTTTGGCGTGTAGACTCCTCGCATCTTCTAGAGTTTCTGTCCTTCATGATTGCACCCCTTTGGACGTTGTTATCTTGGAGATATCTTCGAGGAAAGGATAGGATAGGGAATCCTTCCTTAATTCTTCATTTGCTTTGCTTAATCCCGAAGTATCTTGATCTTATCTTCGTGGGCTCGGTCCTTTGGGCTCTCTTGGAGGATGGATGTGCGTGAATGGGCTTCGAATCAACATGGGCTTTGGTCCTCCCTTTGGGCTTTGGCCTTCGTCTTTCTCTGTGTTAGCGCTCGATCACAGGCCTCGTCATTCCATGCTCCAAAATAGACCAAAAACCTGCAAAAACGAAGTTCCTCCAAAATATATGTGCAAGTGTGAAAATGGCCAATAATTAGGCCGGGGTTAGGATGGTTAGTGATTTTGATATTAAATTCATGCCATTATCAAGGATAAACAAGGGATAAAAGGGGTACTTAAGGAGCGCCAACATTCCCCCCATGCTTAAACCTTGCTCGTCCTCGAGTAAGTCCAGGAGCTTTGCTTATAAAGAAATCAGCGTTGCCCCTCAATGTCCTCTCTGCACTTAGTCATACATAACAAGACATATTGCTCTCTCAAGTATTTAGCATTTAAGTTCATGTTGTGACCGGCTACTTTTTCATTATGGAAGATAGACTAGCAATTAAACAACAAGCCACAATAATAAATAAATGTAATGCTCTCAAACTTAAGCGAACTTCAAACCTTTACCTTGTTTCATCGTGAAAAGTTTCAAAAGAATGCATATCAAACATAAGTGAGGTTCTCTTGCAAAAGATCATGGAAATACTCATCTCATCAAGTCGCTCAAGCCTACATTAGATTGTTTTCAACCTATTCTACTCATATATAAAAGTGGAAGGCATATGTGGAGCTTGGTAGATAAAAATAATCCTAGCAAAACATTATACTTGAAATATTATCAAACTAAGAGAGAGATCTAATGGAATTACCGAGACTAGTCAAAAAGGCCATTGGAAAATAATGTTGGAGAGGGGGAAAGATGAAACACACACATTTAGATAGGTGGACATGTGCAACTGGCAAATGGATGATCCCGAGACATAAATGAAGTTCTCGTTATCGGATTGCACATGGTTGGAAGATTTGAGTATGGAATAGTTCTTCAAAGTAACTTGGAAAATTAATGAAGCCAAAAAGAGCTAAGGAGCATTTTATTCTTCTCTCTTTTTTTCTTTCATTTTTCTTTTCTTTTCTCCTCTTTTTTTTATTTTTCTATTTCTTTCTTTTTTTTTCTTTCTTTTTGCTGCTTAGAACTTTTGATAACATAGAATACTTACTCAGCCATCCCCCCCATGCTTGAACGAATGCTCATCCTCGAGTATGAATAGTGGGAGAACCAACTAGTTAGGGTAAGTATCTCAAATTCACCTTCTTCTTCGTAGAACCACTTGAATCTCGGGGAGCCTTGTCTCCCAAAACTTTTCTTTATATGATGCCCTTGATTCTTTTGATTCCGTCGAAATTATAATCCATACTCAAATTAGGTTGTGGTCAAGGAGGTAATCATAAAAAGATATTTTTGGTTTAGGGTGGATATCCAGCGAGGTTTGTAAGATTCCCGAAGTAGAAACTCACAATGCATGGATAAATAGGGTAGCAAAAAGGAGGTTACACAAAAAAACGGAATGACCAGCTTCTTAGTCTCGTACCAAAGAAATCAATCTTAATCCAACTCATCAAAATATAAGTTTGCAATCTAAAGTTTTCATCATGAAAGAATATGTTTCTATAGGCTTTGGTAGGTAGAACTTTGCAAGAGATTCACAAATGTAGATAGCATAGGAATTAAATTTTCAAATTAAACAACACAAAGTGTAAGGTCATCGGTAGACTTAAATCAAAGAGCAACATAGAATATGTGGGTTTAGAATTTAGTCATTTAACCTCCACAAATAAAAGAGCCGGTATTTAATCATTTTAATTTCATTTAATTGAGAGCAAATGGTCAAGTCATATACAACATAGCCTAGGTAAAACAAAGCAGCAACTTTCATCATTTTTCCATAAGCATAAGGCATTGCCAAAATGTATCAATGTGGTGAGCACAAAGTGATGGTCATCCTACACTTATTGAAAACAAAAACAAAACTAGGTTGTCCTCCTAGAAGCCATGTGATAGGTTGAGAGATATATACAAAGATTGCATCTATGGTTGAAGGCATATATGTACAAGCATTTAGAAAAAGAGAGAGTTGAGGAAGAATTACCGTCCTTCTCGATGCTCGTAATGAAGTGTAGCGCGGCCTCCCCCATACTTAAGCATTGTGCTAAGCATGGAAAAAGAATCATGAGCATCTTGTGGCAACCGTGATTATCTTACTCCATGAGATCTTTCTTCCTTGTCCATGAAATCCTCCCCCATGCTTAGCATGATGCTAGGCGTAAAAGGAGAAGGTGGACCATCTTGCAATTCTTGAAGTCCTTCCCTCATGTGTATGAACATCATCTTCAATGTGTCTTCACCTTTGTTTCCTCAATTTCCTTCAACTTCTTCTTGTACTAAGTCATGGTCCCAATCTTTGCTTCTCATCATCGTCGCCTCCTTCAATTCCTCATTGTCCCATTTCTGCCTCATCTTCACGAATTTTTCTTTCAATTTCCAGAACAGAACCTGTACTGAAATATTGCTCCATTGCGAAGTGCACAAATTTTCCTTTCCAATGAGTCCTTATTCGCCCAAAATTGATTCCGAACAAGAGAGTTATGTTCATTTTATCCCAGCGCTGCAATCTGCCCTGACGAATTTCAGAACGCGCAACGTTCAATTTTCTTGTCATATCTCCTTGTACGGGTCTTCAAATTCATTGATGTTGGATGTGTTGGAATGGGAATTTGATGGAGCTTCTGAATATCATCTTTTTGCTTCTTGTAGAGCTCTGAACATGTTCTCAAATTGATGAAAACAGCTGCTTGCTTTAGAACTTTGGAGATGTTGACGAATTTGATTTTTTTCTTTGATCACGAATTCATGGGAACGCTTTGTCATGCCTGCAAAACAATTCAAGTGCACAATCTACCCCCAAGGTGACGGTCGGGAGTAGAGAAAATTGCCAACAAACCTACCATTCCTAAGATCTCAAATTGTGGCATAGCTAGCTTAGCGAAACTAGTGAGTGTACGTGTGTGCTAGTGTAAATGCAAATGAGAGGAAGGTATATAAACAAAGACAATGTTTACACCTAGTTCTAAACACCATGTTTACAACTAGGTTGCCGAACTTCTCCATAGCCAAAAAGAATTATTTAACCAAGGTCAAAACGCCATGTCTATCCCAAGATCAATAGGCCTTCATAGCACAAGAAAAAAAATAAAGCGCATTGCAAAGCTTATAAACCAACCAAATGCAACATGAGAACAAAATGGATTGTTATCTTGGTCAAAAGAGCTTAAAGATGGAAGTCCGCAAACAAGTTTAAACACCACGTTTACACAAGATTGCAAAAGGTAAATGCTGTCATGACAAGCATTACATGGATAGGAAAGCATACATCAATAAGATTGAGACCAAGCTAGCAAAATGAGGGCATGAACAATGGAATGGATGCAGAGTGCAAATGCAAAGTTAGCAAAAACAAGTGTTAGCACGGTTGAAAGGACCTTTCGATGTTGTTCCGCAACTAGTTTATTCAAAAACAATTGCTAAGAGTGACAAAAAGCCTTCACGACACTTCATAAGAAGTGAGGCTTTTGTCAATGAAAAGGTTATTTATCGAGAAAGGATGAAGCAACCGAGCTAACAAGGTTTTAGAAGTAGGTTTATGGGTTTCCTATATTTTTGGCTTAAAACAAAAAATTTGAAGAGAGAGTGTTGGGTATAGAAATTCTATCTAAGGTGGTTGAAAAAAAAACTAGAGAGAAACAAAAGTTAGATTTTTTTTTGAATGAAAAACATACCCTATGGTTTTGGGATTGCTCTATGAGTGGTTTTCCTAAGGGTTTTAGGATCTCAAAAGCGAGGCTAGTCAATGTTTTTAGAAAAGGTTTTTTTTTAAATGCAACATGCAATGCAATGCAAGGGTGAGACGAACAACATGGTATGCAATGCAACACGGGGTGGATGAACAAAATGATATGACTTGATGAGGTGGTCTAAAACAAAACAAAAAGTTAGCCTAAGTTAACTAGCCACAAGTTTAGAATCAAAGGGTGGTGCAATGCTTCATAAATCTCTCTAAAAAGACACAAAGAAAAAGACTCAAAACACTAATAGGCACACAAAAAAGGTCTACAAGTTTCCCAAGATCAAATAACAAAGTGCTCCCTCAATAACATTTAGAATGAACAACATGATGTTGTGGTTTTTCTTAGAGCAATGGTACAATGTTATTTGATGTTCCAGTAAAAAAAACGCAATGTAGACGGTCATATTTAAAATAAAATACCAGGTTGCCTCCCGCAAAGCGCTTCATTTAAAGTCATAAAGCTCGACTTTCTCACATACCTTTTCATTGTTGTGAAGCCATGGTTCTTCGTGCAAGAATCCGAAGTAGCCATGCAGCTTGATGTCGCCCTTGAAATCCGTCGTGGTTGCTTGCAACATCTTTTGTTTGTCGAAGGTCGACCGCTTGTGTCTTTATTCACCAATGTTCTTGGGCCCTTTCTCTGCTATAAGCCTCTGAATTCGATCATGCATGCTTAATGTAAGCATCGCCCAAGCTCCTCCTTCTTGTTGTTGTCATCGTTATTTCCTATATCTTGTTCTCATCGCATTGCTCCTACCTCTTCTTCGTGGACTCTCTCCTGTGTACTCAACAGAACATATACCGAAATATAGATCTATTGAAAAATTTATGAAATTACCTTTCCAACGAGTGGTCATTCATCTTAAACCGAGTTCAGACGTGGGAGTTATGCCCGTTTCATTTTGGCGCTGCGTGCTGTCCAGAAAATTTCAGAGTGCACGACCTTCGATGTTTCAGCCATAACCGCTTGTTGGAATCTCCGATTCACTTGATTCTTGATTTTTTGGAACCGGAACTTCGTGGAGCTTTCGAATATCCAAAAATATGCTGCTAGTTTCCTCTGAGGTGGAGCTGAATGTTGATGAGAACAGTACCTTCTTGTGAATTGATCCGAAGATGTCGATGATCATCATCTTGTGGTCTTTAGAGCGCCTTGTTGTGCGTCCCTAGGCTCCAAGGTCATCACCATTGATTTACCAGCACATAGCATGGCTTCAATTATGTGTCTTCTCCATGATTCTTGCTTTACCCAAGGTATCGGGATTAGTGGAGGCTCCCATGCTTTGTGTTGATGATCTGAGCGGTTTTCTTCCTTGATAGCATCACTCGACTAGAAGTATATCGAGCATCCTACTGGAGAAGATAGGTGGTGTCATGATTCTTCTAATCTTGTTGCCTCTAGCTTTGGTCAACTTCAAATCATCACCTTTTGTGCACTCGGCCTTCCAATCATCCTTTGACATCGTCATCACTTTCTCCGTTGTTTGCTGCTGCACCTTTCTTCGTTGAATTGCTCCTTCGTCCAGTGCAGAACATGTACCAAATTCCAAGCTCATTGTGAGGTGTATCAAATCATGTTTCCAACAAGTGGTCATTTACCCAAATTGGACCTCGGATGAAAAAGTTATGCTTGTTTTACTCCGGCGCTACGCTTCGTCCCGAGAGATTTCAGAACGCGCAGCGTTGAAAGATCTTTCCATAACTCTTCACACCGATCTCCAAAATTAACAATTTTTTATGGGTTGGAAAGAAGACTTGACGGATCTTCATAATAATCTATTATTTCCTCATGGCACATATCTGATCTTGGACGAAAAACTCATCACAACAGCGACACTTCATAGATGATGATGATCCAATTGCACGATTTTCTTTTCGGACATGCTTCATACCTATTTGTAAGGATCACCGGGGTGTCCGACCCTAGAGGGGGAGGGGGTGAATAGGGTCGCTAATCGCTTTTCTATCCTAGGGCTCAATCTAATTGCATAAGATAAACCTAACACGTCCTACACATGCTAGTTATGACTAAGGTTTATCTATGCTACCCTCTACTTATCCACAAAGACTTGCAACCTATGACCAATCCTAATCAAACTATCTAGGAAAGTAAAGGTAAGCAAGAAAGAGTAAATGCAGAAAACGTAATGCGGTAAGTAAAGCGGTATGGGAGAGAATATGCAAACTCCTGTGAAGACACCAAGACACACGATTTAACGTGGTTCGGTTAGGACACCAAAGTCCCTCCCTACGTCCACGGCCACTTGCTCACAAAGAACAAGTGTGATGCCGAGTCTCTTCGCTTGATCACTGTCTTGCCACGCCTCCAAGGCTCCCGACAAGCAAAGGCTAAGTGATGCCAAGTCACAAAGACGAGGTCACCGCCACCATCTATCTCGAAGCGTCACCACGGCACCGTCTTCACTATCTTGGAGCTTTAACACCAAGTAGGGGCCTCCTTCCCCGCACAAAGTGTCGTTGCCACTCCACACCAAGTCGGAGGGTCACACGACGAGTACACAAGGTGCTTGCCGCAGCAAGGCTTTCTCTCAAGCTAGTTCTCTCAAGAACTAAGCCTAAACAAGCACTAAGCACTCTCACAAGTGTGCTTAAGCCTATATGATGTACAATGAAGCTCTATGGTGGTTGGAGATGATCTTTAGCTCTTGTATACTTCCTTTAACTCTAGCACTTTCAAATGACCCGGCCTTGGGGGTATATATAGGCAGCACAAGCAAATATAGCCGTTGGAGAAAAGCTGCCAGAAATGTGCTTAACGGCGGTTAATCCGACGTACCCCAAAAGCCATCATCGGTTCAACCGGTGTATGTAAACTGCCGCTTGAAAAACTAGCCGTTAGCAATTAACCGGTGTATCGCCGGTTTAACCGATGCAATCAACCGGTGTATGTAAAATTAACGTCGGTTTAACCGGTGATTGTAACTTCTTCACGTTCCTCCAAAAACCACCTCTCTGGACAACTGAACCGATGCAATTGACCGATGCATCGTCGGTTCAACCGGTGTATGTATTTTCATCGGTCTTCGTTTGGCAATGCACCGACGTATGCATTTTCTTCAACGTCGGTTAATCCGGTGAGTGTATCTTCAGTTTCCAACGTAGGGGTGGCCCTTCGGGCCTAGCTGCGCCTATCTTCTCTTTGTCATCACTTGAACCTAAAAGCCTGGGAATGTTTATCTTGACAATCATATTAGTCCAAGTGTTGTGTGTGTCATCAATCGCCAAAACATTATATTGAAATATGACATGAGAGGCCATTTTCGCTACACTATTGCTTGAGCAAACACATCTTCCCAAAAACATTAGTCTTTAAAAATAATTGACACGGCGGCGTACCTTGTTTATCAACTTTTTTTTTCTTGGGAGTGGGGACTCGATAGCGGATGCTGGGCCACTAACAAAAGTTAGCACCTACCACTAAAGAGCGAAACTTGATGTTATTCACATCTTGTCGAAGTGGATCTAGGGTTTTCGATGTTGATCTCGAGAACTCCTCGATCGTCTTGTCGTCGATTGTCGAAGTTTGTTGGAGCGGGTTGTGGACTTCTCGAAGCCCAAGTTTGGTGTCTAGCTTTTTCCACCTGCTTTCAAGGACACAAACAAGAAAACAAGGGAATATGCAATAATAAAATTTAGGGTTAGCCCAAAAAATTAGATAGATCGCCCTAGGGTTCGAGTTGCCGATCCCCGGCAACGGCGCCAGAAAAGCTTGTTGACGCTCCTTAGAGCCCTCAATTACGTACCGCAAGCGCACGGATCGTGTGTAGCTTTTCCCTTGGAGTATTCCATCCAAGGTTTATCAATCCACGGATCGGCAATGAACGACCTAGGGTTTCTCATCTAATCTAACGGATCTATCCTAACATGAAGCATGAATTGCATATAAAGAGTAAACCTATATAAGATGTGAGTGATGTGTATAGGTTGATCTCATCCATGAACAAAGACACAACCAGAGCAAAACCAAAGGGGTGACTAAGCCTATTATCTTCTAGTTGCAACTCCGGCCAAAGCGATAACCTAATCTAACTCGTAGCATGATAAAGAGTCATCCTACTCAACATTACACATTCATCCGGCCTTTTCCCTCCCGCATGCTGTCACCACACGAGGATAATACGATCGGATTCTCATGCACCACAATGATGAATCCGCAAGACAAAGACTAATCACCACGATTAGATCTATTCCTACTAAGAACATATGCTAGCTATCATATGAACGAGAAAGCATGCATCAAAGTGGATCAGAGTAGAGACAAGATTAGATTAACATCACCATTCAATGTACATATGCCTTGATGGCATGGCTCCGGAACTCCGCCTTGGCACAACCACGCAGGGAGGCCATGGCGGCTAGGGGCAGCCCAAGCGATCTCCTAGGCAACGCCGAGGACTTGCGGCGGCGGTCGTCTCCCTCCGGTCTTTGCCCAAGGTTTTCGTCGAGTTCTGGGTGGATGGATGCCCCGAGTTGAATAAGGTGGGAGCTATTTATAAGCCGAGGAAGCCACCGGTCGAAGGGGCGGCCGAACCATCTCAAAAAAAGGTCTGGGCCGGCCGGCCCCATGGGCCTAGGCCGGCCGGCCTACCCCTTTTCGGGCTCGCCTCGGTCTCATCTTTGGCGTGTAGACTCCTCGCATCTTCTAGAGTTTCTGTCCTTCACGATTGCACCCCTTTGGACGTTGTTATCTTGGAGATATCTTTGAGGAAAGGATAGGATAGGGAATCCTTCCTTAAATCTTCATTTGCTTTGCTTAATCCCGAAGTATCTTGATCTCATCTTCGTGGGCTCGGTCCTTTGGGCTCTCTTGGAGGATGGATGTGTGTGAATGGGCTTCGAATCAACATGGGCTTTGGTCCTCCCTTTGGGCTTTGGCCTTCGTCTTTCTCCGTGTTAGCGCTCGATCATGGGGCTCATCATTTCATGCTCCAAAATAGACCAAAAACCTGCAAAAACGAAGTTCCTCCAAAATATATGTGCAAGTGTGAAAATGACCAATAATTAGGCCGGGGTTAGGACGGTTAGTGATTTTGATATTAAATTCATGCCATTATCAAGGATAAACAAGGGATAAAAGGGGTACTTAAGGAGCGCCAACAGAAGGTCAGGGGCTCAGATGAAATGTGATTTGCCAAAGTTTTGTACATCACATTCACCCCGACCTTTGGGTCGTAAGAAGTTTCTTGTGGTCCAGTCTCCCCAATAGTGCAGAGGAGCACTCTAGGATTACAGTAGATCTGTATGATGCTACTGCTGGCCTCGGCTTCCTCTGTCCATTCCTTACTTATAATCACAGAAAGACCCTCTATCTGCAACGAAACTTCGGGAATGAATGCCTCAGATCTTGAGCAAATACACTTATGTTCCTTTGGCATGCTTGCAGCATTGCCGAGTTCCAAGTACTCTTTCTCTGTGAAGAGATCGGGTACGAACATAGGCATGTCTTCAATAAATGGCTCATGATCTGGGGACTCTGGTGGTTCAGTTATTTCCTCTATGTATGGTGGAGGTGGAGAGGATGTGGCTGAGAGGAATTGAAGCTGTTGTGTCTCGCTGGACTGCTCTATTGGCTCTAGTAGATCGTCATAGATACCAGTGTAATCAGTGCTATTCAGAACCTTCTCTAGGAGAGTTCTGACTTCGGCTACTGTCCTGTACATGACAGATCCCTCGGAAGCCACATTCATGAAATGTGAACTTCCGGTTTAAGGCCATAGAAGAAGTGTTGCATAAGCATTTCCTCCGGCATCTGACGTGGTGGCCCGGAGTCTACTAAATGCATGAATCTAGCCCAGGCAACTCCAAGTGATTCATCGCCTTGCTCGAATGATATCAGTTGTTTCCGATGGGCAATCACTATGGAGATAGGATAGAAGAACATGCAAAATTCATCCTTCAGCTGTATCCAATCTCCTCCAACTCTCCTTGCCGTCCGGTTGTACCAAAACTTGGCTTCCCCCGTCAGAGAGAATGGGAATAGCTTCCATCATAAGGTGTTTTGGGACATACCAGGTATAATCAAAAGAGAGCAATTCTCTTCGAAGATTTGCAAGTGAGCATAAGGACACTCATCCTTCTTACCAGAGAAGGACTGTGCGCGAACCATGGCTACGAGACAAGGATGGATCTCGTAACCATAGTATAGAATGGGTGGCAAGATGGTGGCGGTTCCAAATACACGCGAGATGGAACTACTGGATAAATATGAGAGAACTCCATGTGGATGGATGGAAAGTCATACGGCTGATTAGCCCTAAGCCTAGTGTTGCTACCATTTCCCGGCAACGGCGCCAGAAAGCTTGTTGTCACTCCTTAGCCTAACAAATTACTCCGCAAGTGCACAGAGACCGATTGTAGATTTCACCAGGGAGTATACATGAGATATCGAATCCAAGGAACGGTAAAGCTTCGACAAAACTTAGAGATCTTCAACCGGACACAACCAGCGAGAAGAAGATAACGAGAAGAGGGCCTAACTCCAGATAACCTACTACTCTGACTAGTTAATGAGCTAACTATTGACTCGATCTGCTTCGGCGGCTGGAAGAGGAAGGACTTCAAAAAGGGATGAGAGGGGAGTCCAACGGCAACCTGCACTACTACTATGAAAACACCCGAACGTGGTGGACTACAAATGACGGATAGGGCTGTCACCACCTACCGACTACCACAACGGTTCCGTGGGGTAGAACACAACCTAAGGTAACTACCAAGCCTGGGTACCATGCCCATAGCTCTCGAGCTACTTTCTCCTACCGTGTACTTAGATAGAAAGCAACCTCAAATAAGCAGAACTTGCTACTTACACAAACTCAGGATCCCGCAGATCAAAGTAAGTACTTAACAAGTAACTAAGACAGAAAGTAAAGCTAGTGAGAAACTGAAGTTGAGACAAGGAACTTACTCAAGTATATTCCTCCGAGGTGGATACAAAAGTGGAGTAAGACCGAGAGAACTCGAGTCCGCTCCTTTTAGCTCGGCTTTCACCAGAGCACTCACCTAACTCTCTTCCTACTCAACACAAGAGTGTATCAAGAGACTCTCTTCTCATTGGATTGGTGTGTGTTACAAGAGGGGTATGGTGCTCTATTTATACTACTCTAAGATCGGTACTAGACTGAGCGTCAGTTGCACGCAGGTAAATTCGTTGAGATTGTCTTCCACGCCAAGGGAGAGTAGCAGAGGCTGCCAGGTGGGGCCGGCTGGCCTCCCCTAGGCCGGCCGGCCTGGGGATGTGGCCACGTGGCCACCGCCTTTGTGTGGATGCTCTGGATCTTCTCTCGGAGTAGGTGGAGGTTGCGTAGCTCCAACAGTGATAGTTAGAGGCCGGCCGGCCTCTCCTAGGCCGGCCGGCCGGCTCTGGCTCGGTTCAGGCTCCTGTTGCACTGACACATTGATCTCTAGGACCATGTTGTTCCTCAAGTTGAATTGGGTCCTGAGTTGTCCGGTTGTCATGGGATTTGGGCTCAACTTCACTTGGTTCAAGCCTTTCGGCCTTATCTTGTGAAATTTGCCAAACCCACATTGGTGTGACTTGATCTTGGGTTCACCCCATTTTGGCTCAATTTTGCAGATGTTACTCCTGGGTTCAAGTAGTCACCAAAACTTGTGAAACTTGTTAATGTTAGTGAAAATCATAACAATATAGTCCCAAAAGTATGAAATCTGTAGGAATGTTGGCGGTAAAAATCATCGAAATCGACCGCCAACATAGAGATAGGACACAACCTCGATCGCAACACCAGCCTCACACAACAGAATTGGCGGATGCTATCCTCTATGTCCTACGACTGGCACCATGGTACCTACTACGCCCCACCACATCCAAACCAGTAGTCCTGAGCTTCGTTGAAGCTTGGGGGAGAGATTTTCAGTGCCTAGGTAAGTCATTATACACACTCGTTCAGCTTAGCCATGAGTAGTAATAGTAGTTATTTTAGTAGAAAAAAGAAAGAGAGAGAGAGAGAGAGTTGCCATGTTTAGAATAAATTAGTCTCATATGTGTGGAAATCCGTGCAAGCTCTTATCCTGGAAATGTTGAATAGTTTCTCTATTTGAGCTTTACATGTGCCCCATTTACAACTTTTTACTCATCTAGTACTAGAGCTAGTTGGCACAAAATAGACACATTCTAAATCTGTTTGCGTGGGAGCATTAACATGATTTCTAAGTCTAAGTTGTTGTGGGATTCTAGATGGCCTACATTGGAATTAAAACTGTATGCCTTAGTAAGGGAAATTCTCAGAATAAACTAAAACATGGTAAGAGGTTTTCCTGTTGGATTACAT
Source organism: Panicum virgatum (assembly GCF_016808335.1). NCBI lineage: Eukaryota > Viridiplantae > Streptophyta > Magnoliopsida > Poales > Poaceae > Panicum > Panicum virgatum. Next base: position 17,199,819 of record NC_053151.1, read on the forward strand.
GTCCCATCCAGAGCTATAATGTTATATCTTACATAAGCTACCATAGGCTATCTTGATTTTCTTTGAGCCTTGTCGAATGGTGAGTTCTCTTGAGGAAAGGTACTTGCCATTTGTCGGTCTTTCTCCTTCGCGTACCCATTTCCTTGCTAGCCTCAAAATGTCTGGTACGACAATCACCTACTCCGGTTATTGCCATCCACTTTCGCCAAACAATTCCACCACAACTCTATCCCAAAATCTCCACTATGTGCTATTCATTCCAAAAAGGATCAAAATTTCTTCATAAATTCCCTCTAAAAAATATTCGTATCGGGAAGGACATGGAGTAATCTTCTTTAAAAAAATGAATGATAAAAAGAAGTACCCATGATCCTTAGCAAAAAAGAGTTCAAAAGAGGAGTTCAAATAAAATGACCCAAAAACATTTCCAAAATTGTGAGTCCATTTCTCCCTCTCCCCTGGACATTTTGATTCCATAAGATCGGAATTTGATCATGTACCTACCTCTTGCGAACCACTATTCGGCTCAGCAATACAGGTAATCAAGGTATGCCACACTCTTCCTACCCAAAACTCCAGATATCAGCCTTAGAATAGGAAGAAGTTGGTCAAGTTTCGACCATGGGGAGGATCATACACCTTGAGCTATTGAGAGCACCTTCAGGTAACCTTAACCATATCTATGCATAGTGGCAAAACATTCTGAGAATGAACCTAAATAGGAACAAAGGAAAATATTCCGGTGAAGGTTCTTCAGTCCTCCAACCGCTCAAGACAAGGGATGAAATGTGAAAGAAGCCCCATCAACCAGAGCAAATAGGCATGAGCCAACTTACTCGATGTACATCCTAATAGAGTAATATACTGTGCGCAGGGTACCTGCAGAGGGCAAATATTGATACAACTCCTGATCCACCAAACCTCAGTGTTAAGCTTTGCTTGAGGACGTGCAAAAGTTTAAGCTTGGGGGGGTGTTGATGGCCATTATTTCACGTTCTGACCGTCAACTTCTCGGGAATAAATTGAGTTCTTGCACCATGTTCCATACATATTTTGTTTAATTCTAATAAGTTCTACAAGTTTTGAATGAGTTGTGCCTGCAGGAATTCACTGTCCAAAGATGGTCGAAATCAGAGAAGATTCAGGCCGCCCGGCATAGTCTGTGCCGGTCGTGTCGGTGTTTACCGCCAAGCCTGCTCAGGGATACCCTTAGCAGTAAGGTTTGTAGGTAGGGATCGACTGCTCTGGAACTTGATGGTGCAAGAAACACAAAGATTTAGACAGGTTCGGGCTGCGAGTTCCGTAATATCCAACGTCCTGTGTGGTGGTTTGTATTGTCTTAGATGTTGGTGTTTCGAGGGGGTCCCTGCCCGCCCTTATATATCCGGGGTTTACAGAGTTACATGGAAAGTCCTAGCCGAGTACAGTTGGAGTCCTACTACAACACAATCGGCTAGTTTCCTTTGTACTGCAGCTAGTTCTACGCCTGTTCGGGTAGTTAGAAGGGAGGTAAGGTACATCCATGAGCTACCCCTTACTCTAGAACATTCTAAGCCTATAAGCAGTCCCACTGCCCCGGGTCTGACAAGCCCCCGAGCTCTTCGTAGCCGAGTCCTGCAGGCGTCGATTACTTGGTAGGGCATCTTCAAGTACTTCAGGTAGCCCGAACATCCTTCTGCTTGCTTCTGGGCCTTCCTTCGGGTACGTCACTTAGTTCTCCAGGTACTTGTGGTTGCTTCGAGGCTATAAGGTGCTCAAGCCCCAAATTTTGATTATATATATGATGCACGAAGTACTCGCGCTCCATATGGAGTAGCCCCCGATCCTTAGGTTGAATCGCAGAATCAGGCTGAGGGTCACTTCAGTCTTTTTCCTTCTTTATTTTCCAAAAATTTAAAAAATAAATCTCTGATGCACATATCCCGTAGCCCCCGAGCCTTAAATCAAAATCCCGTATCTTGTGGGTAGCCCCCGAGCAAAGATTTAGAATTAAGGATCTAAGACGTGGCATCAGATTTTATTCCAAAGAATATCTGCAGGTTTTATCAGATCTGATATCCGAAAAGACCCCTTTTTCGGGAAGAATCCCAGAAAAATGATACGATTGGATATGCCACACTGATTGCACCCATAATATCCTCAAAAATAAAACCCGGGATGTTTATCTCTTTACTGGACGCTCATATGAAACTTTATTGTATGGAGAATCATCATTATTATATCCGTGAGTGCTGCTACTGTAGCATCACGGGTTGTCCTCTAGCAAGGCCCCATGTGGCTATAAAAGGTGGATGAGAGGCGTGTTACCAGAAGCACCACTAGACTGAAGCCATGACTCATGCTTGGTGTTCCTGCCCTCGCCCTCCTAAGATTTGCATAGTGTTTTCTAGCAAAAGATGCTAAAAGAGAACTTGCGAGTGATAAGAGAAGTCCCTGCTACCAAACCCTGCAAACCCGCTTCTCTGCGGATCCATTTTGGACATCATGTCCTTGCATATTCCAATGAGGCAGGGTTTCAGGAGATGAGTGACATCTAGTTGTGTCATACTCTTGGGATTGCCTGTTTCTGGGTGCCCAAAAACTTGCATCTCTGGTGGGGAGACTTAATCTTGTCACAACGTATTCAGGGAGAAGGAGAAATTTCTATGCATGATGCTACAAGAGATCTTGCGAGGTGATTACTATAATCTGCCTCCTTACTCTTGAATCTTTTCTCCCAGAATACGAATATCATTATTCGCTTAATGGGAATAAGAAGATTGTACTTTGTCACGGCCTCGGGCCGATCTAGCTGTAGCAGGTCTCCACCAGAAGCTCCGGGAGATCCAGGAGGTGTGCATGCAGGTCCGAGTCGTTGCAAAGCTAGTTAGGAAAAAGTACTCGAGTTGTAATATCGATTAGTTGTACTGTGTCGAGTACTTTTCCTTTGTTCTGGAATGCAATCCCGGGAGAAGGAAGATAAGTCGAGTAGTTGTCAAGGGATGTGAGTGTTTTCTTTTTCCGGAATATAATCTCAGAAAAAAGAAATGTCTCAGAAAATCCCATTTTTTCCGCAATTGGTAACTGACTGTTACCCTTCTGGGTATTTTACCATTTTGCCACTGCTATTATTATAAAATAGTATGGTAAACTAGGTTTTGACCCCACCGTCTGCCATTCTCCCTTTCTTACTATTTAGATCTGTTCTTGCTCCTTGCCTCAAGCTTCTAGATCTAAAACTCCTTGCTGTCCCTTGCTCCTAAATCCATTAGGGTTTAGCCATTGTATGCGCGTGAAGCGCCCTTTGAATTTCCGGATGGCTCCCAAGAAGTCGAGCAAGGGCAAGGGTGTTACTGCAGAGCCAACCAGCGAATAGGGATGGGTGCAAGGTAAGTGTTCCGACTCTGACATGGAAATCCTAGTTTCAAATGGTCTTTTGCCGGAGAAATCCATCATCCAATGGCGTCCTGCCTTTGATGAAAATCGTTCGTATGAAAATATGGGCGAAATCATAGCTTTTGCCCCTTATTTTGAACAAGGATTGGGGCTCCCTTGTTCGGCTTTCTTCTCTGGGCTCATGCATTATTACAGGATCCAGCTTCACCACTTGTCCCCGAATTCCACTCGAGCCCCATTTTAAGCTCTTCCGATTTCTTTTCCATTTTAAGCCGCTGCCAGATTCATATGATCTAGATGTAGTAGGAGGTGCGGGTCTTGAGCTTAGACAGGGGAAGGACAAAGTACATATCCCCTATAAGCTTAGTAGCAAAGTAATCGACTAGAAACCCAAATGGTTTTACATAGAGAACCAGTGGGAGAGCGTGCCAGCAATTACTCCAGGCCCTCCAATTCAATGGCTTGAATGGAATAAGAAACTAGTTGAAAATAGCCAAACCCCTGAGCTTCTTGCAAGAATTGCTGAACTTAGACAAAAGAATTTGACTGCAGAGGCTATTGTGTTCGACTGGATGAAAAGAAGAATCCAGCCATTGCAAGCTCGAGAAACGTTCGGCCTTCAGTATCAGGGAACAACTGATTCATCAAGGTTCCCAGAGGAAGAGATCTCAAATGAAGAATTATTTTGTCGAATTCAGCGACTGCTTAAGAATGCGAAAGATGTACCTATTGTCCCTGATACTTTCTCGGCTGCAAATCCTCCAAAATAGGTATGAACAAAAGTAGTCGAAATATATTCATCGAGTACTTTGTATTAGCAATAGTCTAATAGCATTTGCTTCTCTGTAGGAGGACGTTGAACTTTTTAAGAGCAGTCCTCTGTTGTCAGGCACTTAATCATCCTTTTTATCTTTTTCCCTAGCGCTCTTTCATTGCCAACCAAATCCAAGAATCTTTTCATGGAAATTTACATGGATAGTACTAATATCTAATCTTGGTTGTGCAGATGACAAGGCGGCTGGAGAGAAAATTGATGGGGAGCATAGCCCCACTTCGAGCACGGATACCCAAGCAGGACACCAGAAGGGTACACGATCGACGGTGAGGAAGCGTAGCAGCTCCTCGCAGGCTACTAGCAACAGGTAGGTAGCTAGCTGATTGCAACCGAGTACTTCTGTTTTGGATTTGCTTTCTTTGATTTGTATTTCCACTTTTCAAGTCCTGTGGCAAAAATGCCGCGGACTACAGCATCTCGGGATGATGTTGTGGTGGGACAAACCGTCCCTTCCACTACAGCGAACCCATCAAAGGGGACTGGGACTACTCGGGTGGCGAGTAGTTCCAATACAAATGATGCCGGAAATATGGGTGGCAGGGCCGTGATCACTAGGCCGCCCCCTAAGTTCGGCATGAGGAAGCTTGCCTTAACAAGGGCATCTACGTAAGTTTCTTGAACTTGTTTGTAGATTTTGACTATGTATCAATGCATTTTAACTAGTTCGTCTTTGCAGTAACGCACTCCTGGAGGCAAGGGGAGAAACTGAAGGTGATTCAGTCCCCAAGTCAGCAGCGGAGAAGCCATCAAGCACTCCAGAGATGGATGCTCATGAGGTGAAGGATATGGCAAATTCTATGCTTCTGAATTCGCCACTCCCAAGTCTCGAAAAGAGCGATTAAAAGCTCCCGAAGGAAGAGGGAATCATGAAGCTTCCAGAGGAGGGAGGCGGCGAGAAACTTCCTAAGGAGACCCCTACAGGTAAACTTATAATGCCTTATACTGAGGGAGTACTTCCCTTTGTTTTTCCTCTTGTTTGATTTTGTAACTCATTTTTTCCTCTAGATTCCCAAAATCCGGGGAATACTGTGGGAAGAGTCAAGGATGTGCCGCAACAAATGGTCACCATGGTGCAGGCGACTACTTCCCAGGTTTCATCGGGAAGTGCCCTGCCTCAAGAGAAGCTGAAGCTTGCCTACAAGCTGTTGGGTGTAAGTAGTCGAATAACTCGAGTACTTGTATTTAGATCGAGTAGTATGTACTGATCCTTTTGTTTTATATTCTTGACAGGAGGTGTTAGAGCAGGGGGGCAGCCAGCCCCAGGACAACTCAAAGCTAGATGCTCTGAGAGCGCAGGTGAAGAGGCTCTCGTCCGAGAAGGCTACCCTTCAGGACAAGAACAAGAAACTCTCCAAGGCCAAGAAAGGTTAGTCTTTTAGCATATAAGATGCAATCGACTAGGTTGTTTTGCCTGGCGTTTATAAATTTTTCTTTTCAATCGAGTACACAGCTTTATCAAAATCATTAAAGATTGAGGAAAGTTTGGTACTAGATTTAAAGATTCTTATGTACCGAAACGCAAATGAGATTAAAAAGCTCAAGAAGATCAAGGAGGATTCTGACCGGGAGATGGCGACGGCCCTCAAACAACTCAAGGACCTATCAGAATCCTGGGACTTGATGCAGCAGGAGCTTGAAGAGCTAAGAGTTGTGAAGGATGCTGCTCAAGGTGTGGAGGACCTTGTGGAGATCCCAGAGTGGAGCGAAGATGAACCGTTTATGCTAGCGGGGAGACTTCATAAAGTACCTGAAAACTTTGAGAGGTATGTCTCCACAACCACCCGACAGTACGTAGGACATGTACTCGGGTTGGTGAAGTCCTACTGGCCACGTACTCCGCTGGATCCACTCGGGGAGGGTGCAAATGCTGATTGCCCTGATGACCAATTTGGTCAATATCTAAGAGAGACCTCCTCCATGGCAGATAAGATAGTGGAGACTTTGAACAAGTCTGTATCTCCTTGAGTTGCTTGTAAAATTCTTTGGCGTGTGAGCCTCAAGTACTCTATGTACAAATGTTTAAATTTGTGTATTTGTCGAGTACTTGTTTATATGTGCAAGGATTGTGCGATCCTTTGACTTGTACAATCTTGTGATCTATTGAGTAGTAATACTTAGAAAGTATCATCTACAGAACCTCATGGGTTCAGGCGGCATCGCGCCTACTCGATTTTGGAGGTAGACACAAAGTGTTGTATCCATAGGCGCCTTAAGAGACGGAGTATTCTCGAGTAAAGTCGAGTAGCATGGTTCTTATTCAGAACTCTAGTGCTGACCGATTAGGATTGAATCTCGTAAGATTATCCAAGTGGGAAAAGCACTTTTTTAGAAAGATAGTTAGGCCATAGCCTGATGCAATTTTCCTTTTGAGGGAAATATTTGGGTTAGAGCGGTGCTCATATGAGTTTGTTTGTCCAAGCAAACGACAGACTCTCGACAATTACTCGAAGTACCGAGACAAATAGAACACCTTATGAACTTTGTGGCCCGAGCATACAGAAGAACTCCGAACATGTACTCAGGGAAGCAAGTCCTTAGTGTAACACCCTCGGTGGTTCAAGCAAGCGGGAGACTTACATCGAGTATTTGGAGAACATGGAGCTTATTTTTCGTTATGCTCCTTGAATTTTTGAGTAATTTTTTAAGTTGACCGGTTAGGATAGACCTTGACTGGTCACCCAAGTGGGAAAAACTTTTAAGAAAATATCCTCAAACTAATCGAGCCAGCGAGTTGGGTGTCCTAAACAAGGACTGGATTGATTTCTAAAATAGACCTGTTAGGATGAACTCCGTCGAGTTAACCAAGATGAAAATATATTAGAAATATCCTAAACTTACTCGAGCAAGACAAGTAAGGTGTCCTACCCAAGGACTGAAGTAATTTCTAAGATAGATCTGTTAGGATGAACCCCGTCAGGTTACCCAAGATGAAACCATCTTAAAAATATCCAAAACATACTCGAGCCAGCGAGTAGGGTGTCCTAACTAAGGACTGGAGTAATTCCTAAGACAAATCTATTAGGATGAACCCCATCGGGTTACCCAAGATGAAACCATCTTAAGAATATCCAAAACCTACTCGAGCTAGTGAGTAAGGTGTCCTAACTAAGGACTGGAGTAACTCCTAAGATAGATCTGTTAGGATGAACCCAGTTGGGTTACCCAAGATGAAACCATCTTAAGAATATCCAAAACCTACTCGAGCCAGCGAGTAGGGTGTCCTAACCAAGGACTGGAGTAATTCCTAGGATAGATCTGTTTGGATGAACCCCGTCGGGTTACCCAAGACGAAACCATCGTAAGAATATCCAAAATCTACTCGAGCCAACGAGTACGGTGTCCTAACCAAGGACTGGAGTGATTCCTAGGATAGATCTGTTAGGATGAACCCCGTCGGGTTACCCAAGACGAAACCATCGTAAGAATATCCAAAACTAACTCGACCCAGCAAGTAGGTTGTCCTAACCAAGGACTGGAGTAATTTCTAAGATAGATCTATTAGGATGAACCCCGTCGGGTTATCCAAGATGAAACCATCTTAAGAGTACTTGAAGTAAACCATTTGATCAAAGATCTGCTCGATTATTGCTCTATGTTGAGCAAAGATTTTTTGGAGTAGTATTATTCGTGGGGTATAGGTCAGATGAACGAGTGTGAGGTAGTCGATTTATAAGGAAATCAACTTTTATGAAAGACTTGTCGTGATTACATCGATTGTAAAATGACAAACTTTGACTCGTAAGACCTACCCCTTGCCCATAGTCTTGAGCAATGGTTTACATAATTGAGTAAAAATATTCAGGGGGAATACTAATCGAGATAGTAATCGACTAGATTTTGGGTAAAGTCTCCTTTACCAATGGTGCCCCAAGTGCCTTGCGGAGTAAGTTGCACTCGAAGATCAAATGAGAGCTCTTTGGGTGCATGAAGCACTTATGTAGGAGCGTTTTGTTGATTTTGTCTCCACCGAGAGATGTTTCTCCATAGTGTTTGGGTGCGAGGCTTATTCTGAGGGAGGGTACTTGCTGGCTTGCGCTTCATGAAGGATGCGGAGGTGTGTGCTGGGATGCGGTAGTTCGAAGAGAGGTTGTAAGCCTCTATTTTCTTGCGCTCATTTCTCCTTGAGATGATGACGTTGCATGCATCAGGACCAATGTTGATCACATTATGGAGATCGTTGTTGGAGTAGTCGTAGTTGTCGCCTTGTTGATCTTGCTGGCGGTTGGCGACGCTCTGGCGCCTGAACGCCCTTTTCTGGTTAAGCAGGCGACGACGTTCATAGAGATCCTCCGCTGCGGGCTGCTCTTCCGATTGAACGGTCACAGTGACTGCTGGAGGAGGTGCAGGCGGGTCTTGCTTGATAGCAGCTTGGGCTTCTGTGACTGCAGGAGGAGTAGTTTCCATGTTGTTGAAAAGGTACTCATCATAGTCATCAGAATTGTAGTCATCGAGGTTAAGACGCTCTGTCGAATCATCCTTTGGTTCATGGACTTCAGAGATGCGAACCATGAGGATTTCGTGACAGAGATCCTGAATTTCTTGGTTTTGATTGCTTGCTGACGGGTCTAGCGGGGTGCTCTGCAAGAAGGGAAGATCTATTGGCTGAGAGCTGAGAGCCTTAGGATCTTGTGTCTCCTTCCAGCTCACTTTCCATAATTGTGGTGCTGCATATATGACCAAGTTTGGGAGGGAGTCCTGATCGGACTTGGAATTCTTAGCCGAGTTGGATTCGACTTCCTTGCTGTATTGTATTAGGTCATCCAGTTCATCCTCCGGGTCATAAGAGTACTCGAAGTCGGAATCGGTTAGGCCACCAATTTTGGAGTATGTGTGCTTTGGGTGAGTGAGGAGCGGGATGCCCATCTCTACGCAGAGGGCGTTCTCGTTCATCCAGTGTAGCCACGATTGTGTAGGAGTTAATTCTTCTGGCTCCTTAATCCAGGGTTTGTCAAATATCGACCTGCTAGATTGTTCAGGAGCTTTGGGTTTTTCCTTTTTGAGCTTGACCAATTCCCAGAGCGCATCTGCATCCTGGGGTGGATGAGCCATAGCATCCATGAACAAGTCGACGTTGTCTGACCAGTCTTCGAGGTCATCGAATGGTTCGAAGTTGTCGAGACTATTCATGAACTAATCGAAATCCTGATCGAATAGGGAATCAGAGATGTCAGTTGGTTTAGGAGTCCAATCGCGAGCAGGTTTCGGTGAAGGGTTCTGAGGTTTTCGGGAAGGAGACGGTCCCATCCGAGCAAGCCGGGGGTTTGTCTTTCCAAATTTCCCGCAGATTCCTCCTTCCGAATTCTGCTTCGTGTTTTGCAGAGTGCTTTCGGCCATCTTGACGCAGTCGATGAGTTTAGACTCTACTCCATTGATCCCTGAGAGTGTGTCGCCCAACCGTTCCTGTGATGAGTTCAATACTTCTGGGCTCTGCTGTGTTTTAGACGAGCCAAGAGCGGATTCTGCAAGTTTGATGCATCCCACTATTGATCGTGAGACCCGATCTACTCCATCGAGTAGTTCTGAGTTGACGATCTTAGGGTGTTTGATTGACTTGAGATAAGTCACGTATTTTCCGAGGGTTTCGGAAAAGTGAAGATTTTCAAAATCAGAGTTTGTATCGAACTCGGCTGACTCATGGGTTCGAGTTGGAGTTGACACATTTTCTGTGGTATCCGAACTGAGCTCGAGTGGAGCTCATTTTCTGTCGAGTTCTGTAATCTCGCAGATTTCGGCAGGTTGGTTCATGGTTTTCAGCTAAGGCGAATTGGCCGTGACGAGGTGACTAGAGAAGCCTCCCGATCCGTCAGCCATGTAAGCCCAGGAACCGAAAACGAGAGTTGTACCCTCAGGCACGTTGTTGGCATCGCTTGATTCGGCCATCAAATTCGCCGATGAACTCGCCGAAGCCCCTACCTGACCCGCCAGCTATCGGTGTTTACCGCCAAGCCTACTCTGGGATACCCTTAGAAGTAAGGTTTGTAGGTAGGGAACGACTGCCCTGGAACTCGTTGGTGCATGGAACACAAAGATTTAGACAGATTCGGGCCGCGAGTTGAGTAATACCCTACGTCCTGAGTGGTAATTTGTATTGCCTTAGGTGTTGATGTTTTGAGAGGGTCCCTGCTCACCCTTATATATCTGAGGGGACAAGGTTACATGGAAAGTCCTAGCCGAGTATAGTTGGAGTCCTACTACAACACAATCGGGTAGTTTCCTTTGTACTGTAGCTAGTTCTACGCCTGTTCGGGTAGTTACAAGGGAGGTAAGGTACATCCATGAGCTATCCCATACTCTAGAATATTCTAAGTCTATAAGCAATCCCGCTGCCCCGGGTCTGACAGGATGGCCTGACACCTCCACATACATGGGTGCAATATTTTTATAGGAGCAACGTGACACGTTCATAATGCTCCAGAGCGAGGCGAACATCTCAGATTCAGTCGGTGGACCCAGAAGGCACAAGGATCAAGCAGAAGACACACAAGCCAGTGCCTAGATCGTCAAATGGGGAAACCACCCACCTCAGAGGCATTGTGGAGCATTGATCTACAACGTCGGCGAAATGGAGGGCCAAAGGGCTCCTGAGGCAGACTACTCGACCTCCCCCAGGCCGCCCGGCCTAGGTGTCCACGCGTCAGAGTTAAGCAACCGTCAAACCGACATCCAGGAGCAATCAGGGATGTCCAGAAGAAGGCGGTGGACAGATGGCCACACTCCTAGGCCGGCCGGCCTAGGATGGGCTGCCTGGCCCCACTTTGCAGCCTCTCGGCTCTAGGCTTCGCATGGAAGTTAAGCACCGCCTCTACAGTTGCGTACACTCGGCGCTACCTGAATTACCGTCCATCAACTGCCCTTGGAAGGCTATAAAAAGGACCCTCTCCATCACTTGTAAACACACACTCAAAGGAGCACTTCTCTCTTCTCAAGTCTAGAGTAGGTTAGTAGTTGGGAGTTAGAGTCGAGTCTAGCTTGTCTTGGGAATCTGGAGTCGTCATCGGAGCTCGGTATAAGCTCTTGTATCTTTTCCTTTGACTATTTTAATATAAGTAATCTTCTTTATTTACTTGAGTCAGCTTTACTTTCCGCAAGTTATTTATCTTCTTAAGTACTAGTGCTTGTCTGCGGAAGTAGTTTACCTCTAGTCCAATTTAAGTTACCTTTCTTGCCTGTCGGAGCTTGTCTTACAGGTTTTCTCGCCCGTACTAGTGCAACTCAAGTTAGTTCACTTGGTTGAGGGGGATTTCTCTTGAAGGCCTCAAGAGAAATCCTGGTATCGAGAGCAGACGTGGTGTCTGACTCAGTACTAGCTAGGAAGTGTGTTCCACCCCACGGCACCGCAGTGGTAGGTGGAAGTGGTGACAGCCTTGTTCGTCCCTTGTAGTCCACCACGTTTGGGTGTTTTCATAGCAGTAGTTGCCGAAGGCTGTAGGACTCCCTTCTCATCCCTCTCTGAGTCCTTCTCTTAGGCCGCCGACGTAAGCTCCAGGTGTTGGCATCAAGACAGAAGCTTAGATTAGTTCTAGTGAGGCTAGCTCAGTAGTTTAGAAGTATTTCAGGAGTCCTTTTCCGCTCATTGTCCTCCCAGCTGCTACCTCTCTAAGGTATAGAATCTCATGTGTGTCAAACGGTCATAGATTGGCCATTTATCCTTACCCGTTATCTGGCTTATCCCTACTGAATTCGTCGGTTGATAGATTCAGTAAAGGTTGCCACTACAATTTACGATACACTTTACCATAGTGCTTCCCTAAGGATTTCACGATACCCCGGAATACTCCGTGGTGAAGTACTACACCAGTGATTCTGTGTGCTTGCATAATACCTATTCAGATTGAGCATAAGAGACACCAACAACTAGTTTATTGTATTTTTGGCCCAAATTCACCTACGCACATTTTCAGACTAGCATCTGTGGAATTCATCAATAAATCATCCTATGCTAACATTTATTCCCTTCGATGCTCATATTTTGCACGATATTTGATGGTCAAAATGGTCCAGAATAGGCTGTCAATAGAGAGTTGATCCCTTTTAGCTCCATGGCATCGGCAACAGCTCGGTACCTCTATTGTTGGGGGAAGATCACAAGGAGTTGTTTCTAGGACTTCTCCATCTTTTGGTGCTGCAAAGAAATGGTTTCTACTGCCTCTTCCCTTGAAATTCAGGAAGAAAAATAATGATCTGCTGCAAGTACAACAACCCCCTCTGTTGCAACAGCTACTGCTGCTTCTTCATATAGCTGAGGCATTATTTGTCACAAGTACCAAGGACGAGGACATGTTGCTGCTCAGTGTCCTAGTCGAAGGACCATGATTGTAAATGAGCAAGGTGAATGGGAATCTAAAAGTGAACCGGAGGAAGAAGCTCCAAGATATGATGAAGAAATTGAGCATGATGAAGGTGAGCAAATTCAACACAATAAAGGAGACAATAATTGTTTCATTTCTCGATGAGTGCTTAGTATTACTGCTGTGAAAGAAGAGAATAATTAGTGGCACAATCTATTTCAAACCTAAGGCATGATCAAGGATAAGTTGTGCATCATCATTATTGATAATGGTAGCTACAATAATATTGCAAGTCAAGAATTGGTTGCGAGAATGGGACTAAAACAATGGCATCATCTGTCTCCATACAAGATCCAATGGTTAAATGAGTGTAGTATGCTGTGTGTGAGCAACATTGTAACCGTTCCTTTCTCTATTGGAAGATACAATGATCATGTTGAGTGTGACGTAGGTGCCCATGCAAGCATGCCAATTGCTTTTGGGAAGGCCATGGTTGTATGAACGAGATGTTCAGATTTGTATTCGTGATAACAAGGTTGTTCTCGTGTACAAAAGAGAGTGAATTACTTTGCTTTCTTTATCCCCCGAGGAAATTTTGAAGGATGATATGAAAAGAAAACAGTGAGAAAGTGAGAACCATTTGCGAGTGACCCGCATAAATAGTGAGGGAGTGTTTCCAAATCCAAATAAAACTCCATAGTTGCAGAGAACTGAGCCAAAGGGAAAAGAGGGTTTAGTGATGATGGCTAGGAAAGACAATTTAAAAGAGTTGAGTGAACCTAATGACATGTTCTATGTACTCCTGTACAAGGACAATTTTCTTGTCACTAATGACTTGCCCTCTACTTTTGTCTAGTGTTGTTTTTGATGTGTTACAAGAATAAGAAGATGTGTTTCCCGAGGAAATACCACCAGAGCTACCACCAAGGAGAGGGATTGAACACTAAATCGCCATTGTTCCTGGTGCTCCACTTCGTAACCAAGCACCATACCGCACCAACCTAGAGGAAATAAAAGAAATTCAGTTCCAAGTGAAAGAGGCCGCGTGCTCTACCCGGCCACCGGCGCCATAACTGTGCTTCCACATGGTCTCTCGGAGGAGAACAAGGCAGGGGAGGGTGGGGCCGCCGCGAGAGCTAACACGTCGTCGTGTACGCGTTCGGCCGCGTCTCCAAGACCGAGAAGTACAAGCTGCTCCACCTCGTCCGGCGATGACTCGTCGCTCTCGGACTCGCTCTGCGGCCTGTCCATCTCCATCGACGCCTCCAACGACCTCAAGGCCGGGGCCGGGGAGTGCTCAGCCGCGGACATCATGGACGCGCTCTGCCGCGGCCATCATGGACGCGCTCTGCCAGTGCCGCGCGGAGGACCGCCAGGCCGGCGCCGCCGGGGCGGCCGCCGACTTCGCACCGGACCAGCGGCAGGGCCTTCTCGTCCTCGCCGCCGACTGCTACGGCACCGACGGCCAGCCGGACGCCAAGCGCCTGAGGAGAGCCGTCGACACGGCGCTGGTCACGGACGCCGCCACCGGCGGGCGGCTCGAGTGCGTGCTGTCAACCAGCATGACCATCGCCAAGGCCGCGTGTGCTGTCGGGGCCTGCGGCGCGGACCCGGTCGCCTTCGACGCGCTCGTCTACAGCAGCGGCGCGGAGCTCTATGGTCCTCGGGCAGCGGGGAGGCCGGGTGGTGGTGGGCCTCTGGCGGAGCGAAGGCGGATGGGAGGACGCGCACCGCGGCCGGCAAGAAGCAGGCGCCTGCGGCGGATCCGGGGAGAAGGCGGATTGGAGGCGGGCAGGCCGGCGTCGGCGGCTAGGGAGGCCGGTGGCGTGTCGTCGGCGGGGGCGGGGCGGGGGCGGCGGTGGGGCGGGAGCCGCTCGCCGCTAGGAGGGCCGCGTGCGGGTCGCTCGGTCGAAACTAAAAAAACAGTGGGACCCACAGTTGGCAGCCCAAATAGGGTGCCACCAAATTGGGGGTGAGGGTGGGGGGAGAAATTTAGAAGGCCTACCAAAATGACAGCCCATTTGAAAGGACTGCTGGAGATCAAATTTTGGCACCCACCAAGCAAATATGAAGATTGTAGCCCATTTAGTCACCCTGCTGGAGATGCTCTTACATCTATTGAACTTGCGTGTAGTTTAGCTATTAACTGTTTTCAAAATCTAACCGCTAAACTTCTAAGATAGGTGAAAACTTGATTGGTGGACGCTTAAGGAAAGGTGAAGCTGGGTACATTAGATGAGCTGGGTGAAAAAAAATTGCTTTTCCATCAAAATATTTTAGATTTACTAAAAATATAAATTTCATCCTTTTTTATAGTCTCTATATCTGACATGTAGATTCATCAAAATATGGATCTCCATCACATTGTTCAAACCTCGAAACCAGAGACATGTTGACCACCTGTGAAAGATATGGTGATCTAATATCGATAATAAATTATTTTAACTTTTTAACTTTTATATAGTAATATAGGTTAAGATAAATCTTTTAGTAAAATTTTGATGAAGCAGAACCTGCTGTTTTAAATGAAATGGCATAAACACAAACCGGACAGAGAGACCAGGGCACAGCCCCAGTCGGGGTCCAGCCCAACCCGGGCCGTATGTGCACGCATCCATCCTCTAAAGCACAAAGTTTTCTTTGCTATGGCCACCCAGTTATGCGTCCCCCGCTGAGAGAGTGATGAGGCTCAAATTGCCTCTAACAAAGCTTCAACGCGATCCAACGGTCCATGTTATATGGACCCGCCGCTTCAACGCTCATCATCCGCCAATTGCTCCTCCGTCCCGCGCGTGCCCCCTCTCCTGCGCACGGCAGCCCAGGTTCAAACCCCAGGCGCTACTCAATTTTCATTTTTGGGTGGTGCTCCTATTCCCTCCAAGCCTGCTCTCCCCGCCGCCGCCTGGACACGCGCCCTCTCGGGCCTCCGCCCGCGTGCCTCCCGCGGGCTCCGGCCGCGCTCCGCCGCCTACTGGATCCGGCCGCCGCGGCCGCCTAGACGTGCGCCGTCTCCGGCCTCCGCCCGCGAGCCGCCTGCGGACTCAGGCCGCCGCCGGGACGTGCGCACCCTGCGGCCGCCCGACGGGCCCCGCCTCCGGGCTCCAGTTGTGCTCCGCCGCCTGATGGATCCGGCCTCCGCCCGCGCTCGCCCACGCATGCTGCCGCCGCTCACCCGTGCCGGCCGCCGCTCACCCGTGCCGGCCGCCGCTCACCCGCGCCGGCCGCCGCCGCCGCGCACTCGCCCGCGCCGCCTGACACCGCACGCTCTGGCATGCATTGCTCTCTCCCTCAGCCCCGAAACCTAGGTCGTCTTCTCCACCTCCGTTTTAGGTCGCCGGAGGCCGCCGAGCTCCTGATCCGCCCTGTCCCTCACCGGATCTATGCCTCCCTTGGATGGATCTGCATCGACGCAGTGTTCTTCCGGTTGGTCGTGGTCCCTGTTTTCATCGCCTTGGAGCTTGGCCCGTACGTCGGGTTAGGGTTGGCTCGGCCTTCGTGGTCCGTGGGGTTGGGGTGCAGCCGATGCGGCGATCGCCGGCGATTGGGAGGCTGTTACCAGCGGCGGGGGGGGGGGGGGATCTTTGTGGAGGATTCTCCACCGATGGCCGCAGACGCGCTCTGCATCATCGCGGGGCCATGGTTTTCGAACAATCAAGAGGGATTTAAGGTGTAATTTTTGTTGCTGTGTGATCTTGTACAGATTGAGGGGATCGTGAAGCAGCTTGCAACCGCTGGGGAGCATGAGAAGATTTCAGCGATCATCTCGCTACTCATCAACTATTTCACCTACTCGCCACAAGCGAACCATCGGAAGGTTTGCTTAGACAGCTGTGGTTCATGCTTCTGGTGTTGACAGGGTCTGATTTGTTGAGTTCTGTGGTGCTTTGATGTTAGTAGGGTGGGTTGATTGGCCTCGCAGCAGTTACCGTCGGATGGAAAGTTAGGCTTAGACAGCAGTTTAGGCTTTGCTAAGGATGGGAAGTCAGAAACTAATGATGCGAACCTTTTTGAAAATAGTTGAATATAGTTTCAAAAGTTTCAGTGAGTCAAAATGAATATGCAGACTATGGTACAGTAGACCAAGAAAGTTTAATCCGTATCACTAGCCTTTCAATGAGTTTACCTACATATTCCTGTTGAAGCATGCTTGCTTACAACTTAAATTAAAACCTGATTGCTGATCCCATTCACATATCCCATAAGAAGTCATATATGCGTTAATATTGAACTGTGTGCATATCATTTTAGTAGCTATTCATTTTAGTGACTATGGTATTTTGATTTTTGGAGCTCCTGGTCGAGGAGGTCAACGACGACGGCTCATCCTCCTGCGTCGACACTTTCCTCAGGTCTGAACCCACCCCTGGCCCTCGCCCCTTTCTTACCATTCATTGCGACATCGGGGTTTCGCGGTGATATAGTTGTATAATTGATGGTTTTAGTATTTCTGAAAATACATGGCACTCTGATCATCCAGAGGAGATGGAGATTAGGATTGGGAAATTTGGCAACCTTAAGAACATAGTAAACTGTAAATATAGCCTCAAGCGTGGAATAGTATTCCTTGAAGAATTTCAACCGGAGATAATTAGTGCTCACTCGACACTCATTGGGTGTTCGATTGCTCCAAATATTAAAGGTAATGCTATGAAACCTTTGCAGGTGTTGTTTTGTTTCCTGAAGCTTTCCTACCTCTTCGAGTAATTCAGCCTAGATTAGTAGAAGCTATTGACAAGGCTGTTAATCATGTTGATGCGCCATATATGATAGGTGTGGTGGGTGCCACCTCTCCTTGTTGTGATGCCTTTTTACATTTGTATTTATAATTGACAATGATCCAATGCCATGTTCATGCTTATCAAAGTGCAAGTGATGGACATCATACTATTGCTTCTGTCGGAACAACAGCAGAGGTGTGATTATTTTTTTCATACAAGCTATTTTCAGCGTAGACTCTGGCATTTCTATCTTGCTTATCAAACAGCAGCGTAGATGGTTATCCCCTTTTGACACTGACACCAATATGTCTACCTTACCAAGCGAGATCCTTTCCCGATTTTTTGGAAGAATTTTTCTTGTGTGTTCTGGGCAGAACTGGGCAGCGGAGTGCCGGAGTTCAGTGTAGCAAACGCAGTTTCCAAGCTAGAGTTCAGGAAAAATGTGGTTAGTTGTGTAATCTGAAAACATTTCATTCATTGGCATCTCTGGATTAGCATCAATAATTTGGGCAACAGTAAAACTTTTGAAGGCAAATTTGAGAATTGAGAGTCGTCCAGCTGATACTGTTAACAACTCCTTTTATCAGAATATGTTAACCCTTTCCTCCGTTTGCAGAACATTTTGGTTTGTTCAAGAATGTACATATTGCTGTGGGCTCAGTGCTTGCAGGCACCTTTGCACACTGTTTCAGTTGCAGCCGGAGTGTGCCCGCAGATGCAGTCTGGCACCAATAACAAATGTATTATTATTTCCCTCTTGTGTACAGGCAAAGGTTTTACTTCCATTTCTCTCAGATCCCCTTCCTTTTCTCTCTTTCTATTTCTTATTCCTATACATGGATAACTGAAGTAAATCACTCGAAATGATGAATAAATGAATGATATGTTATAATGGTTTTCCACTTGGTACCTTTGCACAAGGAAATATATATATAGCAAGGGCACCTGGACGTTTAAATGTCATGGGTGGCAATGCTGGTTATTCAGGGAGTCTTGTTCTGCAGGTATGCTCAATAGTTGAGAAGGAGATGTTGGCTTCAATCTTTGACTTCCTCGAACTGGAGATATGGTTGTGAAAAGGCTTAAGGATGCAGCTGCTCCTCGACCAAATGTTGTCAGAAGCATGAAGGACCTATTTCTGATTAATAGTGAACCGGCCGATGAACTTCTTTTGTAATGTATGTAATGTAATGACTGCGATGGCACTATGTACTGATGAAGCACTATGTCATGGATCCTATTTGTTCAGGGTAGAATTCTGGTAGACATGTTCGGCCATATGAACTGAACCACTTAATCAATATGGTGACTTCATTATTAGTGCTCATGTTTGTTTAATACTGTGGTGCAATTTGGGATTATATAACTACCGGAAAATGAACTTTGGAATCCGTATTTATTTTGTAAGTCTGCAATTTATCCGTGGCGTTAGCACAGGCACCTTACTAGTGAACCATAGAACCCTAAATCTCCCATCCACAACTCCCGAGCGAGCGCGGTGCAGCAATCCAGTGCGCGGGTGGCGGCGTCTGGGCTTCGGGTGGCGGCTCGGTGCTCGGTGCTCGGGGCAGTCTGAGGCGGTGACAGGCTCAACGCCGCAGCTAACTCGTAGCCGGCAGAGGTTAATAAATTCCTCATCTCCAAATCCCCATTGTTAATTTGTTTTGACCGGGAAACTTAGAATCAAAAACCACATATCCCCCTGCGAATTTTCTTCATTTGCACAGCATTAGATCAATCCACGCTCTTTCAATCTTGTCACAACATGCGAAACTTGTTGATATCCAATGTTGTCCCTGCTACCACTAAGACACAAATCTGGGATTTGTTATTCAATGATTCCTTTTCTGTACATCGCTTGTCAATTAATCTGCGTCACCAATCTTTCCTTCGGTGTCTTTAATCGGTGCTGTCCAGAGTGTTGCCAATGTGAGGGTGTCATGACTGCTTCACTGTCAAGACAAGAGAAGGCAATGCCGGCTACGATTACGCGTTCTAGTTGAGTTTACGTATTTTTGTAATCAAGTCGCTGACCGGTGGGTCCAGCTGATTGTAACCTGCACTGGGGATAAGAACGAGCGGGCGGAACCGCGAACATTATTCCGTTTCTGAAAACGTAAAACACTCGCTCTCAGGGTCAGGGTCCTCGCCCTCCTGGAGTTCGATCGATCCATCTTGTATCTCTCACATCGGTGGCGATCGCCGGTGGTCACGAGTGTGACAGAGGGCCAATTGCCCATGCCTCTTCTCTAACTCAACTCTATGCCCTCACATAAAACGGTTGATTAATTGGCCAGGAAGGAAATGTGAGGTAGAAAATAATTAGCAAAGAGTTAAATTGTTCGCGGTGTGGGAGTCTCTTTTTTCTGCTGTAGTTGGACATAATGGTGCAGCAAAGGTGCATGACTTTTATGGGTTCCTGACTTCCTGTGGTAGTGTGGTGAGGATTGTTCAGCAGATGCAGTTCTAGATCGAGTGTTGGTTGGTTGCCTTTGAATTACATTTCGCTGGTTTGGTATAGAAGCCAATTATCGTGGTCATAGAGGGTGAAATATATCACTGGTTAGTTGCCATTTCAGACTAAACGTGGTTTTCAGACAATTCAGTGCTCCTATACGTCTTGCTTTCCAAGCTTCTGAGTGTGAAGGGTCTGCTTTTGTTTTGTTGCCTGGTCTCTGAAGTGCGGCTCTAGGCCTCTAGCATGCTAAATAACTTGTGGTGAATTCCCTCGTGCTGCATTTACCAACATGACTACTCTCGCTGTTGTATACATGTCTGGCATTTTCTATTGGTATCAATAGCTTTATGTGTAGACCCTTTTGCTTGATGCATGTCAATTCACAATGCCTATCTTCCTGATAGAAAGCTAAAAACAATGGCCTAAACCTATGTATAGTGGGTAAGACAGAAGAAAAGATTGATCTGCATGCTGTTGAGGTTGGCAAGAAAAAGATGGAAAGAGGTGCAGAATCAAGCCCCATGCTGCCTGCTCAAACTATGATCGAGAGGAATTTGAAATCTTACCAGGTAAGTAAACTGAAATTTCTACTGCCCACTCTGTGATCCTTGAAGCAATCTTAAAATTTATATTTGTCTCATCAGAAGTAATAAAATTAAACATTCTTGCTAATATTTTCAGGAAATGAGTGGTGCTAATAGAGAATCGGGAATGGGTCACGGGAATGAATCAGCAAATGGAGAATCTTATGGCCTTGTGGCATCTCCTATGAATAAGGTCAGCTGATCTCCAAATTGAAAATAACAAAACTCACCAGTCTTTAGATGTTGTTATTGTGAACCTAGAAAATTGACGTTTTGTGATTTATCAAGATAATAATGAGGGAATCCATATTCTGATGATACTTTGTAATGAACATAAGGAAAATAAAAATGGATTTGCAACTATCTTATTTAACCTGACATTGCAGGTCCGTGAAGCATGGAAAGAAACAGACATGTTCTGATGATACTTTGTACTGCTGAACATAAGGAAAATAAAAATGGATTTGCAACTATCTTATTTAACCTGACATTGCAGGTCCGTGAAGCATGGAAAGAAGCAGACATGTCAATAGTAGAAATGGAGGTATGTGAAGGAATGTGCACATCTTCCATGTATATTTTTGTATTTTTCCAGATAATGCATTGAATCGTTCAATTTATTTCACCAAATTGTTCCCTTCCATTTAATAACAAAGACATTGCAGCATAGGAACCTATTCAGATGTTAAATCATTTCGTTTGAATAAAACACTACAGAAGTTTTAAATTACCAAAAACTTGATATTTTGATATATACAGAATACAAGCAGAGGTGACACAGATTTGGAAGAAAGATATGGAATCATGCTTGCTCCTGAACATGAGGTTAGAGAACATGGAAATCTTACAACTCAAGAAAGCTTGCAGGTATGATCTAAATATTTATTGCCACATAGTTTACAAGACCAAAATAATTGTATGAAATAAATATTAAAGACTAAATTTCAGTGGTGTTGCATTTCAACAGTCACCTATTTTCCTATTGAATGATACCGAAATAAACAGGCAATCAGAAATACAGGTCCCGGGAGCTGGAGAGACACTTGTTCAGATATGTATATGCTAAAATTCTGTTGCGTGGTTAAAACTGTTGAACATTACTTTTCTTAGGAAGGTATAAACATTTTTTAAACTCCAGAAGCTGGGCCAAGAGAATGGGAATGTCGTCCTAAATGAAGGAGATGAAGACCTCAATGAATGCCAAAAAGATCAAGCTGAAGCAGAAGCTGATGGTGATGAAGACTATATGTTTCCAAGTCCCGAAGAAATGGAGAAGGCTAGGCCTCCAGAGGTTGGCATGATATTTTCCACACTACAAGATGCTCATCGTTTTATCAGTGTCTATGGGCAAGTTACTGGATTCGCTGTGATTAAAGGAACGAACTACAAGCACAAGAAGATAACATTTGTGTGCAACAAAAGTAGGAAAGCAAGAGAGAATGATACAAGACAGAGGAAGCGGAGAAGAGATGCCGTTGAACACACTCAATGTCGCATGAAGATGACTGTGAAACTTGTTGCTGACAGATGGGAGGTTACAGCAGCTATGAATGAGCATAACCACCCACTTTGGTGTTCGCCCTTGTTGACCAGATTTTTCATGAGCCACAAGGACATGTCAGATGAAGAGAGACACTTCTCAAGAATATTGCAGGAAAGCAGAATTAAGCCGGCAAAGATAATGGAAATTTTCAGGAAATTACAGGGGAGATTCAAGAATGTACGTGTCAGGAAAGTGGATGTCAACAACTTGAAACAGTCTGACAGACTGATGAAGACTAGGAATACAGATATTGGATGCACACTAGAGCATGTGAGAAGATTGCAAAAGGAGCAACCTGGGTTCTACTACACTATGAAGACTGATGAAGATTGCACTATAAGAAGTATCTTTTGGACAGATGCGCGAGCTAGACTTGGTTATGCTTTATATGGAGATTTCATTCATTTTAATACAACTTATAGAACCATTGCATACCACATGCCATTTGCGTCACTAATTGGAATTAATGGGCATGGTAAGCCAACTGTATTTGGTTGGGCTTTGCTTGAAAATGGTGAGGTAGAGACATTCTCTTGGTTATTCAGGACGTTTTTGGATGTGATGGATGGCAAGAAACCAAGTATTATAATTACACATCAGGATTCAGCTATACAGAAATCAATTGCAGAGGTATTCCCTACAGTTTTTCATCGTTTCAGCATGTGGCATGTGGTGAAGGAAACTGCAGCTGAAGTTGGAGGTTTTATGGTTAACAGACCTGGAATGGAAGCTGAGCTGACACGTCTTATTACAAATTCTTTAACTACTGAAGAATTTGAGAATGGTTGGAAAGGAATGCTTGAGAAATATACTGCAGAATTGAATGAACACTTGAAGCACATGTATTTGACAAGGTCTATGTGGGTGCCAGTTTACTTCAAACATGTATTTTTCCCATTTATACGTTCCTTTGGACATTGTGAGAGCACACATTCAATTTTCAAGGACTATGTTCTGCAAGAGGATACCATAGAAACCTTCATCAGTCAGTATAACATTTTCCAAGAGGAGGCTGTTAGCATTGATAGATTTGAGTCAACTCTGCAAAAGCCAATATACTGTACTAGGCAACTAATAGAAAGGCGTGCGGCAGAAATTTACACAATGGGGCTGTTCTCCAAATTTCCGAAAGAGCTACTTGATGCATCAGCTTTCAATGTTTTCGAAAAGGAGAAGGACAGAATCTATACAGTGCAGAGAGTCGTGGACTATGAGGATGCTGAATTTCCCAATGATTCCTTCACTATTGAAGTAGACATGAAAAATAAGACATTTAACTGCATATGTTCAAAGTTTGAGCGAGATGGAATACTTTGTTGCCATGTTCTTAGGCTCTTCACCCAGTTTGGAATTAACGAGATACCTGAACACTACATCAAGCAGAGGTGGACAAAGAAGTTCAGGGAGCAGGAGTTACAAAAACTTTGCATAGAAAAGACAGGATCAACGGCTTCACAAAATTCCCTGAGATATGCTATGCTATGCTTATGAATAGGATGGCCGAAACTTGTGCTTCTGTAAGCAAGGATCCAAGTCAAAGTCAAATATTCTTGGAAGAGCTTGAAAGGATCCAGCAGAAGATGTCAAGCATTGCATAGCTCACTGAGGGCACGGGTGAAAGAACTACACAAGAAGACGAATGGAGGCAACACAAATGAATAGTGAGGAAAAGAGGGAGCACAAGAGATCGTGTGCATGCATGATCAGTACAAGAAGTACTGTAGTTTGTGTTATTAGCTGGTTTGTTTAGGGGACAACGGACAAGTCATTATTTTGTGACTTTTTATTAGATGGCAAGCCATTAGTTTGAGATAATTACTTTTTTTGAAAAACAAGATATTAGTAGTTTTGGGATTAATGTAATGACATATCACTGCTTATGCGGTACTTTATTGGATATGCTAGTTCCAAGCTGGCATATCAGGTAACGGCTTGGTTGAAGGTTGGATGAATTTGGCAGGAAACCAACCGGGCATTTTCTTTCTATACACCTATGATTTTATATTATTTAAAAATAGAAAAACACTAAAAGAGCCCAACTTATTTGGTTTCGACAGTTGGATGACTTTTGTTATCTGGTTTTGTAGTTGAATGTTGAAAAATCAGACTTTTCTGACAGTTGTATATAAACTGGACTTTTACTTTCTTTAAAATACTTGTATTATGCTATTGATGTCAAGCCTGTGCCATCTCCACTTCCTGCCTCTATATACTATACTATAACTTCTATACAGCGTGGAGTGGGAGGCCTTGGAAGTACCGGTTGTTCGTTGGGCGACGCGTGTCTGTTTTTGTGGGACCCAGCACCGGCCCCGTAGAGAGACGGCCAACGCGAGGCGTGGATTTCTCGCGCTGACATGCCACCGCCTCGCCTGCGCGGTGGACCCCGCCGTCTCCGGGCGTCCACCGGCCGCACCGCTTCGCCGAGTGGGGCTTGCGCCGCTGCCCCCACCGCTGCTGCCATGGGTTGCCGCTGCCGCGCCCCCGCTGCGCCTCGACGCCGACTCCGGCGGTGGCGTCCTCTCTCGGTGTCGGCGCCGCAGGGCACCTCCGGGCGGGGGCGGAGCACGAATGGCTGTGGGACTGCCGCGGTGGCGGGGCGAGGGATTACACCAGGGAGATGGAGGCGGCGGTGCGGGTTGTGTAGGTGTCCTGGGCGGGGCGGAGGGACGGCGGCGGCCTCACCCGGGCGAGGAGGCGGGGCATGGCGGAGGTTCGCGAGGAGAGGGGGAGAGGGCGAGCAGGGTGGCGGCGCCCGGGCGACGAGGCGGGGCACGGCGGAGGGTCGCGAGGACAGGGCGAGCGGGACGGCAGCGCCCGGGCGAGGAGGCGGGGCACGGTGGAGGGTCGCCGGGAGAGGGCGAGCGGGGCGGTGTGGGTGCTGGTGCTCCTGTGGAGGAGGTCGTGCGGGCGTCGACGCCTTGGATGGCCGAGGACGTGACGTGCGCGGCGTTGGGGTGCGAGCTGAGCGACCACGGTGCGCGCGTGGCTCCGCCGTCCGCGCGCTGCTGCCTCGGCCACGCCCGCGCTGCCGTCCCCGCCTCGACCGGTCCCGCGCCACCATCCGCGCACAGGGGAGTGGAGGGAGAGACGGGAAGGGGAGGGAGGGGAGGGCAGCTGCGCCGCCATCCGTGCGCGGGGAGGGGAGTGGTGGGAGAGACGGGAGGGGTGGGAGGAGAGGGCAGCCGCGCCGCCATCTGCGCGCGGGGAGGTGAGTGGAGGGAGAGACTGGGCGCAGCGGAGCGCGCTGATGTCCTAGTTTCCCTTATTTATCCATCTGTGGCATTGAGCACAAGCATTTGGGCAGTTTTTTCTGTATTTTCTAGTACATACGTAATTATTGCCCGGCCCTAGGATCTCCATAGGTAGCAGAGTTCGTTACAGCTTGTGCGCATCGTGATGATGGAGGCATAGGTAGTGTTTGTTTGCGTACACAAGAATCATTCGAGGTGGGATCCCTGTTTACAGATTTTGTTTGGTTAAACAAGGTAAAGGTATTAAATACCGTTACAGCTGTTTGGTTTGCATCTTAAGTATCGGGAGTCCCCTTGATTTTTTTTGAACTGTATCGGGAGTCCCCTTTCAAATTTTCAACTGTTTGTGATACTTAGCAACCAACCAAAGGTATCCGAAGATACATTTCAAATTACAACTACCTGTGGGACTTTGGCAATCAACCAACATATCTCATACTAGGAGTTTATCTAATACGAAATTTGCAGTATCACAATGCAAAAAAGATGCTAAATAAGAGTACCATGCCAACCGTTAGCTGGTTGATCTGCTAAGTAATAAAAGTGAAATAGAAACTTCCATGATTTCAGGACTATTACAGGCCAATTAGAAGAGATAAATGCCATATTGCCATGACTGCAAACAATATGTAAAGTCATATTTGGACAACTTCAGATGAAATTTTCATGAGTCAAAGCCAAAGGACTGCCATGAAGCTTCAGAAACAAGCATCTATCTCGTCCCACCTTCTAATCGCTTCCTTCTCTCATCTACCAAAAAATAACACAAGTTTAGGGAATAACACAAATTTAGGGAATGAAACAATTCAAGTTTAGCTAGCAGTTTGCAGCCTGTGAATGAATAAGTGCAAGAATGATGGCACAAAACTTAAATTTCATTACCTTGTAGTATCTCTAGGCTGGAGCGGCCAAAAATCTTTGAACAAAAATAGTAATCCTAAAAAGTGACGGGAAATTAAGAAATCAACCAGAAAACACTAGCAATGTCTTCTGGTTCAAATATTCGAAGTTGAAGCAGGCTACTGAGATAAAAGAACAAATACCAAAGAAAGGATGCAAAACTTTCACGTACCACTAAGCATGTTTAGGATAAATTCCCTCAGTGTTTCATCCAGTGTTAACACCATGCTCATTTGCTCTGCCATTTTCACAAACACACTAGCAGCTTTGACTTGTTCTCTTCCTGTAAACCCAAGCCTGCACAATTCTGCTGTTGCCTTCTCTCTTAACTTCTGTTGAGGATCTTCATTTGACATTTTCTCTTGAGCAATGTTTTCAAATCATCTAGTCGGACCTAGTCGCCAAGGGACCGATCAGACGACTAGTCGTCGATCAGGCTCATTAGTCGAACCTAGTTGGTCATCGATCAGGCCGATTAGTTGAGCCTAGTTGGTTCTAGTTGTCTATATAGCCGTCCTATGTATACCAGGACCGATATGATATACATGCTACATAGAGGAGCTCATCTTCAGGTGCTGCTGACGGTGGCAGCCTTGGGGAACACCAACACACAAGGCCTGGTGGAGGCGGAGTCCGGCAGCGGAAGGAAGAGGGTCACCGGGTCCTATTGCGAACTCCTAGGCAGCAGGCCAGCAGCTGCGCCGGCAGATGTGCAGCAAGCAGCGACGAACAATGGGACGGTGCAATTTTGGTGGGTGTAGCCGGCGGTGTGTGTTCTGGAGGGTGGACGGTAGCTGCTCTTTATCTCCTCTATGGCTTTATATACCAAAAACCTGATGGACCACCTCACCAGCTCACCACCGGTTGAAGCCCATAACTCAAACAGCCCAGAAAACAATTCTGAGTCTGATCGTTTTCTTACCTGATCGGTACGACTAATTGCGACTGGGCGATGACTAGTCGGACGACTAGAAAATTAGTCGCTCAAACCTACTAGATGTCCCTTATCAAGGTCAATGGACCGATAAGCCCCAATCGGACGACTAGATAAAATTGCTCTTGAATGGCAGTTTCGCGCTCCATTGCTGCTGCCATTTTTCCCACATTCATAGCCACACCTTTTAGATTGCCTTGAACTTCATTTAACATGTCCAACATAGGGTCACTTGATGCAGATACACAATCCTTCCCCTTCTCGTCTGTCTTCTGCTTCTTGAAGCTTGATGAAGCTTAGTCAGTAGACCGTCGTCTAGGAGTTTCTCTGGACATCCCATCCTCATCTTCCTCTTGATGATTACCTTGTTCGACAGCAAGCTCTTGCTCCAAGTTTCCAGCAGCTTCACTAAGCCCTTCATCCGTGCCTTCTTTGGCCCTTATAGAATCTTAGCCCGTGTTGGCTTTGCGGCATATAAGTTGGACCTTACTGGTCACAGCAAGACCCACCCAGTGATCCACGTCTCACAGTTGAAGAAGCACATTCTGCCGATGACACAGGTCGGTACTGATTTGAGCACTGTCATTACTGATCCATCGGTTGATGTTCTACCAGTGATGGTCTTGGAGATCAAACTGGTCGCTCAGGCAGCGGGTGCAGTACACCCTCACGTCAAGATACAGTGGTCCGGCATGCCACTGGCCCTAGCAACGTGGGAAGATGAAGCTGATCTTCGGCACTTTCCTTCGACACCGACCGGGATCAGGCCGGATTTAAAGGAGGGGGAAATGCCAGCATACCTGGTGATAGCCAAGCAGCTCTAGTGTGATGTGTCGCCTAGAACTTGCGGGCCTTGGGGTAGTCTTTCTTTTTAGGCCAATGTCTAATCGCCATGAAGCGGTTAGGCGGTTGACTTGTGACTGGGCACGTTAAATACTGGGACGTTTACCTTGAATAGATCATCAATTAACTGATAGAGGAACATTTCCTCCCGAGCTCCCCTCTTCTCACTCTATTCTTCCTAAATTTCTAGCCGATTTCCCCCAAATCTCCTTCTCTTGATATCCTGGTTCCTCACAACCAGCTTGGTAATTTGGAAGGTGTGTAGACCAAGGTGTGTAGACCGGGAACTCGGAATGCTAGGACAGCCAGAGTCTGGAGATTGGATGATCATTGTTACTGCTTGTGCATCGGAAACCCGAGCCTTATCCTTGAATTATTGAATTACATAGTAGCATATAGTCTGCCTTAAAGCTTGCATATGGATAGTGATGTGAACCTATCCTGTTTCTTAGTTTGGCTAGACGTAGGATCCAACTCGGAGTTCTACCCCAATGATGTCGGATGGTATGACTAAGCCCGTGCTTTGTTCAAATATGCCTATGCAAGAGTATCATCAAAATGGAGAGAGGCCATAAAGCCTAGCTATTGTTTCCACTTTCTTCATGTTTTGGTATAACCCAAGGGGCTTGTAGCGGGATCGTACTACAATCCTCTAGATCAAGTAGTTATCAAATCCATATGATGACTTAGGGTCTGTTTTGTTGGACTATGGCGGTGAAAAAACTAGTTGTGGTCTATGAGATGTGGAAAAAGCTACTGTGAGCTGTGAGAAAGCTGAAACTGTTTGGCTGGAACAACTATGTGAAACTGTAGGTTGACTGAGAAATATCTATAATGCCCCTGAAGTGCTGAGGGAATGTTTCATGTGCAGTGTGGTAGCCTATGACAATTTCCAGTCAAAGAAGCTAAAATACATGAACTAAAATATATGGATTGCCGTAGCTGTTGATGCAGCAATCTATACATGATTATCATAGATTGCGCAAAAGCTTGCTAATAGTTGACATGTAGCAAAAAGACCATCTGATGGAGGACACTACTAACATATTAAAAGCAGATATCAAAATAGCACATGGCTGGCAGTTTAACCTCTTTTGAAGCATCATTTGAAGTATTTTTTGGAATGCAACAGATGCACACGAATTTGGAGAAAGTAGTTTAACTTGCACCATTTCAAGCCTGTTAGGAATGCTAAAAAATTGGATTCAAATTTCGAAAATTTCTTGCCGGAGCATGCTGTCCTTTGCCGACGACCACTTCGATCCTGTACTTGAGCTATCTGCAACCTCAAACAGCTCATACCGTGCTAATGACGAGGACACGCTCCCTCACCCTCCCGCGGCCCCCCTCTCTCCGGCTCCAGCCGAGGGTGCCGGCGCGCCCCTCTCCGCCTCCTCGCTCCTCCTTCGCTCAAATCAAGGCCACCCGCGGGAGCTCGCTCAAACGTTGGTGGTGGCACAGCTCGCGCTCCTGCACCCTCTCCTCCGGGGGAGCAGGCACGTCCCACTGCCCCCTCTCCTCTGCTTAAATCATCCGCCCAAATCAACGTCGCGGGTAGCTCGCACCCACCCGCTGGCGTACAGGCCCCCAGCCCTGGCACTCACTACTGGATTTGAAGACTTCGCTGTGTGCCTCAAGCACACGGCGACTGCTTCGCCGAGGGTGGCCGACAGCGAACCCCCGACGGCAACGACGGACACAACAAAGGTCGAGTTCGCTGTGAGCCATATTTCGGGCACACAACAAACAACTTTGCCATGTGTTTTCCTAGGCACACGGCGAAAAAAACAAGCAGACAGCGTGACCCTCGATTGTCGCATCGACACAATTTCGTTGTGTGCCATGGGCTCCGGCACACAGAGAAGATGTTGTTTCGCCATGTGCCAAGGCCAAGGCACACGGCAAACCCGGCAGGGGGCCCCGCGCGGCAGAGCGGCTTCGCCGTGTGCCTAAGCCTGCGGTAGTGATTAAGACAAAATATTAGTTTCTATTATGATTTTCAAGTTATCAAATGAAAAGGTAGTGATAACATGTAAAGTTACTTCCATATCCCACATGGTCGAATCAGCGGGCGTAAGGCAACAGGTATCGGCTAGTCCGGGAGTCGCGAGGGACCTCGCAACCAGACAGCCGGCGTAGTCGTGTCCTCATCCTCCTCCTCAACACTAGACGACTCCTCCTCCTCCTACGCCTCCGCCTGCCACTCATCCTCCTGCTGCCCCTTGTGCTCCTCCTCCTCCTCCTCCTTAGACGGCGCTACAGGCAAAGGAGCTCGACGCCTCTTGCCTCCACCCTTCCCTCGATTCTTTGGTCCACCCTTCCCTCGACCCTTGCCTCTGGCATAAAGTTCCGCGACCGATCGTTGAAGTCCGCCGCCCACCATCTTTCTTCAGTCACCTGCAGTTAAAAACAGTAAACCGATCAGTACATATAAACAAAACATTCTTAGAAAGAGAAGGAAAATAAACTAGACATAATTAGAAACTAACATGTTATTACAAATAATAAGTCAATTAGTATGAATCATACATGTATTAGAAATAATTATTTTCATCGGGATTAGCTGGATCATATGTCTCATCATCACTATCACGCAGGTCGAGAACTTCAAGCCAGTGCTCCAAAGGAAGAATTTCGTCCTCATTGTCATTGCCTAATTGTAATCGCTCAAATAATTCTAGGTCCTTCGCATTACAAACATCATCTCCAGCGTCCTCGTCATCAACTATTTCATCATCGTGTACTTCCATTTCGATCTCTTCGGTAAAGTATATCTTGAAATGCCCTTCTAGCCCATCTTCTTGAAAAAACTCTCTGTCATATGTGTTTGGGTCTATGTTGTAATCCTCATTATTTGGGATAGGTACTTTACCGTGTGGCGATACCTTGTACACAACGTCCCAACCCGTATGGTGTTCATCGGTTTTGCGTGTGTATGAGAGATAATAAACTTGCGTGGCTTGTTGAGCCACGATATAGACATCGTTTCCTGGATACACTGATGGATGTCGAATTTTGACTAGGCCAAGATGAGGGGTCTATCGCACTTTGTTGGGATCAAACCAATGGCATTTCAATATGACAGGCTTAAGAGGTTTGCAACCATGAAATGTGAGTTCGTTGATTTCTTCAATTATGCCATAATACTCGACCCCATCAAGGACTGTCGTACAAACTCCGAAATTTGTGGTTCTTCGATTGGGCCGACTCTGCTTGCGCCTTTTTGTGTGAAAGTGATATCCATTCACATCATAACTGGAGTATGACAAGACCCTATAGGCACAACCATTAGCAAAACTTGTCCCAACTCGGGACTCATAGACGCCTCATTTTGGGCCTGCCAGTAGAAGCAGGATGGTTTGTTATATTATTCGCAAGAACGAGGAACTTCAAATGTATAACAAAAATGTACCTTGTGTTTGAACCAAGAAATGAAATCGAGGGCTCTCTATCCCGCACCGTACTTCAGAAGGGTGTCATCTTCCTGCGGGGTTGGGGCTCTTCAAGGACGCCAGAATTGTTGAGTAAATTCCCTGTACGAATGAGAAGTAAAGGGGGCTGGATGTAGAATAGTTAATACTCGAGGAACTAGTTTGTTGAGAACTTACTGTATGTACGGCTTGACTTCGGTTAGGTTGGTCAACATATACATCATGATATTGCGCAACTCTTCATTGAGCAAGGCCTTGGGAGTTGCACCACTTGCACTTCCGAGTTGCCCTTTGAAGAGGCTGAGGTTCGTTTCATTTTCTCCTTCATTGTAATGAGTGGGTGGATTATGCAAGCTAGGAAGGGTGTCAACATAGTATTTTGTTGTGTAGTTGGAAACCTCCTCCAGAATATATGCCTCTGCAATGGTGGCTTCAATTTTGCATTTATTTACATTTGGTTTGAGGGATCTTTTCTTGTCTCTCAATTGAGTAGCACCAACGGCCCTGCACAGGACCACCCATTTGTGCCTCATACACGAGGCGCAAAATCATATGCTGCATCAGATTGAAGAAGTCGGGTGGAAAGATCTTCTCCAACTTACAAAGCAACACATGGGCCAATTTTTCCATTTGCTCAACCACAGTCCGAGACAACTCCTTAGCACATAGCTGGCAGAAGAAGTTGCTTAACTCTACCAGCACTTGCCAGATATTGTCAGGGAGATAGCCTCGAACCATCACCGGAAGAAGCTGCTCAATCCATATATGATAGTCATGACTCTTCAGCCCATTGATTTGCAAAGTAGTTAAGTTAGATTCGTTGCATACCCATCAGGGAACATTAATATTTGGAACCATTCCAGTACTTCCCTCCTCTGGGGCCTCATCAGGATGAAATCGGCCCTAGGCTTTTTCCATGACTTGCCTGCTCTGGGGGGCCTCATGTCTAGCTTTGGTCTGTCGCATAACGTTGCTTGATCCACTCTAGCCTTAACATTATCCTTTGTCTTTTCTGCAATATCCATGAGTGTTCTGAAAAGTTCCTCAGTGATATTCTTTTTGGAGTGAATCATATCAATATTATGTGGAAGAAGAAGGTCATCCATAGTGGAGCCTCCACAGGTCAGACATCTGAATCTAGGCATGTTCATCACCATAATCCACAAAACCACCACCTTCTTTGACCATCAACGATTGTAACCACTCAAGGACCGCGGCACCTGTCATCATTTGCAGTGGACGATCATTAACCACGACACCTTTTGTAAAGTTTTTGATGTCACATCCAAATGGATGGTCTATAGGAATGAATTGTCGGTGTTCGTCGAACGAAGAATACTTGCCACCCTTCGTCAACCAGATGAACCTCATAGCTGCCTTGCATACTGGGCAGGGAAACTTCCCGTAGACACACCTGCCACAGAATATCGCATACACTGGCAAGTCATGCAGGGAGCAAATCATCAATCAGAGGCTCCATGTACACAGTCATATTATCCCCCGGGTATCCAAGAATAATCAACGATAAGAATATTTTTTGTCATTGAAACATGATGCCAGGGGGAGATTGAGGGGGATAACGAACACGGGCCAACAACTGTACGGGGCATCCATCATTCTGTAAGTATTGAACCGATCTGTTGCCAACGCAACACATACATTTCGAGCCTCCACAACTTTCATTGTGTGACGCCCGTCAAAATGTTTCCATGCTTCAGCATCGGATGGATGTACCATCTTCTCAGGACGGTAGCGTTTGCCGTTTTTATGCCATGTCATCCTAGAACATATTATTTCTGTATTATGTCATCATACACGTTCGTTGCATATTATTTCCTTGGCGTGGCCTCCTCCTCGTCCTCCTCTCTCCATGTCCAACCTAATTCCATCAATTACAACACAAGTCTATAGATAAAATGATATATTCTCCTCTCACATATGAATTTCCAATGCAATGACTCAAAAAAAAGAAGCACCTTACTGTTGACAGCATCAGGGTGGACGGTTAGCTGGGGGGTTGTCAGCCGGAGCAGGGGTGGCGGGCATCGGCCGAGAAAGGGGTACTGGCCAGAGAGGGGGCGCTGCGGGAGCAGGGCCGGCTGGGGCACCGTCGGGGACTGGGGTGGGGCGGCGCCGGGGGGGGGGGCACAGGACCACGCCGGCGGGAGGACGTCGTCCGGGAAAGGGGTACTTGCCAGAGAGGGGGCGCTGCGGGGGCAGGGCCGGCGGGGGCACCGTCGGGGGCCCTGCGGGGGGTGGGGGGGGGGGGGGGGCGGCGCAGGATCGCGCTGGGGCAAGGCCGCGCCGGGGCGGAGGGCCGACGATGGGGCAGCCACGGCGGGGCGGACGCGGTGGGGCTGGTGCGGCACGACGGGGCTGTGTGAGAGAGAGAGAGTGAGAGATGACAGGCCCCTGAACAGCTAAGTTTAGTGGCCCTCTTTGCCGTGTGCCGTAGATACTTTGTTGTGTGCCCGATCTACATCACACGGCAAAGATTTAATTTTTTTCTAAATGCCATATTTCTAAACGGCTAAGTGTACACGGCCTCCTCTTTGCCGTGTGCCACAGATAGGGCGTTAGTACTTTGCTATGTGCCCCACCTGTGGCACACGGCAAAGATTTTTTCTAGACAACATTTCCTATGTCCTCTTTGCCGTGTGCAGATGGGGCAAAATAACTTTGCCGTGTGCCCCATCTATGGCACACGGCAAAGATTCAAAATACAATACCATTATTTCATGTAGTTATTTTATGTGCCCTAGATATTTTGTAGTGCATAATTAAATATAATGCACAAGGCAAGTACCTTGTAACTATGACTGGGCAGGTAGTGCATATCCATTATTTCATGTAGTTATATCTCATAGTCATTAATTCAACTAATTGGTTTTAAAACATGTTTCACTTAATTTAATGGAATGTAAAATATTACAAATTGACTAAATATTACATATGTAATGCTTCTTTGAAAAATTTTCATTATTTTATGCATATATAGCTCAATTTCAATATTCCCACTTGAAATTCTATTATTGCTAAAAAAATTCCAGAAATGGCAAACAAATCAAAAAATAAACCATAATTGAACATGAACTAGTTTATGTGGTTGATTGCCTATAAAAAAAGTTTTGAACACAAATTATAATTTGAACATCACCACGCATACAAACCTAACTGCAATCTTCAAAACTCTGTGCATCTGCATCTTCTTCGGAGAAGCTCCAGTTTGTAAGAAGCGTTTGTGAAAAAAGTGAAAAATCCAACCAAATTTTTACCATAACCACCATGCATGATATCATAAGATAACAAAAAATCTCATGATTTTCAGACTCCGTCTGGATTTTATATAATTCATAAACGATTGCGCCACATGCGCTTGTGGTCATATTTCGTGTACATGATGTTGAAGATTTTCTTTCATTTCGTACGTAAGGCCCCAGAAAGGATTAAAAAATATGAATATCAGGTTTTAACACACAATGTTCTATTATTTCATGCACTTGCTGTTCAAATTTTAGTTATACAAAAAATTACTTTTAAAGAAATAAAATAGTTAAATATAGCAAACTGACTGAGAAATGCATCAAACTTGAACATGGAGTTGAAAATTAGTATTTACATAGATGGGAAAGCTTGAAGGACAAAAGGAAATTTTTCTTATTATTTTGCCGTGTACTAAAGGAGGGCACATGGCAAAACCCTCTATTTGCCGTGTGCCTCCTTTTGGCACACGACAAAGAGGTCCGTTTGTCGTGTGCCTAACCCCAGCACACGGCAAACTTGGACGGCGTCGAGACACCATTAGTGTCCGAGTCAGGGTGGCGCACGTCGGCTGTTCGCCATGTGTCGGCTAGTGGCACACGACAAACGGACCTTTTTGCCGTGTGCCTTGGTCGCGACACATGGCAAAGTGGCCTGTTGCTGTGTGCTTGTTCTTCACCGTGTGTTTTGGTTATGGTGCATGGCGAAGCCTCCTTTCGCCGGGTGCCCGTGGTTTTGCACACGGCAAACTACAGTTTTCCGGTATTGTGCCGCTGCACAGGGGAGGTTCGCTACTCTTCTGAGCCGAGTTGAGGAGACGCCGGGGGAAGGAAAAAATAGATGGATGGCTGACAAGTAATTTTGAGGGAATCTTGTGCTCACAGCTGCTAAAATCATGGCCAGACCTGCTTTTGTTGGCTTTCAGCTTTTTCTAAAGCCAAAGCACTTCAAAAACCTAACCAAACCGAGCTTTAATACGCTATATGCACTACTACAGAAATGATTTCTAGAGACGCCCTGCTTTTTCTCCAGGGGCGGGTGCAAATGTACCCCGCTCCTACAACAGGAGCTGGGTACTATTGCATTTCACCCGCACCTAGAAATACATCTTCAAGGGCGGGTGGCGACACAGGGGCGGGTGGTGCCGCCAGGCGCCCCTCAAGAATTAATTTCCAGGGCGGGTGGTGGCATCAGCCGCCCCTGAAAATGAGCCCAATATGCCACTACTAGAAAACGGGCCATCGGTCCAGGCCAAAGGTACCAGCTGCTGTTGCAGCCGGTACCTTTGGCCTTGGACCAACCTAGTGGAGGACAATTGACACCGGGTGGTGGTTCCAACCAGTTCCAATGAGTTAGCATAGGCACCGGTTTGAACCACCACCCGGTACCAAATGAAGGCGGTGCTATAGGCACCGGTTGATGGTAATAACCGGTTCCTATGGTGATGAAACGTGGCAGCTACTAGGAGCTCGGGCCTAAGGCACCGGTTGGTGCCTTGACCCGGTGCTATTGAACAAAATTTAGCACCGGGTCATTGAAACCAACCAGTGCCTTTGGCCCGAGCCTATAAATACCCTAGCCCCTCCCCCCTCAAGCTGCCGTGAACTCACTGTTCATGGCAGCTGAGTGAGGTGAGGGGAGGCGAATTTTTGCTTTTTTTTTGAAAAAAAAGGTTAGTTATTTTTCTTTATAACTTAGCAATTAATTTTTAGAAACAGTTATTACTTGATTTAGTTTATACATGTGATAATTATTTTTATTTTTAGCATCTTATTGTAGTTATATGCGTTATCAATTTATTTGATATTTGAATACTATCAAATTATTGTATTTATATGTTTTATCAATTTATTTGATAAGTGAATAGTATCTATTTATTATAGTTATATGCATTATCAATTATATAAATATATTATTATAAATTGGTAGTATGAATGAACTATTTGTACAGTACAATGATGTATATAAATGTATTGTGGACCCAGATGAGTCGGCAATGGATGTACATGGCCGACCGGCGTTCAAAGGAGTTCATGGATGGCGTGCATGAATTCATAGAAGCGGCCGAGAAACACAAGTATGGCGGTTTCATTCGTTGTCCATGCAAATTCTATAAGAATGAGAAGGATTACTCATCATCAAGAACAATCCATAGTCACTTGCTCAATAGTGGTTTCATGCCGAACTACTATGTTTAGACCAAGCATGGCGAAAGAGGAATTGTGCTGGATAATAATGTAGAAGAAGAGGATAGGATTCCTGACTTTGCAGCCAATTATAATTCATTTTTCAATGACACTGCAATGGGTGAGCCTGAAGAAGATACTAAAGGATACGTTGTAGAAGATGATCTTGGTAAGATGATGCGCGAAGCTGAGGAAGGTTGCGAAATAGAAAAGGAATCGAGAGATCTCAAGCGTATGTTGGAGGACTATAGAACATTGTTGTACCCTGATTGCAAACAAGACCAAAATAAGTTGGGTACCACATTGGAATTATTGCATTGGAAGGCATCAAATGGTTTGTCTGACAAGGGATTCGAGGAGTTGCTGAGGGTAACACCTTGCCGGAGACAACATACGAGGCAAAAAAAGTTGTTTGTCCTTTAGGATTAGAGGCACAGAAGATACATGTTTGTCCTAATGACTGCATCCTATATCGAGGTGAGTATGAAAATTTGGATTCATGCCCTATATGCAACGCATGCCGGTATAAGATCCCTCGAGATGATCCAGGCGACATTGAGGGGATGCGTGTCAAGAAGTGGGTGCCTGCCAAGGTGATGTGGTATTTTCCTCTAATACCACGTCTGAAACATTTGTTCATGAACAAAACGAATGCTAAATTGATGCGATGGCACAAAGAAGAACGTAAGAAAGACAATATGTTGAGACACCCCGCTGATGGGTTGTAGTGGAGAAAAGTGGACATAACATTCCCAACATTTGCAAATGATGCGAGGAATATAAGATTCGGCTTAAGTACGGATGGCATGAATCCTTTCGGTGAGCAGAGCAGTGGCCATAGTACCTGGCCTGTGATACTCTGTATATACAACCTTCCTCCCTGGTTGTGTATGAAGCGGAAATTCATTATGATGCCGGTGCTTATCCCCGGCCCGAAGCAACCCGGTAACGATATAGATGTGTATCTGAAGCCACTGATTGAGGATCTTCTATTGTTGTGGAAAGAGGAGGGTGTTCGTATGTGGGATGCACACGCAGAGGATCATTTTAACCTTCGTGCAATGCTTTTCGTAACCTCCAACGATTGGCCAACACTAAGTAACCTCTCTGGACAATCCAATAATGGTTATACGGCATGCACCCATTGTTTTGAAGAAACCGACAGCATGTACCTCAAGCACTGTAGGAAGATCGTGTATATGGGTCATCGTCGATTTCTTCCGATCAAGCACCCATTAAGGAGGAGGCATGCTCACTACGATGGAAAGGTAGATCATCGTACCAAGCCAAGGCACCGTTGTGGGAAAATGGTGTTTTAAATGGTCAAAGATATAAAAGTAGTATTCGGAAAAGGACCCAGTAGCAAATCAGTGCAGAGTGATGACGGACGTGCACCTATGTGGAAGAAGAAGAGTATTTTTTGGGAGTTACCTTATTGGGAAGTCTTAGACGTCCGCCACGCAATTGATGTGATGCACCTAACAAAAAATCTTTGTGTGAACCTTCTAGGTTTCCTTGGTGTCTATGGTAAGGCAAAGGATACATTGGAAGCGCGGCAAGATCTTCAACGTATGAAACAACAGGCCGCCCTACATCCAGAAAAAAGAGATAAATGACGTCATTATCTAGGTCCTGCGTGTTACACTCTTAGTAAGGAAGAGAAGCAAAGTATGTTCGACTATTTGAATAGTATCAAGGTCCCATCAGGCTACTCTTCGAATATAAAGAGGCTACTGAACTTGAAAGAGAAGAAATTCGCACACATAAAGTCCCATGACTGTCACGTGTTGATGACGCAATTGATTCCAGTTGCACTTAGAGGTATTCTACCAGCTAATGTTCGAGCAACAATCATAAAGCTATGCGCCTTTCTCAACACAATTTCTCAGAAGGCAATCGATCCATCGAGTTTAAGCAGGCTACAAGGGGATGTTGTCCAAAGTTTAGTCAGTCTTGAAATGATATTTCCTCCATCATTCTTCAATATTATGACGCATCTTCTAGTTCACCTGGTCAAAGAGATTGGTATTCTCGGTCCTGTTTTCCTTCATAATATGTTCCCTTTTGAACGATACTTTACAGTCCTAAAGAAATACGTTCGTAATCGGGCTCGTCCAGAAGGAAGCATTGCGAAGGGTTACGTCACAGAGGAGGTCATTGAGTTTTGTGTTGACTATGTAGAAGAACTCTGCCCAATTGGGATTCCAGTATCACGTCATGAGGGGCGGCTGATTGGAAAGGGCACACTTGGAAGAAAATCAGTAAATGCCAAAGATCATGCCACGTTGAGCAATGCACATCTCACAGTTCTGCAACAATCAGCCTTGGTGGCTCCATACATGGAGGAGCACATGCAAATTGTGCGAAGCATATATCCTTTGAAGTCTGAGACATGGATTACAAAACATCATAACGATACATTCGCCACCTGGTTGCAGAAGGAAGTCATGGCTAACGATCAAATTCATGAGCAGCTAGCTTGGCTGGCCAGGGGTCCGGCAAATTCAATCTTGATGTACCAAGGATATGAAAGTAATGGTTACACATTTTATACAAGAGCCCAATATAACAAGAGCACCAATCAAAATAGTGGTGTCCGTATAGATGCCACCGACTCTAGTGGCCAAACGAACTCATATTTTGGTTACATTGAAGAGATCTAGGAACTTGACTATGGGCCGTTGAAAATACCTCTATTTCGTTGTCAATGGGTTAAACTCACAGGAAAAGGTGTCGATATCGACGAGTACGAAATGACAACGGTAGACCTCAAAGAGCTTGGCTATCGAGACGAACCATTCGTCCTAGCTAAAGATGTCACTCAAGTTTTCTATGTGCAGGACATGTCTAGCAAATCGAGAAAGGACAAGTCCAGGAATAAATCAAGTTTTGTAGGTGCCGGAGATGAGCCAAAGCGCCATATTGTTCTGGCAGGAAAAAGGAAAATTGTGGGAGTCGAGGATGTCACAGATGAAGAAGAATACAATAAGGTTGAAGATATGACTCCGTTCGCAGTGGAGGTTGACACAAGTATTCTTTTAGCCGAAGAGGAGGCTCCGTACGCACGTCATGATCATAATGAAGGGACGGTTGTAAAGCGAACGATCGTTAATATTCCCTTAGTTGAATGATTATGTCTTGTAATATTTTCTGTGAACATTATTAGATTTCTTATGCAATGAATTGATTTATTGGATAATTAAATGATTTATTATGCAATTATTTGATTTATTATGCAATTAAAATAATTAGTTATGCACCTAAATGATTTATTAGGTAGTAATTAGAATTATTGTGCATTTAAATGATTTATTATGTAATTATTTGATTTATTATGCAGTTAAAATAATTAATTATGCATCTAAATGATTTATCATGTAGTAATTAGAATTATTGTGCATTTAAATGATTTATTATGCAATTATTTGATTTATTATGCAATTAAAATAATTAGTTATGCATCTAAATGATTTATTATGTAGTAATTAGAATTATTGTGCATTTAAATAATTTATTATGCAATTATTTGATTTATTATGCAATTAAAATAATTAGTTATGCATCTAAATGATTTATCATGAAGTAATTAGAATTATTGTGCATTTAAATGATTTATTATGCAATTATTTGATTTATTATGCAATTAAAATAATTAGTTATGCATCTAAATGATTTATCATGTAGTAATTAGAATTATTGTGCATTTAAATAATTTATTATACAACTATTTGATTTATTATGCAATTAAAATAATTAGTTATGCATCTAAATGATTTATCATGTAGTAATTAGAATTATTGTGTATTTAAATGATTTATTATGCAATTAAAATAATTAGTTATGCACCTAAATGATTTATTATGCAGTAATTAAAAGAAAGCCTTAGGTACCGGTTAGAATTGTCAACCGGTACCTAAGTCAGGCAATTCGAAAAAAAAGGGGCTGGGCGCGGGTTCGTACCGTGGCCGCGGCGCACATATTACGCAGAGTTACCATTGAGCTATCGAGGGATTTCAGATATCATCCTGCCAGAAATCTACAAAAGTAAATTTCAAAGACCCTAAGGCACCGGTTTTCGTTCCCCACCCGGTGCCAAAGGGGAATTTCAGATCCCGCCCGTTGGGAACCTAAGGCACCGGGTGCGAGGTCACCCGGTACCTAAGGCAAGGCTGCCTTAGGTACCGGGTGACTTTATCACCCGGTGCCAAAGGCTTCCACCATATAAGCACCGGCCTTCTCCATCTTCCTCCACTCGTTGCTGCCCTCCGCCGCCGCCGTGCCGCCGCCTCACGTCGACGCTCCTCGCTCTGCAGCTCTGTGCCACTGAGCACCGCTCCCGTGCGCCGCCGCCGCCGCCGTCAACGCTCCTCGCTCTGCAGCTCTGCGCCGCCGCCACCGAGCAACGCTCCCGTGGGCCGCCGCCGTCGATCCGCCGCCCCGCCGTGCCTCTTCGGCGTCTGTTCGTCACCGGAGCTAGGTGAGGTGGTGAGGAAGCCCGGCCCTTACCACATTTCCCCTCTCTCTCTGTCGCTCTATATCGCCGGCGATTCCTCACCGAAGCCGCGGCTCCCCACTCACCGCCGAGCAGCCACCTCCGGCCACCGCCGCACGTCCTGGACCCCCTAGCCGCGTTCCTCGTCGCCCCCTCTCCCTCCTCGGCCTAACCCTGCCACGAACCGAGCCCCGGAGCACCGTTTTCGGTGTACTCCGGCGGTCCGCCGCCGCCTCTGCTCGCCGCCGGCGCAAAGCGCCGCCCGCCCAAGCCGCCGGCTCCGCCTAGCGCCAAGCCGCGCCATCGCTCGAGCAGAGCCGAGCCGCAGCTAAGCCAAGCCTGTTTCAGCCATTAGATCGAGATCCAACGGATCGGATATGTTAGATCCGAGCCGAACCAGAACCGCCCCGGCGCTTTTGCTAAAGAAACCTTTAGTTTCTTCAAAATTAACCCGCAGTCCTTCCTAGTTCAAAAGAAATTCCAGAGAGGCCCTTTATAGATTTTTCTTGCAAATAAGTCCCTAGAATCTTGTTTTAGCCATATCTTTCACATTTTGACTCTGATTTTAGCGATTCTTGCGCTCACGCGATCCTTTCATCGTGCATCTGTTAGATCCGAGCCGAACCAGAGCTGAGCATGCGCTTTTGCTAAAGAGACCCTGAGTTTCTTCAAAATTAACCCGCAATCCTTCCTAGCTCAAAAGAAATTCAAGAGAGGCCCTTTATAGATTTTTCTTGCAAATAAGTCCCTAGAATCTTGTTTTAGCCATATCTTTCACATTTTGACTCCTATTTTAGCGATTCTTGCGCTCACGCGATCCTTGCATCGTGCATCTGTTTGATCCGAGCCGAACCAGAGCCGCCCCGGAGCTTTTGCTAAAGAGACCCTGAGTTTCTTCAAAATTAACACGCAGTCCTTCCTAGTTCAAAAGAAATTCCAGAGAGGCCCTTTATAGATTTTTCTTGCAAATAAGTCCCTAGAATCTTGTTTTAGCCATATCTTTCACATTTTGACTCCGATTTTAGCAATTCTTGCGCTCACACGATCCTTGCATCGTGCATCTGTTAGATCCGAGCCGAACCAGTGCCGAGGATGCGCTTTTGCTAAAGAGACCCTGAGTTTCTTCAAAATTAACCTGCAGTCCTTCCTAGTTCAAAAGAAATTCCAGAGATGCCCTTTATAGATTTTTCTTGCAAATAAGTCCATAGAATCCTGTTTTAGCCATATCTTTCACATTTTGACTCCGATTTTAGCGATTCTTGCGCTCACGCGATCCTTGCATCATGCATCTGTTAGATCCGAGCCGAACCAGAGCCGCCCGACGCTTTTGCTAAAGAGACCCTGAGTTTCTTAAAAATTAACCTGCAATCCTTGTTCAAAAGAAATTCCAGAGAGGCCCTTTATAGATTTCTCTTGCAAATAAGTCCCTAGAATCTTGTTTTAGCCATATCTTTCACATTTTGACTCCGATTTTAGCAATTCTTGCGCTCACGCGATCCTTGCAACGTGCATCTGTTAGATCCGAGCCGAACTAGAGCCGCCCCGGTGCTTTTACTAAAGAGACCTGAGTTTCTTCAAAATTAACCCGCAGTCCTTCCTAGTTCAAAAGAAATTCCAGAGAGGCCCTTTCTAGAATTTTCTTGCAAATAAGTCCCTAGAATCTTGTTTTAGGCATATCTTTCACATTTTGACTCCGATTTTAGCGATTCTTGCGCTCACGCGATCCTTGCATCGTGCATTGTGCATGTAACTCATGTATTTATCATGTAACTCGTGTATTTCTGTAACTCATGTATTTATCATGTCACTTGTGTATTTCTGTAACTCATGCATGTATTTATGTATTATGAATTCTTCATTCTTAATTATGAAATCAGACACGACGCTCTCTCCTTCTTAACGACTTCTTAACGGCAATCGGTCTCTCGCTAACTCTCGTTGTTTCCTTGTCCCCGACGCTCTCTCGCTGTCTCCCCACCAACGCTCTCTCCCTGTCTCCTCACTGATGCTCGGTCTCTCGCTCACACACACGCACACACACACACACTCACTCACACACTCACTCACACACACTCACACTGACTCACACACACTAACTCTCTCTCTCTTTCTGTGTCCCACTAACACACAAACACACACACACACTGACTCACACACACACTCACTAACTCTCTATCTCTTTCTCTGTCCCACTCACACACAAACACACACACACACACACAAAAACTCTCTCTGTCTCTCTCCCTCTAACATACATACACTCTCTCTCTCACACACACTCTCTCTCTCTTTCAAACACGCATATTTGTTCAAAGAATAGAATTCTCCTGCTTCATTTAAGGATGGACACATACTCTAACACATTTTTACGGTTTCAGTTAAGGATGGACCCCTTCGATGATGACGAGGTCGCCAAGCAATACATGTTGGATGCAATAAACGAAGATACGAGGGCCAACACCACCCACCCAATCGCTGAAGAAGATGCTCGGACAACTGATTTGTTCCTGAATATGACTGGAGATGCCGATGAAGAAGATGATGATTTTGCGCCGCCACCCAATCAACAACAGCATGTTCCAGTACGAATCTTAAAACTATATGCATGGTGACTTCAGTAGATTAGTTTTGCGATTAACATATCTTTTTTGTAATTTAGTCGACCTCCGCATCGACTTCGTTGAGCCAGTCAAAAGGGAGACGCCGGCCAACCATGAAAATGGAGGGAAGACAGGTCATCACAGAAGTGGACGCAGAGGGCTGTCCAAGTGCTCCAGAGGCTGCAAGCACAAAATTTGTCAACCAATGTGGGGTTATTGTTCGGGCAAGAATTCCGATCACCACAAGACTATGGAAAACGAGCAAACCCGAAGAACAGCAATACGCCGTGCCTGCACATCAGAAGGAAATGCTATGGGCAGAACTCAAGGATATGTTCACTCTTCCTGAAGGAGTTGACCAAAAACTTGTGAAGAAATGTGCCTTGAAAAAGATGGCCCTTGCCTTTGCAACTTTCAAGAAGAAGTTGTACATCAATTACATCAAGAAGGATAAGGAGCCGAACTGGGATGATCTTCCTCAGGTTAAACCATACTAGGAGGAGTTCAAACAATACAAACTATCAGAGGAAGCCCAAGAAAAATCTGAACAGGCCAAAGTGAATGCAGCAAATAAGAAGTACAGCCACCACCTTGGGGCTGCCGGGTACAAGAAGTCAATAAAAAATGGCAGAAGATGGAGCAGGACCTTATGGATAGAGGCATCAGGCCGATGACTTGGGATTGGCCGGATAGATCCAAGTGGTGGTTATTTGCTAATGGCGTGACACTAAACTAGTTGGATGGAAATTTGGTTGTGCCCGAGCATATGCAAGAAGTGTCCCGCGATCTAGTCGCTGCAATAGATGAGACCCAACAAGGAACATTCCATCCTCAAAGGGAGAATGATGAGCTGACAAGGGCATTAAAGAATCCGGAACACCCTGGACGAGCCCGCGGCATCGGCGTGGTCCCATGGAAAGTTGCTTGGGTCGAAGATTCCTCTTACAAGACTCACCGAAAGAGCAAAGCCGAACAGGAAGAGAAACTTCGCGCCATGCAAGAAGAGATGACAAGGAAGGTTGCGTCCTTGGAATCTCAGATGGACGCCAGGGTCAATAAGGTAGTCCAGCTAGCTCTGAGCCAAAGGGGCACTGCTGGGTCGCACCCGGATGTTGTGATAAGCCCGGTCTCTCAGCGACGCAGCAGTTGTGCA
The DNA here is from genome assembly GCF_016808335.1 of Panicum virgatum. NCBI lineage: Eukaryota > Viridiplantae > Streptophyta > Magnoliopsida > Poales > Poaceae > Panicum > Panicum virgatum. The sequence goes on from NC_053151.1 coordinate 17,244,674, forward strand.
TCCACAGCGGCGCCCGACGTACAAGTGGAACAACAACCCCAGATTGAGCCAACGGTGGTAGATGACCAGAGGTATCCAGTGGACGATGTCACCATGCCGACACCGTGCGAGCTTCATGTGCGAGCAAGAAATATATCCATTCATGTCGCATACGGGTCAGCCCTGCCCCTGAATCCTTTTACTACAATTCATGGAAGGCAGATACCCCTGGCTACACCTCCGTCACAGTCGAGCAGATAGTTGGAAACAATGAGGATCTTGAGCTCGACTTCGTTGGAGGGGATGGAGAGAAGACATTGGGAGACGCACTGCACGGGGTCGTTCTATGGCGCAAGGCCGACATCAAACTTACTGCAAGCACAATGGCTCCCGTCCAGACCGATTGCCCATCTCCGCGGTCTCCCTCACCGCCGTCCCCACAACCACCATCTCCGCCGGCGCAAAGGGCCACGAGTACTCCAACTCCTCCTGACCCAGAAAAAGGAAAGAAAAAGACAGCATCCGGCCTCCCAGCGGCTGGACCCTCAAAGAAGAAGCAGAAAACGGTCGAAAGAAAATTAACGTATGAGAAAACTGCTGAGGAGTTGGAAGAGGCGACTGCTTGATATATAAAAGAACAATTGAAGCCCAAAGTCCCCCCGATGAGGGAAAAGGTACCTCTAGAACTAGGGAAAAAGCTTCTCGCAAACCTAGACAACCCACCAAAACCGAAAAGCTTACCCTCGGACTATGATCGTACTCTGACAAAAGCACACAAGGTGAGAAATCTGAAGAAAAAATGTGGCAAGACCATTCCTCAGCTTGGCACATAACAAAAAGGACTCGAGCCCCTCCGGGTGCTAGGGTTGCCACTCCTACACCCGACGGACGTACTACTCCAGGCGGACCTACATGCCGTGATATTTCTTTCTGAAACTGGATTAACGCTAGAGGAGGCAACGGGGCAAGTGGAGGCGGAAATCCCTGTCGCTCTTGTTCTTACTCCATTCCAGCATGGAAAACCTTTTGTCACTGAGGAAGAGGAGAAAAGTCTAGGCACGCAGATGTTCAATTTGCATAGATGGTACCTGCGAATGTCGAAGGACCATGGGAAAATGTTTGGAGTCAAGTATCGTGACCATGATTTCTTCCGCGGGGAGGAGGACTTCTGGGTGTACTTCGAAAATTTATATCACATTTACCATCGACAAGCCCTCGACGCCTCTATCATCACCATTTGGGTTTTGTAAGTATCACTTACCTCTACATTAATACTTTTTGTTAACAAGAACATAATTATATGTTTGCATTATAAAATTTCTATTGTATCGTTTAGACAGGAGACCCAAAGAAGCCGAAAACATGGATGGCACCATCAGATCGGCTTCATGTCTCCTTTGCTAGTCAACCAGAAAGTGCTCAACGAAAATTATAAGGAAACGTGCCAAAACATGTACGATTCGTTGACTAGGCAAAATTACAAATCCTATATATTCATACCATACAACTTTGGGTAAGCCTTGGTCGACTCAATCTCTGTTATATTACTAAATAAATACTAAGTCGTCTAATGCATATATGTATATATCATATCTATATCCGCATTTATCATTGGATTTTACTCATACTTTCCGTAGAGACCGGCAATCTTATAGTCTTTGACTCAATGAGAAATCCAAAGTCCGCAATCCAACATATCATAGACCCCTTGAACAGGTAAGTTCAGTTTGCACAATCAAATCTTTTTTCTGTTAATAACAATTTCTGAATATCAAACTTAACTTTGAGCGCAGGGTTTGTAAAAAATTTGTGAAAAATAACAAAGAACGTGGTCAATGGAGGCCCGAACTGAACGTTAACATGGATTATCCGGTATGTTGATTCATAAAGATTTGTCTAGTTAAGTATATAATCCCAAAATGTTCTAAATTGAGTAATTTATTTGTTTCTCCTTAAGTGTGCGAGACAACAACAAGGAACTGATTGGTGCGGGTACTACGTATGCGACTACTTGCACATCATGACTCCATGCGGGAAGGTTACTGATGAAGACACGAGAGTACGTCCAAACCGTTCACTAGTATATTTTCATAATTGTACTAACGCACATGATGTTAATCCTTTTTTTCTAAATGATAGATGTCTCAAATGGGGGATGAATGTTACTCTACTGATCGGATCAACGCCGTGTGCGAGCAGCTCGCCGGATTCATTTTGAACGAGATCTTGGATCCTAGAGGCGAGTTCTACCACGACGGTCACATCCATAGAGGACTTCCATCGACCTCTTGAGGGGACCAGTAGTTGGACTACAAACATGACTTGTACATTTGTAAATATTTTTAAACATTATGTCTTGATGTTTGTAAATGTGTAAATATATTAGTTCATCTAATTAGCTTAATTATATGCTCGCATTTCACTTTTAGTTAGTTTCAAATATTCTCTGAAAACGAACACGAACAACCAATGAACGTATAGTACTGTAGAGCTTGAATGCGTTTAGCAATTATAAAAGAATAAACAGTAATAAATATAACAAACAAAACTGGATTTGGGAAAAAAAAGGGAAAAGATCATTGGTACCAGTTGGAAAGACCAACCGGTACCAAAGGGGCTGCCACCTTGCGTCAGCATGGCAGTCTCTTTGGTACCGGTTGGTGTTTCCAACCGGTACCAATGGAAGCCTAAGGCACCGGTTGAAAAACCCGGTGTCTTAAGGCGAGGCCATTGGTCGTGGTTGCGGGGCACCGGTTGGGAAACCGGTTCCTTTGGCCCTTCTCAGTCGGTGCTGAAGGCCTGTTTTCTAGTAGTGTGCACTTCCTTCGAATAACTGACTAAGAAATCATATATGATATTTTTGCAGAAATCATTGGATTGCATTTATGATACAACCAAAGCGTGGATTTATGCTTGTTTGGACTCCGCTGATTTTGCGAAGACCAGATACAATGAATTCGTATCCATCCTCAACATGTTAGCAAAATCGTTACCCTATACTTCGACTTCATGCTAAATCTTACAGACATAAATAACTACTTATTTCTTTTCTTTTTCATAAAAAACAGGGCTTACAAGCACTACATTTACAAAGGAGGAGAACACCCCCCCAATAGGAAAAATAAAATTGTGATGCGCGCACACTATCCATACCACAAGCAACCTGCAGGTTCCGTGTACTGTGGCTACTACATGTGCGAGCACATGAGGGAGCTCAGGAGATATGCAAAAGATCCCGAATGGGTAAGCATCTACTCTTTGCTAGGATAGATGCATAACTGCATATTGTAAGTGTTTGCATCTAACACTTGGCTTAATTTTGGAATGCATGGATTTTATATTTTCTGGATCAATGGCCAACCCACGAAGGTCCACTCCATGAGCAACAACTTCTTTTTATAGTCGACGATTTATGTCGCTTCATTTTGCATGAAGTGGTCCATATAGATGCGGAATTTGTTCACCCCGAGCATGAAGTATCAACTGACCCAAAATATGCATGCCTCCGTCAGTGGAACAATCAGGAACTTCGGGCCGGCACTTGTAGCGTTACTCAACGTAAATGAGGTCTGTACTCTACGCACTTTCATGATGTCTGTACTCTAATGATGCATGTAATGATACTTTTATATAATTTTATGTTGAATTTGTAATTAGTTATGTTAAAGAAATATATTCATCATCGATCACAAAATCCTCAATAGTGCACTAGCTTGACAGGTGAAAATTGGTGGCAATTAGAAATTTAAATAAAGCGGAATTAGAATTTTGAAAAGCTGAATCGAATCGCGCAATAGCTTTATAAGTGAAAATTTGCGGGAAACAAAAATTTAAATAACTTAATATAGTGGGAAACCTATTAGAATAAATTTGCGGCAAATAAAAATTTGAATGATTTAATACAGCGGGAAACAGATTTGGAAATTCAAATTATCGCTTGGCGGAAAACTATTTCAGGGGGCGGGTCATGGTATCAGGCGCCCCTGGAAACTACATTTTCAGGGGCGGCTCACGGGGAGGGCCGCCCCTGAATATATGTTTCCAGGGGCGGTTGGTGCCATACCTGCCCCTAGAAAACCCTATTTCTAACTGCGGGAGACAGGGACGAGGTGCGTCCGCTCCTGAAAATGCTATTCTACCCGCCCCTATAAACGTTTTCTGTAGTAGTGATGACTGTGATATACTTTTGGGTTGAGTTTTGTATACAATAGCGACTGGTTCTAGGACTATCACGAAGGTACAATGAGTCGTAACAATGAGTCGTAACGTATTCTCATCTCGAGAATCCAGTTTGTTTCTTGTAGGAAGGAAGAGACGTGGACTCCGTCACTAGGCCTCGCAAGGGAATTCGTCCCAGCAGCGAGTGCGATCGGCACGGACTGGAGCTGGCCCAAGCGATGTATTGCGTGAGTCGTCAAAAGCGGGAGTCGGGAGAGGTCAGGTGCATGCGCGCGTGTATGTTGTCCGCCCTGTCGGCGTCCACCTTGCAGCCATAAGCTCCAGCCGCATCCTGCTGAAGACTGGAAGCACCGTACCGTACCAGTCGTCCTCGGAAAACCCGGCGCGGCTGCAGGCTTAATTAGCACACCGATGTAACACAAAGCTGCGTCGGCCGCCATCCCTGGCATCGACGTACACGTCTGCAGCCTTGTCGATCGTCGTCCATCACCATCCATGATCCATACATGGTCAAACACCACCACCGCAGCAGCCGCACCTGCGCTGGCGTACGTACATCATGTCCATGCATGCCGCTCGGCCAAGCGGAGAGCGCGCACGCCACGAGCAGTGGTAGCTGCGTGCCGAGCTGTCCACACATCGGATGCCTAGGGGTACGGTGTGGCCTGGCAGCTTTCGTCTTAGGACGACTAGGACCACAGCCAAAGCGGACTGGCATGCTCCTGACCTCGTCCACGCTCCCTACTCAGAGCCCACACCGAGAGCTTCTCCACCATGAGTCAATGACCCATAGGGCATTATGACTGCGCCTGCTCCATCTTGTGTTCACAAAAGTCTGCTACTAATCTTGGGCACTGTGCTGCTAACGTATGGGTTCGGCCAAGTATGGATGTTCGTTCAGCTCGAAAAAGGGAAGGTGCCACGCACTTTCATGAGGACCTGAAATACATCTATCTGATCATCGTCTATTCGTCTTCACTTCAGCCTATATATGATTCCACTCCATGCATGATAATCTTGTTAGTTCAGGCTTTAGCACAACGCTAGCCCGTTATTCAAAGCACTACTGCGCATTAGGGCTAAGCTCAAGCTAATAATCCAAATCGATCAGCTTTTGATATAAGACTTCTAGATATAATCCCATAAGCCACAATAATGTAGCTTGCACACTCACCCGACGAATAACATTATGAGGACAACTCAAGCAGAAACTCTGTATCTGTATAATTAGATATATATTGTAAACAGGAGTACAAGCATCGGCGTTACAATGAAAACCTGGTGAGTCATGTTGAGAGGAAATGAACTAACTTTGGTAAGATGATGAGGACTTAGTTTGGTGCTTGGACGACCTTACTACTACTTAACAAGGGAAGTAAGCAAATATCTGCCAGGTTTATTGTTGTCTGAAGCAAATTAAGCACAAGCCTTTCAATAAGCTGAAGACTGACTTATCGAAGGTGTGCCACACATAAATACATGCATGATGCAGGTATACCATGTATGACAGAATAACTTGACGATGCACGCATCTGGTGGTCGATCATATCGGCCGGCGGTCTCACGGGCATCCTCCACTTGATCTAGCACGGCTTAATGCAGACGCAGCGACGGCGGAATGTGCTGCACCTGGCAGAGGCGAACCCTTCACCACGGCACACATTGGCGCAGTTGTCTACATTCATGCAAAGCCCAACGAATTTGGCACTATCCTTCTCGCACTCCCTCGCCTGGACGGCCGCCATATCTAATGGACACATGCATCGATTAGATACATACTAATAAGCAAGTGACATTCAAAACAAGTGCGTGCGGCATCAGGGTGTGTTATATATATGCGCAAATTTTGCGATAAAATTTGACTAAAATCGAGAGCCAATACATGATGTTGCGCACACAAACGAGGAACCAAGAATCAACAAATGATGCATGTCTTCCAACACATATATGTGCATTGAACACCGATGCTCTTCTTTCACAAAGTACCTTTGGCTGCGACGATGAGAAGCAGGAGGACAACGGCAGGTAAGAACTTGCGTGACGACTCCATTTTGCAGTGTCTCCGCAAGAAAGTACTCTCTTGGAATTTATTAAAACAAAGTTTATCGAGTGGCGCTTCAGAACAGGCGCTTCGCTTCCTGCTTATATACGCAGAGGGGTAGCAGCATGCAAGACACTGCCACCACTGGAAATTTTCTACGCTCTCTATATATAACCAGCTAATTATATCAATGGTGGAGATTGAGCTAAAATTTAGGGAGTGCGAACTCTACAACTTTAAATTAGTTTTGAAGCCATCTCAGTAGTGAAACAGTCTAAATATTACGACTAGTCAAACTAATTAATATAACTGCATCCTCTAGTAAATTGGGCATCACGAGTCATTTGTTTTCGACGCCAGCATGTTTTCTGGGACTTAAACCTGGGCCGGTATAGTACACTGAATACACAGGTTACAAATATGACTGCAACTGGTTCCGATCACGAAGACGAACCCATACATGCATAGGACACACACAGAGAGAGAGAGAGAGAGAGAGACCGCACCAAAATAACAGTGTATATATATATACTGAACATGTGCTGCTGTTATGTAAATTCCGGAGGGCATGCAGTTGAGCAAGAGAGTATATATGAAGCAAAATTAAACATGACCGGCTTCGTTTTTATACAGCTAATTAAATTTTATTGGAGAACTGCCAAAAATACTCATAAAACGAATACTCTCTTGCTCTTTTGCTTCCCGTTGGAGCTAGCTTATGTCGATAATTGCTCACATACATTTTGCAACTTTTTTTGGGTATGCAATTCAACATGTACACCAGAAAACACAAAGCTACAAGAAAACAACACTGTTCAGGAAATCCCTTATCAATTGAGAGCAAGATGTCGGTGGAGCTAAACAAAGAGAAACCTAAGCTATTGATTTTGAGGGAGATGGTGTAGTATGAAGATGAAGTTGCAAATTAAATATGCATGAATCTACAATTGCTCCAATATTTTCACAGAAACCCTTAATGTTATTAAACCATTACTTTAGAGCATAGACACCTGCTTTATTTGCTCTAGTCCAATATACATGTCATTACATGCATGAGCATAGGAAAACCTTGAGAATCCAGTGTTTGAGATGGATGTATAGTACAAGTAAAATAACTGTCACACGTACAGTAGACATCATGTAGTGCAAGTTTGGTTACACACCTCCACACAGGTTCAACTTATGACAATTAATGGTGCAAACTATATATAGTTGGCTCCATAATAGAAAATATTATAGTGATTTGATGATGTCTGCTCTGATGTACCAATCCTTCATCATTGTTTGATCTGATTGTTGTGGATGATCCTTCGGTACTGATCCACCGAGAGGTCATGGTGGGAATCTGCGGTGGTGGTCATCGGGGTATAAGCTGCACCAGCGCCTGACATATCAGTATTTGTGCCTTCAGAGTTGCTGTTAACACCATTGTTATTGCTAGATGCCAGTCCTGGCAAACTGCTAGCGGATGACGGACTCAGTCCACTAGTGGCTAGCTTGCGTTCTTCTTTCAAACCTTTGCGAGAAAGTACTGCTTCTCTCGTGTATGATCCACCCTCCACAGCATTGAAGGAGAACAGAGCTGCTATGCTAAGTGCTATAAGAATTGTGTGTGCCTTCGCCATTTCTTTCGCTGAATACACATATACATAAATTTCATAAGAATAATCTTAACGCATGTAGTTGAAGTCAAGGGAATATAATAAGTATGTCAGGACAAACTCTTATCCTAGTATAAATTGAATATGTGGTTAAAAGAATAGGAGAGAGAACGTTATTAAAATATTATAACAAAAAACTAGACACCACATGATTATAAGGATTCTTGAGATACTGAATTCTATAGTAAGATTCATTGACCATTATTGGGTCGTGTTAATGAACATGTAGATAAGTAAGAAAATGTTTCTATCATGACTTTTCCAGATAAAATAAAACACTGCATGCTTTTAGTGAACTAATAGTCACAAGAATATATATATATATATATATATATATATATATATATATATATATATATATATATATATATATATATATATATATATATATATATATATGGATAAATTTTATATAGTTAAAATTCACTAGAAAAGAAATCCAAATAAATTATCTAAAACTTGTTATGAAGCTGAGAGCTTAGAGAGTAGAAGAGCATATGACACAATAGCATGATATCAGACAAGGGAAGAAGATTGTGAACCCTTACATGTTGTAAGTACCATGCCTAGCTTGGAAGTATGCATATGCACTAAAGAGAGTTATGATATATATAGGAGAAAGATGAATTGGCGTTAAGAGTATCTTCTCGCAACTAGGGTAGTGGGTTTTGTGCACGCGCACTTTTCCGCAAATAAGAATCAGAATGCACCCATCGAATAATTTGCCACGTCGAACACGCGAATAAAGTGAGTGGCATAATTATGTCGCCAATAACAAGAAAATGACGGAATGGCACGCGTGCCAAGGACGCACTATGGATATCTACAGCGTGCACTTTCTATCCATTATTCATATCGTTTCATATATAGATAAGTATTCTTGAGACATTACTTGTCTGAAGAAACAATGTTGATGTCCACTAAATAGGTTATCATGATTTCCAACAAAGCCTAGTAATGGATTACCACACCTAGATTGTTCCATTTCTTATCAAATACTAGTCACTATATGCAACTACGATCCTAAGAATTCTGTTTCCGATATTTTGCCATCCTCAACACCAAAACCTATCAGCACTACAGCCAGTCCTTCCCCATTCTAGCTGATATATATCTATAACATGTTGGTTAACATTTATCCATCAATATATATGTTTTGTGAAAGCATAACTAGTGAGTCCAGCCCATTCAGTAATGTATTCCATTCTTCTTGCAGATATGAGCTACATCAAGATATGGAGAATTCATGCATATATAATGATTACCAAGATAACTCCAAAGTAGTAGCAACTTCTAGCTGTTGATCATGATGCAGAATTCTTTAATTAGCTCTTTGATATTATCTTTAATTTAGTGCTGAGATGTAACGAACTGCTAACGTGAAAACTTACTCATCACATTAAATAAGTTTTAGTTGTACAATCTACATGTAACAATTAAATAATAAACTGCTGGATAACCGTCAGCAATAAAGACGAAGTGAATCATGCAATGAACTATGTTCTATGTCTTTCTTCTGCATACACAGCTTGACCATGCAGATTGCAGTATTCTGAAAGCATGTCTAGAAGCGTGCCAGCATTGTCGACAACTTTCAGGTTTTCATCAATCTGCGGCAGCCTTATTCAGAGTACCTTCAAAAGAGCTATATGTCTGCTCTAGCAGCAGATCGAAAAGAAACTTTATTTTTATTTTTTGACAACTATGCCACTGTTGGCAATTCATGATATCATATTTACAGATGTTCAAGACAGGACATGAACCTAGTGGTAGATCTTGTTGAATGGTTCTAGAGAGACAAACAGATAGATTATAGGAGCTCACCACTGTGTCTGACGCATGGAATTCTCCAATTTTCTAATTGGCTTCGGGTCATTCCAGGCCTCCAGCTAAGTTAGACATGCCTACCACCAGCTAAAACGAAAAGGCCATATAGCTAGCTCCATGAGACAATTATCCCACTATTCATGGGTAATCGAGTACACACCTTGCCTCTAGCATTTCATTTGTTTACCACTTGCAATTATTGTTACCTTTATTGTCACCTGGTAGTCACCACAATATGCAATTTATTCTAATGATTCCAGCTAAATTTCTAGCTACTCAAGCTGTAGTCCATGAGCTTTACTAATACCAACATCTCATGGTGTTCACAAACCTAGCTACTGCAACATAGGTTCAAAAGAATTAGTTTTTAAAAGAAATATTCCTCCTGAAGAAAGATCGACCTCTGTAACTGCTTCAATGAATATTAGATCAGGATGTGATTGGATAGTCTAGTATGACTGATCAAGTACTAGGCCCTGTCTTTTCATAGTATATAAACATCATCATATATAGATGAGATTCAACTACTTACATAAGAATAGCTAAAGTTAATCTTGTAGTAATACATCGAATGAACATTTTGTGTATACTTGGAATCGTTTCCACTGAAATATATATATATATACACACACACACACACACTCGCGTGTAGCTACTCCTATCATCAGTATACCACCATGTGTATGTCCACATACTCATGTATCACTTTGAGTATGTTCATATACTAATTCTAAGATACTTCAAATAGATATATGCGAAAAATTTCAAAAGCATCCCTATTTTTTAAATATATTATGATTATACATTACTACTATATATTAAAAATAAGTATGTCCATATACTCCATGTATAGTCACGTACCCAATGTATATACCATCATATATTGTTTAGTATGATCACATACTTCACATACATGCTCTTCATTGGATCAGATACATCATACATCATGAGATATACACATGGGAGTAGCTACAAGCGAGTGTAGAAAGGATTTTTCATATATATATATATATATTCGTTTCAAAACAAAAGACGTCAGGATTGAACATTTTTGTTAGATACAGCATAGGACTTAATAAAACTAAGCCAATAAAATAAAGACAGGCAGACTAGGGCATACCATGGTGTCCTATATATATATATATATATATATATATATATATATATATATATATATATATATATATATATATATATATATATACACACACACACACACACACACACACACACACACACACACACACACACACACACACACACACACTGATACATTATTGCACCAATCATTCAAATTTTCTTGATGGTTTTCTTCATCACTCTATCTAATGTCATCACCTGAAAAATTCAATTGGAAAAATCTAATTTTTTGAAAATTCACATATATATGAGCTATAGTAATATGTACCACAACATATCTACATGAGAAACCAGGGTATAAAAATATAACTTCATATTGGTTCATGATTTGATCATCTTAGCACAAAAATGATTTTATTCATGAGATTTGTTATGGTGCTTGACGGAACCAGTGGTTTTTCCTCGTCCAATTATTATGAACCATTGATCTTCAAATAGATAATTTACTATAAATAGCGATAATTTAGTACACTAGTAAAAAATGATTTCTAGGAATGCTCCCCTTTTTTGCAGGGGAGGGTCAAAAGTAACCTGCTCCTACAAAGGGAGCAGAACTACTGTAACAGTTGATCCGCCCCTGAAAATGCATTTCTAGAGACGGGTGATGGCATCACCCATCCCTAAAAATGCATTTTTAGGTCTGGGTGGTGGCATGACCCGCCCTACAAATGATCTCATGCAAAAAAATCATAACTTTTTTGTATGATCTCGTTTGAAGATAAACATTATACTAAAATTGCAGAGATTGACAAGATCTAAAATTTTTTAGTTGATAGATTTTTCATTTAAGATCATTTTATAGTCCAAAAAAATTATTATAAGTTCTCTAGTTTCAATATCTATGTTTTGATTTGTTTTCAAACAACCTCGGATGTAGAATAGTTCCATATAAAAGTTATATTGGTAAGATCTAAAATTTTATAGTTTATACATTATTACATTAAGACTATTTAGTGTCACAAGATCATTTACTAGTTGTGCCCTACATATGGCTATGACTATATAGTATCTCATACAACTCAAGTCATCTTTTCAAGTTTTCCACAATTTTATAGTATCTCATATGGCTGTGGCGCGCGCGCACACACACTGTCGCTGTGGAGAATGGGCAACTACTAAACTACTAAACTAATTTTATAGATTGCTCGATGGCCTCCCCCCTGGAGGGGATTCCGTGGGACCCTAGAGGCCGGATCGGTCAAGAAAGTTTGAGATGACCCGTTTGCTGTCGGGGCAGGTCAGGCTTGGGCCGCTTGGTGCTCGTCTCGGTTTTTCTTGCCTGGCTCTTTCAGTCAAGGTGGCACAGAGCCCTTAGCGGACTGGCCTTTGAACCTTCAATCGAATCGTGCGGTTAAGATTCGTTTGAGGCATCGAAACGGTTCGCCACTTTCCCTGCAATTGGAAACGAATGGACGGTGAGGGATTTAATTGAAATTGTGGGGAACGCACCCGGAAGATGAAGCGTCGTGCTGGTTGCTGCAGGGAGGGCCGTGTGTCTGGCTCGTGGTTCGAGCCATTGCTTCGCTCGGGAACCGCCGTGGAGTGATGACGCGCGCCTATTTAACCCCCCTTTCGCTGCCTCGTCTCCGTCGACGCTGCTGCCTGTCAGTTCACAGAGGAACAGAAAGAGGGAGAGGGTGAGGCGCGAGAGGAGGAGGAAAAGAAGGGAGTGCTAACCGCCTTCATCGCCATTGCCGTGCTTACCAGATGGCCGACGGCAAGCGCCCGCGTGACGAAGGGTCCAGCGCTCCACCGGGCGGCCTGCCGCGCTTTTGCTGCGAGTCCTTCCGGGGGAGGTGTGTTCCGCCACTGTCTCCTTTTGTCTTCTTCTGCATTCGATCCTGCCATGTTCTTGACGATTCCTACATGATGGTCATGGTAGGGTGGCATCAACGGGTCCACGTGAGTGGATCGCGGCACAAGGCGGCATCAGGCCGTCGGGCGGCGCCGCTGCCTTCGGCTCCTCTTCATCATCCGGCACGCCCCCGGTGAGGGACGGTGCCGAAGCGCCGGCGGCCACCAGTGGCGGCTCTGCTTTGTCATCTGTTGCACCTCTGGCACAGGTCGACGCGGCACTGCCTGCCGCTGCCGCCGTTGCGCCGGGCTCGCCTGTGTCATCCGCCATGTTCTCGGAGCCCGATCCTCTGGAAGTTCACCCAGATGTGGTGGACCTTCAGCACGAGTGCGACCTTGCGCGCGGCCGCTTCTCGGCCGCCTCGGTCGAGGTCGAGCGCCTGCGGGAGAGCCTACGGGTGGTCGAGGTTGCTCGCACCACCGCTGAAGAGGAGGCGCGTGCAGCGAGGGACACCATCGTGGATGCCCAGGCCTGCCCCTTTGGTGAGTTTTGTTCTTGATCGTGCTTCCAGTCCTTTGCCTTTTCTGCATTTCATAATCTTTATCTGCAGTGGCTGGAGGAAGAGTTGGACGCTGTCCGCCGCGAGGTGATGGACTTGCAGCGCCGCCTCGGTGAGGTGGAGGATAAGCGTGAGGCCCTGGAAGATGGTGCGCTCGCTATCTTCCATGTGGTGGAGCCGCGAGCGCCTATGCAGGTCGACCAGCTCCATGCTCTCCCCGACATCATCCGTTCGGCGGTGAGGTTGGGGGCTCATCGCAGCGCCGCCGCCGCATTAGCCTCTGCCCAGCTTCGCACCGGGATGCATCTCGGAGGGCTTGACCCCGGCTTCTTGGCGACATCCAGCGTGGCGGTTCGTCGGACGGCCATGCTGAACTTTGCTGGGTTTGGGAGGGTCGTCGCGGCGGAGATGGATGTCGATGACATCTTGCAGCACGGTGCGGACCCCGCCCTGGATGGCCCAGCCTGACAGAGCGGAGGCAGGGCCGAGAGCTAGCCTAGAGGCGTCAGTCGCTAGTCACCATAGACCGTTACACGGATTGGATCGATCGGGTAGTTCGGGAAAAATGTTTGAGTGGGATAGAAATGCGAGACGGTAGAGAATAGTGTGTGTCATGTGACAAGAGGGATCGGTGCACGTGCGCTGTACGGTCCGTCCCAATGAGGCCCCCGAGCGTTCCGAGCCAAGTGTAGTTGGGTCGGGGTGCTAGAAACCAGAAAGCGTGTGTGCTTGGAAAAGTAAAGTGCAGGTGTCGGCCCCCCAAGCGCTTTCGAGCTGGGAGTGACCGAGTCGGGCCACCAGAAAAGGCCGCTATGCTGTGCGTGGAGAAAAAAATCGACAGGTGTCGTGCCCCCGAGCGCTCCGAGCCAGAAGTGGCTGGGTCGGGGCGCTAGAGCTATCCGTTGTGCTCTTACGGGAAAAAACGACACAACTGCTCTATCTTCCAGGTGTTGGTCAGAGTGTTACCGTCGGAGATTTTTAGTCTGTAGGTGCCTGGGCGTATGACCTCTGCGATGTTGTAGGGTCCCTCCCATGGCGGTGAGAGCTTGTGCTTGTCCTTCATTGACATGACTCTTCGCAAGACCAGATCTCTGACCTGCAGCATCCTCTCCCGTATCCTCCTCTCATGGTACCTGTGCAAAGTTTGTTGGCAACGGGCTGATCGGTTTAATGTCGCCAACCAGGCTTCTTCTATGAGTTCTATGGCATCCCTCTGGGCATCGGCTGCCGCTGCTGTGTCAAAGGCCTTGACTCTCGGTGCGCCGTAGTCCAGGTCAGAAGGGAGTACGGCCTTGGAACCGTATGTTAGGAAGAAGGGGGTTAGCCCTTCGACCGGTTAGGCGTGGTGAGCAAGCTCCAGAGCACTACCGGCTGTTCGTCCACCTAACTACCCGCGATTTTTTTGAGCTGGTCAAAGATTCGCGGTTCGAGCCCTTGGAGGTTTAGGCCGTTAGCTCTTTCAACTTGACCATTTGTGCGCGGGTGTCCGACCAATGCCCAATCGATCCGGATCCCGTATCCTTCCGCAAAATCTTGGAAGTATTGGCCTGTGAAGTTGGTTCCGTTGTCAGTGATGATGGAGTTGGGCACACCGAATTGGTAGATGATGTCCAAGAAGAATTTGACGGCCTCCTTGGAATCAATCGTAGTGATCGGTTTTGCCTCTATCCATTTGGTGAACTTGTCGATTGCGACAAGTAGGTGTGTGAACCCTCCTGGCACTTTTCGCAGCGGCCCGACCATGTCCAGGCCCCACACGGCAAACGGCCATGTTATGGGAATAGTCTGCAGGGCCTGGGCTGTCAGGTGGGTTTGCTTCGCGTATAACTGGCAACCCTTGCATGCGTTTTGTAGGGCCGTAGGCCAGTAGAAATCTTGTCAGAAGGCTTTTCCGACCAGGGAGTGTGGTGCAGCATGGTGTCCATAGATCCTAGTGTGTATCTCAAGAAGAAGTTCCTTGCCCTGGGCAATGGGGATGCACTTCATGAGAATGCCAATTTCCGAGGGGCTGCGTTTGTAGAGCTCGCCATCGATCACGGCGAACATTTTGGCTCGTCGGGCAATCCAGCGAGCTGCGTTGCGATCCTCAGGGAGGACTTCCTGAAGGAGGTAAGCCAGTAGGTCGGCTCTCCAGTCTGTGTTGTCTCCTTGGCCGGGGTCGGGGTGATCGGCAGCCAAGCATTGTTGGCCCCCGGGTGCTTGGTCGGGGGCTGGGTCGGTGGGAGCGTGCTCTGCATGCTCTGTTTTCTCTGCTGGGTTCTTGTCCATGGTCAGTGGCTTCTCTTGCACTGATGACGAGTTCAAGTCCTTGACAAAAATGCCACTTGGCACTGGCTGGTGCTCGGCAGCCATCTTTGCAAGAGCATCCGCATCAGGGTTTTGTTTTCGAGGGATGTGGTGAAGCTCCAAACCCCGGAACTTCCCTTCTAGCTTTCGGACTTCCTGGTAGTATGCATCCATGAGGGGACTCTCGCAGTTGGAGTTCTTCATGACTTGGTCGACTACTAGCTTCGAGTCACCGTAGACATAGAGGCTGGTCGCTCCAATGTCGATGGCTATATGAAGGCCGCTGATCAGCGCCTCGTACACGGCGACATTGTTGGATGTAGAGAAATGGAGGCAGACTGCGTACTGGAACTTCCCTCCCTCCGGGGAGACCAAGACAACTTCGGCCCCCGCGCCGAGTCCCATGACCGACCCATCGAAATAGAGGGTCCAGTACTCGTGAGAGATTTCTATGGTTGGGGCTTGGACTTCCGTCCACTCAGCGATGAAGTCGGCCAGGGCCTGAGACTTTATCGCCTTGCATTGCACGAACTTGATGTCGTAGCACATCAGCTCGACCGCCCACTTGGAGATCCGCCCCACAGCATCATAGTTGCAGACCACCTCGCCGAGTGGGAATTAGGTGATGACTAACACCTCATGCCCCGTGAAGTAGTGTTGCAGCTTCTTGGTCGCCATGATGACGGCATAGAGGACTTTTTGAATCTGCGGGTACCGCGACTTGGTGTCAGTCAGTACCTCGCTGACGAAGTACACGGGTCGTTGGACTTTGAGGGCATGCCCCGGCTCTTCCCTTTCTACTACCAAGGTGGCGCTAACCACATTGTTGGTGGCTGCAGAGTAGAGGACAGGAGACTCTTTAGTCGATTGAGGGCTGCCTGCGCCTCCTCTATCCAAACAAAGGTGTTGGACTTCTTGAGGAGTTTGTACAGTGGCAATCCTCATTCGGACAATCGTGCGATGAACCGGCTAAGGGCCGCTAGGAACCCGGTCAACCTCTGGATGCCCTTGACACTACGGATTGGACCCATGTTGGTTATGGTCGCGATTTTGTCACGGTTGGCTTCGATGCCATGCTCGGACACTATGTATCCGAGGAGTTTTCCCTTGGGGACCCCGAATGTGCACTTCTCGAGGTTTAGCTTGATGTTAAACCTCTTGAGGTTGGCGAACGTGGCGCTTAGGGTCGCGACTAGGTTGTCCGAACGCAGCGTCTTGACGACGATGTTGTCGACATAGACCGCGACCGTTGCCCGAGGTGGATCCGCTCGATCGGGGTCGGTTGGCGGGTTGATCTGGTCGGAGAAGCAGGCTTGCATGCAATGTTGGTACGTCGCGCCCACGTTCTTAAGCTCGAACGGTATAGAGACGTAGCAATAAGAGCCGAATGGGGTGATGAAGGATGTCGCGAGCTGGTCGGATTCCTTCATCGCTATCTGGTGATAGCCCGAGTAAGCATCTAGGAAAGACAAGATTTCACACTCGGAGGTGGAGTCAATTATCTGATCTATCCTAGGCAAAGGAAAAGGGTCTTTGGGGCACACCTTATTCAGGCTGGTGTAATCAACACACATCCTCCATTGACCATTTTTCTTCTTTACAAGGACTGGGTTGGAGAGCCAGTCGGAGTGGTAGACTTCTTTTATGAAGCCTGCGGCTAAAAGCTTAGCATCTCCTCCCCTATGGCCCTGCGCCTCTTGTCGTCGAAGGGGCGCAATCGTTGCTGGACGGGCTTGGATTCCGGCAAAATGCGGAGCTCATGCTCAGCGACCTCGCTTGGGATGCCTGGCATGTCAGACGGCTTACAGGCAAAAGTGTCCTTGTTGGCGTGGAGGAAGTCGACGAGCGCGAGTTCCTATTTGGCCGACAGCTAGGAGCCGACTCGCACCGTCTTAGACGGGTCGGCGTCGTCGACCGCGACCGACTAGGTCTCATCGGTCGAGACAAAGGTAGGAGCCTGGCTAGGCTTGCCAGGGTCGAGGCGACACTCGGCAGTGGTGGCGCGAAGCTGGCTGAGCTCCGCCGAGTTTGCAGCAGTGGTGGCGAGGTCGAAGTGCCCGCGGCTGCTAACATAGGCCTGCTCGAAAGAGCCACTCACAGTGATGACACTGTTCAGCCCTGGCAGCTTGAGCTTGAGGTAGGTGTAGTTGGGCACCGACATGAACTTGGCGTAGGCGGGGCGCCCAAGGATGGCGTCATATGCCCCCTTCCAATATGCCACCACGAAAGTGAGGGTCTCGGTGCGGTAGTTGGTCTTGCTGCCAAACATGACCGGTAGGTCGAGGTTGCCGAGTGGGTATGCTTTCATACCCGGCAGGATGCCATAGATGGGGAAGAGAGAGGCCCGCAGGCAGGCCCGCGGGATCCCCATGACCTCAAGAGTGTCAATGTATAGGATGTGGAGGCTGCTGCCTCCATCCATCAACACCTTATATAGGCGTATGTTGCTGACGACGGGGTCGACGATGAGTGGGTAGCTCCCCGGTCGAGGGATACTGACCGGGTGGTCGTCCTGATCGAAGATGATGGGCGTGGACGCCCATTTCAGCTTCCTGGGGACGGCGCTTTCGGCGGCGCAGACTTCACGGAGTCGCACCTTCTACTGGCGCCTGGAACAGTCGTCTTCCAGGCCATCGTTGATGACGAGGCACCGGTCCACCTGAGGGAACTCTTCCTCCGTCGGCCTCTCCTTGTCCTGGTCGGCGGCAGGCTGCTTGTCGTGGCCGTCACCGTCGGACTTGGCCATCCTGTGGAGAAGGCGCTTCATCATGTCACAATCCTTGAACTTGTGACTCACCGGGTAGCCGTGGTTGGTGCACGGCTTCTCCAGGAGCTGGTCGAAGTGATTGTTCCTGGGAGGGCGCTTATCTTGCCGATCGGCCGCCGCGACTTCATTGGCAGCGGGTGGTCGGCGATTCTTCTTATTCTTCCTCCCCTCGCGGCCCGTGGAGGGCCCATCGGGGCTGTCCCACTTCGCCTTCGCTGCGGGTTGTTCCCGCACAAAGATGGCCCAACTGCCTCCTCGCCAGAGGCGTGGTTGGTGGCAATGTACAGATGCTTGCGAGTGGTATGCGGCTTCTGGCAGCCTAGCTTGTGAACCAGGGTCTTGCAGCTCATCTTGCTGAGGAACGCGCTGATGACATCGGTGTCGATGACGTCAGGGAGCGAGTTGCATTGCTTGGAGAAGCGCCGGATGTAGTCCCGCAGGGATTCGCCGGGCTCCTGTTTGCAACACTTGAGGTCCCAAGAGTTGCCGGGTCGGACGTACGTGCCTTGAAAGTTTCGAACGAAAACTTTCCGGAGGTCCGCCCAGCTGCTGATGGTGTCGGCGGGCAAGAACTCCAGCCAGCCGTGGACATTCTCTCACAGGCAGATTGGGAGGTACTAGATGACGAACTGGTCGTCGATCGCTCCTCCGGCTCGGCATGCGAGCCGGTAATCTTCTAGCCATACGCCGGGGTTCGTCTCCCTGTTGTATTTTTCAACGTTCGCCGGTGGCCAGAAACACTAGGGGAAGCACGCCTTGCGGATCGCCGTGGTGAAGGCGCGCGGCCCCGGAGGGTCCTGGCTCAGACTCTGGTCGTGGTCGACGTCGGGGTTGCAGGGGCGTCCCCCTCGCCGGAGCGGAGAGCACTCCGAGTTCGGAACGTATGCCCGTGCATCTTCCTCACGGGCGGCCGCACAGTCGACGTCAGTGTTATGCTGCGCTTGTTGTCGGCCTTGGATCACGCTGCGCACGTTGTAGTTGGGGCCGATGCGACCGTGGATTGGTGGCCTCGGTATGAGAGGAGCGGGTGCCGGCACCGCGATTGGCGCGCCGCCCGCATTGGCTTGCAACGCCTGCGGGCGCGCTGCACCTCGGACGGCTCCCGCCCTAGATGACTTGTGCCGCCGGTCGGGCATGAGGCAGCGGCGTGGCGGTGGTGCAGAGAGGAACTTGCAGCTTGTTGGATGGCGGCGACTTCCACCAGGTTTTTAATCTGGCGACGGAGGTCCCTCTATGCCGGGTCTTGCGGCTCCGACAATGTTAGCAGAATGATCGCCGCTGCAGCGATATCCTGGCTCGCGCGGAACTCTTGCGGGATTTGCATGCGGGCATCATTGATGATGTCGCGGTTGATTCCGGGCGCGCTGCCACGCGGAACCAGTGGGATTTGCCTCTTTCGACCCGGAGTGAGGTCGTGGGGGCTGATCCTCCAGCGGGGGCGTGTGCTGGTGCTGGGGATGAAGTTCCTCAGCGTTGGCCTACGCGTTGGCGAGCGCCTGCGCGCGGTGATCCTGGGGTGTGTGCATCTCTTGCAATGGCGCCACCTTTGGCGGCGGCTCGCTGGGAGCGGCAGCCATGGCGCACGCGCGACGTGGCGCAGTTGCTTCCTCCAGGTAGTTGTCCCCCGTGCTAGAGGAGTCGCTCAGGGGATCCTCATACACACAGGAGGTCGTGGACGGAGTTGGGATAGCTTCTCGCTATGCCCACGAACTGGGATGTGGGCTGGTGCCCATGCATGACCTTGCACGTCTCCCGAGCATAGGTGCCCACGGAGTTGCATAGGCTGTATGGTAGCTGCTTAGATAACGATCGTGGTGGCGGCAGCGGTGGCCTTCCCGCGAGCTGTCGAGAGACATTGGCCAAGGAATAGAGGACCAAGTTGACGTCCTCGGCGGCCGGGTTAGACGCCATCATGAGCACGATGCAGCAGAGCACCGCACGGGTTGGTTGTGAGGGCTTGCGCTTCCTGATGCGCCAGCAAATTGATCACTGGTGCTTCAGTTTGAGAAGCTTGGGAGGAGGAGACTCCTCAGAGGCCACCGGAGCGGCTTCCTCCTCGCGGAGGCGGAGTGCACCGAGCTAGTTGGTGACAAACACCAGACTTCCGAATTGGAAGGTCTGGGAAGGCAGGAACGGTGGAGGCTCCCACAATCCATCGCGGGGGATCGCGGGGAACTCTCGTCATGGCTCACCGCCGGAGCGGTGAATGGAGTGATCGAAACCATCCGATTGCCGAAGCAGTGAATGCACAAAGCGCTCCCCACGGATGGCGCCAAACTGTCACTGCGGAGAATGGGCGACTACTAAACTACTCGATTGCTCGTTTGTTGTGCGCTTGATCAGATATGGTCTAGCACGCAAAGACTCGAGGATTTAGACTGGTTCTGGCCAGAAATACCCTACGTCCAGTATGGGGGGTAGTGTTCTTGCTCTATTGCTCTCGAGCCCGGGTGCTCAAAAGTACAGAGGGGAGCTTACAAGCCTTTCAAGCAGTATGGTTTCTTGGTGTCGAACCTCTAGGAGTCCAACCCTTTCCTACGTGGGGGGCTTCCCCTTTTATAGTTCAAGGTAGGGCCCCTTGTTTACATATATCTATCATGGTGTCTTGGTTCCGCCCGGGTGACCTTCATCTTCGTCAGTCGTTGGGGCCCACCCGGTCGGTCGGGAGTGGAGAAGCTTGAGTCAGGTTGGTTTTCTTGGGCGACGGGTTCTCTAGGTGCAGTCCCGTCCTTGGTCAGTCGGGGTGGCCTTACCATTCGGGCGGTCGCTCGGAGGTCGTCTCCTGTCCTGTCCGTCCGTACCTGCTCCTCCGTCTGTAGCGCCGCAGCGCGTCCTACCCTGCGTGACTTCTGCCTGAAGGATGACACATCTGTTGAGGGGTGCCCTGCCATGGTCAGGCGGTGCTGCCCGGTCACACCTGCTGGCATAATGGAGTGGTGTGCAGGGGAAGCTATCATTACGGCGTGGGGGGCAGTGCTCGTTGACGCTTTCTCCCATTGCGTCGTGCGGCCTGCACGGCCGGCACTGTGCACCTGACAGGGGGTCCTGTGGATCACGCACGCGCGGCAGGAGGAGAGGAGTGGGCGTCGTGGGAGCCTGTACGGGACCAGGCTTGACCAGCACGCTCGTTCTACGGGGCGGTAGTCTTGGAGCGCACGGCCCGGGTTGCTCAGTACGGCGCTGACCCGGGGGCGTTAGGTCGGGAGGCCTCCACATGTCCCCGGAGGGGCCGGCCTTTGGCCGTGTTAGGTGTTGAGGAATGGCAGTCGCCCGTACTGGTTGGTGGGCTGTGCTGCGGCGAGCCCAACGGGCTGTTGGGCTGATACTGTTTGAGGCAGGCCCGTTAGGGACCCCGGGATTACTCCCCCATCACACACACTCCTAACATTTTACAAGAATACCCTAAGGAGGTGGAGGGGGGGATTGCATTTCAACACATAGATGCATTCTTCACAATCGTTCTCCAATAATGATGCCAATCCATCAAGGTGGTTGATGAGTCCTTGTTTCAGTGTACACTAAACTTGAAACCTACATGTGATTTCAGTCATCCAGGTGCTGTTGTTCAACTACGCAACATAAACATGCCGAACCTTCACTTAACAAGTGAATTTCTTAAGAAGAAGAAAGAACAAAAATGTTTTCCTTAACAAACAATCAGAAGAGAACTGGTGTTATTTCTCATTGATAAAGAGAATTATTGCAAGCCAAATTTACTGGATTCCGATCACGCGCATTATCTGAACCATACTAGTCATTAAGCGATAAGAACCGTAGTAGCCCACATCGCATGTATAACTTTGTCAAATCTAGCACACAATGATGATCATTAATAATTTTAGCTCAAATAAAAATGAATGTAATTGATTGACAAATTTGAATAACTCACTTTTCCTTGATGAAATAAAAGAGTTATGTATCCTGTTTATATCTTCTTTGTTATTATCATGTTCTTTTACAATCCATGAGAACAATTCATTGCACTTTAGTTAACATAACTCTTTCTATTTGTCTCCTAAAAGTTTGATTTACTGACTACAAAGATCTCTCACGAAGAAATATCAGATGTTGCCTGCCTGTACTTCTTATAACATTATATAGTTGAGACCATATCAGATTTACCCTTGAAGAATTGACATGCAACATCCTTAGTTTTAAAACAAATAACAAATATGACTGCAACCGGTTCCGATCACGAAGACAAACCCATAAATATACAAACATATATCACATTTAAATCAATTCCCAAAACTAGACACAAAAATAAATGTGGCTGAAATCTAGTACCATTTGTGACATGTGCTCAATTGAAGTTCAGCCAAAATCCATTCAAAAACCTCTCAAATTTGACGCCCTTTTGTGTAAATTGGGATGTTTAAAATAGTTTGCAAACCTTAGCTCAAATGAAAGAGTGCGTGAATCAAAAGTTGTAGATCTTGAAAAACTAAACAAAAATGGAATTCAAAAGTTTTTCATTTGAGTCCAGGAAGAGGGAGAAAATTTTGGTTTTCAGTGCAGTCCCTGAATTTTTGGAAATTACAATCAAGTCCCCATCTCTCCCTCCTCTCTGTTCGGCGCCATACGCCAGCGACGCCGGGGGAGCGCCACCTGGCCGGGCAAGAGGCCCCAGAGACCGCGCCCTGCCCCCACATCACTCGCTCTGGCGTCTCCCCCACGCGCCACGCGCCCTGGACGAGCTGGCGAGCTGCCACGCCGCCCCCGTCGTCCGCCACGCCGCCACCTCACCGCCGGTCGGTCCAGGACGAATGGCCCTCCCCCAGGAGCTCCTTTTTTTTCGCCCTTAAGCCCTCTGCCGTATAAATAGGACTCCAAGTCGAGCCCGCGCGCGTTGGTTCTCTGTTCCCTTTCCGCAACCGCCATCGACGCCGGCAAGCTCGAGCTCGCCATGGACAGCACTCTCCCGACCCACATTCTCAAGTCCAACCACACCAATCCTTTCCCCAAGCCTCCGCGCAGCTCAGGCGCCCGAAGACCAGCACTCGGAGCCACCGGAGCGGCCTCGTCGCCGACTCCGCCGACAGTGCGCCGCCGCTCGCCGTGGAGCTGCCTCCTCCGCCCCGCATTGCTTCAATCGGCCCCGCTGTCGTCTTCCTCACATCCTCGCAAAGCCAAGGCACTCAGAGTCGGGTGCCCAGGACCGCTAGAGCAGCCTCGTCGCCGGCGACCCTCCTCGGCTCGCCGCCCCACCACACTGACAACCTCCCCTTCCGGCCGTTCCCGACCTCACCCCTGAGCACCAAAAGATGCGCTTGGATCTCCTCTACACCTTCCCCCACCTAGCCCCCGCCGCCGCGGTCGGGCTTCGCTGGAACGCCGGCGGCGAGCCATGCTCTGTCCAGGCTCCAGCGACCCAAGGGCCGATTTGTAATTTCAAAACTTGATTCCAGGGGTCAATCTGCAAATGATACATGAACTATTAGATTCAAATTAGTGAACTTGTAAAATTAATATAAAATCGTACAAAAATCCTAAAAATGCAAACTCAAATGTTTTGGACTCTCTGAACTGAAATCTACAACTTTGTCAACATACACTTTGGCTGAATCTAAATAATTTTATTTCTAAGTTAAATGCAAGATTAAATAGGGTATATTTGTTCTAGGAGCTTGGATCAGTATTTTCAGCTGTGTTTTGGCAGGAATTTGAGCCCCTGGTAAAAATTTGAGCCCAAACGCATCTCTGGAACTAGTTGAGATCCTACACTTTTGTAGATCTACTAGAGAGCTTTACATTTTAATTGTGATAGATCTATTTCAGTTCTGTGCATGAAACTTTTTCCGTGTGTTAGGCTTGCTAAATTCTAATCTATGCGCAAGTTTAAATATTTTCAGATCTAAGAATCTTTATCTGTGATTTAATCCATGTTAGGTAGCACTTATTTGTAATAAATAGTTCCTGTCCCCACAAACATCTAATAAATTTTGTAGTACTTCATTTTGGCCATATGAATTTGCTTGCAAAGTTTGAAATCCAGAGGATGAGTAGAATGGGAGCTACATTTTGTTCTTGCTATCACATGTCTAGTTTTGTCATCTTTGCTATGGACAGAATACTCCATATCTGCTTATGATTTTTATGCTAGAGCTTAGATTCTGTACCATTATGCTATACAAAACATTTGATAGGCTTTACAGAACAAGTAGCCCAAATGATTCAAGCATGTGTTCATGTTAATAAATGCCATGCAAAAGTTATTGTTGGAAATAATTCCTGAGATTTTACTGAAGTATGTGTAGGTATAGATTTAGTCCTGGTAAAATTTTGGTACATAGAAACATTAAGGAACTCCCTGTAGAAATTAATATTTCTATGCATATGCTTGTTTTATCAAATTTGTTACTCCTGGTACATGCTTGTTTAAATTCTGGAAACTTTATAGTAGCAAGACTATCATGTGTAGGAGTTACTGTAAAAATTTAAGCTCCATACTCATTATGGATTATTCTGTATAAATGTTGTTTGATCTTATCATGCTCAAGTTTAATCATTTTTCATGCTAGCACCCTTTTACTGTTTTTAGCTAGAAATTTTACCATAAATTCCTGAATATATGTTCTGCATTGTGTAAAATTTTTTAGCCCCAGTTCATGTCCCTAGCTTTTTGTTTTAGATTTTTGAACATCTCCCTATGTTTAATTAATACAAAATGAAACCCCACCCAGCTCATTTTATGAAGTTAAGTAAAGCTAAGAACTACTCAATAAATAATTGCCCAGTAAACTGAATTAAACAAGATAATCACTAAATTCCACTCAATTGTTGGATTACAACTTTATGGTGAAGGAAAGAAACGATTTATGTCATGTTATAACCAAGATGATTTTGCATTCATTTAGAAGTGGTCAACCTAGCCGATGGCGTGTATGAGTTAACCCCTACCGGTGATTCTGTTGTTGAGGGGTTCTTGACGACCAAAATTGGCACTGGTCGAACAGACCGGTCTGACCGGTGCTTGAGAGCGGTCGGACCGGTCTGGACCATGTAGCCGGTCTGGCAACACCGACCGGTCTGACCGGTGGGTCTGACCGGTGGGTCTGACCGGTCAGACCGGTCTACCTGGAATCCGAGTACAACTAGAACTCTTTGTAGATTTTGATCTGTAATAGGATTTCTTGCGGGATAAGTCCACCCCCACCCTATAAATATAAAGGGTCACGGCCGATTAGGGGATCCAATCGATCAAATCAATACAACTTTTATCTTTTTACTTTTCTCTTGCCCTAGCTTTTCCAATCTACTATTTGCTATTCCTCCGTCGTCTCTACGTCGATTGAGGGCGTTTTAGGTGGCCTGCCGACCCTAGAACAACCCTACCTGCGCCTGCCCCGACGGGTCTTCCCGGGCTAACGTTCGTAGGCTTCGTCACCGATCTGCCGGCGGCGACCGGTCTGACCGCTCCAAGGGACCGGTCTGACCGGTCTACGCAGGAGGCGCTGCAGCGAGCTGCCTCTTCGCACCGCACATTCGAGTGCGTTCGTGTGTTGATCCTGAAAGGTGTCAACATACTTTTTGGCGACTCTGCTGGGGACAGAATCAATCGGCTGCCATGGCCGGTAAAATTCCTAAACCTAGCGATGTTGATGCCGCCAACATCCAAAGGCCGACTGTTCAGCAACTTTCGGCCGAACAACAGAAGGCTCTTGATGACATCCAAAAGAAGATTAGAGAGGAGAAGGAGAAGGAGATTCAGAAGCTGGAGGAAGAAGCCATGAAGCAGTACATCTCGCACTTCTACATCGACTGACAAGGGAAGGTCACGACGGATGCCGGGTTCGATGCTTCACAGTTTGAGGTAAAATTCGATGAGCGAACAACCCGTTCTTAATTCTGAAATAGCTAATGCTATAGATGATGCTGTTTCTTCTCATGTGAATAATAAGTTGGAATTTATTGGTCAAAATATGCATGATATGTTTGATGACCGTTTTAGCCGAATTGAAATACATCTTGGTATGAAATCTGTCGGTAATAATGCATCTACATCTAATACCGATAAGACAATTCGTGGTTCGGCAATTCCAACTAATAATGCTATTGTGACTAATTCGGCTAATCAGCAAAGCCGAAATAATTATAATGCATCACCTCATGCCAATGTGCCATATGGGGCAGCAAGTTTGTTGCGACATTACACACCGCCGAACTTTGCTCAACCTAGTAGTACACCGATCACAAATCGGCTTAACGCCGATGATGTTGGATCAGGTAGTATCAAAGACGAGGTGATTAAGATATTTCGGCAAACTTTTGGTATAGAGCCTAAAACCAAATGTCGATCTTATCAAAGGCCATACCCTGAGAATTATGATTATGTTGCATATCCTCAAGGGTTTAAAATTCCTGAATTTGTTAAATTCACTAGTGATGATAATAGAACTACATTGAAGCATATAGGTCAATTTATTATACAATGTGGTGAAGCTAGCACTAATGATATTTACAAATTGAGGTTATTTCCTTTATCTCTATCGGGTGCTGCATTTACATGGTTTATTTCATTGCCACCCAATTCAGTTTTCACTTTTGCTGATTTAGAGCAAAAATTTCATGATTATTTCTTTAGTGGTGAAACTGAATTGAAATTGTCACATATCACATCGGTTAAGCAAAAGATACATGAAGGTGTTTCTGAGTATATTAGAAGATTTAGAGATACTAGAAACCGATGTTATAGTTTGACAATTTCTGATAGAGATTTGGCTGATCTAGCTTTTGCTGGTTTACTTGATTTTCATAAAGCAAAGCTAGAGGGACAAGAATTTCTAGATGTTAGTCAAGTCTAACAAAAGGCTCTGGCTAATGAAAGCTGAGCTAAAGAAGCTAGAGATTCTCAAAAGTCCAATGAAAAACCTAATCGTCCTGTTTATGTGCTCGGGTGTGATTCCAATTGTTCGGACGATGAAGGTAAAGATGTTTATACCGCTGAATTTGTTTGGTCCTCTAATGATAAACCTTGCGTTTGCGGTTCTCTTAAGCCGATTCATAAAGATCGGCAAGAAAGATTTACTTTTGATGTATCCAAATGTGAGAGGATATTTGATGAATTATATAAGAATGGGTATATCAAGATGTCGCATGTCATACCGCCGCTTGAAGAATTAAAGCGGCGAGCTTATTACAAATTTCATAATACTTTCTCTCATGCGACTAATGATTGCAATGTGCTTCGAAGGAAAATTCAATCGGCTGTTAATGAAGGCCGAATAATTGTTCCACAAATGCAGGTGGACCAGAATCCTTTCCCTGCACATACACATGTGCTTGAATTGAATAATTCTAAAGTGTTAATTCGGCCAAATCAAGCCAAATCAACAAAAGGAAAAATATAATTATTGGTGAAGAAAGGTCTGAGCCTTCAAAATCTCATCAGGAAGCTCCAGCAAAGAACGTCCCTGAAGATTCATTGAAGAATTCAGCGCTCGGGGGGCAAGAACAGAAGAAGGACGCCAGATCTGCTCAGACCGGTCTGGAGACCGGTCCGACCGGTCCATCTAGGATTTCTAAAAAAAATTCCAGAAACAACAAAAAGGAGAGGCCGAGTTTCAAGCAACTCTTGGCCAAGTATGAGGAGAAAGGAGCTACTCAGAAACAGAAGAAGCGACCAGATCAAGCTAAAGATACAAATCCATCATCGAAGCATCGTGAGCAATCGGCTTCTCATGTTCAACAAGGTAATAATGCTTTTGTGCCATATTCAATTAGTGGGCCGATTGCTCCATGGTTCTGGTCGTATCCTTACTATTACACACCTATGGATTATAGTAGAATGTATATGCATGCATATTTTATTCAATATTGTTCTATATATCCAAGTTATGGTGCCTCTCAAAGACCGATTGTTGCTAGAAATAATATGGTCAAAAGCAAACTTGATTGCAGCAAGAAGGGTGAGAAAGACATAGAGCAAGACAACAAGTATTTACAGCCGAGGTGGTGCCCTTCAGGCTTGTCTCACAACCAAAAAAGAAGGTTGCAGCGGATGCGCAAGAAGTTGTCTATGGAACAGCAAGCGGAGGTTGTACCAGCAAGGTCGGCGACCATGAAGTAGGTATGGAGGCCTAAGCAAGTTGTTTCGTCATCAGCTTGAAAAAGAAGCAAGATATGGCCGATAGAATTTATCGCCCTTAGAACAAAATATGGCCGATGCATATTTATCATCGTCCTTAGACAATTTTGGTCCAGAGGCTTGTTTTTTGGCATGCTAGCATCACCAAAAAACAGGGGGGCATATGTTGACGACCAAAATTGGCACTGGTCGAACAGACCGGTCTGACCGGTGCTTGAGAGCAGTCGGACCGGTCTGGACCATGTAGCCGGTCTATCAACACCGACCGGTCTGACTGGTGGGTCTGACCGGTCAGACCGGTCTACCTGGAATCCGAGTACAACTAGAACTCTTTGTAGATTTAGATCTGTAATAGGATTTCTTGCGGGATAAGTCCACCCCCACCCTATAAATATAAAGGGTCACGGACGATTAGGGGATGCAATCGATCAAATCAATACAACTTTTATCTTTTTACTTTTCTCTTGCCCTAGCTTTTCCAATCTACTATTTGTTGTTCCTCCGTCGTCTCTACGTCGATTGAGGGCGTTCTAGGTGGCCTGCCGACCCTAGAACAACCCTACCTGCACCTGCCCCGACGGGTCTTCCCGGGCTAACGTTCGTAGGCTTTGTCACCGATCTGCCGGCAGCGACCGGTCTGACCGCTCCAAGGGACCGGTCTGACCGGTCTACGCAGGAGGCGCTGCAGCGAGCTGCCTCTTCGCGCCGCACGTTCGAGTGCGTTCGTGTGTCGATCCTAAAAGGCGTCAACAGGGGTGTTCTTTGAATTTAACTGACTTGAACCAAGACCCGGACCAACGTCTGGAAGAGCCCAAGGCTGGTTGCGATAGTTCCCAAGAAGGCAAGCCCCGGTGCATGAATCCCATTATTTTCGCGTTATTTATATCTAATTATTCGATATTTGTTGTAATAATTTTTATTTGCGCATTTACGTCCTTAGGAGTTGGTTGAAACCGTAGTTGCATGCTCCTAGGTTCCTATGTACTATTACCCTCGGTCAATTCGAGTAGTTGCCCCGCTAACTAAGAACGATAGAAGTCGAGTGGTTTCCTGCCTCTCACGAGAATATAGGAGTTGACTGACTTTACTTACTGTTGCAATATAAGGACACCGGTCAGGGTTGTGTAGTCGTGATACCCCATTGGAATAGTGGAAATTGGTTAAGTTCGCGGTGTGTGGCACATTTTGTTAAGCTTTTGAAAGTACTAGCCACATGGCGAGAAATATGGTTCTGTAAGGTTAAGTACCAAATTGGACCAGCAAGTGAAATGACCTTGCAATCTCTTTTGGACTGGGTCCAAGATGAGCGCAACATGCGACTGCAGAGTAGCCATACTCTGTAGTTGAGGGGAGTGTCCTAGATCCACGGACTAGAAAGAAAAGGGAAAAGTCGTGTGGGTGGCACAATTCCCCATACGTGTGTGTTAGGTTTGCCTTGCAAGGTTAATAAATTCGATTCGAATCGTCCACCTCTCACGGTCTAAGACTTCTTAATAATTTCTGTCACATAGAGTAACAAGTGGAACCGATGGAAAAAATTATGGCTGTATGTTTAAATATTTGGACAACCATGCATGCTTAGAGATAGATGCAAACTTAGAACGGTTAATCAACCTAGAACATAAAAGCTAAAACCTAAGATTAAAGGTCTACTCTTTGTTGCTTTTCAACAAAATAAACCCAGAGCCACATCAGTCTTGCATGTCTAGTTAAGTGGACTAAGTATATCCGTTGACGGGTAAGCCTTACTGAGTATTAGTATACTCAGTCTTGCTTGTGGCACCATTTTCAGGTACTGACTTTGAGGATATGATTGCTGGACTCACCTGGCCGTTTACTTTGCCTTCGGGCTTGTCTGTAGAGTGGGATGGTCTCTCAGCTGGTGCTGACACCCCTCCCACTGACTGATGTCTCATACGGGCTTTATCGAGGCACCTCGGTTTCTCTAGATGTCATTGTACCTCTTCCGCTGAAATGTTGTGACTTGAATAAATTTGAGTAGCATAAGACTCTGTAGCACTCTACTACTTTCAGAACATGGTTTGTAATAAATAACTTTTCGCTGCAACTCTAAAATGTATGAGATAATCTGTGTTGTAATCTCTAGGCTCACCTTCGTGTAGGTGTTGTCTGTTTTGATCCTGAAAGAGTGGCTTTAATCGAGGCTTCACTCGAGGAACTGCCGGTGCGTGCAATTTGGGGTCAAAATTGCCTAGCAACAATGATCAGCGCACCCGGACCCCTTTATTTTGGGTGGTTCCACCACAATATCTACCGCACCAAGATAACTGTGTATATATATACTGAACATGTGCTGGTGTTATATAAATTCTGGAGGGCATGCAGTTGAGCAAGAGAGTATATATGAAGCGAAATTAAACATGACCGGCTTCCTTTTTATGAAGCTAATTAAATTTTGGAAAAAGTCTATTTAACCCTCTGAAGTTTGAGTATGAGTCTAATCTACACCCTGAACTATAAAACCGGGTAACCAACACATTAAACTTTGGAAAATTGGGCAGGAAACCCCCTAGGGCTGTATTGGAGGGTGGTATTGACAACGTGGACACCAGCGTGTCCATGATTCACACGGTGGTGTTGTGGTGGGTTGCCGACTCGGACTGACGGAGCGCCGTACTCCGCCAGGCGTGCCACGAACAAGTGGTCCACCACCACACTGGACGAGCGCACGTTCCCGTGAGCCTCGCCCTGAGCGATCTTGTGCCTACGCAGCTAGGTAAGCGCCAGCCACCCCGCTGCAGGCTCGCCGCTGTGAAGGAGCTCCTGCGGCGGAAGTATCCCTACACCAGGCGAAGCTAGCGAGCGGCGGTGGCAACATCGAGCTGCGGCTGCTACGGGAGGGAAGCTGCAAGGACGCCATGTCGTGCATGCCGAGCAGCCGCTTCTGCGTGAACAAATTCCCGCCGTCAGGTCTGCGAGCTACAGATGGAACTCGGCCAGTGGCGATTTCTTCCCCGGCTCTCCTCGTATTCTGCGTTGGGGAACTGCTCTTCTACGGCACGCTGCGCTAGAGCTACCGCGTCCTCAACTTCTTGGCACAGGGCAAACCCCTCCCTGCCTTCCGCGCCGCCGCGGCCGCTGGCCTCGACCCGCCTCGTGCGGCGCTCGTCGTGGGAAGCGACTGCGCCCGTGTGGACGCCGCGTTCCTGGACGCCGTACTGCCAGGGGCGTAGACAGGGGGGCGGGCAGGGGTCTGGCCCCCATATGGCTCCCAAATTTACATTGAAAATTTGAATTTTGATTAAATTTTTATATAAATTAGTATGGTTGGCCTCTCCTAATAATGAAAAAAATAAATTCCTGGCTCTGCCCCTGCGTACTGCCACTCCACTTCATCTTCAGCATGGGTGCGGGGCTGATCACATCGACCTCCGCGAGTGCGCGCGCCGCGGCATCGCCGTCGCCATGCTCATCGATGTTCTGCGCCTTGTGTCGGTGGCCGAGTGGTTTCTCCGCCGCGGGCTCTGGCCGCTCTAGGGGTACTATCCACTCGGCACCAAGGTCGGTCGGCCCCATTCCTTCTTGATCGATATCAGTTAGTGTCTTGTATTCGTACTTGATTAGAGCTAGCTGCAAAATTTCAAGACTTCTGCATATATACCATTGCAAATAAAATATAAAAAATCATGTCTTCAGGTGGGCGGCAAGCGTGTCAGCATCATCGGATTGGGGAACATCGGTTCCCCTGATCGCAAAGTGGCTCGAAGCTTTTGGCTGTGTCATCTTCTCTGGACATGTATGCCATGCCTCAACACATGCAACATGGACATGCTGCTGTCTCTCCTTCATATGTTTCTTCAAAGGTATGTTTAATGAATTTCTCAAACCCAACATGCCAAGCAGGATGTGTGTTAGGCAAAAGATCCAACTATAATCTTCTTGTGACATATTGCAAAATCCAGGCAAACAAGTAATCTTTGCAAATAAAAGTGTGCTATAGTAAGTATTAATCAAAACAATAAAATACGTGAATATACATGAATAAGTACGAAAGATTATGTGCATTTCATGATGGATATATAACTTAAACTGAGGGATCCAGATGAGATTGATTATTCAAGCAGGGAGCACTGGAGATTCGTCGGCACGTCGATCAATTTCAACGCCAGCCCTAGGCGCGCTAGCGTTGCCTTCGGGGATCGCACGGGGTCTCGATTCTTCAAGCAGGGAGCACTGGAGATTCATCGGCTCGTCGGGGATCGTAGAATACTAGAGGTCTCGCCGTCGCACGTGTTGCGTAGTCTCATCACAGTTTTGTGTGGGCCTCAGGGTTTTCTGTGGGCCAATTCTTTTTGGTCGTTGCTATAGCCTAGCCTTGTTGCAACGATTCTTTATTTTGTTGCTATATCTAATCCATGCTGCAACGACCCTTAGGTTCGTTGCCATATCTCTTAGCCTCGCTGCAACTACCATTAAATCGTTGCAATACAATAGCCACATTGCAACGCCTCTGGCAATATCCAAGCTTCCATTCCCAACAACCTGGTATGCGTCGCAACATCTATGCTTCTATTTGCAACGACTGAATTTTGTGTTGCCATAACAAGTATCTATTGCAACAGTAGAGAATAGTAATAGCAACGCTTTATTTTTGTTGTGACATCATTAAGAATAGCAACCAATCCAAGATATATTGTATTAGCCTCACCCTACATGCAACGCATTTCTTTCCGTTGGGAATACCCCACCTTGTTGCAACAATCCAAAACATGCGTTGTGATATCTCCTTCTTATCGCAACCTATAAAATTTTAATCGCGACACTAAGATTTTGGTTGCAAAAAGTCAACCTAACGCAACCAAAATCGCCTGCCGTTGCGCTAAACGTACTTATCACAACAAAATTATGGGTGTCGCAATAAAAACCGGTCGCATTAGCCAGTTTTTCTGGTAGTGACTACAACTCCAGAAAACCCAAGGATTCGATCTCGTACAAGTTGTTGCGTGCCGCACTGGAGGCGTCGGAGCGGAGTGGCCGGTTGTCGGGCGTGGCCCAGCGGAACCCCGCCAGAGGCAGAGCGGCGTGGAGGCGTTCCAGGTGACGAGCTGTGTGTTGGGCTGTGTGCCTTGTAGCGCCGGCTTCACCTTGGCGAGGAGCAGCGCCACGTCAGGGTTGACGGAGGGCGAGGCCAGCGGCAGTAGCGCGGCCAAGCAGAGGAGGAGGAGGAGGAAAGGGCGGGCAAGGATGCATCGAATCACCCGGGGCGGCCTTGAGGACGAGGAAGGTCTGGAGGACTATAGAGGCTAGCAGCTCGTGGAGTGATGACTGATGAGGGAGGTGATGGAGAAGGAGAGAAATAGAGGAGGGGACGGAGTAGAGAGGGGAGGGGGGGCGCTCCTGACAGGTGGGGCCCACCCGTCAGTCCAAGTCAGTGACCCACACACAGCGCCACTATGTAAACCATGGCCACGCTGGAATCCACGTAGGCAATACCACCCCAGGGGGTTTCCTGCCCTATTTTCAAAAGTTTAATGTGTTGGTCACCCGGTTTTATAGTTCGGGGTGTAGGTTAGACACATGTTCAAACTTCAGGGGGTTAAGTAGACTTTTTCCATTAAATTTTATTGGAGAAGTGCCTAAAATACCCATAAAACCAATACTCTCTTGCTCTTTTGCTTCCTGTTGGAGCTAGCTTATGTCGATAATTGCTCACATATATTTTGTAACTTTTTTTTGGATGCAATTCAACATGTACACCAGAAAACACAAAGCAACAAGAAAAACAACACTGTTCAGGAAATCCCTTATCAGTTGAGAGCAAGATGTTGGTGGAGCTAAACAAAGAGAAACCTAAGGTATTGATTATGAGGGAGATGGTGTAGTATGAAGATGAAAATGCAAATTAAATATGCATGAATCTACAATTGCTCCAATATTTCACAGAAGCCCTTAATGTTATTAAACCATTACTTTAGAGCATAGACACCTGCTTTATTTGCTCTAGTCCAATATACATGTTATTACATGCATGAACATAGGAAAACCCTTGAGAATCCAGTGTTTGAGATGGATGTATAGTACAAGTAAAATAACTGTCACACGTACAGTAGACATCATGTAGTACAAGTTTGGTTACACAACTCCACACAAGTTCAACTCATGACGATTAATGGTGCAAACTATGTATAGTCGGCTCCATAATAGAAAATATTATAGTTATTTGCTGATGTCTGCTCTGATGTACCAATCCTTCACCATGGTTTGATCTGATTGTTGTGGATGATCCTTCGGTACTGATCCACCGAGAGGTCATGGTGGGAATCTGCGGTGGTGGTGGTCATCGGGGTATAAGCCGCACCAGCGCTTGACATATCCGTATTTGTGCCTTCAGAGTTGCTGTTAACACCATTGTTATTGCTAGATGCCAGTCCTGGCAAACTGCTAGCGGATGATGGACTCAGTCCACTAGTGGCTAGCTTGCGTTCTTCTTTTAAACCTTTGCGAGAAAGTACTGCTTCGCTCAGGTATGATCCACCCTCCACAGCATTGAAGGCGAACAGAGCTGCTATGCTAAGTGCTATAAGAATTGTGTGTACCTTCATCATTTCTTTCACTGAATAGACATATACAAATTTCATAAGAATAATCTAAATGCATGTAGTTGAAGTCAAGGGAATATAATAAGTATGTGAAGACAAACTCTTATCCTAGTATACATTGAATAATATGTGTTTCAAAGAATAGGAGAGTGAACGTTCTATTGAAATATTATAACAAAAACTAGACAGCAGATGATTATAAGGATTTCTATTAAGATATTGAATTCTATAGTAAAGATTCACTGACCATTATTGGATCGTGTTAATCAACATATAAATAAGCAAGGAAATGTTGCTATCATGACTTCTCTGGATAAAATCAAACACTGCATATACTTTTGATGAACTGATAGTCACAAGAATATATATGGATAAATTTTATATAGATAAAGTCCACTGGAAAAGAAATCCAAATAAATTATCTAAAATTTTTTATGAAGCTGAGAACTTAGAGAGTAGACGAGCGTATGACACAAAAGCATGATATCAGACAAGGGAAGAAGATTGTGAGCCCTTACAAGTTGTAAGTATCGTGCCTAAATTGGAAGTTTGCATATGTACTAAATAGAGTTGTGATATATGTAGGAGAAAGATGAATTGGCATTACACAACCATAAGAGTATCTTCTCGCAACTAGGGTAGTGGGTTTTGTGCACGCGCACTTTTCCGCAAATAAAGATCATAAAGCACCCATCGAATATTTTGCCACATCGAACACGCGAATAAAGCGGGTGGCATAATTGTGTCGCCAATAACCACAAAATGACGGAATGGCACGCGTACCAAGGACGCGCTATGGTTATCCGTGCACTTTGGATGTCTAGAACTATCCATCATTCATATAGTTTCATATATAGATAAGTGTTCTCGAGACATTACTCGTCTGAAGAAAGATATAACAATTTTGATGTCCACTAAATAGGTGATCATGATTTCCAACAAAGCCTAGTAATGGATTTCCACATCTAGACTGTGCCATTTCTTATCAAATAGTAATCACTGTATGCAACTATGATCCTATGAATTCTGTTTTTCTGATATTATTCCATCTTCAACACAAAAACCTTTCAGCACTAGCTAGTTCTTTCCCATTCTAGATGATATATATCTATACCATGTTTGTTGGTTATCATTTATCCATCAATATATATTTTTTCTGAAAGCATAACTAGTGAGTCCAGTACATCAGTAATGTATTCCATTCTTCTTGCAGATATGAGCTACATCTAGATATGGGGAATTTATGGATATATAATGATTACTAAGATAATTCCATGGTAGTAGCAACTTCTAATTGTTGATCATGATGCAGTACTCTTTAATTAGCTCTTTGATATCATCTTTAATTTAGTGCTGCGATTTAACTAACTGCTAAGGTGAAAATTTCCTCATCACATTAAATAGGCTTTATTTGTACAATCTACACATAAACTGCTGGATTTTTTTAAAAAAGAGAAGCTTTAATGATCTTAGACAATTACATCAAGATGATACAATTATACTAAGATCCAAACCGACCTCTGCATAACTAGAATACACACAGTCTATAGAGTAAAAGAAACAAAAGAGCGACATGACAAAAAATCATGCCGTAGCAAACTACAACAAACAACTTCATCTTCAACTCCTTGCCTCCTTCATTACCATAGCAACACCTGGACTTCGAATAAGGCTCCCAAGACAATGCCACCAACGTGGAAACGGTACGCGCACGCACCACCATTGCAGTGACCCAACCAATTAAGGCCAGATCATAGGTTTTCACCCTATAGAGCAATTCTTCGGAATCCAAACAATGCCTTCAGCAAGACCATTGCCAGGTACAACTAGTTAAGGTCAGACCTTGGAATTTCTTTCTGGCACCAAAGAATTAGTACCGAACAAGTACCACATAGACAAAGTCACCTGGTGGTGCTCCCCCTTCTTGCCAAGCCAATGCTACCAAACAGACCAGACTTGGCCCACTTCAAACAGCCACGAACTCCAAGTCTAGCAAACCATCTGTAGCCTCGTCTGCCGCGAATACTATGCTACAAAGTGTCCAAAATAGATACGTGCATAGTCCACCGGAACGAAGTGCAGATGGAACCCGTCTTCGGAGTAAGAGAATCCGCAGATTGAAACCAAGATGACACGAGCCTCTGGAACTGCGTGGAAGACACATGCGAAAATAGAATGGAGATGTCGTCGCCAGAAGTAGTCGCGAAACCCGGAGCTAGCCTCTCCGTCGTCGAAGCTGGAGGCCCTCACGACGAGGAACTGCGGAAGCACAGCCGTCGCCGACACAGCGTCTCCACCAAGCATGCGAAGCTGACAGGATAACTGTCAGCAATAAAGACGACATGCAAAGAGCTATGTTCTATGGCTTTCTGCTGCATACACAGCTTGACCATGCAGATTGCAGTATTCAAAAAGCATCTCTAGAAGCATGCCCCCAATGTCGACAACTTTCAGGTTTTCATCAATCTGCGGCAACTTGTTTCAGAGAGCCTTCAATGGAGCTATATGCCTGCTCTTGCAGCAGATCGAACAGAAACTATAGTTTTATTTTTCTGACAACGTTGCCAGTGCTGGCAAATCATGATATCATATTTACTAATGTTCACGACGTGACATGAAGCTAGCGGTAGATCTTGTTGAATGATTCTAGAGAGACAAACAGATAGATTATAGGAGCTCACCACTGTGTCTGACGCATGGAATTCTCCAATTTTCTAATTGGCTTCGGGTCATTCCAGGCTTCCAGCTAAGTTAGACATGCATGCCTACCACGCACCAGCTAAAACGAAAAGGCCAATATAGCTAGCTCCATGAGACAATTATCCCACTATTCATGGGCAATCGAGTACACACCTTGCCTCTAGCATTTCTTTTGTTTACCACTTGCAATTATTGTTACCTTTATTGTCACCTGGTAGTCACCACAATATGCAATCTATTCTAATGATTCCATCTAAATTTCTAGCTACTCAAGCTGTAGTCCATGACCTTTACTAATACCAACATCTCATGGTGTTCACAAACCTAGCTACTGCAATATAGGTTCAAAAGAATTAATTTTCAAAAGAAATATTCCTCCTGAAGAAAGATCGACCTCTGTAACTGCTTCACTGAATATTAGATCATGATGTGATTAGATAGTCTAGTATGACTGATCAAGTACTAGGCCCTATCTTTTCATAGTATATAAACATCATCCTACATAAGAATTACTAATGTTAATCTTGTAGTAATACGTCGAATGAACATTTTGTGTGTGTGTGTGCGCGCGCGCGTGTGTGTGTGTGTGTGTGTATACGGTTAGGGTTAGGATTAGGATTAGGGTTAGGTCTAGGATTAGGGTTAGGGTTTAATTTGAGTAGTTCGATCCAAATTAAATCCCACCCAAGAGTTACTATTTGAATCCAAATTCGTCTGGAACGATTGGGTTCAAATACCACCCAAGAAGTCTAGAGTTGGAATTAAATTTAAGGGCACACTTCAATTTAATTCCCACACAATCTCACACAACAAAGGTTAAATCCAAATCAAATCAAATATTCAATTAAACAAGGTAGATGCCAATAAATCTAGTTAACTCCAAATACTTTCACACTATCATTTTAATAAGCCTTCATTTAATTCAAAAGTTTAATTACTAGGAATTTTTGTGATGAAGCAATCCTACTTAAGTGTATTTATTACAGCATTACCACAAAAATTTTTGAAATTCACATTTTTCGACTTTTTAATATTCCAAAAAAACCAGAAACGTTACACCAGATAGCCGGCAGCTCGGAGCCTCCGACCACCTAGAGCATGGCCACCGCGAGGCCACAGGAGGCCGCCTAGAAGGCCGATCGAGCAATTAGCAGACTAGCAGTGCTCGAGGAGAAGCAAGCCCAGCGAGAGAAGCGCCACCCTCATGGCAACTCCTGCGCCTCCGGCATATTCAGCAGCTCAGTACGGGCTCTATCCCATCGGTTCACTCTTCGCCTGCGAGAGCGACAAGGCGCAGCTAGCCACCAAGAAGGAAGGCCGCAATGCCACTGGCATGTGGCAAGGCAGGGAGGGGCACGGAGCGGCCACAGCGCGCTGGCGCTGAGCGGCTGAGCGCGGCGGGCGGACGGGCTGCTGCAGATGATGCACCGTACCTGGATAGCCCCTCACCGTACCTATGCCGCTGCCAGCGCCAACTTCTGCCGCTGGTTGCGCCGAGACGCTCAGAACGTGTTCAATGAAATGCTCAGTTATTGTTCGGCATGATTTCTGGTTGCTGTCGTCTATAGCGTGGTATAAAATACAAGCTGGTACATCCGACACCCGACAAACAAAACCATGATTATTAATTGGCAAGAGACGAGTAGAAGAGACTGTCAAGTAGCAACTACTTAACAAGATAGGGGCTCAAAGCTGATCCTTGATGTAGTCCTATCTTAATCGAAAAGTCATCTGTGTCACCATCACTTGTTCGGACCCTAGTCATTACATTATTATACATGTCCTTAATGAGGGCCACATACTTTGTTGGGACTTTATACCTATTCTTACATACGTATCAATGTCGTCAATACTAAATTTTATGGTTTAACCAATGCATCTAAGACATTAAGGACATGTATATTACTATACCTTTTCATATAATTATGTGTTCATAGTATTGCATCCACATGAGTATGTACATCATATATCATCATCATCCTGATAGCTCAAAGGTGGTGCCGACAACATCGCACCCAACATTTTCTAGTATTTTTTTCTAAAATATGTCTGCTGAGATTTGACCCAATTGAATGCAGGAAGATTACAATCATTTTTGTGCAGGAAGTATATATGGGCTACAATTATAGGAGCATGAGAATTAGGCAACTTAAAATCTTAACCTATGGCTCCAACTAGTTTGCACAAAATTTAAACTAAAATGTGCTATCTAAATGTGCAACTACGGTTCTTCTAGTGTGAAACTCCCATCCCAAAAGAGTTTAGCAACCTATAACCAATCCTATCAAGAAAATACTCTATAAAAGTAAAGGCACACAAAGATTGCAATACATAAATGCGGAAGCTTAAAGGAGGGATGAGAGGAAGCAAACTCTTTGACACGAGGATTTATCCTGTGGTTCGGTTAGCCACAAAGGCACACCTACATCCACATTGTTGAAGCACTCACAAAGAGTATTGCTTCTCGGCAATCAAGTCCCTCCCGGGGACACCGAGTCACCACGGTCACCTTGATCCCGATTTCCACTAAGGAGCTTCACCAAGAAGGGTGGGGGTCTCCACGTCCCCCGCACAAGGATGTCGACGCCGCTCCACACCAGGTCGGAGGGTCATTGACGTGCCGGCGAGCCACCAATGCTCCAAAGGGCCGGCGCACCGAGATACAATGTTGGTTCACTCTACAACCACAGCACAAGGCACAACACCTTGCTCTCTCACTCACTTAAGAGCTAACCTAGCACTAACACTCACAAAGTTGTGCTAAGGACTAAAGATTTGATCACTATGCTCTTGGATGGCTTGGAGGTGTTCTTGGGTGTGAATGTGACTTCTAGAAACTCCAGCAACCTTGAAATGCCCGGGGGAACCCATATATATAGGCCACCAAGTCCATAGAGTTGTTTGTAGCCGTTGGGCCTTTTCTGCGCAGGACACCGGTTGCACCATTGATAGGGCACCGGTGTAACCGGTCACTCACGGCTCTGAGCTAGCCATTGGCCTCCTGACATGCTGACATAGTAGTCACCGGTTAGACCGGTGCATTGCACCAACGCCTCGTCGGTTCAACCGGTACTGAAGAATTGCATCCTGACCACTTGACATGCTCTCTGGTCAATAGTATGGTGCTTGCATCAGTGCCTCAACTTGGCACCACCGGTTCAACCGGTGCCACTTGGGCTTCTTCACTTGGCTCATCTCTGCACAGACCAAATGCACCGGTGCCCCAGCATCGGTTTATCCGGTGATCACCAGTTGCACCGGTGCTGGGCTGTCGGTTAAACCGGTGCAGCTGACTTTGCATCCATTTGTCCAATTTGTCTCTGCGGTCTTTTGTACACTTCAAATATATTCTATCTCTACTTTTTCACTACGACTTGTCATTTCAGCGGTGGATTGGACACATCTCTACGGTGGATTGGACGTCTTGGAGATGGTTTGGACATCATCCATGGAACCAAAAAATCCTATAAATATGATCTCACAAACATGTTAGTCCCATTGATTATGATGTCTTACAATCACCAAAATCACAAACAATGGTCTAATGAGGCCATGTTCCTTACAGCGCAAGAGTGGGAACTAGGTTCAAGAGGGTACTAGGCCTGCCAAAGGGGTTTGGTACACCTACGGGTACGCCCGCTTTGGGCGAGGGTGCACTCGCCTAGCGGCTAAAAACTTAGCGGGCTACTACAGGTTGGAGACTCTTTGTAAAGGTCTCATAGTGAATTCCTGCCACTCACCAAAGGAAGTGTTTAAGGGCCTTGCTAACCCAAGCGTCAAGTGAGACATGACTTGTAGGTAAAGTGTGCAACCTCTGCAAAGTGAAAATTGGTATATCAGTCATGCTCACGGTCAAGTGCGGCTTGGACCCTCACATGTCTATCTAATTGAAATCATGGTTTAATTCAGTTATTTGATTGTTTCAAGGTTTATTGAATATTTCATTTATCAATTTCTTTTCATAAATGTGGGTTCGATTCAGATATGTATTATTCAACAGTTATTAAAATGCTCGTCGCTTATTCGACCGGTCTTATTCCTTGTTTAAGCCTTTCATATCATTTACTTTCCAATATACTTGCTGAGTACGTCATGTGCTCACACTTGCTATACCAACACTTGTCAGAACAAGATCAGTTTGAGGACTTCTTAGAGGACATTCAGGACTTCTAGGCATACGTCTCCCCAGTCAGCTACCTATGGATTTGGTTGATCCGCTGCTAGAATAAATGCGAACTGAAATGCTTATTTATTTATGTTATGACTTTTGGCTTGGTTTGTAATAAATAATTTCGGTACTTTATGGCATTGCTTCTGTTATTCACTTATGTCATCATATGTGTGTAATTTTGATCCTGGCGCACATATGATTTATGGCTCGATTAATTCCTTCAAAATCGGGCATGACACTTTCTCCTTGTTTCATGGACATCCGGCAAATTTATTTATATATCGTTGCTAGAAGAAAAAATAAAGACGGATAGTATTCCTCATCAGTAACACCATCAATTGGCATGTCAGCCATATAGGTTGTCATAAATTTAAAAGAATCACTTACTGATAGATTCCACCGATTGACATAACTCATTTTATATTGTTCCACAAAAAGTACAAGTGGATCAAACTCACTCAATTGGAATATTTTAGCAATCTCCAATGCTTTTTGAGTAATAATAATAATGCAACAATGAGT
The DNA here is from genome assembly GCF_016808335.1 of Panicum virgatum. NCBI lineage: Eukaryota > Viridiplantae > Streptophyta > Magnoliopsida > Poales > Poaceae > Panicum > Panicum virgatum. Next base: position 17,286,948 of record NC_053151.1, read on the forward strand.
ATGTAGTGACATTCAAATACAAAAGTACCAACAATCATTTTAATGACACAAGGACCAAAAATAAAAATCCTCCTTTTTTCTAATGTCTGGAAAACGGATCGGAAAACCTTGAACTAGCAGGAGTTAGGTTTGTTGGATATAGTTTTTATTTTTGTTGGGCATGCAGTAGTATAATTTTTCCTCTCTCTCTCTCGTAGAAACTTGACGGCCAATTTTTTAGAATAAAATTAACTCCAGTATATTTTGATCCAAATCCACAAGAATCTTTGAAGGTAGATAACACATTAGGATTGGGTATTTTTAATGAATTAAAGAATGCTTTGGCCTCTCTTGGTTTGAATATATATTGATGATGTGAGAGAACAAGCCTATGATAATGGTTCACATATTAAGGGGAAATACCAAGGTGTTCAGAAGAGGTTGCTTGAAATTAATCGAAGGGCACTATAGATGTGGTGTGCATGTCATAATCTGAATCTTACTCTATGTGATATGGGAAAGTCTTGTAAATAAACATTGTAAGCTATTATTTCTATTATACATTAATTTGGGAAAAGTATGATACTCACTATTTGTTAATCTTGTAGGCATGCTATTTGTTTTTTTTGGGGGATCATCCAATGGATATATACACAAGTTTACCAAAAGGTGGAAGATTTTGGTGGACAATGTCCCATGATTGACAGTTAAGTCATAGTCTAATACACGCTGGGAAAGCCGAATAAAAAGTGTTCAAGCTATCAGATTCCAAACTCCTCAAATAAGATCAGCTTTAATATCACTAGAGAATGCTTCAACTGATACTGGGACTCAATGGCAGTTAGTGCATGTCAATCTTTGGCGAGTGCACTTGAGAATTTTAAATTTTTAGTGGGATTGGTTATGTGGCACGACATTTTATTCTCAATAAATAAGGTGATCTAGAAGTTGCAATCTAAAATTGTGAGTATAGATCATACTCTCAAACACATTGAAGGTGTCATATCATATTTCAAGAAGTATAGAGATGAAGGATTCACTTCTAGTATGGATACAGCAAAAAACATTGCATCTGAAATTTATATAGAGCCAAAATTTTGTGCAAAACGTCAAGGAAAGAGAAAGAAACATTTTGATGAACAAAATGACCAAGATGGGGAAATACAACGGTCTGCTGTGGACTCATTTAGAGTGGAGTACTTAAATGTTACAATTGATGCTGCAATTGCTTCATTGACTACTAGATTTGAACAAATGAAAGAATTCGATAATATTTTTGGGTTCTTGGTCAACTCAGAAAATTTGAAAACTTTATATGAGACTGATCTTTTACTGCACTGCAAGATTTTTGTGGAAACATTTTCTCATGATAACTCATCCGATGTTGAGATCAATGATTTCTTTTTATGAATTAAAGGTGCTGCAAGTGAATTTGACAGATTCTTTGATGTTAGCGCTTGAGATTCTGGAGTTTGTTATGGCTGCAGATTGCTTTTCAAATATTTTGGTTGTCTATCGAATCCTCTTAACTGTACCTGTGACTGTAGCTTCGGCTGAAAGAAGTTTCTCAAAACTGAAGTTGTTTAAGAACTATTTGAGATCAACTATGTCACAAGAAAGATTAAAATGGCTTGGCAATGTGCACCATCGAGAGTTGGAAACTATTGATCTCAATACCGTCCTTGATGATTTTGCATCAAGAAATGCCCGAAGAAGTACCTTTCTATGAGAAGCAATGGATATTATGGAGTGCAAATATTATAGAGTGCAAATATACTATTGTTTTATTCTACATTCTTCCCCGATAATTATCAAACATGTTAAATTAAAAAGATATCAATATATTTGTTTTCGATTTGTTAGAAAAATATGTTGTATATATGAAACATAAGATTTTATATAAAACCTAGACTCTAGAGGGGCCGTCGCAACGAGTTCGCCAGAGGACCTTCAAAATATTAGGGCCGGCACGGGGTATATGAAGAGCGCAAATTCCTTTATATCTTACCCAACTAGAATTAGGGGAATAAAACATAAATGGAGAATGTTTTCATCATCTCATAAGATCGGATAGTGAAAAAATCATCCCTAATTATGCAGAATATTCTGAGGATGTGAAAAGTGAATATTTGTTTAAATGCGTTAGTTTCAGCAGGAATTTATATGCAGGATTGTTTGACTTTACTCATGAAAGCACAAAGAAGACAGCTTTATTTATTTAGAAGCTTACATTTGGTACAATTTCATAGCATTCCGATGAGGCCCTAGACATTATTTTTTAAGAGTGTAAACTTCGATCACATAAGGAGGGCCTTACAACCTGAGAACATTAGAGAACAATACAGTAAGACAAAAGCTAACATGCGTGTCAATCATGCAGCTGGAAACACGCATACATCAATCAGGGATGGCGGCCAAACTGACCCATGAAGTCCCTGTACTGTTGGACAGACATCATGTGGTTGGAATCAGTAGTGGAGACACTCGCTGAATCGATGATGGTTGAACCTGCCATCAGCTTCCTTCCTAGACTCACTCCACTTGCAGAGCTGGTTCCATCATTGCTTACATCAGATTTTGCAAGCAAGTTGGTTTCTTCAGCCTCAATTCCATGAGAATTTGCATGTGTGCACATCATGGTGATGATCAAAAGGAGCAGTGCTGCTGTTGCGAACTTCATCTGCACATATATATGCTGGATCAACGTAGTTATGTTGAAGTCCTTTGAAATAAGAAATAGTAATTACTTCAAACTATATTGAGCAGCATGATGAAGCTCATATTGGAAGTAATCCGAACTAACCTGAAGAGTAAATCTTGATAACCCGAAGGCTTGTGTTGGTGGTAAGCAAAGACCAGCTTGCTGGCTTTATATATAGCCATATCAATAGCATTATGTACCTTTTTAGAATGCAACACTCGTGATATTATACAATTATGTAAAGGATGACAGTGACAAGTTAACTGTTGGTGCATTATGTCCACAGAATTTCAGCGAATGATAATTTTTAAGATAAAGGATAAAACCAGTGTACTATATCAACATGTGGATATATACATCCAAGAGTAACAAGAGTTATTTTTTACTCTAATCCTCAAAATGAGGGGCTAAAAGACACAAGAAAGAAAGCTAGAAGCGATCGTAACTAGAGTGTCTGATCTGCCGTCGGAAGGGGGTAACTATCGATTTGGCGGCCACTTGACACAAGCACCCCAGCTACTGATCAACAAGACCCAAATCTGCGATCGACACTACATCACCTTTAGTTATGAACCATGCGCTGCCCTATTGTAACATCCTAAATTTCACATTCGCAATGTCGGTGTCTTGGAGAATGCACAAGTCACATATCTGCCCGCGACGGATGAGTACCAAACTTTCATTGGTCTGGACCACTTTGTTCACGCGCACATGATGCGTGAAGGTCCCGGGAACTCAGTTTTCATGTTCTATCCGGGGTACGAGAAGGAGTTCGAGCTGCCATGCCCGAAACTCTCGCTCTACTCCGTGAAACGTCTGACCCTCCAAATGGAAAAGATGGAGCCAGCACGCCACAGCATAGCTTGTCCTATGACACGTGGCAGAACTCGGTGTGACGCACAGTTGGACGAGGATGGCACATCACAGCAGGCAGGAGTTTCCCGTCAGGTAGGCACATCCCGCCAGGCAGGAACTTCACGCCAGCCCGGAGCTTCACGTTAGGCCCGTGCTTCTCAAGAAGCCGGACCATCACATGCTTCACCCTCGCCAGATGCCTCAGCTCAGCCTCACCCAGACACCACTCACATGAGCTTCGAGGAGGCCTACGGGTTTTACACCCAGGGTGGCCAGACCTCGTACCAGCCTGAGGGTAGCATGGGGATGGGCACAACGAGGGATTTTACTATCCCTCGGGTATGGGGACCTCCCATGGCCCAGAGGTTGGCCCGTCTGCGTCAGCACGCTTTGAGTACGACAACCCGTTCACACGGGAGCTGTTAGGCCTCACTGCCCGAATGGGCGCCTTAGAGTTACGTCAGGAGGAGTTGGGACACAGCCTCGATCACAACACCAGTCTCACACAGGAGAGTTGGGGGATGTTATCCTCCTTGTCCTATGATTGGCACCATGGTGCGTACTACCCCCCCCCGCAACATCCAGACCAGTAGCCCCGAGCTTAGTTGAAGCTTGGGGGGAGAGATCGTCAGTATCCAGGTAAGTCGTCATACCCACTCCTTCAGCTTAGTTAAAAAAAAAGAGAATTGCCATGCTTAGAATAAATGTGTGGAAATCCGTGCAAACTCTTATCTTGGAAATGATGAATAGTTGATCTGTTTGAGCTTTGCATATGCCCAGTTTATAGATTTTTACTCATCTAGTACCAGATTTAAACCTGTTTGTGTGGGAGCATTAACATGATTTTCTAAGTCTAAGTTGTTGTGGGATTCTAGATGGCCTACATTGGAATTAAAATTGTTTACCTCATTAACGGAATTTCTCGGATTAACACTAAAACATGATAAAAGGTCTCCCTGTTGGTTTATATGTCCCATCCAGAGCCATAATGATATTTCATACATGAGCTACCATAGGCTATGTTGATTTACTTTGAGCTTTGTCGAATGGTGAGTTCGCTTGAGAAAAGGTACTTGTCATCTGCCGATCTTTCTCCTTTGCGTACCCATTTTGTTGCTAGCCACAAAATGTCTAGTAAGACAATCACCTACTCTAGGTATTGTTGTGGCGGAACCACCCAAAACTACTGGGCCCGGGTGCACTGATCTTTGTTGCTAAGCAACTCTGACCCAAATTGGCACTCACCGGTAGTTCCTCGAGTGAAGTCTCGATAAAAGCCACGCTATTCCAGGATCAGCAGACAACACTCACACGAAGGTGAGCCCAGAGATTACAACACAAATCATTTCATACATCTCAGAGTGATTGCAGCGGAAAGGAAATTTATTACAAACCATGTTCAGAGTAGCGAAGTACTACAGAGTTTCAAACTACACAAATTATTCAAGTGTCATTGTTCAGCGGAAGAAGTAAAAGATAACTAACGAAATAACGTGACGCATCGATAAAGCCCGTACGAAAGCGTCACTCAGCGGGAGGGTGGTCAACACCAGCTGAAGGGCCATCCCACTCGACAGACCAACCCGGAGGCAAGGTACACGGCCAAGTAAGACTTGCAAACAGATCCTCAAAGTTAGTACCTGAAAAACAGTGCCACAAGCAAGGCTGAGTATACTAATACTCAGCAAGACTGACCCGTCTCCGGATATAGCATAGTCCGATAACTAGACATGCAAGGCTTTTTGGTTGGTGGGGTTTGTTTGCCAAAAACGCCACTAAGAGTTGATCCTTATTTTTAGGTTTTAATTGGCCATATTCTAGTTGAATTAACCATTCTAAGTTTGCGTCTAACTCTACACAAACATGGTAGAGCAACCATTTAAACATCCAGCAGTATTGTCATCATCATGTTTTACTTGTTACTCTGTGTGACCGAAAACATTAAGCAATCTCATGCCGTGAGAGGCAGGACGATTCTGAATCGAATTTCAACCTGGCCAGGGGAACCTAGACCACACGCATGGGGATCGACTTCGCTCCCGCCCACGCTACTTTTCCCCTTTCTTTCCAGTCCGTGGATCCGGAACACCCTCCCCGACTACAGAGTCCGACCACTCTGCACCCATACGTCGCGACAAAAATATAAACCCTACTTCTACCAGGAGGGTGCGAGATCATTCCACTCGCCGGTCCAATCAGGTACTTAAGCTTATCGATTACCATATTTCTCGGTATGTGGCTAGTACTTTCAAACGCTTAATGAAATGAGCCACACACCGCGACCTTAGCCATTTTTTACTACACCAGCGCGGTATCACAACTACACAACCCCGCCCGTTGTCCTTACATTTCAACATGAATTAAAGTCAGTACAACTCTTATTTGCTCGCGAGAGGCAGGAAACCACTCGACTTCTACCGTACCTATTTAGCATGGCAACTAGTCGAGAAAAAGATCCGGTATCATACATAGGTTCCTAGGGATCATGCATCTAAGGTTTTCGATCAACGCCTAGAAAACTTAAATGCAGAAAACAAAAGATTACAATACATTAATAAATAGATAGCGGAAATGATAATTCGGAAAAATAGAGGGATTATGGTCCGGGGCTTGCCTTGTTGGGCACTGTCAGGCAGAAAAGCCTCTGGGGCTTGGCCCAGGTCTTGAGACAAGTTAGTACAGTTCAAATTAACCTCCTGCTCCGCACGAGAGTCCGCGGGCACCAGCTCGTAGTCACCGTCCGCGAGATTGACCGCTTCTATATGCAATGCCAGATTATGAGTTATTCATGGATAACGATTTCTTTCCTTCACGATAAAGTTGTAGTTCAACAAAGTTAATTTAGTGATGATTTCACATTTCATTTCATGGGCAGTCAGTTTATAGAGTAGTAACCACAATTATGTTTCTTCATGAATGAGTGGGGGTTTTCGTTTTCGTTTTCAAATTCAACACATAGCATGCTTTCATTATTTCATAACAACAAAACTACTAATGAGCTATTGATGAAAAACTAAAGTAACACAGATCGAACTTAAGCATTCATGGTATAAATTTCAGTATTTAACCATAAGCAAACTATAACTATTCATGCAAGTGGATTACTCTAGTTGCTTCATCTTTTTGTACAGAACATTTAATATGGGTTATGGTGCTACAATTGTTACGAGAGAAACTTCATAGCATATACTCAGCACTGAAATTTTGCCATATTTTATACACTTATACAACAGGGGTGACAAAAAGAACAAAAACAGCAAGCCATTTACAAAGATTAAATCTACAGAAAGTTATACTAGGAATATGGTTCTCAAATTTTTACCAGAGCCTATCCATAAGCTAAACATACTCCAGAAAAATTATCAAGCTTTATAACCACAAGATAAATTAGTTATACATTTAACTTATCATGAATTAGCACATATTCCTCAAGGTGCATTTAATCAGTACTGCATATGAACTTTTCATTATAGATATAACATACTCTAAACAAGATCATGTCCAAAAATCAAGATCTGCTATGGCGTGGATTACTCAGAACAAAAATAGTAAATCTAGCCCTAAGATGCTAAGCATGATTATTCACCAAAGAAAAACTCATTAAATGCAGCTCAAAATTTTTAGACAGGAACACAGAGATAAAAAGAGACTTCAGAAATAAATATAGATTTTTCTGAGCATAAGAACTATATATGGAGAATTAAGTTGATTAAACAAGCATAAATCATGGTATATAGCAAATGAACTCTAATAAATCTGAAATTTATGGAGTAACAAGATTTCAGTTATACTTGTATGCAATAAAAATTCCAGAGCAAGTTCATGTACATATTTTCCAGTATTAAATCGAGAAAGCTAGCAATAGATTAGAGAATCTTGATTGTTCCAACATGATATCTGTTTTGGTTGGGTGTCATCTTTTTACTGTGATCTTAAAATTCCATTAGTGATAACATATCCAAAAATCAAGGTCATTTGCTGAGTAGAACTTCATGAACATGCATAAGGTGGTTTTCTTATTCTTTTTCTCAGATTAAATTCGATTGAGTTTCTGCAGATGCGACTATTACAAGATTTGTAGATTTTGTTACAAGGATTCCAGATCAGTTGAGTTTACATTTTTCCGATTTTTCTGTGATTTGTTTCGCATTTTAGAAGTTCACTGATATACACTGGAATACTTGCAGAAACACCCTTGAACGAAAAAAAGAATTTACAACTGGGTCCTTCGCCGGCCTTCTCCGCCGCCGCAGCTCGCCCGGTGGTGTTCTGCTAGGAAGGGCTTACCGGGGCTGCAACGGGGAGGCGCGTGGGAGAGTAGGGATCGAGGAACACCTACCCTGGTCGACGTTCGAGGGTTTGGTGCACGGATTCGAGCTCGTCGGCGTCAATGGCGGGGCGGTTGTTCGGTCCGCCGGCGCTGGAGGTGAAGGAGGGCTCGGGGTAGGGGAACAGGGCGCGCACGAGTACCGCATGAGCTGGAGGATGAGCCCGGGGTAGCTGTTGGGCACGGACTCCCTCTGGGCTAGCCGGTCCGCGGTGAGCCCGAGCTCACCGGCGGCGGCGCAAAAGGGGAACGGCGTCGGGAGGAGGATTTGGTTTGATTCCGCACGCGTGGAGCTCAAATGGAAGGTGGAGAAGCTGCTGCGGTGGTTGGAGGGGGCAATGCAAGGCTGGGTTAGCCGGTCCGCGCGAGCTGGATCTCGGCGGCCATGGCGGAGCGGCGGGAGGAGGAAGAAGGAGGAGAAGGCGCGTGACGGTGGAGTTCTGGGGGTCTTTATAGGCCAAGGAGCTCCTGGGTGAGGTGAGTAGCGCCTGGGGGTGGTGGATTTGGCCCTGGACGGCTCGACGGCGGGCTAGCGGAGCGGCCAGTCGGCGCGGCGCATGGCGGGGTGGCGTGGCGGCTCGGGAGCGGCCTGGGACGCGTGTGAGCGTGGAGGGCGCCAAGGGGCGGGCCAGGTGGCGCTGGGGGTTTTCCCCGGGTCCATTTGGCCGCGGGCGCGCGGTTGACGAAGTCCACCGGTGGCGTACGGCGGGCGGCGTGAAACAGAGCAGCCGAGGGAGAGAGAGATGGAGATAAGGGCATATTTGTGATTTCTGAAATTCCAGGGACCTCTCAGTAATCTAAAAATATCTCCTATTTTGAGGGCTCAAAAGAAAAAGTGTTGAATACCAATTTTGTATAACATTTCAAGATCTACAACTTTCGTGTTATGCAAATTTTCATTTGAAACTCACATTTTGAACTATTTGTAAATTTGCAAAGTTGCACAAAAGGACTTTAGTTTTAATTAGTTTTTGACTTGATTTTGGCTGAAGTTCAATTGAGCACATGTCAATTGAAGTACCTCTCATGAGCCAACTAAAATTTTGTGTACATTTTTGAATTAAATTTTGAGTAGCTTTTCACTCCTTTTTCTTTCTCCTTTAATTTCTTTTGTATAAATTGTCTTTTATTTGACCCTTTCTTTGAATTAATTTCCCAAATTTTTCTTTTTAGTTTAACTAAGGTACATTGATTGTATTTAAATATACTGACACCTGAAGTGTCACAATTGTCATCCACTTTCACCTAGACAGTTCCACCACAACTCCAGCCCAAAATCTCCACTGTGTGCCTATCCACTTCAAAAAGGGTCAAAAATCTTCAAAAATCTCCTTCTGAAAATATTCAATTCAGGAAGGACATGGAGTAATTATCTTCTTAAGAGAGAGAGAGAGAGAAGTGCCCATGATCCTTAGCAAAAATAGTTCCAAAAGAGGAGATTCAATAAAATGACCCAAAAATGTTTCCAAAAGTGTGAGTCCATTTCTCCCTCTCCCTTGGACATTTGTGATTCCATAAGATCGGAATTTGATCAAGTACCTACCTCTTGCGAACCACTCTTCGGCTCGGCAACATAGGTAATCAAGGCATGTCACACTCTTCCTACCCATAACTCCAGATATCAGCCTTAGATTAGGAAGAAGTTGGTCAAGTTTCGACCTTGGTGAGGATCATACACCTTGAGCGATTGAGAGTACCTTCAGGGAACCTTAATCATATGTATACTTGAGAAATATTCCGAGAATGAACCTGAACAGGGAAGGCAGGAAAATATTCCAGTGAAGGTTGTTCAGTCCTCCAACCGCTCAAGACTAGGGATGAAATGTGAAATAAGCCCCATCATTCAGAACATATAGGTATGAGCCAACTTACTTGAAGTACATACGAACACAGTAATATGCTGTGCACAGGGTACCTGCAGAGGGCAAATATCGACGCAACTCCTGATCCACCGAGCCTCAGTATTAAGCTTTGCTCGAGGACGAGCAAAAGTTTAAGCTTGGGGGGGGGGGTGTTGACGGCCATTATCTCATGTTTTGACCGTCAACTTCTCGAAAATAATTTGATTTTGCACCATGTTCCATGCATATTTTATTTGATTCTAATAAGTTCCATAAGTTTTGGATGAGTTGTGCTTGCAGGAATTCACTGTCCAAAGATGGTCCAAATAAGAGAAAATCCCGGCCGCCCGGCACATTCCATGCCGACCGGCCGGACACCTCCACATACATGGGTCCAATACTTTTACTGGAGCAATGTGACACATTCATAAGATTCCAGAACAAGGCGAACATCTCATATCCTATCGGGTGGACCCGGAAGGCACAAGGTTCAACCCAAAGACCCACATGTTAGTGCCAAGATTGTCAAATGGGGAAACCACCCATCCCAGAGGCAATGTGGAGTGTTGATCTGCAATGTCGATGAAATGGAGGGTTGAGAGGCTCCGGAGGCAGGCCGCCCGGCCTCTCCCGGGCCGTCCGGCCTAAGGAATCAGCATCCGAGGAATATACCCAATGAACCGACGTCTAGGAGGGATCAGAGGCCGTCCACAGAAGGTCGGTGGCCAGGTGGCACAATCCTAGGCCGGCCGGCCTAGTATGGGCCGCCCGGCCCCACCTTGCAGCGTCTCGGCTCCCGGCTTCGTGTGGAAGTTAAGCACCGCATCTACAGTTGCGTCCACCGAGCGCTACCTGAATTAACGGACTTCTACCGACCTTGGAAGCCTATAAATAGCACTCTCCCCCTCACTTGTAAACACACACTCAAAGGAGCAATTCTCTCTTCTCAAGTCTAGAGTAGGTTAGTAGTTGGGAGTTAGAGTCGAGTCGAGCTTGTCTCGGGGATCCAGAGTCGTCATTGGTTCTCGGTATAAGCTCTTGTATCTTTTCCTTTGAATATTTTTAATATAAGTTATCTTCTTTATTTACTTTAGTCAACTTTACTTTCCGCAAGTATTTACCTCTAGATCAGTTTAAGTTCTCCTTCTTGATTGTCGGAGTTAGTCTTATGGGTTTTCTCACCCGTACTAGTGTAACTCAAGTTAGTTCACTATGTTGTGGGGGATTTTTCTTGAAGGCCTCAAGGGAAATTCTAGTACTGAGAGAAAACGTGGTGTCTGACTCAATGCTAGCTAGAAAGTGTGTTCCACCCCACGGTACCGCAATGGTAGGCAGCAAGTGGTGATAGCCTTGTCCGTCCCTCGTAGTTCACCACGTTCAGGTGTTTTCATACCAGTAGGATTGCCAAAAGTATGTTGGGCCCCTTCTCACCCCTGTCTGCACCCTTCACTTAGGCCGCCGAAGTAAGCTCCTGGTTCCGACACCAAGATAGAAGCTTAGATTAGTTCTAGTGAGGATAGCCCAGTAGTGTAGAAGTGTTTCAGGAGTCCTTTCTCGCTCATTGTCCTCTCAGCTGCTACCTCTCTAAGGTATAGAATCTCCTGTGTGTCATGTGGTCATAGCTTGACCATTTATCCCATCAGTTATCTGGCTTACCCCTGCTGAATTAGTTGGTCGATAATTCTAGTAAAGGTTGTCACTACAATTTACGATACACTTTACTATAGTGCTTCCCTAAGGATTTCACGATACCCTGGAATACTCCAAGGTGAAGTGCTACACCTGTGAATTCTGTGCGCTTGCAGAATACCTATTCAGATTGAGCATAAGAGACACCAACAGCATCCCTCGATGAAGGTTGGGAATCAAATAAGTGTTCCAATTCTGACTTGGAATCCCTTGTTAAGTAGGGTTTTTTGCCATCAAAATTCGTAATCCAATGGCGGCCTACGCTAGTCAACGCCCGTCCGTATGAAAATACGAGCGAGATTGTTGGATTTCTTCTCTATTTTGAGTGAGGGTTAGGTCTTCCTTGCTCTAATTTCTTTTCTGGGCTCCTGTATTATTATGGGATCCAGCTTCATCATCTCACCCCCAACTCTTTTGTTCACATATCTGTCTTTGTACATTTGTGCGAAGCTTTTCTGGGCATCGAGCCCCATTTCGACCTTTTCCTCCACTTTTTCATCATAAGCCCCAGCCTAGTTCGACTAGACTAGATGTAGCGGGTGGGGTAGGGATTCAGCTGAGGCAAAGGATGGATAGGGTTTACATCCCTTACAAATTGTCACAGAAAGTAATCGACTGGAAACCAAGATGGTTTTATGTAAAAAATCATGGAAATAGCCTTCCTTCCATCCTAGCTGCCCCCCTGATTCATAGAGCTGAATGGCTGAAGAAGCCTCTTGATACGAGCCAAAATCCAGAATTACTTGAAATGATTGCAAGCTTAAAGCAGAAAAGAATAAGTGGAGAGGTTGTGGCCTTTGACTGGATGAAGCGTAGAATCCAGCCTCTCCAGGCTCGAGTAACTTTTGGCTTCTAGTATCTAGGAGTAAATGATCCATCGTGATGCTCAGAAAAAGAGATCTCCAACGGAGAAGTTCTTCGTTGAGTGCAGCGACTTTTCGAGAAGATGGAACATGTTCCGCACCTCCTCAACACAATTTCAGTGTTGAATCCTCCGAAGGAGGTAAGCGACAAGTAGTCGATTTGCAATTTCGAGTACTTGTTATTGTAACTGACAACTTTCCAATTATTTTGTAGGATGATGTGAATGTATATAGGAGTAGTCCTCCTCTGCCAGGCATATTTCGCCCATCCTACCTAGTTCCCAGTGCTCATGCCGAACCTTTGCCTGGTTCTGAAGATTCTTCAGAAATTGAAGGCTTTAGTTCTGATGATGAAACTACTGATGTAGAAATTGCCTAGTTCAGAAGCTGGGGAATTAGCCGGGGATGATGGTAGGGCGCATAGTGCCAGCCCAAGAGAAGATACCAATCTGGGTCATCCGAAGGGTACTCGTTCGACTGTGAGGAAGTGTAGTAGCTCCTCACAAGCTATGAGCCATAGGTAAGTAACTTATTGGTTGCAATCGAGTACGTTGATAAGTTTGTCGATTTGCTTGTATTGATTTGAAGCTTTTGTTTTTAAGTCCGGCTGCTAAGATGTCGCGGACTACAACATCTAGGGATGATGCTGTGGTGAGACAAACTGTCCCGTCCACCACAGCGGACCTGTCAAAGGGGACTGTTACTACTCGGCCAGCGAGTGGTTTTGGTATAATTGATGCCAGATGTTCGGGTGGAAAGGCCATGATTGTTAGGCCGCCCCCCAAATTCGGTGCAAGGAAGCTTTCTTTGATGAGGGCCCCTATGTAAGTTCCTCAAAACTTGTAATTGTAGAGTTGTTTTTGTATCGAGTACATCTTAGCTGGCTTGTCGTTCCAGCAATGCACTCCTGGAGGCTAGAGGGGAAACTAAAGATGATTCGGCCCCCATGTCATCAGTGGAGAAACCTCCGAGCACTCCAGAAATGAATGCTCACGAGGCGGAGGAGATGGCGGACACCATGTTTTGGAATTCCGCACTCCCGGATGCTGGGAGGAGTGACGAAAGGCTCCCGGAGGGCGGTGTAAGCGACAAGCTTCCAGAGGAAGGGGATGACGAGAAGCTTCCTAAGGAGGGAGACGGCGAAAAGCGGCCTATGGAAACTCCTACAGGTAAACTTATGATACCTTGTACTGATAAAGTACTTCCCATCGCTTGTAGTTTTGGTTTTATAATGCATTTTTCCTCTAGATTCCCAAAATCTAGGGAATACTGTGGGAAGAGTCGAAGATGTGCCAGAAAAGGCAATCTCTGAGGTGCGGGCGACTACTTCCCAGGTCTCATCGGGAAGTGTCTATCCGCAAGAGAAAGTGAAGCTTGCTTACAAGCTTTAGGGGGTAAGTAGTCGAATATATCGAGTACTTGTTTCCTTAGATCGAGTAGTATATACTGATCTTCTTTTTTTTTTTACTTTTTGGCAGGAGGTGTTGGAGCAGGGGAGTAGCCAGCCCTGGACAGTTCAGAGCTAAATGCTCTAAGAGAGCGAGTGAAAACACTATCGTCCGAGAAGGCTGCCCTTCATGAGAAGATCAAAAAACTCTCCAAAGCCAAGAAAGGTTAGTCTTTACCATTTGTGATGTAGTCGACCAGATTGCTCTGCCTGGTGTTTATAAGTTCTTCTTTGAATCGAGTACACAGCTTGCTCAAAATCATTAAAGATTGAGGAAAGCCTGGTACTGGATCTAAAGATTCTTATGTACTGAAACACTAATGAAATCGAGAAGCTCAAGAAGATCAAAGAGGACTCTGATCGGGAGGCAGTGACAGCTCTTATGCAACTCAAAGACCTATCAGAGTCCCGGGACTTGATGCAGTAGGAGCTCGTAGAGCTGAGAGATGTGAAGGATGCTGCTCAAGATGTGGTAGGCCTTCTGGAGATCCCAGAGGGGACTGAAGACGAACTGCTCGCGTTGGCGGGGAGGCTTCGTATGGTATCTGAAAGCTTTGAAAGGTACGTCTCCACGACAACCCGACAGTACATGGGACATGTACTCGGATTGGTGACGTCCTACTGGCCACGTACTCCACTTGATGCACTTGGGCAGGGCGTGAAGGCTGACTGCACTGATGATCAATTCAATCAGTATCTGCAAGAGACTTTCGTCGTTGCAGACAAAATAGTGGAGACTTTAAACAAGTCTGGTTCTCCTTGAACTGCTCAAAAAAATTGTTTGGCATGTGGGCCACAAGTACTTTGTACAAATGTTTAATATTTGTGTAATGTCGGGTACTTGTTTTATGGAAGGATTGAGCAATCCTTTTGACGTGTCGAGTAATGATACTCGAAAAGCATGAGTTCTGGCGGCATAGCGCCTACTCAAACTTGATAATGGATACCAAGAATTGTATCCATAAGTGCCTCAAGAGGCGGAGTATTCTCGAGTAGGATTGAGTTGTATGGTTCTAATCAGAACTCTAGTGCTGACCAGTTAGGATTGAATCCCGTAGGATTAACCAAGTGGGAAAAGCACTAAGAGGATGTTTTAAGCCGTAGCTTAACCTAGATTTCTTCTTGGAAAGAAATGCTTTGTTAGAGCAGTGCTCTTATGGGCTTAATTGTCCCATCAAACGGGGATAACTTTTGTCGAGTACTTAGAGATCTAGGAGCTTGGATGATGCTATTTGATACATGGGTGAACAGGAGACTCTCGACAACTACTCAGAGTACCAAGGGAAAACAGAACACTTTTGGTATCTCGAGCAAGCGAGTATAACCCATCAAGTACTCGAGGCAAAAAGTTCCGTAGTTGAAACTCCCTTAGTGGTCCAAGCAAGCGGGAGACTCATGTCAACTTATTTAGGGTACCAAGAACTTGTTTTATTCACCTTGGAATAGCTTTCAAAGTTGACCGGTTACGATAGACCTTATCTGGTCACCCAAGTGAAAAAAACTTTTTATGAAAATATCCCCAAACTACTCGATCCAGCGAGTAGCATGTCCTATACTAGGACTGGATTGATTTATAAAATAGACCTATTAGAATGAACTCCGTCGAGTTATCCAAGACGAAAATATTTTAGAAATATCCCAAACTTACTCAAACAAGGCGAGTAAGATGTCCTACCCAAGGACTGGAGTAATTTCTAAGATAGATCTGTTAGGATGAACCCTGTCGAGTTATCCAAGATGAAACCATCTTAAAAATATCCGAAACCTACTCGGGCCAACGAGTAGGGTGTCCTAACCAAGGACTAGAGTAATTCTTAAGACATGTCTGTTAGGATGAACCCCGTCGAGTTACCCAAGATGAAAATATCAAAAGAATATCCAAAACCTACTCAAGCCAGCGTGTAGGGTGTCCTAACCAAGGACTGGAGTAACTCTTAGGATAGGTCTATTATGATGAACCCCACCGGGTTACCCAAGACAAAAATGTTGAAAGAGTATCCAAAACCTACTCGAGCCAGCGAGTAGGGTGTCCTAACCAAGGACTGGAGTAATCCTTATGACAGGTCTGTTAGGATGAACCCCGTCGGGTTATCCAAGAAGAAAATGTTGAAAGGATATCCAAAACCTACTCGAGCCAGTGAGTAGGGTATCCTAACCAAGGATTGGAGTAACTCTTAGGACAGGTCTGTTAGGACGAACCCCATTGGGTTACCCAAGACGAAAATGTCGAAAGAGTATCCAAAACCTACTCGAGCCAGCGAGTAGGGTGTCCTAACCAAGGACTGGAGTAATCCTTAAGACAGGTCTGTTAGGATGAACCCCGTCGGGTTATCCAAGACGAAAATGCCGAAAGGATATCCAAAACTTACTCGAGCCAGCGAGTAAGGTGTCCTACCCAAGGACTGGAGTAACTCTTGAGACAGGTCTGTTAGGATAAACCCCGTCAGGTTACCCAAGACGAAAATGTTGAAAGAGTATCCAAAACCTACTCGAGCCAGCGAGTAGGGTGTCCTACCCAAGGACTGGAGTAATCCTTAAGACAGGCCTGTTAGGATGAACCCCGTCGGGTTGTCCAAGATGAAAATGTGGAAAGGATATCCAAAACTTACTCGAGCTAGCGAGTAAGGTGTCCTACCCAAGGACTGGAGTAACTCTTAAGACAGGTCTGTTAGGATGAAACCCGTCGGGTTACCCAAGACGAAAATGTTGTAAGAGTACTCGAGGTAAACCATAAAAACTACTCGATTGCTGCTCTAGTGCTGAGCATAGCTTTCAGAGTGGTATTTAGTGATGGGGCATAGGTCAGATGAGCAAAGTAGTTGATTTATGAGGGAATCAAATTTTATTGAAGATTTGTCGAGATTACATTGATTGTAAAATGATAGACTCTGACTCTTAGGACCTACCCCTTGCTCTTAAACGTGAGCAATGGTTTACATAACTGAAGAAGTATTCGGGGGTAAACTAATCGATACAGTAGTCGACTAGATTTTGGGTAAAGTTTCCTTTACCAGTGGTGCCCCAAGAGCTTTGCGGAGTGAGTTACACTCGAAGATCGTATGAGAGCTCTTTGGGTGCATGAAGCACTTGTGTAGGAGCGTTTTGTTGATCCTATATCCACTGAGAGATGTTTCTCCATGATGTTGAGTGCACAGTTTATCCTGGGGAAGGGTACTTGCCGTCTTGCTCTTCTTAAAAGATGCGGAAGCATGTGCTGGGATGCGGTAGTTGGAAGAAGGGATGTATGCCTCTATTTCCTTGCGCTCCTTTTTCCTTGAGATGATGACATTGCGTGTGTCGCGACCAATGTTGATCACATTGTGAAGGTCGCTGTTGGAGTAGTCGTAGTTGTCGCCTTGCTGTTCTTGCTGGCGGTTGGCGAGGCTCTGGCGCCTAAACGCCCTTTTCTGGTTAAGCAGGCGATGACGCTCATAGAGATCCTCTGTTGCATGCTGCTCTTCCAGTTGGACAGTAACTGTTACTGCTGGAGGAGGTGCAAGCAAGTCTTGCTTAGTAGCAGCTTGGGCATCTGTGATCGTTGGGGGAGTATTTTCCATGTTGTCGGAAAGATACTCGTCGAAGTCATCAGAATTGTAGTCATCGAGATTAAGACGCATGAGGATTTCATGGCAAATATCTTGAACTTCAAAGATTCGAACCATGAGGATTTCACGGCAAAGATCTTGAATTTCTTGGTCTTGTTTGCTTGAAGACGGGTCTAGCGGAGTGCTCTGCTGAAAGGGAAGATCTGTTGGCTGGGAGCTGGAAGCCTTAGAATCTTGTGTCTCCCTCAAGCACACTGTCCGTCCTTGCGGCGTTGCATATATGACCAAGTTTGGGAGGGAGTCCTGATCGGACATGGAATTCTTAGTCGAGTTGGATTCGACTTCCTTACTGTACTGGATCAGGTCGTCCAGTTCAACCTCTGGGTCAGAAGAGTACTCGGGGTCGGAATCGGTTAAACCACCGATTTTTGAATATGTGTGCTTTGGGCCAGATCTTCCGCAGGTTCCTCCTCCTGATTTCTACTTCTTGTTTTGCAGAGTGCCTTCAGCCATCTTAATGCAGTCAACGAGCTTGGAATCTACTCGATTGACCACTGAGAGTATATCACCCGACCGTTCCTGTGGTGGGTTCAAAGCTTCTGGGTTCTGCTGTGTTTTGGATGAGCCAAGAGCAGATTTTGCAAGTTTAATGCATCCCTCTATTTATCGTGAAACTCGATCTACTCCATCGAGTAGTTCCGAGTTGTTGATCTTGGGGCGTTTTATTGACTTGAGATAAGTCAGGTATTTTCCGAGGGTTTCGGAAAAGTGATGATTTTTGGGATCAGAGTTTGCGTCGGACTCGGCTAACTCATAAATTCGAGTTGGAGTCGACACGTTTTTTGGGATATCCGAACTAAGCTCGAGTGGAGCTTGCTTTTCGTTGAGTTCCGCAATGTTGTAGATTTCGGCAGATTGGCTAATGGTTTTCAGCTCAAGCAAGTTGGGCGTGACAAGGTGGCTGGAGAAGCCCCCCGATCCGTCAGTCGTGCAAGCCCAGGAGCCAAAAACGAGAGTTGTGCCCTCGGGCATGTTGTTGGCGTCGCTTCATCCGGCCATTGAATTCGCTAGTGAACTAGCCAAATCCCCTACCTAGCGCACCAGCTGTCAGTGTTTACTGCCAAGCCTGCTCAGGGATACCCTTAGCAGTAAGATTTGTAGGTAGGGATCGACTGCTTTGGAACTCGATGGTGCAAGGAACACAAAGATTTAAATAGCTTCGGGCCGCGAGTTGCGTAATACCCTACATCTTGTGTGGTTGTTTGTATTGTCTTAGGTGTTGATAATGTTTGGAGGTGGTCCCTGCCCGCCCTTATATATCAGGGGGATAGGGTTACATGGAAAGTCCTAACCGAGTACAGTTGGAATCCTACTACAACACAATTGGGAAGTTTCCTTTGTACTGCAGCTAGTTCTATGCCTATTCGGTTAGTTACAAGAGAGGTAAGGTACATCTATGAGCTATCCCTTACTCTATAACATTCTATGCCAGTAAGCAGTCCCGCTGCCCTGGGTCTGACATAGAGTTCGTCTCGGTCAGAAGGCCAATAGAGCCTCTTGTCAACCCCAACAGAGACCGAGCTACGCTCGAGGTTAAGGTTGGCGAAGAAACTATCCCGGTCAGTCTAGTGCGTTCATGCAACACGATTGCAGAAGCTAGGCCGGAGCAAGACCCACTAGAAGAGGTAGTGTGCACCATCCAGGAAGGACAAACTCAGTCTTGACTTGATGAAGATGCAACTCATATCACCTAGGAGACAGAACTGGACGGCCAGAGTAAGCTTCACGGAGAGGAGAATCCGCAACCTTCTCTCCTCGAGCTGAAGCTGCTGCCTCCTGGATTGAAGTACGCCTTTCTCCACAACAACAGAGCCACGCCAGTCATCATCAGCGATAAGCTGATAGAGAGTGAGACTCGGCGGCTCATTGTAGTCCTGGAGAAGTACCGATCTGTCATCGGGTATTCTCTGCAGGACTTGAAGGGGATCATCCCCAACTTATGCACCCATCGCATTCCTATGGAATCGGACCATAAGCCGTCAAGAGAACATTAGCGACGGCTTAATGATGCGATGAGGGAGGTAGTCAAGAAAGAGGTTCTGAAGTTACTGCATGCGGGCATCCTATACCCCATGCAAGACGGTGAATGGGTTAGCCTAGTTCAAGTAGTCCCAAAGAAGGGAGGCATGACTGTGGTCCAAAATGAGAGAAATGAGCTCATACCTCAGAGGATAGTCAGTGGTTGGTGGATGTGCATCGATTATCGGATGCTTAACAAGGCTACCCGGAAAGAACACTTCCCTCTCCCTTCATTGACAAGATGCTTGAACGGCTGGCCAAGCATTCATTCTTCTGTTACCTCGACGGATATTCTGGTTATCACTAAATTCCAATCCATCCAGATGACCAGAATAAGACTACCATCACCTGCCCGTACGGCTCGTTCGCGTATCGGCGAATGTCGTTTGGTCTATGCAACGCACTCGCTTCATTTCAGAGGGGCATGATGGCGATCTTTTCTGATCTGATTGAGAACATTGTGGAAGTTTTCATGCATGATTTCTTAGTTTATGGCAAAAGTTTCGAGGAATGCCTTGAGAGCATGGATAAAGTTCTCAAGAGGTGCCAAGACACGCGCTTAGTCCTTAATTGGGAAAAGTGCCATTTCACTGTCAAAGAAGGGATTGTCCTCGGACATAGAGTGTCCGAAAGAGGGATAGAAGTGGATCAGGCAAACATAGAGGTAATCGAACAATTGCAACCCCCGATAAATGTCAAGGGAGTGAGAAGTCTTCTAAGCCATGCTAGCTTTTAACGGAGGTTCATCAACGATTTCTCCCGTATAGCAAGACCCTTGACAAATCTTCTTGCCAAGGATGCCCCATTTAACTTCGACGACGAATACCTCCTGGCCTTCTATACCCTCAAGAAGGCTATTGGCGGTCGATATCGATGATTTTCACCGCCAACGCTCCGCCTAATTTCATGAAAGCTAGGCCATAACCATGCCAAAACCATTATTACTAATGAGTTCCACAAGTTTTGGTGTTTATTTGACTTCCAGAACAACATATCCAAAGTTGATCCAAAATGGTCACTGTTTGGACCGGGAGGCCCGAATCCGGCCGACCGGTGTACTTTTGGTAGAATCTTGGCATGAGACTTTACTAATGCCACCTAGAGGGAGAATTCAAGCCATTCCAACGGGTTGGACCAAAAAATATACAACTTAGACCCGGAAGGCTTGAACCCATATCCAAAAGAGAAGCCAACCTGGGCCATGATCAAGCACACAATGTCCACACAATCTAGGATTGATTCATGGTCAGAGAGGAGCGCGTCATTGCAACGGAGGACTGAGAGGCCGCCCGGCCCTAAGGAGGCTGCCCGGCCCATGATGAAGTTGGTTCATCAAACCACCTGAAGAACCTACACCCAGAGGAGATCAGGACCGTCCCACGGGAAGGCATTGCCACGTGGAGGCAAGGCCAAGCTGGCCGGCCTAGGCCAGGCCGCCCGGCCCCACTCTCCAGCCTCTGGAGTCCAGCTTTCACATGAAGATCAAGCACCGCCTCTACTGTTGCTTATTACAACCGGCGCTACCTGAAATAATTGCCGAGAACCGACCTTGGCACACTATAAATAGGACCCCCTCACCTCACTTGTAACACACACCTTTGGAGCTTGAGTGCCTCATAGTTCAGTTGTTATCTCAGTAGAATAGGGAGAGTCTAAGGTGAGAGCATGGCGGAAGCTGGGCTAAAGGGGCGTAGTCGAGTTCTCTCGACCTTACCCCAACTTTGTACCCACCTCAGGGGAATTTATAATCAAGTAAGTTCCTCGCTTATTTTTAGTTTCTCGCTAGTTTTACTTTTTACTTAAGTTACTTGCTTAGTTACTTTCTTTGATCTGTGGGATCCTTTGTCTGCGTGGGTAGCAAGTTCTATCCATTTGGGGTTTCTTCTAGCCTTAGCGCGCTGAGGAAGTCAGTAACTCGATAGTTTAGGTGTGGTGCTTAGGCTTGGTTAGTTACCTGGGGTTGTGTTCCACCCCCACGGTACTGCAGTGGTAGGCGGCAAGTGGTGACAGCCTTGTCCGTCCCTTGTAGTCCACCATGTTCGGTTGCCTTCATAGCAGTAGTTGCCGAAGGACATCGGGTGCCCTTCTCACCCCTTTCTGGGCCCTTCTCTTAGGCCGCTGACGCAGATCAAGTTAGTAATCTATCAAGTTATCTTAGTAATTAGCATTATATCTGAAGATAAGCCCTCTACCCTTGTACCTCTGCTCCTTGGCGGGTCCGGCTAAATCGCTCCAGACCACTAGTCAAAGTTTATCGTTCCTTGGATTCGATATCCCAGGCTTACTCACCTAGTGAAAGCTACAATCGGTCTTTGTGCACTTGCGGAGTAATTCGTTAGGCTAAGGAGTGCCAACAAGCTTTCTGGCGCCGTTGCCGGGGAACGGTAGCAACACTAGTACTAGAGCTTTTCAGCTGTACACTTATCCATCCATCCATCCATCCATCCATCCATCCACCTTTACACATGGAGTTCTCTCCTAGTTATCCGGCCGTTCCATCCCGCGAGTACATGGAACCGCCTCCTGTTGACGGTCGTTAAGTGCAAAATATTACCGTCAACTATGCTCATAAAGGAAGGAAAACCATACCTCTTACTCGCATATTTGTATCAGTAACCTAGCTCCACAGTTGTTTTCGAAGATTTATGTTTTCAGGAGCACAAGTCCAGAATAAGAAGAAAAACACGAAGAATACGCAGACAAAGTCGTAGAAGATCACATCCTGCGTAACACATGCAAACGAGGCCCACAAACCAGACCAAACCGACCAAGGAAGCCCCGGCATCAACGTACCAACCTCAGGACCCACCAGTCAGTCACCCAGAGAAAGGCGGTGGCCAGAATTGCCAAGGAGGGGTCGGCCGAACCCATGGTTCGGCCGAACCTGCCCCGGCGCCTGTCCAGGTGCATTTTGGCGGGAAGCTTCTTCTGATCCTCCTGAAGTCGGTGGCCAATGTTTCCATACAAGGAGATGGCAGGAACCAACCTCTCAAGCTATAAAAGGGGCCTCTCCTCTCTCACACCACACACACCACTTGAAGGCCTCTCTCTCACACTCTCTTGTGACTTGTACTCCTTAGGGTAGTGGAGCTAGGCTAGTACTTCATCTCCTTAGCGAATCCAGTCGTCCTCGGTGTCGGTGAGCAATCCTCGGCCTCTGGTATCGCCCAGAACCAAGGGCGGAAAGCATACCGTCAAGGAGACGGATATGCTCGCCGCCAAGCTGGACCTCCTACTAATGAAACTTGATGAAGGGAACCAGCAACAGATGCTCATTCCCGTTCATGCCATGAACTCGTACTCAATGTGCGAAGTTTGTGGTGATGGTGGACACCCGGGGAATTATTGCCCCAAGACCTGAGAAGA
Source organism: Panicum virgatum (assembly GCF_016808335.1). Taxonomy (NCBI): domain Eukaryota; kingdom Viridiplantae; phylum Streptophyta; class Magnoliopsida; order Poales; family Poaceae; genus Panicum; species Panicum virgatum. The sequence goes on from NC_053151.1 coordinate 17,309,640, forward strand.
CGCAGCTTACATCAACAACAACAACACCGGGTTCTGTCCACAAGGAGGCCAGGGGTGGGGTCAAGCACGCCCACCATTCCAAGGAGGAGGTAACAATTTTAACTCGAATTTCAATTCGAACCAACCCTCCTTGAGATATCTAGTTTTTGGCTAGGCTAAAATCAACGAATCTTTAAACAAAAAGCTTGCTGCCAATGATAAAATTTTGGAAGGCATAAATGCTAAAGTTGAAACTCTTTCTTCTACTCTTAAAAACCAACAAAGTTTCAACAAAATGATAGAAACACAACTGGCTCAAATAGCTGCTGCTGTTCCTGTTTCTGAGTCCGAGAAGATTCCGAGGCAACCTGAATCTCCCATTGAGACTGAAAATATGGTGTCTACCGGGTGGGGCAACCTTCCCCGGTAGACTGCCCGTACTAACCATGCAGGCAGGTACAATCTCCCGAAGAATGACACTTGGGATGGCCTAGTAGCAGGAATTCAAGAAGATCCAAGGGTCCCCATGATCAGCTGCTCAATCTTCGATCAATACTATGAGCACGCACTCTGTGACCTGGGGGCCAGTGTCAACATTATGCCCATGGTAATATACGAGAAACTCTTATACCTTGCTCTCTCCCTAACATATATGTTTGTGCAGCTCGCATACTCTACAATCCGGTATCCCGAATGGATAGCCAAGAAAGTCTTGGTCCGCGTGTGAGACTCCTTCGTCCTTGCAGACTTCGTGGTCATGGATATAGAAGGCGACCTCGGAATCGAGATCATCCTTGGGCGACCATTCCTGAGGGCCGCCAGAGCAAGGATTGACGTGGGAAAAGGAGAAATCCGCTTCTGCGTCGGAAGGGAGGACATGTTCTTTAGATTCAAACAAAGGGAAGAGCAGCGCATCCTAAACCAATAGGATGATGAAGGGCAGACACTTTGGATGCACCAGAATCCCCACCATCAAGACCTACGACCACACGATCCAAGAGAAGACATGCAAAGAAGATGTGGCGTAAGGTCGCGAGTCTTCGTCCAATTCTCCAGGACGAACGTAACAATGGTAACCAAAGCAGGAGAAAGGTCCCGCTCGTCAGACTCAAAATGACGAGCCCTTGCCGAAGGTAAATCGCTACGTATCTCATATTTACTTTTCACCATTTTGCTTTTCTTGACTTTTTTCGATTTTCCCGCTGCATATTTAAATTTACAAAACACTCATACATGCTTGAAACTTCTCTAGCATTTTTTCTGTTTTTCACATTCACAAAAATCCAAAAATATTTCTGAGCATTAAAATCCTTTGAAAAATAAAATTGAACATCTTTTCGAAGCAAAGTTTGGCTGGCACCAAAGTTCAAAAAAAGCATATGACCGTTAGAAGGGCAGTGGAACTGACTTCTCAAGTTATAAAAGGGGCCTCTCACCACACACACCACAACGGAAGCATGAATTTCGAAGATCAAGCTATGTTCAAATGGAGATTGGTGAATTCGGGGTTACATACCTGAGTGCACTTACCACCTGCATGTAGGACAGATATCTTGATATTGCTGCAAAGGTGGCATGGTCATATTTGATTGTCGATGACTCCTCCATTTTTGATGCGAGCTAAAGCAAAGGAGGACACATAGACCATGCTGACTCAGGTGATTGCAAGGCTGGACCACACACACGACTAGTGTGCAGGAACCCTGGGCCTTGGTGGCATGCTCCATTGGTACGGTGATTGGAGGCGCAAAATACGTCTCCTTTCATGTGTGCGAGTGAGTGCCAAATGGACTGGAGTAGAAAAGCTCCGGGCCAGAAAAGGAACATTCCTTTGGTGTGAGAGCTCAGGGTGCTAGAGTGGCGCCTTGCAAAGCTAGAAGCGGATGAGGACTAAGGCGAGGCTTTGCAAGCACGCGCGAGAGCAAGGATGGGCGGAGCTAGGCGGTAGAATATTTTTTCTGCTGATGTGTAAGGACATAGCTTGAGGGCATGCGCTCATGACAATCTTTGACTCGTGTGGGTCCTGCAAGTTCACTCTTACTCCCCTTCCTTGCTAACTTCTCTTCTTTTTTGTCATTTTTTTCTCCTTCTCTCTTTTTTTTTGTTTCACTCTCTCTTTTTCTTTCTTTTTTTTATAAGTAAGCCAAAGCTAATCCTTCTGTAAACTAAGATACTTCTTGAATAGAACTTGCAGTGATTTGCTCACCAACTTCCCCCACACTTGGACGGGCAAGGATAAGCTACAAAAGAAGAGTTTCCTATGATCTGATCTAGGATTTCTATACCTTCTGTTGGAGTCCTATGCACAAACGAACCTCCAGCGGTGATGTCTAGATCATCGGCCGAGTCCATGTCTAGACCATCGGCCGAGTCCATGTCTAGACCCGTGTAAAAGATGTGCAAGGATATGTCATCGGGTATAGACTAGTCTGGGCTTGACACTAAAAGGTGTGAGAATCTAGCCCAAGCTGCACCTATGGACTCCTTCTCTAATTGTTCAAATGCAAGGATGTCACCTCATCGAGAAGCTTCGTGGGATAAGTAGAATGAGAGACAAAAGGCATCTCGGATGATGAGGACATCGCTGCATCGGATACGTACACATTGAAGTCCGACTCGTCTACAACTTGGACTTCGTTTCCTTCTCGGATTCCAGAAATAGTCTCACCCAAAATGACGCCATGGCCACATATGGAGTCTGTTTGAGGAGAACTTTATATGGTTGGAAAGATAATTTTATAACCTTTCCAACGCCACTAGATTCAGGTCCATAGCTATTCGGAGTCAACAGAAATTCGCAAAACAAGTCAACGTCCAGAATCTGTCAGGGTGCTGCGCCACCTCTTTTGGGCCAATGGCCCATGTATCGTGTCAGGCCTTCAGCCCATGTTGTGGGCGCCCACCCCTGGTCGCCCCCAACCCTAGGATGCCATGTTTCTTCCATAAACTCAGTAGCTGCCGCCGCTTAGACTCGGGTTTTGTTTAGTTCTTGTGTTTTCCTTCGAGAAACAGAGATTGCATCATTGTATCTGTGGCGACAAGTCCTTATACATTGATCTAGGGCCCCTGTTCTTTCTTTCCTCGACTGTGTCGATTAGTCCTTTTTTATTCGAGTGCTTGAACCCCTCTTGTGATTCGCTTAATCCATATCTGCAATTATCAGATTGTGTGTTTACCTCTTCTTGCTTGTGTCCTTCGATTCACTTGCAGGAAAAGCCTTCTCGGCAAGGTCAATCAAGCTGTGCTTGGTTGATAACCAACGGAGTGGTGGTGTAATGGTTGCAGGCTTCGACTTCATGTCTGATTAGAAGTCGGATCGCCAATGTCATGTACTCCATCAATCGAATTTATCCTACCTCTCGGAAGATCGGGCCGCGTCTACATCATCGAAGCTCTTCCCAATCACCATTCACATTCCCCACGTTGTGAGTGTACCATTGTTCCACCTTTTCCACGATAGAAAAGGGAAACAACTTCCACCTCAAGGTTTCTTGTGACATGCCTGGGATTACTAAGTACGAACACAGTTCCTCGAACTCTAGCAAATGATGGTAGGGATCTTCAATTCCTAGACCAGAGAAGGGTCGTTCTCGAACCATGGCAATGATGTCAGGATCAAGTTCATAGCCGGAAACCATGAAAGGCTTTGGAGAGGTTGATGGCTCTGAGAACTCATCCTCGGAGGTAGAGAGTTGGTGGGTAGAAGGGTGTGACATGGTATAAGGATAAAATAAAAAAAAGGATAAAAGAAAAGAAAAGGTAACAGAAAAGATACACGGGCAAACTAGGATTGAAGATAACTACAGCAACCGTTCCCCGGCAATGGCGCCAGAAATGCTTGTTGGTATTTCTTAACGTTCACAGAATAATCCGCAAGTGCATGGAAGATATCATTGTAGCACTTCACCCGGAGAGTATTCAGGGTATCGTATTTTCACAAGGAATGGAGGTGTAATGATCTTCTAGCTAGCTTAACCCAGGAGAACAAGAAGTAGAGAGCTTTGGGTAGTGTGGTTTATCTAAGGTTAAGGATCAAGGCAAGGTAAACTTAGGCTCGTCACTTGTTTACTTCGGGCACCGGTTTGACCCAGGTACTGTTAGGGACCTCCGGCTTGTGGCTCTACGCCGTACTCGGATAGGGGGCGAGTGCACTAACCACGAAGCAGCTTTGTAGCGGACCGACAGGGCTGTCACCACCTGCGGTCTACCCCGCAATACTGTGGAGCACAAGGCAAACAAAGGCAATCTAGGACCTAAGCACCATGCTTAAGCCTTCGACTACTTACTCTATCATTGCACAGGGTTACTTGTCTTTATCAGGGGCCCTCTACCAGAGCATCCGTTACGAGAATGGACGATGAACCCGTAAACAAATGAATAACTTAAGAATACTGAACCAAGAACTTAACAGAAGATGAACTTCGGATACTTACTCAAGTGATTCGTATCCGTCGAGGTACAAGACGAAGAGAGGCCGACAAGTCCGGCTCTTCTCCGATCCTCCTCCTCGCACACTCCCTACTCTAAAGATACAAGTGGGAACCTCTCTACAACTTCTTCTCCATCTAGAGTAGTATCTCTTCTTGTGTGGTGTTGTTGTGATGAGAGGGTCTCCCCACCTCCTTTTATAGCTTGGATAGGTCAGTTCCCATGGGAAACAAATATGGAAACATAGTGCCCTGCCTTGGAGTGGATCATGGCGATCTTCCCGCCAAAGTTGAGGTCGGTTGGCGCCAAAGTGGGGCCGGCCGACCCTGTGGTTCGGCCGGCCCACGGGTGCCGCCCCTCGCGCCGCCGTTCGTCCTGGACACTGCCAGGTGGGCCCCCAACTTGTGTATGTCGGTGCCGGGGCTTTGTACGTCATCTTTTGGATGTGTAACGCAGCAGCGATGTTTTGTGTATCCCTGTTGTGTCTTCTGCGTGTTTTCATGTTATTCCCGACTTGTGTCCCTGCAAACCAAGAATCACCCAAACTCGTGGAATTGATTAGAATTAAGCCCTACAACTACATTTTGTGTTTGAATGTTATGAAAAGTTGCAGGAGTTGACGGCTTTATTTCTGACTTAAGGACCGTCAACAACACCCCCACACTTTGCCTTTGCTCGTCCTCGAGTAAAGAGGCGAAGACTAAGGTGGATGTAACTCCTTTGAAGAAACCTGCATACAAGTTATTCCAAGCTTCTTCCAATCCTTGTGAAACTTTTTTGAGTGGCTACCATGATTTCTTGGGTAATCAAAGAATGGAACGATGTAGATTTTAGGTTCCTAGCTCTTCCTGCTCAGAAACTTGGGTTTTTATTTTTTGGAAAGAAAGAATAGACTTGCTCTTCAAATTAAACTCTCGAATCACTCTTCTTTTTTTTGTAGTTCCTTACCTTGGCAAAGTTGTTGCCTTCTTTTCTCCTATCATTTAATCAGGCTTATGTGGAGCTCAGGGTAGGAGTAAAGAGGCATGCTTGCTTTGCTTATGTTGCTAAGTCAAAGACTAGATCCAAGAAGACACAAGTCATAAACCTTGATCAAGATGTGCAAGTGTGTGGTGCTATAAATATATTTTTCTTTTTTTTTGTGGATGGTGTATGAACTCCTTTTCATGAACCGTCCCTTCTCCTTTATTTTTCTTGGATGTGGGCTATCTTTTTCTCTCTCTTTTTTTTGACATGCTTTGTGGGCATGTGGCATACCTTCTTTGGGTATGCATCTTTTTTTTTGTAACATGCTTTTGTGCGCATGTGGCATACCTTCTTTAGGTATGCATCTTTTATTTCTTTTTGTATAGCCCACATCCCTGATGGTAACTTTGGAGAGAGAGAGGGTTATGGTATGACTAGGAGTTTTTATTTTGTGGTGGATGGAAATGCTTGCTATCTTCCAGTATAGAAGCATAGTGTGTGAGTGGACGTGTACGTGATCTTGATCATGGGAGTATGAAAAGTTTCTAACATGGGTCATAGAATTTGACAAAGCTCAAAGCAATAGACAAGCTGCATAGGCATAATGTTTTGCATGAAGCTCAAACTTTGGCTCTGGTAGGAATTTTCATTAATTTGAGGAGACAAGCAATTGATGATTTTTTTTCGAAAAGAATTCCCAAGTACTTTGCAAGGAAGAGCATGGTTCTATTCCTCTAATCATATCACATTTTTCAATTACTTAGAGACCATGGGTTCCCTATGAAAATAATTGTTCACAAGAACTAAAACGAGTGCAAGGAGTAAAGAGTATGCAAGTTTATTCGTGAAAGCGCATGGAGTGCATAAGGTGATTGGGAAGGTTCATTGAGTTTATTTTTAGTGATTAGCATGAATTCTTTTCTACTCAAGAACTTAGGGAGTAGGAGGAGTGTGTTTGCACAAACCATCATTTGGAGAGGAAGAAGAGGGAGCTGAGGGAAATCAGAGTTGGTTTGGTCGAACAGAGGTTCGGCCATCCTTCTCTGGTTCCTATCAATCCTGTTCTTCAGCTTGTTGGGTCGTCGATGTTGTGCAACATGTTGGGGGAGAGATCTTGAATGAGTTTGCAAATGGTGTCTTTGAAAGATCTCCCCCACACTTATTCTTGTACCTGCTTTCATTCAAAAGGAAGACAACACAAACAAGGACTCTACCGGTTTTGAATTACTGGGGAGTCAAATTTTATCGAGGCAAGGTACATGAAATGCTTAAGCGCCTAAGTTTCTTTTTGTTATTATTTTCATTATTTTTTTCTTTTTATTATGGCAAACTATGCATGTTGGGTAACTATGCAGGGTGGAGATATGAATGAGGATGCACAAGGTATGTGGAATATTTACCTGATGGAACTTACCAAGCACTGAACAAAGCTGCAAGAGTTAAGGTCTATATTCATAAAGCCAAACCTTGCATTTTGTTCTACTTGGCTCCTTATGCGTCTGTCTCCCTCTTGGACCAAGGAGGGCTGTATGAGTGTTAGGGTGTTCACGCTGCTCCTTGGTTGCATTCTTTTCATTCTCTACAAAAGGTTAGTGGACAACAAATATTCGAGAAATATCTGAAGTTTTTTTTATTTGTTGTTCACATCCATGCTTAATTAAAATTAGATTCCAAAGTTCGAATTGCATGGATCCCAGGGTGCTTGCTATTATTTTGTTTCTTTTTATTGTTGTTCACCAAATTTGTATTTTTAAACAAGGCTGGGATAAAACTTGCACAAATGTAAAGGAACATTTTGACAATATACTCACAGTGCACCTTGGAAAGGTGATCTGTGCTTCTCTTGCATGTTGTGCGATTTTTGCTGACGTGCGTCCCACGCCTTTGTTTATCTCCATCATGAACTTGAGGACTTACCCATTGATTTTGAAAATTTCCTGAAGTGGTTAGTCCATAGAAAGATATGTATGCAAAGTCTATGATAGTATTAGCTCAACGGTTCATTAACCAAACTCGACACCATGTCTAATTTGATTGAAGAAGGCTATTTTAACCTAAGCACCATGCTTAATTTAAAAAGCCTATGGATGTACCAATTGAATACATCCAAACCAGAGCATATGAGCATAAACAACGGAAGCATGAATTTTGAAGATCAAGCTATGTTCAAATGGAGATTGGTGAACTTGGGGTTACATACCTGAGTGCACTTACCACCTGCATGTAGGACGGATGTCTTGATATTGCTGCATAGGTGGCATGGTCATATTTGATTGTCGATGACTCCTCCATTTTTGATGCGGGCTGAAGCAAAGGAGGACACATAGACCATGCTGACTCAGGTGATTGCAAGGCTGGATCACACACACGACTAGTGTGCAGGAACCCTAGGCCTTAGTGGCATGCTCCATTGGTACGGTGATTGGAGACGCAAAATACATCTCCTTTCATGTGTGCGAGTGAGTGCCAAATGGACTGGAGTAGCAAAGCTCCAGGCCAGAAAAGGAACATTCCTTTGGTGTGAGAGCTCGGAGTGCTAGAGTGGCGCCTTGCAAAGCTAGAAGCGGATGAGGACTATGGCGGGGCTTTGCAAGCGCGCGTGAGAGCAAGGATGGGTGGAGCTAGGCGGTAGAATGTTTTTCTGCTGATGTGTAAGGACACAGCTTGAGGGCTTGCGCTCATGGCAGCCTTTGACTCGTGTGGGTCCTGCAGGTTCACTCTTACTCCCCTTCCTTGCTAACTTCTCTTCTTTTTTTTCATTTTTTCATTTTTTTTCTCCTTTTCTCCTTTTTTGTTTCACTCTCTCTTTTTCTTTCTTTTTTTATAAGTAAGCCAGAGCTGATCCTTCTGTAAACTAAGATACTCCTTGAATAGAACTTGCAGTGATTTTCTCACCAACTTCCCCCACACTTGGACTTTTGTGTGTTGGGACACCAAGAGTCAAGTGCATGGTGTTGGAGTTCCCTTCAGAGTGTGTTCTATAACCAGTGAATACCCAGTGTACGGTTGGAACAGTTCCCATGTTCCTGGTGTCGCATGTCCTTCGTTCTTTTTAATCTTAACACGAAAGGGTTAGCGACCAAAAATACCCGAAGGTACATACTATACCGAAAAACATGCTCTTATTATTATTATTCTTTTAAGAGAAGGATTTTTTATATATATAAACGGGTTATCTCCCGGGAGTGCTTTGTTTAAAGTCATAAGCTCGACCCGGGGGGCTTCTTCCTATAACTATCAATTGGTGATGTAGCCCCCACCTTCACCACCATTCATTGATTGTGCTTAAGCTGTAGGGTTAGTGCGATAGTGCAACCACGAAATTTACAATGCTTATGATAAACAAAGGCGTCTACAACCATTCTTACAAATGTTTTGCTAGAGAGAGCTTTAAGGAGGTTGTAGCTCGCAAAGGCATTCATGGTGCAACGAGTGCCTGACTCTGGAGGGATGCTAAAGGAGCATGGTGGTGATGTTTCGATGATGAAGCTACCATGCTCGTCTATAGAGGTATTCTCTTCGAACTCCAGAGGTAGTGCCTCACTAGATTCCCTAGCCCAAGATGTTTCTATCTCAAGAGGTTCATCATGGAAGATCATGGTTGTATCCCGATCGTGATCAAGAACAACACAATGTTGGCTAGGAAGAAGAGGCTCAAACTCGATCGAGGATGATGAGGTTTGCTCATGTATCTCCTCGAGCGGGTTCTGTTTGTTACACTACCTACGCCAGCCCCCGATGGTTCCACCTCGGAAGTTCACTCAAGGATCCACCCTTGGAGGGCTATATAAGGAGGAGGAGAGCCCCCCATTCAACACACAACAAGAAGAGCAAAGCTCCACTCCAAGGCGAAGCC